>NC_133453.1:92270207-92936207 GCF_048565385.1 Saimiri boliviensis
GTTTTATTAAAGTCATGGATTTAAATGTGATTTTAAACTTTAACTGGAAGAAATTCAACACAACCCTCTCAATTTCTATATGAAGACTAAAGCTCAGAATGGTGACATGATTTAATTTAGGTCACACTTATAAGTAGCTGCAAAGTAGCACTAGATTCCCAGTTTGCTAACTCTCAATCAAGTCACCTTTCTCACTGAATATGGGCTTTATTAAAGTCTTTTTATTCAGTCTGCATACATTTTACTTAGGGTTCATAGAAACCTGTCACAATAGAGTCTATACATTTTCCTTTCAAACTACCTTTCCTCAAATGAGCCTTGGCCCTTAATCCAATAAAAATATCTTTTTACCTAAGTGAACAGAAATACTATGCATAGGCCACCTCCCTTTAAGATTATATCAGAGTTTTTTTTTTTTTTAATTATTCTGCATTTAATTTATCCTGCAGGTTACCCTAAGTTTCTGTCAAGAGTGCTTCGTTGAATTCCTTAAATTTTTTGGTACTTATTAAATTTTTTTTCTATATTTAAAATAAGTGACAAAAATATATTTGGCCAAACGGGGGAAAATTTTGTCAAAAATTTGACAAAATTTTTCTGCAAAAATAGGCTTATGCCTGCAATGAATGCCCATGCACAGGGAGCTTTTTGAGGAAATCACTCTTTATGGAAGCTGAAGAAACTTACAGATGTAGTATGCCTTGTGAGGGCTGGTGCTCATTTAGTTTATTGATGGCATTTTATTGTATTGATCAGAGAACATGATCTAGCTGCTTTGCCCTGTGGTGCTTTCCAGAGTGGTATAAACTCTTTATTTTTCTTCTGATTTCTCTTACCATCATCCATCATTTCTCACTTTTGAGGCAGGCACAGCACTTCCGTGGTTTGATCTCTTGCCCATGCTTTTTAGTTTAGACATATTACCCTGGGCTAGGAATGTTTCATCTTTTTAATGATCTTCCTTATCTTCATTAGAGTTAAAGCACATATTCTTAAATGCTCTCTCTCTTTTTAAACAGAACAACAATGTGTTCTGATGAAGAGCCTAAGAGAGTCATTGCAAAAAGGTTCTGTCTATTGCCATCATTGATTACAATAAGTTGATTTCATCAATCTATGACTGGTGGTGGAAATTTAACTTGTCATGCTTTTTAGTTAAGGAAATGCCAGTGACTTGCCATACTTTTCCTTAATTTATCACAAGAAGTTTTTGCCTGCAAAAACATCAAAGAGTGTTTTGATCAAAAAAGAAAAATTCCTGTGAGGTTTATATGTCCATTGCACAGGGCAATAACTATCCACTTTATTGCCATATCTATCTTTGCTTCGTATCTATCAGTGCTTGAAATAGAATATTTAGAGATTCTGATGATTTAGATGTGATTCTCTCCTTCTCTTGTCACTTTTTCCTTAATGTTTTTTCCCCTTTTCTTACTTTCTCTACTTTTATCCTTACCTCGTGCCCATTTCCTCTCAGCTTTACAGTTTGAGCCTCAGCAGGTGTTAGTGAATTTTCTTTTAAACATGTTATCCTCTGTAAGTCATAATAAAATTACACCGTAGAAAAGATTTTTGAGAGGCAGTTCAGTGACTATTTCTAAGACAACCATTATAGGCACCTGGGATGCCATTTGTCTAAGGAGCTCTGACAAAAATTTTCTGCAAACTCTTGTAGTATCGTCTACAGACCTTGGACAACTCTGAGTGCCATTCACTTGTTAATTACTTATAGAGCAGGATGAAGCCCTTTGCCTAACAGAATTCTTCTCTGGCTAATTTAAACACATGTTTTTCCATTTAGTTTTCAATGAAGATGGAATACAGGGGGTTAAGGACCTTGTGATAGATAATATTTCAAATATTTATAAGAGTTAGCAAACTTTCACAGGACTTCACCCTATTCTAAATAGCCTTAACTTTCTTTCATACTTTCCTCATGGGTTTGCTCTTTTTCATTTATTTTATTTCTTCCTGGTCTTATTCTGGCTATTTCCCCAGATTTCTGTGGTTTGATGATTTTCAGAGCTTCTGCAATCAGGATTGAGATGTGTTAGAACAATTGGCAAGTTTGCTATCTTAGTTGAGAAAGAACTTATGTTTTGAGAGGAGAAGAACAAGGTATTTTATCCAATCACATGTAGGAGTGAAAAGGAAAAGGATTTGTTAGGATCATATTCTCAGTACTAGTTTAAGATTTATCAAGAGGTGTCTGTGTGAATTTTAGCATTTTGGCCTACTGTTCTCTCACAGAAGGTAAAATGATGAGTTTCCCAAAGATCATGGTTTCTTAATGCCAGTAAAAATCTATAATTCAGGAGCGAATAATCAATGAGTAACCAGTGACTTAATAGTGAAATGGTTTCCAAAGAAAAGAAAATATAGGTTTCAACTATCCCTTTTCATATCTCACATAAACTAGAGAACCTACTGGAAGTTTCCTAGGGAAGAAAAGGGCAGCTCTCCCCAGTAAGCTAGTCTGGAAGAAGGATATTGGCAACAATAGCATAATATATGTGTGAGCATTTATGACTTAAGCACCAAAATTTATTGAGTTATTTGACATATTATTTGCTTAAGAAGAACATTACCACCTTTGATTCATATGTTTTTCCCCCTAAGAGTTGAGGAGAGGGAGAGAAAATACTATAAACTAGGTGGAAATAAAAATTTTATGTCTAGTCTGAACCAAAATACTTTGTTTTATAACCACAAATTACCAGGTCATTATGACTGGCAACTTTTATATTCAACCCCAGACTCATTACAATTACAAAAGGCATAGAAAATTATGTATACATTCATACAGCTGATATAGAGCTACTAAGGATTTCATTATGACTTGAATGTTGAAACAATTTTTGAGGTAAAAAGCACAGGGATTCCTTAGCATTCTGGCCTCTCATTTCCTAGAACCCTGAAACTCCATGTAGCTGAAAGAATTCTAACAATGTATTTTCCAGTCAGAACTCTGGAATAGCCTTGATATCAGAGGCAGCATGTGCAGAAGTAGAAGTGTGCAATGGGACAGGCTGAGGGAGAATTGAAGGGAGGCAGGAAGGCTATGCCAGTTTCCTTTCTTAGTTATAGCTGTGGTGATTATCATGAGTTCAGTTCAATAAATGAGAATGAGATTCTGTGGAAATGGCCATGCATTATAGCTGGAGAAAAGGAATGGCTACTGCTGCAAGACATTTCTCAGGACTAGGAGCCTCTAAAACTTTTACAATCAAACTTGTTTCTAACGTCTGGACAACAGGGATTTTGATTTGGATTAAAGCAATCCAGGCCAGCTGTCAGTAATAGCCTAGACCACTGGTTCTCAGCTCTCTATGCATATTCGGATCACTTGGAAAGAATTTAAAAATATGGATGCCTGGACCTCACTTGCAGATATTCTGATTTAATTGGTTTGGAGTGAAGCCCAAGCATTGGTATTTTTAAAAAAGCTTTCCAAATAACAGAGAGAGGACTGGTTGTTGTCATGGCAGAGTAACAGACTAAACCTCCTGCCAATAGCAATTATTAAAGCTGGACAAAATATAAGAGACAAGTATTGGAAGGCAACTAAAATAGGGAGGTATAAACCAGAAAAGATGTGATCCTTAAAAGAAGGGAACCACATTAGGTGAGTTCAGTGTGTATAAAGATTTTTGCCCGAGGATAGCCCTTAGATCCTCAGGATGCAGGTAAATCCTTCAATAAGCAGCAGTGTTACTGGACTGAGGAAACAGACATCACAGTGGTAGTTTGAAGGGAAAGCTGAAAATCGGGAAGAAAAACATCAGAGGAAGCCACTGAGCATGTAGTCCCAACATCTGCATAAAATTCCTTTTCTGGCTCTGAAACTGTTCATACCCAAGGTAGTACTCTACAGATCTCAGCAGAAAGAAATAGCTTGGGAGATGAAGAGTTGTGCAAAGACCAGAAGCTTCCGGGAGTAGGAAGATGGAGTTTGGAGTTTTTGTTCTGACAAATCCGAAGGGCTTGGTAAAAATGTTCAGCTTTCCTTTGAAATCTCAGAGGTACTACGACTTCAGAGAATGGGAACAAATAAAGTAGGCCAACCCTAATGAGGCTTAAATCCCAGGCTCTAGATTGTCAAAGTGACATGCTGCTACTCTTTCTTCCTGCTAAAGGAGAGTTTATATTTGGAGGAATCTAACTTCTTCTAAAGGCTCTACATATTTTCACCTACAATGTCTAGCACCCAATCAAAAAAGCAAGGAGAAATTTTGACTCTGGTCAAAGTTGGAGTACAATGGAATTGGAGTAAAATGAAATGAGATTTATCTTGTTAACTGAAACAATATAAACATCTGGAAAATATATAAGAAGCAACGACATTTAGGACATTGCACATCAGTCAAAGGAGGATAACATTGCCTGAGAAAGAGTAAACAAAAGAGGTAAACCCTTTGAGGAAATCAGTTTACCATCTTAAGAATGTTTCTAAGCCAAGGCACAGAAAAGAAAGACCTCAGCAAAGTGAAGGGGTCTTCTTAAGTTGAGGAACCTTTGCTAAGATCCCCAAAAAAGGCAAAGCAGCAAGAGTTTACAGAGAAAAAAATATAGAAGAGAGCTGCAAATAGAGAACTGCAGAGATTTTTTGATAGTCTCATATAATATGTAATTAGAGTGCTGATCAATGCATGGTCTAGGTATACTACTTGTAGCCAGGAAAAATACCCTAAAGAGTTAGAAGGAGCAATGGCTGAAATCAGTGGGTTAGAAAGAGTGGTTGTTTCTGATAGACATATTGGGAAGCTTCATAATGCATGAAGAACTGGTTACAGCACTCAGTCCTGGGAAAAATTAACCCAAAATTAAATGCTAGCCTGGTCCTGCCTAAATAAGCTTAAAAACAGAATACACATATATCAAATGGTTTCTAAGTAACTTTATTATTTCCCAAAACAAATTCCAAAAATATTTATGCCAATTAAAGAAACAGCACCTATAATGTAAAAAGCACAATTTCTGATATCCAATCAAAATCGTCAGCATGCAAAGAAATAGAAAAATATAACCCATTGTAAAAAGATACCCTGTTCAATAAATGCTGCTGGGATAGTTGGCAAACCACATGTAGAAGAATAAAACTGAATCTTCATCTCTCACCTTACACAAAAATCAACTCAAGATGGATCAAGGACTTAAACTTATGACCTGAAACTGTAAAAGTTCTAGAAATAACATTTGAAAAATACTTCTAGATATCAGTTTAGGTAAATACTTCATGACCAAGAACCCAAAAGCAAATGCAACAAAAACAAAGATAAATAGATAGGACTTAATTAAACTGAAAAGCTTCTGCACAGCGAAAGAAACAATTAGCAGAGTAACTGAAAACCCACAGAGTGGAAGAAAATATTCATAATCTATATATCTCACATAGGACTAATATCCAAAATCTACAAGAAGCTCAGAAAATTCTGTAAGAAAACAAACAATACCATCAAAAATGAACTAATGACATGAATAGACAATTCTCATAAGAAGATAATACAAATGGCCAACAAACATATGAAAAAAATGCCCAACATCTCTAATAATCAGAGAATGTAAATCAAAATCCTTAGCGAGAATAAAAATAGTCAATTGAAAACTAACCCAGAAAATACACAAAAAACTGTATTAGTAGACAAGTGCATTCAAAGAGTTACTATGACTGCATTCCACATGTTTAAGATAGAGGAAAGGTTTAATATATAAAATATGCAGAATATTTAAGAAAAGACCCAATATAAACATCTACAGATGAAAACTGCAGTGTCCGAGATAAGAAATGCAATGGACAAAATTAATAGCAGATTTTGCATCAGAAAAGATAAGATTATTGAACTTGGAGATGTAGTAATAGAAATTACATAAAATAAACATGGAGAGAAAATGACAGAAATAAATAGAGCATTGGGAAACTTTGGGGAATCTTGTGTGGCTAAGCACATATAATTAAGTCCTCAAAGGAGAAGAATGAAGAAATAAATATATTTAAGGAAATAATGGCAGAAATTTTTCCAAATTTTTCCAAATTTGATAAAAAATATATTACTATTAGGTTTCTAGGAATGCCATATGAAATTATCAAAACCTTAATGGTTTAGAAACAACAGAAATTTATTCTGTCACATCTCTGGAAGCCAGAAGTCCTAAATCAAAGAGTTAGGACTAGAAGCTCCAGGCCACTGCTTTGCTTGTGACTACAAAACTTCAATCTGCTACTGTCTTTATGTGTCCTTCTCTGTGTGTCGCAAATCTCCCTTTCTCTTATAAGGACACTTGTCATTGGATGTAGGGCCCACCCAAATAATCCAGGGTCATCTTGCCTTGAGATTCTTAATTGATCTACAAAGATCCTTTATCCAGATAAAGTCACAATCACAGGTTCTAGTCAGTTGATATAACTTTTGGGAAGCCAGCATTCAACTCATTGCACACACAGATTCAAAAGCCTCAACAAATTCCCCCACACAAAATTTATGAGGAAAACTACAGCAAGGAGCATCACAGTCAGATTTTTTAAAATCAGTGATAAGGACAAAATGTTATTAACAACCAGATTTAAAAAAAGAAAAAAGCATGTGATATACATAGAAAAAAAATAAAGTTGATAGATTTATTATATAAAAAAAATACAGGCTAGGAAATAGTGGTTCAACCTCTTCAAAATATAAAAAGAAAATCTGTTTACCTGTAATTATTTACCTAGTGAAAGATTTTTCAAAAGTGAAGATAGACACTTACATAAAAAAAAAAAAGTGAAAGAACTAATCACTAGCAAACCTGACTATGAAAAATGTCAACATTTTCAAGAGGACTGTGATAGCCAATGAAAACTTGAACTTTAAAGCAATAAGGAACACTCAAAATGGTAACTACATGGGTTTACACACACACACACACACACACACACACACACCCCTTTATAATATATAATAAATATATATGTGTGTATGGGTTTTACACACATATATATTATGTGTGTAATATACTTACTATGTTGTCCAGGCTGTTCTCAAACTTCCAGTCACAAGCGATCCTCCCACCTTAGTCTGCAAAATAGCAAGAATTACAAGCATGAGCCACTGTACCCAGATACAGTATATATTTTTAATTTAAAAAAAAATGCAGAGCAATAAGCGGTGTGAGTCATTCCCAATGTGAATGCCATGAGTACAGTACTAGTCAGGGTTCTCTAGAGGAACAGAACTAACAGGATATTTGTATAAATGAAGAGGAATTTATTAAGGATTATTGACTCACACTATCACGAGGTGAAGCACCACAATAGGCCGTGTGCAAACTGAAGACAAAGGAAGCCAGTCCCAGTCCCAAAACCTTAAAGGTAGGGAAGCTGACAATGCAGGCTTCAGTCTGTGGCCAAAGGCGTGAGAGCCCTTGGAAAATCACGGGTGTAAGTCCCAGAGTCCAAAAGCTGAAGAACTTGGATTCTGATGTTGGAGGGCAGCAAGCATCCAGGACCAAAAGAAAGATGAAGGCTGGAAGACTCAGCAACTCTGCTCATTCCACTTTCTTCTGCCTGCTTTATTCTAGCCACACTGGAAGCTGATTTTATGGTGCCCACCCAGAATGAGGGTGGGTCTGCCTTTTGCAGTCAACTGACTCAAATGTTAATCTCTTTTGGCGGCATTGTCACAGACACACCCAGGACCAATATTTTACATACTTCGATCCAATCAAGTTGACACCCAATATTAACTATCACAAGGGGCACTCTCTCTGTGTGTTCACCACTGAATATCCAGTTTCTATAACAGTGCCCAACAAAATATTCTTTCAATAACCATATATTAACTGTATATTTGTGAAAACAAGAAGAACAAAGTACAAAAACAATTCTACATTATTCTCAAGTTTCTTATGCTCTATTATACTTGAAAAAGGGGGGAGTTCATTGGCTGTAATTTCTAAATTAGATTTTTTAGCAAGATGTCCAAACATACATGTCTCACCATAAAAGCTGGATTATGGATGGAAATGTAGAAAAATGTCTTCAGAAAATAAACGTGTGCTTTCTTCTACTCAAAAGACAGAGGGCCTCACAGAAAATTCTTCTGCTCCAACCTTTGGGAAAGAGCCTCTCCATTGAAGGCATACTTGGCATTTTCCTCTCTATAGAAAGTAAAAAAGTTGCTGTTGTTTTGAATTTCTGGGTTCTCTTGGCAGCAGTCCATATTTTCTGTCTTAAAAAAAGTGAAAATAAACAGCCACTGGTATTTAAGGGTTAAAATATTAGAAGTTGCCCAAAGAGTTCAAGCTACTAAGGAGAAAAAAATATAATCAAGCCCTTTATTCTTTAAATGTGTGACCCTGTTATCTGCAACAAAGCTTCACTATCCAAGATATAAGAAAGGAAGAGATCTTCGGTACCAAAGCTGATGAAGTAATGACAGTGCAAGTTGGTGGAAGAAAGCAAAGTTGGTGGAAGAAAGCAAAGAATTCTGGCTCTTGCTTTTAGAAAAATGGACATTCTAGGATATGTCTGAGGTCTGAAAGGCTCTGAGGAGTATGGAGATAGCAAAGTATTAACCAAACAGGAGAACTCATCAAAGCACCTGGCTCTGGTCAGGACCATCGCATGGGTAATTCACCTGTGCTGCAAATATGCCACCCACCAAACTTCTGGCCATTGCAGGCTTCTGAGGCTTTACCCTCTAGACCAGAAAACAATTCTATATGACCGTACCCACCATTCCTCATGAATTATACAAAAATCACACCTCTGCAAGCTCCCTTGTAGCTGTGTTTGCTGATAGAGTATTCTTTAAAATACTTGAGGCTGGACTGTGTGATGTAGTTATATTAAGAATCCACATTCTAGAAGTAGTCCAGAAGTAGTTGAGGCAGAAGCTGTGAATATCCCTAACTGAGTCTCTGCTGGAGATATCCATGGTTAACAAAAGGAATATTAGATATGACTTTGTGAATTGTAGTGTTGTTCCAAGTAAGGTGAGTTAACTAGATGTGGTGTACCAGCATCTAATTTTTCTTATACAAATTAAACTAAATTTTCTTATACAAATTAAATTAAATCATAATTGCTTTTGAGCAATTATTTTAGAAGTGTTGCTTACCAGAAACCCTAAAGAGACAGAAGGTGGGGACCACATTAAGCTTCTATGCAAATTGCATATTTTTTATTCCTGTAGAACACAAAAAAGTTTTTACATGCATGCAAAAATTGGATCTGAGACTTGGTTTCATTCTAATATTCTGGCTGATGGTAGTTTGTGGAAAAGGGGCACCTACTCTCAGCTACCTGCAACACTGGGGGTTGCCTGCTACCTCCACAAGGAATCCAACCAGCTAAGAAAAGCTAAATTGCACAGGTTGTTTTTAACAGAGGTTGTGAGCTCCTGATTCTGGAGAGAAGCTTGACATTGGTTTAGCCTGAACAGGTCAGGAAATAGAGAAAATAACTCTACTTCTGGGCTTAAAAAATGTTAAAAAAAATAGCCCAAACTGTCAGTATTCATGGGGGATGAGGGGAAGAAGAAGCAGGCTAGGTTTCACTTTAGACAGTTAAACAATTTTTATACAGCAAATATATTTCTGTCAGAATATGTTTGTGTGTGAGTGAGTGTGTGTGTGTGTGTGAGAGAGAGAGAGAGAGAGAGAGAGAGAAAGAGAGGGTGAGAAAGTTATATATATATATATATATATATATATATATATATATATAGAGAGAGAGAGAGAGAGAGAGAGAGAGAGAGAGAGAGAAATGTGTGTGTATGTGTATTTATATGCATGTAAATCTATGGACAAAGTCACAGCTTATTAATTTTAGTTCAGTGTGATTTTTTTTTCTTTTAGTTGGGATTGGAGTGGATACCTGATTTACCTACTTGATTTATTACTTGTCTTCAGCTGTCAATTATTGTTAAAAAAGAAACAAGTTAGCTTTCCTCTGTCAACTACTGTGCCAGTGAATTCTTTTTCAAGTTTAAATCTAAATCAAGCAATTCATTTACAGAAAACATGTTACAAAGCCATGTATTGTGCACTATCTGCCTGCTTATTTGACACTGAATATATAGGCAATATTTTGATTTAGTTTTTCTTCTTATTAAGACTTGAGTAAAGACAATGTGCTTAACAATTTAGAAGTTATCTGTAGTTATAGAGAAAGTGACATTAAAATTCTGTTTTCTAAATCAGAAAACATTTTCTGCATGTCTGCTATATGCCATGTACTGTGTGCTAAGAAACAACTGGAGCTTTGCAATACAAGCTTAACAAACAACCTTTCCTTGTGACAAAATCTGAAGATGAGCACAAAAATTGGTTTTCTCTCAAATGAAAAAAAAAAAAAAAAAACACCCTCAGTTTTATTTATGTTGATCTTGATCTTCCCCATTTGTACCTACCTTTTAGATAGAAAAACCCACAATTTTCTGGTGCTTCAGATTATCTTTTTTCATCTTATATACATGACCAGGGAGAGTTCTATTGCAATAAAGGTGATGCCATTTCCCTATGCGGCCTTGTGCAAATTACCTAATTTCTTTAAGACTCTGATAGGGTTTGGCTGTGTCCCCACCCAAATATCATCTTGAATTCCAGCTTCCATAATTCCCACATATCGTGGGAGGGACCAGGTGAGAGGTAATTTAATCATGAGGGCAGGTCTTTCTCGTGCTGCTCTCATGATAGTGAATAAGTCTCACAAGATCTGATGGTTTTCTAAATAGGAGTTCTCCTGCAGAAGCTCTCTTGTCTGCCACCATTTAAGACATGACTTTGCTTCTCCTTGCCATGATTGTGAGGCCTCCCCAGCCATGTGGAACTGTGATTCCATTAAACCCCTTTCCTTTATAAATTGCCTTGTCCATACTTATTTTTATTGAAACATATTTGAAGAAACCATGCATATAAACCTCTTAGCATAGAACATCCTAACTCTCAATAAATATTAAGTGCTTTTCCTGTTGAGAGATACGTGTGTGTGTGTACGTGTGTGTGTGTGTGTTTGTGTGTGTGTGTGTGTTGTATTTATTGTCACTACCAATATCATCATCATCATCGTCATCATCATCATCATCATCATCATCCATTTTAACTTAAAAGAAGAAACTTCATTTTTAAGGTAATGTTTGTTACTTGGGCATCACATTGAAATAATACTCATATAAAATGATGTTTGTTTTCCTATAATTGCTTTAGTTTTAAAATAGAACCACTACATATATACAATAAACGACTCTTTTAAATCAATAGGAGAATGACAAATATTCCAGAAAAAAAGCAGTTAGGACTTAACTAACAAGAACTTCACAAGACAGAGTATCCAAATGTCTGACAAACATATGAAATTGGACTCAAACTCATTAGAAATTAGGAAAATACAAAATGAAATTGCAATTAGATTTCAATTCATATCCTCCATTAGGACTGAAATAAAAATTACTGACAATTCCAAATGTTGTCAAAATTATGGGAAAACTGAGATTTTCATCCAGCCTTGGAAGTGTAAGTTGGTAAAACCTACATTGGAAAACTAGGTGGTTTCTATTCAACCAGAACATTTACCTGTCTTAGGATCCTCAGTTATATACCTAACAGAAATACAGGTACATATGCACTAAAAATATGTATAAGAATGTTTGCAGAAGCACCATTTATAACAGTCAAAACTTGGAAACTACACAAATGTTCATCAACAAGTATTGCTTCATAAAGCAATAATTTGTGGTGTGTTCATACAATTGAATAGTACACAGCAATGAAAATAAATTTTGCTGCAAGTAACATCATGGATTAATGTCACAATCATAATCTCTATAATATAATGAGGAAAAGAAGCCAGATACAAAAAATTATATGGAATGTGAATCTATTCTGTAAATTCCAAACCCAACAAAACTAATTGATGGTGATGGGAATCAGAATAGTTATAGTTCTTCTTTTGGAAAAAGAACTAGGAAATAGGAGGGAGCATATTATGTACTTATGGAATGCTGACAATATTCTACTTCTTGTTCTGAGCTAAAGTTATTATGTGTATGTTCACATTCAGAAAATTGGTAAAGTTGTATAATTATTTTGGTGTATAATTAAATGTTGTTATGTACTATTTAGGTACTTTTCTGTATTTGTTATATTTTAATTTTAAAAATATAGAAACGAAATAACTGATCTATGTGGAAAGATATCCATTTATGATTTTTTTTTGGCAGATATAGGAAGAAGAGTTTGAGCGAGTGATGAACTAGAGATGTTAGCTTTAAGTTGGTAAAAAGAAAATGAAGGAAATTGTAGCCATCATTCAAAATATTTTTCAGGTTTCTAGACTTAATATGCATAGACTTTTCTGATGTTACCAGTCATTTGTCAGAGGAAGGCTTGCTTTATGCATGTTGGTATAACTTGAAAATTCGCTTAGGGATTTTAGAAGATCAAAAGAGATCAATTCTGCCCTAATCCTTATTTCTACACACAAGCTCATGATCTCTGAGGAGGTAGACTCCTAAGCTGAGCTGTCTCCTGAGTGCTATATAATAAAGAGCTATCTCCTGAGGCAGATTCCTAACTGTGAATCTCTGGCCTGTGATACTCAGGTGCCCCTCTACTCCTGCATTTTCTGGATTGAAGATTATTGTGTAAAGAAGGTTAGAAAAAAGCTGCTTATTATCTTCTCTGAATAAAATATGTGATGAATAATTATAATTTCTAACATTTATTCAGCTCTTACCATATGTCAGGTCTTAAGATGATCCTGTTTTTCTTGACTGTCTTATTTCACTTACTGTGTTCTTTCTCTGTTTCTAATTATTAGCAATTCTGTAGAATCTATCTCCAAAACATGGCCCGAGTCAGTTACCCCTCACTGCTCCTAGCACCCTGGTCCAGGGCATGTTTTTCTTGTACCTGACCTGCTACACTAACTTTGGTACTGGTTTCTCTGTCTCTAATCAATCCCTTATATAAAATTCAGATTCTCACAGCTCACCCTGGTGACACACACAACCCAGGGTGGGAAGCTCCTGCTCTATGTATGGAGTCCAGCCCCAGCTCTGTGCCCTCCACGGACTGGCCAGGACCTTCTGTGGACTGTATTATATCAAGTCTGATGCACCGCTGAGTCTTTGGGTGCCCTCTTTATTTCTAGCATTTTCAGATTCCTCTTAATTAGCTTGTCTATGTATATATTTAAATCATATTTTGTTCCTTGTTTCTAAATTTAAAACAGTAAGGGGAATATCTTTATTCCTCAGTGTGACATCTTGACTGAAAGTCTCTACATATTGACAAAGGCACAGAACTAAATCACAATTCATGGATAACATTCAAGATCCCACTGTATTTTCTCATGTTTTCTTATTTCTCATTTGTCCACATTTAATATTATAGACCATATTAGATAATATGGTTTCTAATTTTTCCTGTAGATAAAAAAGATTTTTTAAGATAAAAAGATGAGCCCGGGGCCCGGCGCGGTGGCTCAAGCCTGTAATTCCAGCACTTTGGGAGGCCGAGGCGGGTGGATCACGAGGTCAAGAGATCGAGACCATCCTGGTCAACATGGTGAAACCCCGTCTTTATTAAAAATACAAAAAATTAGCTGGGCATGGTGGTGCGTGCCTGTAATCCCAGCTACTCAGGAAGCTGAGGCAGGAGAATTGCTTGAACCCAGGAGGCGGAGGTTGCGGTGAGCAGAGATCGCCGAGATCGCTCCATTGCACTCCAGCCTGGGTAACGAGTGAAACTCCATCTCAAAAAAAAAAATAATAAAAATAAAAATAAAAAAAATAAAAGATGAGCCTGAACAGTTTGACTCACTTAAATTTAAATGCTTTAAAAAATTGTTATTTTATTTATGTTAGCATGCCCTTCCCAGGAAAACCACACCAATGAAGAGGGTAAAAGAAGATGGTAAAGAAAATCGCCCAGGGCTGGATACAGCAGCTTATTATGCCTGTAATCTCAGCATTTTAGGAAGTTGAGGCAGGAGGATCCCTTGAGTCCAGAGTTGGAGGCCAGCCTGGGAAACATAAGGAGACCCTGTTTACAAAACAAACAAAAAACACTAGCTTAGCATGGTGGCACATACTACTCAGGGGGCTGAGGTGGGAGGATCAAAGCGTGGGAGTTTGAGGCTTCAGTGAGTTATGATCTCGCTACTGCACTCCTGCCTGGGCAACTCAGTAAGACCCTGTCAAAAAAAAAAAAAAAATAGAGAGAAGAAGAGGAGAAGAGAAGAGGACAAATTACCCTAAACTCCAATCTTTAGAAGTAAAAATTATCAATTGTAGATGGACCTCAATTCAGGTTTCACTCATATATCATAGATTTTCACTCACACTTCACACATAGATAACGAGAGAGGAATAATCAAAAGACTGAGATTTTGAAATTTTATTCTGCATTTTATTTCTAAAAATAGTATTAAACTTATTTTAACATGTAAAATAATTAGATGTTAAAATTCAAGAATTAATATAAAATACCCTTTTCTCTAAATTAAAAAGATTATAAACACAGAAATTAGTTTTTAACATAAAACACAGTTTATCTTGAATGTGGTATGTTTAAACTCTCATTGTTGATTAAATTGAAGGCATTTTCAGTTACACATATTTCTATATTCACTGCACCATTTATTGATTTTAAGTTATTTAAAACCAGTCAAGATTTATAATATTAACATTACAAGGCATTATTTTTATCTTTACAGCCCTAATTTTTTACAACACCTTCTCTAATTTTAAACTTTATTATGATTCTTCTCTAGTTTGTTTGGTTTTATTTTAGAGAGCTTTTTACTTATTCAGTAATTAATAAATATATGACGAGGCTTTTGTGGCAAGTTCTGTTGTTTTATATTTAATGTATGGTTTAGCATATTAATCAATATAGGTAGACCTTTCCACAGGAATAAAATGTTCTCTGTTTGTCTCATTTATTCTTTCTTTTCTTTGCCTTATTTTTCCTGCATCTTTTGCATTATTTTGTCATGATTCCATTTCATAGTGACTTTTTGGCTTTTAGGCTAATTTTTGTTGTGTTATTTAAGTGGCTATTTTAGGGTTCATAGTACAGTAGTCCTCCCTTATCCAAAGAATATATTCCAAGACCCTAAGTAGATACCTGAAACCACAGATACTATCATACCCTATATACACACTGCTTTTTCAGTCCGACAACCAATATGGCCACTAAGTGACCAGTGGATTGGTAGCATCTACTACATGGATAAACTGGACAAAGGGAAGATTCACATGCTGGGGGAGGTGGGGAAGGAGCAGGATAGGGTGAGAATTTACCACAATACTTAGAATGGTGTGTAATTTAAAACTTATAAATTGTTCATTTCCAAAATTTTCCATGTAATATTTTTGGTTGACAACGAGTAACAAAAACATGCATGAAAAAAGAAACAGCAAATAAAGGGGAGCTACTGTGTACAGTACAGTAAGTTATTTAAATGATCATAGTCTACTTCAAGTGATAGTATACTATTAGACTTCAGCTGTAATATTAGACATTAACAGCAGCATGTTTCAATTCCTCCATTCCAGCTACTTTTAATGCAATTTAAAGACATTTTACCCTGAAATGTCTAAACATGTGTCTGAAATAGGTCTCATTAAGCTAAAGTCATGCTGTCAGCAGGATTGTGTTCCTTCTGGAGGGTGTAGAAGTGAATCTCTTTTGCCTTTTCCAGCTTATAGAGGTGACCTGCATTCCTTGGCTGATGGCACCCTTCCATCTTCAAAGCCACCAATGGCTGCTCAATGTTTTTTATACTGTCTCACACTGATATTCCCCGTCTTCCACCTCTCTCTTTCACTTACAAGGATTCTAGTAATCACAAAGTTTCCACCTGTGTAATCAAGGATAATCACCCTACTGCAAGGTCAACTGATTAAGAACCTTAATTCCATCTGTAATCTTAATTCTCCTTTCCAGTGCAACCTAACATAACCACAGGTTCCAGGGATTAGAATGCCCACATCTCTGTGATAAGGGTATCTTATACAGTGTACAAAGTAATTTTTGTATTAGATGATTATCATGTAAAGATATTTTAAAATAGGAAAAGCGTATTCTTTAATTATATAATTTCCTTCATTCTTTTGTTTAGATCCAGATTTGTATATAATATCATCTTCCCTCTGCCTGATAGCCTTTGTTGTTTTCTCTAAGTACAGTTTGCTGGTGATGAATTCTTTCAGCTTTTGCACTTCTAACAATGCCTTTGTTTCACTTTTTGTTTGGGAATATTTTTTTCTAGTTAAGAATTCTAGATTGACTGTTGTTTACTTCTGTATTTTAAAGATGGTTCTGCTCTGTCTTCCAGGTTAAATTGTTTTTGATGAGATGTCAGCTTTCATTCTTACCTTCGTTTCTCTGTACATATGTATCTTCTTTTCTTTGGTCTCACTGTTAACATTTTTTCAGAATCATTGGTTTAAAGGTATTTGATTATGATGTACCTTTTTAAAAATTTTAGATTTAGGCAGTACGTGTGCAGGTTTGTTATCTGGACATATTATGTGATGATGAAGATTGGGCTTCATTGAATCCATCATCCAAATAGTGAACACAGTACCCAATAGGTAACTTTTCAACCCTCACTATCCTCCCTTCCTCCCCCAATATGAAGTCCCTAGTATCTGTTTTTCCCATCTTTATGTCATGTGTACCCAATGTTTATCCTCCACTTACAAGCAAGAGAATGCAGTATTTGGTTTTCTGTTTCTATGATAATTCACTTAGAATAAAAGCCTCCAGCTCCATCCATGTTGCTGCAAATGACATGCTTTTGTTCTTTTTTATTGCTGTATAGTATTCCATGGTATATATGTACCACATTTTCTTTATCCAATCCACCATTGATGGAAATCTAGGTTGATTCCATGTCTTTACCATTGGAAAAAGCACTGCAATAAACATACAATTGCATGTGTCTTTTTGGTAGAATAATTTTTCTTTTTTTTTTTTTTTTTTTTTTTTTTTTCTTGAGACAGGGTCTCTGCCTCTGTCACCCAATGTGGAGGTAGAATGCAGTGGAGCAATCTTGGCTCACTGCAACCTCCACCTCCTGGGCTCAAGCTTTCTTCCCACCTTAGCCTCCTGAGTATCTGGGACTACAAGTGCACACCACCATGCCAGCTAATTTTTGTTTTTATTTTTTGTATTTTTTTGTAGAAATGGGGTTTCTCCATATTTCCCAGGCTGGTCTTGAACTCCTGAGCTCAAGCTATTTGCCCACTCTGGCCTCCCAAAGTGCTGCAATTACAGGCATAGGCCACTGTGCCCAGCACACACAATTTATTTTTATTTTAATGTATGTTCCATGATGGGATTGCTGGGCCAAATGGTAATTCTAATTATAATTGTTTGAGAAATATAATGAATGTACCATTGTGTAATTTTCTTCTAGTTTCTTTAGGTTGAGATCAGTTGAACTTTTTTTTTTTTTTTTTTTTTTTTTTTTTTTTAACATGGAGTCTCGCTCTGTTGCCCAGGTTGGAGTGCAGTGGCACAATCTCAGCTCATTGCAACCTCAGCCTCCTGGGTTCAAGCAACTCTTCCTGCCTCAGCCTCCTAAGTAGCTGGGATTACAAGTCCCTGACTGTAATTTACAACTACCAGACCTGGCTAAATTTTATTTTTTAAATAGAGATGGGGTTTCACTCTGTTGTCCAGGCTGGTCTTGAACTTCTGATCTCAGGTGATCTGTCTGCCTTGGCCTTCCAAAGTGCTGAGATTACAGGCATGAGCCACCCCACCCAGCCAATGGAACTTTTTGATCTGTATATTTATTATTTTCATGAAGTTTGGGACATATCTGACCATATTTTTCTCTTGAAACATGTTTATATCTTTCTTCAGTCTCCTTTTTTTTTTTCTTTTTTTTTTTTATTTTATTTTATTTTAGGTTTTGGGGTACATGTGATGAACATGCAAGATTGTTGCATAGGTACACACTTGGCAGTGTGGTTTGCTGTCTTCCGTCCCCTCACCTGTATCTCTCATTTCTCCCCATGCTATCTCTTCCCACCTCCCCACCCCCCTGCCCCTCCCCCCTTTCCCCCCAACGGACCCCAGTGTGTAGTGCTCCCCTCCCTGTGTCCATGTGTTCTCATTGTTCAACACCCACCTATGAGTGAGAATATACGGTGTTTGATTTTCTGCTCTTGTGTCAGTTTGCTGAGAATGATGGTTTCCAGGTTCATCCATGTCCCTACAAAGGACGTGAACTCATCGTTTTTGATGGCTGCGTAATATTCCATGGTGTATATGTACCACATTTTCACTATCCAGTCTATCGTCGTTGGGCATTTGGGTTGGTTCCAGGTCTTTGCTATTGTAAACAGTGCTGCAATGAACATTCGTGTGCACGTGTCCTTGTAGTAGAATGATTTATAATCCTTTGGATATATACCCAGTAATGGGATTGCTGGGTCAAATGGGATTTCTATTTTTAGGTCCTTGAGGAATCGCCACACTGTCTTCCACAATGGTTGAATTAATTTACATTCCCACCAACAGTGTAAAAGTGTTCCTATTTCTCCACATCCTCTCCAGCATCTGTTGTTTCCTGATTTTTTAATGATCGCCATTCTAATTGGTGTGAGATGGTATCTCAATGTGGTTTTGATTTGCATTTCTCTGATGACCAGTGATGATGAGCATTTTTTCATATGTTTGTTGGCCTCCTGTATGTCTTCTTTTGTAAAGTATCTGTTCATATCCTTCGCCCATTTTTGAATAGGCTTGTTTGTTTTTTTCTTGTAGATCTGCTTTAGTTCTTTGTAAATTCTGGATATCAGCCCCTTGTCAGATGGGTAGACTGCAAAAATTTTTTCAAGGGTCTCTTATCACATGCATATTTGGCCACTTGATGGTGTCTAACAGAATTGATTTTTTTTTCTGTTTTATTTTGTATATATTTCTTTAATATGTTTTGAAGTTCACAAATCTTTCTTCTGCAATGTATAATTGACTCTCATTCTAGTGGCTTTTTCATCTTAGAAATCATAGTTTTCTCCTCTAAAGTTTTGATATGGTTCATATTTTATCTTCCACATCTATATTTATCACAACATGATAAATCCTTTCTCTAACTTCTTGAATATATAAAATATACATATAATGACTGCTTTAATGTCTTTGTATAGTAATTCCATCATTTGTGTCATTTCAATATTTTAATTGATACTTATTTTCTTCATTTTCGATCATAGATAATGGGTTCTTTGGCTATCTAATCATTGCTATTAGATGCTATACAGCATCAATTTTACATTACAGAGTTCTATTGTTGCAATCCTAGAAATATTATTGAGCTTTTTTTGGTGGGGGGGGGCATAGTTAAGCTATTTGGAATCAGTCTGAATCCTAAGGTATTGTTTTTAAGGTAGTTGCAGAATATTACTTAGTGTTAATAGTACTTAGTGTTAATTTTATCTTTCTTCTAAGGCAAAGGTCTTCTGAGTATTCTAGCAAGGCCCCATGAATTATGAAGTTTTCTACTCGGCCTGGTTACCATATGAAGGTTTTACTTAAGCTAAAATATTTACTTTCATACTCACTTATATGGCTGTGGGCAGGAGGCTTCCATTTCTTGCTGACTTTTGGCCAGGGGGCTCAGTTTCTCAGTGCATAGGAACCTTCGCCCTCCCCCCAGGGTTGACAGTGTCTGCATTTCATAGCAGACAACTTTCCTTCAGTGAAAATCTGAGAGAGAGCAATGTGAAAGCCACAAACCCTCTTTGGTCTATAATGGGAAGTCATACTCCATCATTTCTGCCAGAGTCAAAGCAAGCCATTAAGTATAACCTGCACTCAAGAGGCTGGAAATTGGGCTCTGGCAGAAGAAGATAGTTTATGTACAAAATTTAGAACCACCATAGTCAGCCTTCTGGCCTCCAGTTATAAACATTCTTATCACATGCGTTTTAAATGCACTTACCTGCTCCAAGATCTCCACATTTTCATCCCTTTACCTGCTCACCTCAAAGTCCAGGATCCTGGCTTCTAAACTAGGTGCAGGTATGGATGGGACCTCTTGGATGTAATTGCTTAAATAAAGCTTCCCAAGTATAGCTTCTTTTAGATCTGTGAATTAACAAGACCAATTACATGCCTCCAATACATACAGCAGTTAATGATGGGATAGGCACAGGACAGCTGTTCAAGGAGAAGGAAATGAAGCTTCATCAAAGTCAGAACTATCCAAAAATTTGTGGACATATTTTTAAACTACCACACCCCTGAAAATAATTAACATTTGACATTTATGATCATTTAATGTTCATCATCTTATTTTTCTTGCAGTTATTAATGATATAAAAATGACAAGCCCTTTGAAACCCCCCTTCATCTAATGAAATGTTATGTTTATAAGTAGAGAATTTTACTCTTGTGATTATTCTTCAGGCTCCAGAGATTATTTCCTGAGGCTTCTTTCTTAGTCCTATTTTATCTCAAGATTGGGGTCAGTAAGAATACTCAAGATTTGGGCGATTCACCTCTTTTTCTTACCACTGTTACTGTGAGTAGGAGTGAGCATAGTTAATTCTGCTTCACTCTACAAAATTTCTATTTTTTTTTTTTTTTCCTTCTGGGCACCATCAAAGAATATGTCATGGGGTTGTGCTTTCTTCTTTCACAGGGCTGTCAGTGAGTTTTGTCTAGATCTAACTTGATTTTTCTATTTTGTTTCATTTTGGAGGAGGGAGAGTCTGTGACATGATGTGATTTGACTTGTTGTCTTTCCTAAGGAAGGATCTCATGAATTTTAAGTGAGAGGACATGGGCCTGGATCAGGATCTGCACTTTTTTGTGTGACCCTATTTTAGCACTCCCTCTCCTGCTGACAGCATGCTCCTGAAGAATGAAATTCTTTTATTCAAAAAAGTATTCATAAAATAGAAAAATCATGGTTTCTAAAGCTGTAAAGTGCAGTATGAAACTTCACTCACTTATATATTGATTTCAGTATACAGTACCCCAAGCTTTCTGATCCAATGTTTATTTTAGTTGTAATTGAATAAGAATAAATTACAGTTGCTATGTATATCATTTACTTCAAAATACTTCTAACTATAGCTTACCTAAGAAGTGTTAGGCATGTTTGGGCAGGAGTCAAAGACATGCCTGAATTTTTCTCATATTTCCAACACTCAAAATGCTGCCTTAATAGAGTGCTGCCTTCAGATTCTACTTTTTTGAAGTACATAGCATTCAAGCCTTTTTATTCTGAAATACAACGTATTTTAACTTCTCTGTTCTAATGATTGCATAATTTGTATGCTATTCTCACATCCATGAGATATATATTATATAGAGTGGATAAAAATTAGAATTGTAGTCAACAGTGTTAAGAATCTATGTTGACTTTATGTTTTTCTTTATAATATTTACAGCAGTCTTTTAAAATTCAATCTCTTATTTGACAATAACAAACAGATTTTTTTCTTTTTTTATAAATAGAGCCAATAAGGTTTATAGAGGTTTTAATGTATTAAATCCCAAACAATCTGCTCAAAGTAGTTTTCAGTCAGGACCTGAAATTTTAACACTTTTAAAATAGCTTCTCCCCAAATCTCATCACATCCTTGATTTATGTAATTTAGTCTATATAGCTATAGTTATAGCTATAGATATAGATGTATATTACAATTAGCCATTTTAATATTTGCATGTTTTCCTAAGAAGCCAAGATGAACTTAAAATTTTTCTTAATTATGCAATTCTTTGGTTTTGAGAATCAGTGACATTAATTGAGAACAGAGAGGTCTGTTCTCAATTATTACTTCTTACTATTTGCTGACTTTAAAGACCTTTTGATGAGGGCTTCATATCTGCTTTTACTGATATCAGATAGAAATTGAAGACTAAAGGGGAAATATTTTTCATTCAGTGACATATCAGTGACATGAATGATGGAATAATAACTTTTCCCTTATTTCAGTCAATTACCCAGAAACAATGAAAAAGCTTATGTTTTTAGATAGCTTTTACCTACACTGGTGCCTGAAATGCTGATAGGATAATATGGCTTGGAAACAGAATATGAATACTAGATTTAAACACACACAAGACACAAAAGAAATTATATAATTTTTTTTTTTTTGCATCAGGCTACCACCTGGTAATATGGAGTCATTCTTATAGGAAAGAATGAAAAATTATACAATGTTAGATGGGAATATGACACCTTATAAGAAGTTGGTTTTAAAACAAAATATTTTCAAGGGACTTTAAAAATCAATTTAAAGTTTGGCTTTGGAAGGGAGATAAAATGAAGGATTTTTTTTTTTTTTTTTTTTTTTTTTTTGGTGGAGTCTTGCTCTTTCACCCTGTCTAGAGTGCAATGGTGCTATCTCAGCTCACTGCAATATCCACCTCCCGGGTTGAAGTGATTCTCCTGCCTCAGCCTCCTGAGTAGTTGAGATTACAAGTGCATGCCAACATGCCCAGCTAATTTTTGTATTTTTAGTAGATGTGGGTTTTCACCTTGTTGGTCAGGCTGGTCTGGAACTCCTGACTTCAGGTGATCTGCCTGCTTTGGCTTCCCAAAGTGCTGGGATTATAGACGTGAGCCACCACACTCAGTCAGAAATATATTTTTTAATATAAAGCATTAAAATAATATAATGAGAGTAATTGATACTTCTGCTTTGTTTCAAGATGAGGCAACAAAGATTGGAGTTATAACGGCTTTTATGTGTTGAACATTAGGCAACATGGAACTGTGAATCCCAAGAGAAGGTATGTGGGATGCATAAGTTCTGACTGGAGGCAGTTTCCATGTCTCACTGAAGGGAGCCAGGGCTCAGACAGAAATCAGCAGTCTCAGGACTTGAGAAAGTTATGGTCTCTGCAGAAGCAGAAGTTCCTAAAGAGTTATGCCAACAAAACGTATTTCAGAGTTTAAAATAATACCCTCCAAAAGACTCTAAGCTGAGACGAAGAAAAAAAAAATAAAACCGTCTTATTTGCAGATTGCACAATTATCTAAAATTTTAAGGAATCTATACAAATAATCTCAGAAGATCGTAAATGAGTTTAAGGTCAATATGTAAGAATCTATTAGAATTTATATTGTCTTCAAATGTCCATTTAGCAAAACTGGCCATATGCCATTTCAAAAACTTAGCTTCAGCACATTTCCAGATATATATATATATATATATATATATATATATATATATATTCTCTGATCTAAATGAATTAAACTAGAAATTAATACTAAATTGTTAAATAGAAAAAAAATTAATGAACTAGAAACTAAACAATGTATTTCAAAATAAAATAGTAAAAAATATAACTTAGATACATGTATAACTTGGTAATTTGTGGACTGCATCAGAAACACTAATTATACCAAAATATGTAGCCTTAAATGAATGCATGAAAAAAAAACCGGGTGAAAAATCAGTGATATAAGCTTCTATCTTAGGAACCAAAAAGAAAGGGACAAAAACAAACAGCAAAGCAAACCTAAGGAAAGTAGAAGAAAACAAATAACACAAAGATAAGAGTACTATTAAAGTGGAAAATATTCAAGAATTCATTATATAAAAAGATTGATATGCATAAACTTCAACAACAATTATCTTTAAAAAGGGGGAAATCATAAATTACCAGTATTAACACTTTTAAAAAAGACAGGTGCCTACAGATCCAATTGATATCAAGAAGATAGGAGGGGATTACCAGGGGGAAAAAAAAAGTCAATTTGAAAGGAATTTCAAAGAAGTGGGTAAATTTCTTGGAGAGGGACTTAACAAAACTGACACAAGAAGAAATTAAATATCCAAATGGTCTGTTATCTGATTAAAGCAATTGAGTCTCTTCTTTAATTCAGTTTCATAAAGAAAACTGCAGCTACTGAAGCCTTTACCAGTGTCTTATTTCAAAAATTTAATGAAAAAAAATGTAATGAAGAAAAAGTTCTTGAAAATAAAGAACACTCTCTGACCCTGTATGAGGTCAGTAAAATCTGCTTCAAAAACCTGCCAAATAAATTACAAAATTAAACTGAATAATTTGAAATAATATATTTCATAAATATTGTTATAAAAATCCTTATCAGCATAATGTCAAATCATCACTAAGGAGGGTTTATATCAGGTATATAAAGATAGTTAGACTTTTGATGGTTAATAAATGGAATTTATTATTGGGAAAAATAATTATTTCAACAAAAGGAGAACAACTACAAAATTCAACACCCATTTATGATACAATTTAGCAAATTAGGAGTAAAGGTAACTTAATTAAATTAATAAATTGTAGCTACAAAAAAACATACAGCAATCACACTCTGTAGTGAAAAATGGAACTGTTTCTTCTGTGAGTGAGAATGATACAAAAAAGAAAGAACAGAAAGTTGTAATTATTAACAACTCTGTTGAAAATGAAAAATACCTTATATATAAATAAATTTGAAATGTGAATTTGGCAGTTTTGCTGGACACATGTCAGTATACAAATTTAATTATATTTCTATCTGCGGTCAATAACTATATGATATTTTAAAAATATGCTACTATATACAAAACATAAAATACGTATGGATAAATTTAATGCAAAATTTACACAGAGAACCACGAAATAATTTTGAAAGATATTAAACATGCTAGGGTATGTCATTTTTTATTACAAACATTTTATGAATCAAAAGACTCAATACTGGAGCAATATCAATTCCCAGAAATTCAGTGACATACCAATCACAATTGTCAAACTATTTTGTGAAAAATTAATGAGCTGATTATAAAATTTTTGTGGAAATAAAAATTGCAAAACATATATAAGTTATATTGAAGAAAAAAAATTGAAAGATTTATTTTATTAGACATCAGAGTATTTTATAAATCTACACTAAATTAGATAGTGGGGTGTTAGCCAGGGAATAGACCAATAGCACTGAAATAGGAAATAAAGTTCTAGAAATAGAATCACACATACAATTCACTAGATTGATGACAGTTATTTCATTGCAGAAAAATGGAGAAAAGACTGTGTTTTTGATAAATGATGCTAGATCACTTGAACGGCCATATGGAAAAAGAAAATCTTTATCTCTACCTTGTATCACACACAGAAATAAATTACAAATGAACTGCAGAGCTAGTAATGGGAGGTAAAATAATAAAGTTCATTAGATATTGAATTTGTTGAAAAGAGTACAAAATCTTGCTTTAAAAAAAAAAAATCACCTTCTCCTATTCTTTCTATTCCTCTACCTAACACCCATAGTTTATTAGCTACGTTTCATGTACTATTCTGAGAGCTTTACATGGATTATCTTACTTAATTAGTGTAATAACCTTATAAAATAAATATGCCATCCTCAATATAGACCCAGATGGGGAAATGGAGACAAAGACTGATTAATGAACGTAACTAATTCATTCACTTATTTCTCTTTGCTTCTCAAATGTTTTAAAATAGAATTTTAGCCAAGGAATCAGAAATCTTGAATCCCAAGCCTGGACTGACTTGTTTTCTCTCTGGGAGACCAGGTTTAAGTTGTACAATCTGTTTAAGTCGTACAATCTGTTTAAGCCTCAGTGTCTTCACACACACACACACACACACACACACACACACACACACACACACACACACAGTGTAATATGCAGGGCTGTTATCTCCCGAAATTGTGAAGATCAAATAAGACAAACTTACATGAGAGCTTATGAACTATAAATTACCATTTAAAGTGTGTTAATGATGAAAGATACCCAAGAAAGAAAGGCAATGCAGTTTAGGAAGCATCAAGGTTTAGGAGTGAAACAGATCAGCATTTGAATCTCCTCTTCTCTGTCTGGTGATATGATCTTAGCAAGTTACCTGATGTTTCTCAACAATTTCCTCATATAAATTGGAGGTAATAGCATGCTGTTAATACACACTGGCTATTGTTATGTGCCAGATATTCTTCTAGGTGCTTTACATGTATTAACTCATTTAATCCTCACAATAGTCCCATGAAGTAGGTGCATGACTTTGATTTTCAGAAGACAAACTTGAAGCACAGAGAGTTTAACTTGTCCAAGGTTACACAGCTAGCAAATGGCAGAATCCTTATTTGACACAGAAAGTTAGTTTGTTACCGTTGAATAAGTTTATTGTGAAAATGGAACAAGGTGATATATAGAAAACTAAGTAATATGTCTATACAACGCAGTGTACACACTCAATAAGTATTAATTATTAGTTTAATAAACTAAGAATTTATACCTCAAGGATAAAAAGAACTATTGGAATAATATAAAACAGAAACTAGAACTGAGGAATACGTGGAGTTGCTTAAGTGTTTGGCAAGAAAAAGGGGATACTTTGGATGATGGAGGACGGGCACAGAGATGTGAAAACCTGAATAAATAGCAGCAAGGATGATGTAACTCACAAATAGGAATTATCTGCCCCAGTGACAATGAAGGCATAGTGGGTGTCTAGTGGGCTGCATAAATATCACTGAAGTTGTTATAAGTTGGTAACTCGTTGCCATGGTATCTTTAAACTCTCTTAGAGTATGTCCTGATAAAAGTCCTTAAATTAGCTTATCTTTTCAGCTTTGTGCACCACATAAAAGTTATGTGATTCTGGAAAGTGCTTATAAATAAGAATCTGTACTTCATCAACCAACACAATACTAAAATCCTCATGTGTAGCTTCATAGATTGACTCTTTTGAATGAAACAGAGCAATCTGTCACTTGACTTTTCTATGACATTCAAGATATTGAAGTTTATAAGAAAAGATTGATTTAGACACAAGTTTAATGAAATTAAAAATGTGTGATTAATGACATCTGCTTTTTAGGCATGATATCTGAAGTAAAATTAATTAATGCCTTATATAAATTACACATTACACTGTAATTTGCCTAGAAAGAAGGGTAAATTTGTTAACTTTTTCTTAACACTCTTGATTTTAATGCCTAGTATATATTAGATCATATAATTGCATTGGTCTTTCTTTTTATTTCACTATTCCCTCCTGAGTTTCAGCATTGTTTAAATATTGTGATTCCATTTTTCAGCACTATAAGTTATCTGAGAAGCCAGATAATATCCAATTTTATTAGTTAGCTTATTTTTAAAAGTCTAATATGAGCTTTAGCTGGTTTGGCCTCTAAGGCATTATACTGTGCAATGAACTAGGGTAAATGTTTTTCTTCTTTATCTTTTTGATATGCTGGAAAGAATAAAAGAGAAGGGAGGGATATATTTCCATAGTAAATGTTGTTATATCATGTACACAAAATGTATACACTAGCACATCCCAGATAACATTAAGCATCTTTTAAAACAGGCTTCATTTCGAATCTACATGAAAACTAAACCTAAAAATATAGGTATATAACCTGCCAACGGAAAGTTATAGCCTCATTTTATTACTGCAGTAATACATTTTCAATTTCTGTGGTTATACACAGTTTCATGTTTTTAAGTACATTAGTATTCATACATATTGAAAACACCTGGAACGCTGTAGAATTGTGTCTGTCTTGAATTCAGACTAAGCAGTTTGAGCACTAATACCCATTGTCTTTTATACTGAGGATTGTAATTTGGTCATATCCTTGTAGCAACCAGTAAGAAATGTCAATATATCCTCTTGGTGCTGTTTACTATTCAAAACAGTATTTAGTAAGCCTAGGGCTATCTACAAGAGCTTATACATGTAATCTGGCATAACCATTCATAAAGGATATCTGAATTGTAGACATGAACTTCCAATAATATTAAAAATAATATCAGGTCCTTTTCTATCTCAGTGCACTATGCTTATATGTAGTTGAATAGGCAAAATTGTGTGTGTGTGTGTGTGTGTGTGTGTGTGTGTGTGTGTTTTAAAAGCAGCCACTAAATTATACCAACTTTGTAATTTCTCTGTGGTAGCCAGCTTAATTGAACAAATTGCTTTTGTGTGAAATTAGAGATTAAAATGAGTGAACTAAATGGTTGATTAACAGTATGCAGTGGATATTACCTTAACCAGGAATTCTTCATCTTTATGCGACATTCCCCAATATCCTTTATTCTTTATAAGTCACATAGAACAAAGCTATTGCCTATGAGTTTTCTAATAACTAAGTTAAGTAGTATGAATTAAACATATACCCTGAGAATCATGGCCCACAATAGAAAATAAAGTGAAGGTAAAGATTGTTTGTTTCTATCAGTCTCCAAATAGAGAATCAAATAAATAGAAAGTAATAGCATGACAAAGAATATCTGAAAAATCTCACAATAGGAAGATCTTGAAAGTTATGAGACCCGTTAGTTCTCTTTTTCCAAAAGGTGGGACTCAAGCTCCTGTGGCTTGTGATGCATGAAAGCATCACAGATAGACAAGATCTTGTTTTGGTTAATTTTAAACATGGTCTTTCAATATCTTTCTGTAACTTTGAGGCTTATATACTCATCATCAGGATATTCTTTCAGCTAGAAAGCCCTTACTATATGCTATGATTTAAGATCATTCCCTTCTTATCAAAGTCAGACATCATCATTTTGTCACTCCCACACTTACCCCACCAAAAAATAAAAAACAACATCACTATGCTGAAATTACATATGACCTCTTTTTTAGAATATGAATTATTTGTGAGGGAGGAAGACTTCTCTGCTCAAAAATATTTGCTGACTTCTCACTATTTAAAGATAAATTTGGGCTGGGCACAGTGGCTCATACCTATCATCGCAGCACTTGGGGAGGCTGTGGTGGGTGAATGACTTGAGGCCAGCAGTTCAAGACCAGCCTGGCCAACATGGCAAAACCCTGTCTCTACTAAAATTACAAAAAATTAGCCAGATGTGGTGACAGGTGCCTATAATCTCAGTTTCTTAGGAAGCTGAGGCACTAGAATTGTTTGAACCTGAGAGATAGAGGTTGTAGTGAGCCACGATTGCTTCACTGCACTCCAGCCTGGGTAATAAAGACTCTGTCTCAGGAAAAAAAAAAAAAAAAAAAAAAAGATAAATTTGAAATCCTTAGATTGGCATTTGCCAACTTTTATCATTTGAACATTTTTTTCTCCCACTACTTCTCTATGCAACCTCCAAATGTCAGTGAAATTACTTAGCCTTTCAGGATCCCCTTGAGGAGTAGCATAATAATAGTTTCAATAAAGCATGCCTTCTTGCATCTATACCACTTTGCAATATGGCCTTGCTTCTCCTTCCATCTCCAAAAGATGGAACCTCTGAAACCAGGGACTGGCCTGGGAATTGCCTTGTCCAGTCAGATGTGACAGAGGTGATCTGAAGCCTTATTTTAAGAGACTTTGAGGTTTCCACCTTTGCCCTCTCAGAATTCTAAAAACAGCATGCTATTTAGAAGTCAGTTTATCCTATTAGAATATGAGGGCCATGTGGAGGAGAGCCAAAGTGTTCCAGAAAACAAGCAACATTCATTTCTTAATTTTTCTGGGTCAATCAATCCTCCAACAGAAATCAGTCTCATCTACAAGCTTAGGTAAAACCCGTAGTGGAACTGTGCAGTCAATGCACAAAATCATGAGAATGAGAAAATCTTTGTTTCGAGCTTCAAGTTTTGGGATGTTATATTAGACGACAATAAATAACAATAATATAAAGCAACAGATGATTGACACATGGTCCTCTCTATAGTAATTTCCCTGAATATTCATCAGCACTATACTTTCCCCTTAGGAAAGTTGTAGCACTGTATATCAGCTAATGCTATCTTGTACATTTCACATTTTAAGGAACGTCTATGTTCCTATCATAATGTAAATTCTTTTATTATAGAATGGCACATTTTAAACAGAAGGGCTCCTTATTCTTTAAATGGTATTTAGTGTCCTTGAAGACCTTTAGTCATATGTTCAGATTAAATAAACCTGGTTGGTTTTGCATTTTATTACATAGATTGTTCTTAAACTTTAAGAGATAAGACACAGGAAAAGGGAAGTGGGAAATACAGGATTTTTTTTTTTTTTTTGAGATGGAGTCTCACTCTGTCACCCAAGCTGGAGTGCAACCTCTGCCTCGTAGGTTCAAGCGATTCTCCTGCCTCAGCCTCCTGAGTATCTGGGATTACAGGTGGGGGTTACCACACCTGGCTAATGTTTGTATTTTTTAGTGGAGAAGGGGTTTTGCCATGTTGGTCAGGCTGGTCTCAAACTCCTGACCTCGTGATCTGACTGCCTGCCTTAGCATCCCAAAGTGTTGAGATTACAGGCATAAGCCACCACGCCTGGCCATACATGAGAATATTTAAGGGTAGGTTTTATTCAATGTGCAGTTATTGATAATATGCAATATGAAAGACAAATAACAGAACTTCTGCAATATACATGAGACCAAAATTTAACATCTGTATTCAAAAAGTTTTTTTATTTAGATAGAATTTGTCTGTGTCCAGCCAGACAGCTGCCTGCTTCTATAAATAGGGTTTTACTAACACATATTCATGCCTTTTTATCTGTGTATTGTATATAGCTGCTTTTGTATTACAACAGCAGAGCTAGTATTTGGCTAAACTACTGTGTGATTTTTCAAAGCCTGAAATATTTACTGTCTGTCCCTTTAAGAAAAAGTAAGCTGACCCACGTTTTAGTATAAATAATAAATATAAGTATAATCACAGAAAAATATAAAGTTAAAATGGTGGCAAAGAGACAAAAATAAAATATTGGACAAGTATGAAAGAGAGATCATTTTTGGATAGAATATTGAGGAAAGGCTACATAAATAAGAAATAATTTGATATGTTTAGTGAAATAAGGGTAATATGCTAGAAAGTAGTTAATTTAAGGGTAAGAAATTTGAGATGAAAAATAAAGAGGGAAGACATCTCAGAAGTGAAGAGGAAGATAAAGGAATAGTTGAGAGTTAGGGAGAGAATTGGGATGTTGTTATGACTTTGGAAACCAATGGAGAAGAGTTATAAAGCAGGATGGTCCCCAGTATAGACAGCTGCAGAGCATATAATTTTAGTTCTCTAGAGCTGCTGTAACAAAGTAACAGGCACTGAATGGCTTAAAACAACATAAATGTGTGGCTTCACAGATCTGGGGCTTGAAGTCCAAAATCAAATTTTCTACAGGCACTTAGTCTCTTTGACAACTCCAGAGAATTATTCTAAGAAATGACAGCAATTTTTGGCATTTTGTGGCTTGAAGATGTACCACTCTAGCTACATGGCAGTCTTTTCCCTGTGCGTCTTTACATCTTCCCTCTGTAAAAGTCTGTCTCTGGACCCAAATGTCTCCTTTTTATAAGGACACCAGGCTTATTAGATTAGGTTCCACCCTAATGACCTCATTTTAACTTGATCACTTTTTTTTTTTTTTTTTTTTTTTTTTTTTTTTTGAGACGGAGTTTCACTCTTGTCACCCAGGCTAGAGTGCAATGGCGCGATCTCGGCTCACCGCAACCTTCGCCTCCTGGGTTCAAGCAATTCTCCTGCCTCAGCCTCCTGAGTAGCTGGGATTGCAGGCACGTGCCACCATGCCCAGCTAATTTTTTTGTATTTTTAGTAGAGACGGGGTTTCACCATGTTGACCAGGATGGTCTCGATCTCTTGACCTCGTGATCCACCCGCCTCAGCCTCCCAAAGTGCTGGGATTACAGGCTTGAGCCACCGTGCCCAGCAAACTTGATCACTTCTGTCAATAATTTATTTGTTATCATGGTTACATTCTGAGGTACTGAAGATTATGGCTTCAGCATATCTTCCTTGAGGGACACAATTCAACTCCAAAGACGTATAGACCAGAAAAGGTGGAGGGGCCATGGGATGTGCAGATTAGTTTATCACTGGTGAAATTTGAAAAACTAAATTAAATTAGACTGTTGAGTTTTGGAACCATCTGGTTGCTAGAAGATGTTATAGTAGAACAATTTGCGAATAAATTCAAAACAATGAAAATGAAGATAAAGAGCAGAGTAGTTTTAGAAAATTGTAGTGTTAACCTTTGTTTTAGGAGAGTCAATACCTTCACATAGAAAACAAATAAATGGAAGATATACAAGAGAATAAAACAAGGAATTAAGCAAGTTTTAGGTTTAAAGAAAGGAGAGAAACAATCAATATGACAAGCAGAGGAGAAAACTTGGTAAAAAAGAAAGGTGTATTTTTTTTCAAAGATTGAATGAAGGAAAGAGAAGTCTCAAAAAGTCATGAAGATAGTTCATATTAGATTCAAAATTTCTAAGGAAAGTAGGATATGACATTATGTGCTCATAATAAAACAATATAGAGTGTATATTGGGCCTAAGGTTGTGAAAAGGTGTAGGAAAAAAGCCAGCATTATAAATTTGCTTTGGTACCAACAGAAGATGAATATGTATGTGTGTGTATATATATATATACACACACACACATATACGCTGTTTAGCAGAGTGCTCCAAATTGAAGTTAGGGAGCATGGGTTTGTAGTAAATCTTAGCATAGTTATGTAATTTTCCTACTAATGCTTAGCAGCCCCAGAGACCAAACAGAGGATGCAGACTACAGGGACGATTGAGACGTGGGGCCCAGGAAGTATTGGAGATAACAAACACTCTGCAGTAGAAGTGAATGCACAACATATTTTACTTCAATGCCAGAGTTTGTTAAAAAGTCAGGAAGATGATAAAATATGGAATGAACTTGCAGACAAGAAAAAGGGAAACATCTAGAGTTTGTAATGAGAAATGAGCCCAAATTTAGTAGCAGTGATTGAAAGAGGTGAGAAGGTTTTAGAGTTTGATGTCTTAGAGACAGAATTGTTGAGTACTGATGAGGAGAAATGTGTGACGAGGCCAGTGGGTTGTTGCCATCAAAAGACTTTTGGAAAAAAACAGGATTTATTAACCCACCTTGATCTAAACAGAGGACACAACTTCAAAAAACAGACAACATGAAAAAATGGACAAAATGGACAAAAACCTAAAAGCCAAACTCCTTTTATATGTTTTTTTCCTAATGTGAGAATCTGAATGAATAAAACGTTTTCATCAGAAAAAGATTTTTCATATGACTGTGATAGCTGATGATAAAAGATTTTAAGTCAATGAAAATGTACATGCATGTTAATATAAGATCTTTTTTTTTTTGCTTTGCAAAACTGGAGAGTGGGTGGAGGAATTATTACAGAATATTTAATTGTTAATAGGAAATTGTGTGGGCAGCTTGTTTTATTGCTAGGCAAATGTTAATGAGTAAATGCCTGAGATTAATGAGTTTTTATAAAGGATTTAATTTGAAGTCATCTTTTCTCTTACTTTTCAAATCATAAACCGTAAAGAATTGTCTAGGGAGGATATGTTATCCTTGGCCTTGTAGACATGAGTTACATAACATTTCTACATGGTAAGTTGGTCAGACTGAACTCAAAGTAAGTACAGGCAGGAAAACTTCATTTTTCTCTTTACCACACTCTTAACCAAGATCTGTCAAACCTCTCCTGCTATCTTAGACAGAATCTCAAATAGGTCTCATAACTTCCCTGTCTCATTTCACTATAAAAATAGTTTTATGTCCAATTGTTAAAATGTTCAGTCTAGTGTTTTTTGTTTTTGTTTTTTGACAGAGTTTCACTCTTGTTAACCAGGCTAGAGTGCAATGGCATGATCTTGGCTCACTGCAACCTCCATCTTCTGGGTTCAAGTGATTCTCCTGCCTCAGCCTCTGGAGGAGCTAGGATTACAGGCACTTGCCACCACGCCCAGCTAATTTTTGTATTTTTAGTAGAGATGGGGTTTCATAGTGTTGGCCAGGCTGGTCTAGAACTCCTGAACTCAGGTGATTTGCCTGCTTCGGCCTCCTGAAGTGCGAGGATTACAGACATGAGCCACTGTACCTCCCTAGTTTTTAAATTAAAATTTCCATCTCACATACAATTAAAACCTTTTTCCTTTTAATAGCTTAAGCATGATATGTCTGACTTTATAAAGCCACCAGTAAGCAACATGGTAGGGAGTGGGTGGTCCATTTGTTCATCACTTTTTTTAACCTACTCTTTCCTTCTTACCTTTATCTTCTCTCCTCTAAGATCAGGGCAAGAGGTGATGAGGAAGTGTCAGAAAAAGAGGCACAATGGTTTGTACTTCTCTAATGCAATCTGTGATTTTCTGTTAGTTGATATTTTCTATCTTTAATCACTGAGATTATTGCAGGCATTTGAAAACTGAAATAAGTTTGCAGAATCTGGGAAGACTCCTCTAAGTTCTTGTTATACCCCTGGTGGTACACTCTTCCCCTTGGCAGATCTCTCCGTTTGACAGAATGCCTTAAAATGCCTCATGTCTGCTATTTTCTGCATATATTTACCTTGCCCATTGGATACTTACATATCCTTGTCTCATCAAACTGAGGTGGACAGTTTTTCTAGCTTCTGACTCCTATTTCTCATCCTGCCATATGGGTAGTCCCAGCCAGCTCCTGTGTTTAGACCTTTCTGTATAAATAGCAGGCACCCTTCTCTATGTTTTTGTTTTCCCCTAAAGTCAGGTTTTCTCTGGAGCTTTCTCATCTTAACTCGTCTAAATGATAGGAAAAGTATGGGCTCTTACAAGTCTCCTATTGGGGAATGAGATGCCTCTCTCCTTCTTATAAGCACCCTAATCCTAGAAGTAATTCTTTTGGGGTGTCCATCACTTAACTTGAATGGGGAAGGAGACTACACATCCCCTTCTCTCAACAAGAAGAGTTAAATCATTCTGTGTTTCTAAGAATTTTCTTCAAACACTCTACTTAAACATTTGAGTCTTTCCTTATAAAGACTCTTAGGGATCGCCCTCACTGGATTTGCTCCATTTTGTGTAATGTCACATGGATGGTTTTATTACCACTCTTTAGAACTTTAGGCGTACACCATTCCTATTGTTCTCATCTTTCAAGTTTTAGCTGAAAATTCGAGACCTCAGAGACACCCCAAACTTTCTCTGCAGACTAATTTTGACTGCTTTTATGTTAAGCATGAGACTGAGCTTACATGTGGAGAGCTGTAACCTACAGCAAACAACACAGTAAGAAGGAGGATGATATGGTTAGGCTTCATGTCCACACCCAAATCTCGTCTTGAATTGTTATCTCCATAATCCTCACAAGTCCAGGGAGAAATCAGGTGGAAGTAACTGACTCATAGGGACAGTTTTCCCCTACTGTTCTTATAATAGTGAGTTCTTGCAAGATCTGATAATTTTATAAGGGGTTTTCCCCCTCTACTCCTTACTCCACATGTCTCCTTCCTGCCATCACGTGAAGAAGATGCTTTGCTTCCCTTTTGCCTTCTGTCATGATTGTACATTTCCCGAGCCTCCTCAGCCATGCTGAACTGGGAGTCAGTTAAGTCTCTTTCCTTTATAAACTACTCAGTCTCAGGCAGTTATTTAAAGCAATGTGAAAACAGACTAATACAGAGGATATCTAAGTTTGTCATCACTTTCTCCTAAGATTACTGCTGAAAATAAGAACAACTCACAACACTTACAAAAAACTTTTGGCATTTTCTTTATGGCTACAGATTGAGATTTCTATTGCTTGGTACTGAGTACTTTCATTCAAGTTAGTATGTAGTCATATTTGTATATTTGATAGTCATTAAAATCTTCAGAGCAAATGAGTGCTTACATAGTTGACAATTCATGATGAAGAAATATGATGTGTGATTTTCATAATTTTACAAACATTTAAGTTCTCCATTTATTGTTTATAAGAATATTTATTTACTAAACATTTAAGTAGCATTTACTATGTGTCAGATGCTGTTCTAAATGCTTTATCATGCATTTAATTCTCATAAAGACTCTATGAGGTGTTTAATCTTATCATTATTTTACCAGAATAAACTGAAGCACAGGAATCTTGAGTTTATGTAAGGTCATACATACCACACAAAGTGAAGCCTGGGTTTGTGCAGAGAAAGTCTGACTTCAAAATTTGTGTTCTCACCATTACAAAATGTGGCCAGTTACTACTAAAGAGATTTAAATTAGATTAAAATAAAACACACACAAAAATACCACTAAAATAAAAACTGGAAAATCCAAATCATGAAGTGAATGAAGGGAGAAATTATCATAATGAAGAGCTAAGTGCTAAATTTAGCTCAGAGTTTTCTAACAGGTAAATCACGAAGGAAAATAAGATGAATTACATAGCTCTTATACTCTCATTCTCATATCAAAGGGAATTTTAGAATTTATTTGGATGAAGAAACTGACTCTAGCTTTCAATAAGAAGAGGTTTATACCAGGAAGGTCTTTTCATAAAAGATATCTCCCATAAACTTTTTGCAGATTATATAGAAATTCTATTTCTATTACATCTTATGACAAGAAATAAGCTGAAGATAATAATGAAAACACTAGAAATTTATTAAGGAAGTTCTAAAAGACACCAATGTTTATTAACATACCTGGCAAGCCTCTATTCTCTTTTAATTTAATGATATACCATAAATAGTATAGAGGAGCTATTTTTATAGATTTTGCTCATCTATTTTCTAAAGGAATTCTCAAAAATAATTTATCCCCTTGTACATTTTAAACTGACATCTTATTTATCTTATGCTAATTTTAAAGAGTTGTAATGAATATAATTTCTGAAATATAATTATTAATATTTAAAATAAAGCTGTCAAATTATTCTTTTGGTGTGTCCAGCAGAATCTTATTACTCTAATAATTTGATATCTACCAAAATAAATTTTAAGATTTATGAACCAGACAAAAATTTTATACTGTGCTTCAGAATTCCATTCTATTATACATATAAAATATTTACATTTTTTTCTTGAAAATCTTTTGCTAATCACATTTTCTTGTTTCTGCAACAGCTACCTGTCTATAAAAATTATCTACATTTTAAATTTAAATTATAAACATTTAAATTAAACAATATTTAAAATTTTCTGTACCATTGGAATCTAAATTTTAATAATTCATTTTGGATCAACTATAATTGTGAGCATTATTTATGTTATCAGAACAAATATATAACAGATTTTGATAAGTACTAAATACAGAAAATAATATTATATTAGCAATGACTTTCTCAATGATGTTTTTCAATTAATTCATAAAACTTTTGGATTAATATTACTTATTGATAGAATGATACAGAGCTTGGTAGAAAATAATTGCAAGAACAACAGTTTTTGGGCCACTAAGCGCAAGGCTTACAAAAATACATTAATGATTGTTGTGAGTCTACCTTTAGAGTAGCTCCTGCAAAATACTTCTATAAGGATATTTTCTTATAAGTACATAGTAGGGATGAAAAAAATTCAAAATTCAATCTTATTAAAAACAAATATAGGTTTTCAGATTTCAGAACTGAGTAAGTGTTAGAGGAAATATGCAACACATTTTGCCTTCAGTATATGGTCATTTAATTCAAAGATGTAATGCTGGTCTATTGTATATGAGAGCAGAATTTATACTACTATATTCTTTTTGAAATCATGGCAAAAATATGTCATTGATACATACAGTGGTCAATGAGAATCCCCTCCCCATACTCTCATTATTGAAAATGATAAAATTGTAGAGAACGTGTACTTTGTAGCAGATTAATGTTTCTATTAGTCCGTTTTCACACTGCTAATCAATACATATCCAAGACTGGGAAGTAAAATAGGTTTAATTGGACTTACAGTTCTACATGGCTGGGAAGGCCTCAGAATCATGGCGGGAGGTGAACGGTGCTTCTTACGTAGCAGTGGCAAGAGAAAATGAGGAAGAGGCAAAAGCAGAAACCCCTGATAAACCCATCAGATCTCAAGAAGCTTATTCACTATCACAGGAATAGCACGGGAAAGACTGGCCCCTTCATGGTTCAATTACCTCCCCCTGGATCCCTCCCACAACACAGGGGAATTCTGGGAAATACAATTCAAGTTGTAATTTTGTGGGGACACACACAAACCATATCAATATTTAAAACATAATTTTCATATTTTAAACTTCTAAATATTCAAATAGGTTGTTAAATAGATAAGCCTTACGTTAGTGTATCACTTGGATGAAATAAATTTCCACTAACCTCTGTGTTTCTGTTTTGACCTCATGTGATACTCCCTCAAAGCAACAGATTTTTTAATGATAGTCAAGGGATAGAACAGATGAAATTATTAAACAAAAATTAACAGTTCTACCATATCACTATGAAATATGTCTAATTCCAAGCACTCAAATTACATTTGTGAGATTCAACCATATTCATTTTTTTCGATACTGTATTCCATTCTAATGTCATTTTCCATCCTTAACAAAAATACATAAAAGCCATAATATAATTGCATGGTGACTTAAAGGAATAGTCTCTGACAGCAATATTTGAATTAACCTCTCCCCCCACTTACAGATTTTAGCATTGTAAGGCATTTTATAATGCTGAGGTTCGAAATGGTTGGAGAATGTGATTCTCTTTGGTAAAGTATGAGAAGGGAGAGTGTGGATGAAGAGCTGAAAGCAGAAAGCCTGCATGATGTTCTTATTGCTCCTACTTTCTCAGGTAGGTCACCTTTCGGGAGGAGTGTGGATTTCTATTGAAGACCTAGAAATTGACTATATAAGACTTTGAACCCCATGGAAAGTTTCTCTGTACCATCAGGGGTATATACAAACCCACAGGTACCTATACCATACTAGACTATTGGTCAGATGTTTAATGTAGTATGTCAGTTTGACATTGAAAAGCTCTAGATGTTGATACAGAATTTCTCCGATGGATATTTAACTGTTCAAATTTTATATCTTGGTTATATACCCCTCTCTTAACTACTATTTTGACTTTAACATCATAGATTAGTTTTGTCTATTTTTTAAACTTTATATATCATGTAGCATTTTTGTGATTGAGGGTTTGAATTCCTTTGTCAAATTAATTCTTGGGAAGGTCATTCGTAGTGTGACTGTAGTTTATTTTACTTTGTGTTGCATTTTATTGTATGACTATACCATAATTTAGTTGTCTATTTCATAGTAGATAACAATTTCAGGATGCTTTTCCTTTCAAACTTTCCTGCTATAAATTTTCAGAAGTTCCTCAGTCTAGCGGTGATCATTATTATTACTAGCCAATGCAGAGTACTTTGGTTCCTCCTCATCCCTCCTACTGGTAGAGCTGGGTAAATTTCTTATTACAGGAATAAATGCTCATAAAGAATGCTAAGTAGATGAGAAACATGAAGCTACTGCATCCAATTATGATTGAAGAAAACAAATTTTATTTTACCAAAGCATGCTCACCAATTAAAGCTGTTTCTCTACAAAATTCACATTTCAAAAATATGATCAAAATTTGCAGCCATTTATTTACTTCATTTTAGCTACAAGAATCTAGATATTTTATTGAAAAGGCAAATCGTATGAAAAATTCCTAGAAATAGAATTATTGGATGAAAAACCAGATATATTTTAAGACTTCTGACAAAGGAACAGTGACAATTTACACCCTATCACCAGTGTACTGGAATGCCAATCTCCCCTTGCTAATGCCACATGTTATTGATCATTGCCAATTTAATTGGCTGAGAATGGGATCTCTGTGTTGTTTTTATTTGCATTGCTTTGATTGCTAGTGATGTTGAACAGTATATCTAATAGTGAGACAGAACTTGAGTAAGAAGAGAAGGAGGGGAAAGAGATAAGTAAGCTGGTGTGTGGTTGCTATTTTTAATGCTCACATTCTAATTTCTATTATTCAAGTGTGTGAAAATGATTTTGGATGAACTGCCCTCTTTATCATCTGCTTATCACTTCTTCAACTCTTTTTCTGTTGAATTATCTCCCTATTTTTCTAAATTTCAGATTTCTAGATGAAGCTGAATATAAAAGACATGGAGGGATATCTAGGAGATATGATTAGCTGGGACCAGATATCACATTTGACTTTCCTTCTCTTCTGTCCTACCTAAACTTAAATTATGATTCAGGGAAACACACACTGTGATAAGTATTTACCATGCTGGAAAAATCACAATACCCCTAAATATTGAAATACATTTTGTTCTGTTGCTTTGGGTGTAATAAAACATAAAGGAACCACACTTGAACAACAAAAAATGAATGGCAAATTATTTTTCTTCATGTTTCATCTCCTTGTATACAGTAGACTTTTTAAACATTTTGAAAGAATAAATACATAAATGAATGAGAAAGTGAATGAATGAAGGTTCTAAATAACATTTACTTGAGATATACGAATGCTAGCAGAAAACCATTTGCAATCAAGTAGGAAAATCTAAGCTGATTTAAATTTCTTCTATGTCCACTGTTTACTGAAAATCTTTGACATTTGATTCATTAATCAGTGAATGAAAAAATTAATCTAAAAAGGAAATAATGAATTTCATAGGATCCATTATTATATGACAGTTTATGTTTTGTCAAAAGCAAATCCAAAAATTTGGTGGTAATTGCTGTTGAATATACAATTACTCTGACTTAGCTGGTAATAAAATTAAATATTCTATGGTAAGAAAATTACACAAAATATTATCAATAAAAAATCCACTTTGATAAATATGCATGATTTCAGAGATTAACCAGTATTGTTACAACTAAACAACCAATCCTGAAATTTATAATATTAAATGCAGATGAAAGATTAGAAGCACAATTATAATAGTTAATAATAGAGTATCCATTACAAAGAAATCAGTTCAGAAAATAGTAAGCAGTTTGCTTCCATAAAGGATTGAGAAATGTGAAATTGGAGGGGAAATTAAAGAAGGATAGATGGAGGCAAAGAATAGAGACCCATTTCCAGGTTAGCTTAAGTGATTGAAAATGTTTATAAGGTAGATACAGAATATAAAAAATGAAAGTAAGGTCTCTTAGCGGGTCTATGAAATATTGGTACACAATTTTAAACAAATCGTATATGAGAAGTAAAATAATGAAATACAAAGCAGCTCAGGGGACTACTTCCACTGAGCGCAGAAACAAAAGTAGTTCTCTCCTCTAACGCTCTGCGTTACTAAGACTCAAATTATTTCCAGTTTCAACTTCAACAGCTCTTGCCCTTGCAAACTGATTGATTCCTCTCTTCCTTTTTCTTCTGAGCGGTAATACGTCCTTATGATTTCTGATTACTTATGGCTTATGTAGGCTTTGATTGCCTCAAAGGGTCTGCTTAAGGCTTTTTGTTTTGTATGTATCCAAATTTGCTCTACATGTCACCTGATTTCTACTTTGTGTGTCATAGTCTTCAAATTCAGTGAGATTATCCAATTAGATGAAAGATTCACTAAACATGATGTATTTATGATGGAACTCACATCAGGAAAATTCAGGAGTCCTTTCAAAGGAATCACCACTAGTACTTATTTGGTATTAAGTGTTCTGGAGTTTATCTTGAGAGTAAAAATATAGGCCAAAAAAATGCTGTCCTGGGATCAAAATTACTAGTCCAATCATTTGGTGGAGTTCTGAGATTATGTACCTATAACAACACCCTTAGGGAAAGGTTGTAGGTAAGACCGGTGCACTGGAATTTTCCTGAAGGAGAGATTGTGGAACTGGTAGATACCTTCCATGCTGTTCCTTTCAACCTATGTTAATGGTGAGACTAAACATTTTGAAGACTCAGCAAAGATTATGGAGTAAACTCCGGTATAGTTATTTTAACAGAAAATCATTGAATACATTGCAATGCTATTTATCATCAATTATTTTGCCAAGAAGTTGTGGTTGTAATGAATAACACCTGAATCAATGGAAGATGGTAGTAACATGTTGGTATTTTAATAGTTTTTACGTGATCAGTCTGAGGAAAGTGCAGTGCTAAAGCAAACATTGACTCTACTCTGTTTTCTTAGTAAAATTATAAACTACATTAAAATAATAAATCAAGCAAAAGACCACAGACATCAAAAAAGGCCACTTTGTATGAAAGTTGAAATGACCTATTTAGAGGGGTCATTTCTTTCTCCTCCCCCTACCCCAGACGAAGTCTTGCTCTGTCGCCAGGCTGGAGTACAGTGGCTCGATCCCAACTCACCACAACCTCCGCCTCTCCCGTGTTCAAGCAATTCTCCTGCCTCAGCCTCCCTAGTAGCTGGGACTACAGGCATGTGCCACCATGCTCAACTAATTTTTGTATTTTTAGTAGATACAGCGTTTCACCATCTTACCAGGATGGTCTCCATCTCTTGACCTCGTGATTTGGCTGCCTGGGCCTCCAAAAGTTCTGGGGCCACCGTGCCCAGCCCCTTGCCTTTTATAGTGGAGACCCTTAGTGTAAACATAGCCTTTAAATTTAGAAGGCAAAGGAATTGGTGTTTAGTGAGATTTGACAGTAATAATTAGTTTTTTAAATTAAACATAATAGTTTATCTTGAAAACATTCAGTCACCAAAGCCATACAATTATTGTTTCTAGAACTTGAAGCTCTCACTTTCTCAATAATCAAAAAGATAAGAAGTTTTCAGAGAAGGAGAAATGTGCATTTCTCTGTGAATTTTATTGTGTGTTCTTATGCACTGGTGAAATGTTTTTCTATTTAAGGTGATGTATTAAGTAGAGTGACATGTGGCTGCACCATTCTTACACCTCCTTGTTAAATGACACACACTTCCATACACTATTTGAAATAAGTGAGCAATTTGAATTAAGTGTGGGTGTTAGTAGCATTTGCAGAATTTTCCACATTTTGCTCTTGGCTCCTGCAGTTAGACTTTTAACCATTGAAAAACTGAAGCTGTAGACGTTTAAATTATGTCATTCCTGATTTCTTCATAATGCTAATATGCAGCCAGCTTTTGCCATCAAATGAATATGAGGAATTTCAGGATGAGGGTACTATGTCTAGGATAGGGGATTATTCCCATTATTGTGAGTAAATCCCATTGATTTGATTAAATTAGGAACAAATGAAATACAAAACCCCTTGGTTTATGTGCAATCTGTGTGCTACAACATTTGTTCTTATTGATATGCTTCTTGATGCTTTCATGTGGAATTCTCTCTAAAAATCTCAAACTCCTAGAGGTTGAAGAGTATGTTCTATATTTCTCAATACTTCTCCTTAGCACCTGGTGCAATGCCATGAATGTAGTTGTTTAACAAATACTTGCTTTCGAGGTAATTATGGGATTATCCTTAAGCGAGCTCATGAATGAGGTGAGTTATCAAACAGGTGTAGTCATATATGCCTTTAGTTTTAACTCTTTCTCTCTCCATTTAAATTTGTTTGCTGATAATGTTCTTTAAGAATATCTACAAGTCCTCAGGTATTTCTGCCTTGTGCATTCTAAGAAAGTAACTACTCATCATTTTTCTGGGAGGAAACTAAAATGAATGATCACATGACCCTGGAACTTGGAGATAAAGAAATTGCAAGTTTCAAATTGTCGCTACTACTGACACTCTGAGCTTTAGTAGGTATTAGGGAATTATATCAGCATTGAGAACTTTTATACATTTTTACATGTTACTGAGTATTTTGAACAGTCATATATGATACTAATCAGAAACTGTTGTTAAGTGATAAAGTGGAAGCCTTCTGAAATAAAGCTATGATGCTGTAGAGAATCTTAGATTAGCTAATCCTATTATTAGTAGTGTCAAGAAAACCTAGAGAGGAGCACATGGTCTTAATGGGCACATGCACCCAAACTGTACCAATGTATAGATGGCTTAAGCAACATATCACAAACAGGCAACTTCTAGGCCTGTCTTACTTGATATGTGCAATACTTAATAACATTTGAAATTGTTATTGACATTTAAACGATGGGAAATTTTACTTAAAAATTAGAAGGTCTGGTAATTTTCATTTTTCATCTTAGCATGAATGACTACAACTGGCAGGATCCGCTGGCCCTTTTTGATGAGGTAGTAACTTTACAAAATGGTTACACATAATTTTAGTCCCCACTGATCTTCTTCACTCACTAATGTAATCTGTCTAGGATCTTTGGCTTCTGGCTTTGTAGGTCCTGTCTCAAGCTCACAAAGATCCCTGTCCTAGGAAATTTCCAGACTTTGAACTACATTCAAAGTTAGAACAAGAACTACATTCAAAGTTAAAATGCGCGCTGTTCAGTGTGGTAGCCACTAGATGGGCTACTTAAATTCAGTACAATTAAATACAAATAAAAAATTAATTCTGGAGTTGCATTAGCTGCATATCTAGCTGTGTGTCAAATGCATATGGAGAACATTTTCATAATTGCAGAAAGTTGTATTGAACAAACTGGTGTAGTTAGTAAAATCTTTACAAATGACAATTACAAAAGAAACACCCTAAAATGATAGACTTCAAATGGAAAATTCTAAAGCACAAACAGACAAACAACTGGCACTCACTGGCTGAAGCACAGAAAGGATGAAGTATTTAAACAGATCATTTAAATCTTCTTAAATCAGCTTAGGAGCGCCGGACCAAATGAATTGCATTCCAAAGAAATGGAAGTATTTATACATATAAGAGGAAACACTACCACTGACAACAGTTGAGATGAGTTTCCAGAAGAAAAACTGAAATAAAAAAGAAAAATTCAGCCGGGTGCAGTGGCTCACGCCTGTAATAGTGGGGCCAAGGCAGGGGGATCACCTGTGGTCAGGAGCCTGAGAAGAGCCTAGCCAACATGGTGAAACCCCTGTCTCTACTAAAAATACAAAAATTAACTGGGTGTGATACCATGCACCTGTAATCCCAGCTACTCAGAAGGCTGAAGCAAGAGAATCACTTGAATCTGGGAGGCAGATGTTGCAGTGAACTGAGATTGCACCACTGCACTTCAGCCTGGGAGACAGAGTAAGACTCTATCTCAAAAGAAAACAGGAAAAATTCTTATTTTGAATTCAGGGGGTGCATCTGCAGATTTGCTGCCTGGGTAAAATAAGAGGTGAAATTATAAGAATAAAATAATAGTGTGCAAAAACAAAAAAATTATACTAATTAGATATGAGGACACTTACCAATCTCTGGGTGGGCATAATTATATGATGGTCCCCACAACTGATAGCCTAGGAGCACTTCAGAAAACAGTTGCATAATGGGCCAGCTTAAGAGAAAACAAATAATGGCAAAATATCTATTAATTAGATTTCTATATAAAAAAATGTGATCAAGACCTTCAAGGTGTTATTATCTTTCCTGATTGAGATTTGCCTCAGTGATCTTCAAGGCCTCTTAAAGCTAAAAAACTAACATTAGACTTTTACTACTGAAAGACAAATAGCCTTGAATACAACATTTAGAACAATTAGGCAGATGTATAGCTAAGTAAATAAGTTTACTTAAAATATACTCACTAAAGTTACAGCACTCTATAAAATCAGACTATATGTTGAGCTGTGTCATGTATTATATTTTTCTCAATGACTTGAATGAATGAATTCATAGAAGGCAAGCTTATCAAATTATCAGGTGACACAAAGCTGGGAGAAAAAGTTAATATATGCACTGTCGAAGTTAAAATTTGAACAGATTTTATGTAAAAAAAACTAACAAGATATGAGTTAAGAGGATTTTTTTTTTTCATTTTAAAGATGATGCTTAATGGGGATTTTTTTTTAAAAAAAAGAACACGAACTTGTATTGCTTGAAAAGTTGTGAATTGCAAACTCAAGATTCAAACTTGGCAGCCTAGAATTCTGGGTAGAATTGAACAAGATGATTAACAGTAATTCATGGTATTCAGCCTGAAATAAAACCAGCTGCGATGCTACACCTCCCCCTTGAAATGTATTCTTCACTTGCCTTCAGATTCCTCTAATTAGTCCTGGTTTTCCTCCTGCTCTACAGACCATTTCTCAGCCTCTTTTACTAGTCAGTTCAACCTCATCTCCTGTACCTCTGAGCACTGGAGAACCTCAGTTCCTGTACCTCCATTTTCATCTCCACTCCTTCCTTTAGTGAGTTCTCATTCATAGCATTGGTTCCTTTATGTAAGGGAACTTCTCAGTTTTTAAGTTTCAAGCCTACACCTGTCTCTGAACTCTGGGTTAATATATTCAGCAGCCTACTGGGATATGAATCCTCCACTTAAATTCCCACTAGATTTCTCATACTTAGCCTGATTGAATTCCTACTTTTCTCTTCCAATCCTACACTAACTTGAGTTTTCTCACCTCAGTTAATGGTTCTTCTGTTTTTTCTGCAGTTCAAGACAAAAAAAAAAAAAAAAAAAAAAGGAGTCATCCTTGATTCCTCACTTTTTCTAATACCTCAAATCTAATTAGTCAAAAAATTACCTGAAGATTTCTGATTCCTAGGCTTTCTATATCCCCAGTACTGGCACTTCGATCAGCTCTAACCTCATCTCACAACTGGATATTGCAGGAGCCTCTCAACTATCTTCCTGTGTCCACCCTTGAAGCATTCGATGGATTTTGAATGTTATAGTTCAATAATCCATTTTATATTTAAATATATATTACTTCTCAGCTCACAATCCTCTAATGGTGTTCTTTCTCACTCAGGATAGATATGCTCCTGTCGTCTCTTTACAATGGTCTTCAAGTTGCTACTACTGCGTTCGGTTTCTGACCTAATGTAATTGCTACAGCCACAGTGGCCCCCTTCTATTCCAGTTCTGTTCCAGACCTGATCTCACCTCAGGCATCTGCATCCTGCCTATAAGGCTTTTCTCTGAGATCTCTTTCTGGCTCATTCCTTCATATCCTTTAATTTTTTATTCGTATATTACTCTCTCCGTGAAATGGTCTTGATTCCTTTATTTAAAATTTCTTTTCCACCTAATGCAATCTTGCTTCCATACTTAACTTTTCTCCATGACATATATTACCTTCTGAACTAAAATATAATTTATATATTTTATTATCTTTATTTCTTCTGACATAAATTCCATGATGACAAGGACTTCTTCCTGTTTTGATCATTGTTCTGTCCCTCACTCTGAGAATAGTGTTGGCATATAGTAGGTGTGCAGTAATTATTTCTGAATAAATACATCTTTATGGGAACAAATCAAGGATGAATAAATAAAGGTACTATAAGATGGATGTATAATATAACATAATCAGGTAAAATGTTCATAATTGTGAGGTGTATAAAAAAGAAAAATATCCAAGTTTATAGAAATGCAGTCCAGAATAAGAAATATAAAAACCCTCTGTTTTCTGTACCAGCATAAACTTTTTATTTTGCATTCATGCCTTTGAAGAGGACACTTGAAAATCATCTTTGTATCAAGAAGATTCTGAAGAGAATGTTTAAAAGTTTTCAAAAATAATTTAGAGATCATAGATATAATAGAGTAGAAAATTGGAAAAGTTGAATTAAATTTATACATTTTATGTTTTAAGATGTTAAAAGAAAAAGGAATTAATCTTATAATGAGTAGATTCACAAAGAATAACTAGTAATAATAGGTGAAAAATACTGATGCGGGTTCAACATTTGAAACATTGCCTTCAATATTCTATACGATTAATATTTTAAATTTGTATGGTCTATAATAGTAGGAAGCTTCCTTTTCCAGGGAAAGCTCAAGTAGATGGCAGATGTTTAACCATCTAGAAAATTATCAATTGAGATATGCATTGCATAGGAGGTGAGGCTTGCAGATCCCACTTGAAGTCTTATATTACATATTTGTTTTCTATTAATAGGAATATGGCTATGCACAACTATGGCTATATGAACAGCTATATGTGTAAGTATATATATATATATATATATATATATATATATATACACACACACACACATATGAGATTAGATTTATGTATATCTACATATATACATGTATATGCCAGTTTTATTGATATGGACATTAATTGGATCCTGGAGATTACCTCATTGCATATAAAACTCATCTCATAATATCAAACTTTAACTAAGCTGAGAGTTTAGCTACTATAACCTTTTCTCTTCCATTATTTTCTCTTCTATAGTGAAATAAAACTTTCAGCACAAAAGCCTTTGGATAATAAGCATAGCTTTGTGCTTTTAAGATCCAGATCTGGGTATGCTGTTAAGTATTTTGACCGGACATTACTTACTGCTAAACCTAAGTTTTAAATTTTCTCCAGTATAAACCATTTTTCACAGAATACACAATTATAATTACAGTTCTATTTTACAGGACATATTTCTATCTTATAAGTTAGTTCTTAAACTTTTTCAAATTCATGCAGTTTCCTGGAAATGACAAGCATCAATTAATCTTATAAGTGTGAAGTTTACTTGTTGAAATATGGAGTTATCTTTTGCTTACTGAACCAGGTCGAAGAGAGAGAGATTTTTTTAAAAAGTCAATGAGCTGGCAAGATGAGTAAAGATTATATTCTCTATTGTTTCAGAGAGCAGATGTTACGTTTATTATCTCTGCAAAACATGTAAGATTGTTATGTGAGAATTTTCAGTTGTATTTTAGAAAAGATTCTCCTATGATTGAACTGCTAGCAAAAGATGATGACATGGTTGTCAAATAATCACCTAGTTTATTAGGTTTAAACATTCACATGAGTCAATGTTTACAAGAATAACAATTTTAAAATAGCCCCATACCAGTGCTTCTTAAACCTTAAAACACATGAGAATTACCTGAGAAGTAACATAAAAATGAAGATTTCTAGGGCAGAACTATAGATATTTTGATTTTGTAGGTTAGAGTAAGGCACAGAGATATGCTTATTTAACGAGCACAAACCTCTAACATCTTTCTGCTATTATAGTATAGGTCATCCAAGGACCACGCTTTGCCTAACACTATAAACCTCTATGTAGATCCATATTTTTAAATCAAAGGTATCTTCTGTATGCCTGATTTATACTATATAGTTATAAAGCAAGTATTAGTCCTTTGGTGTTAAGGCTGAGACATTACTTTTATTATTTTCCTACAGGATGTACTTATTCTAACTCTTTCTTGTCTTCCAAAATGTATGTGGAAGGAAACAGCAAAATAATCTTTCCTAACTATGGTTGGCTCACTTTACAGACAACATTTTTGGGAATAGAGCACCCTCATGTGGTAATATAATGCTACAAATATTCTGTTATTGTCTGTCTTGAGCAACCACAAGCTAACAGTTGCTGGTAACTTGTACCAACTCATTGCATCATATTTCTAAAGAATTTTTAGAGCAACTTTTGATAAAATCTAAGAAGATATTCATATACAAAAATTAATACATTCCCACTGTATATTTTCATATTCCAGTAACTGTGGCTTCCTTTAATGAGTCAAGAAAGCTGTAACAATGCTTCTGTTAAGTCATAATAAATGACTGCACCAAATTAAGCTTCTGGGACACAGAGCTCATCAGCACACAAACACAGCATTCTGTTATTAGTCTAGTGTTATTTTGGACCATGGGAATAATTTCATTCTGCTCCAAAGTCAAAAATATCAAAAATATTCTAAAATTTAGGGAAATTTTGAATAAACACTAAGTGATTCAAAACAATAAAAATAATTTTTTCACATAAACAGAACTGCCCTGAACTTGAGCATGAAGTCCTATGGATAAAAACATTTCTGTAGAAGGCAAATATTCTGTTCACTTTGCTGCTGTTTGGGGAATACCAGACCTTCTAAAAAATACAAGCAATAACTCCAGCCAAAAGAATAACAGTAATCCTACTAAACTGAAGGATATTGCAGTCAAATACACATTCAATTAAAATGTACAATAATAAAAGGAAATAATTGTGAATGCTTACAATGAAATTGATAATCATTGTTTGTAAAGTCATTTCAGTGTCATAATTGGCCATAATTGTTATATAAGGAGGGGAGTTGACTTAACATATGCCTCCCATCTCCGACTGTACCCAGAAGTTAATCTGATGTCACAGTGACTTCTCAAAAATTGTATCCTTCTTGGAAAAGTGTTATTTTGCCGTGGTTTTAAAAGCATTTACATTTGTTTTTTTCTTTTGAATATTTTTCTTGTTTGACAAATGTGACTTACCTCATAGGTAAAGGGTTTTTTTTTTATAGTTATAATACAGATTTGCTTTTTATTAATACCATTTCAATGTAAGCAAGCAGCATGTGCTCATTATAAATAATAGTATCAATTTTTTAAAAAGAGAGAGAAAAGTATGTCACCCATTATAATCTCTCTTTCCCATACTTCTGTAATGGTTCTTACTATCATGGTATGTTTGAATTCAGTATTTTCATTCATGCAAAGAATATGTTTACAAATAATTACAATGTATATAGAGAAAATATGTATGAATATACATACATGTTTATACTTGTGATCATGTTGTATATATAGCTTTATATCTTTTGACATTGTACTGGGATAATTTTTCTGTTAAATCAAATGTTCAAAAATCTAGTATATGAATATATATAACAGTTGCTGGTATCTTGTACCACCAACCCATTGAATCAATTACAAAAATGTTCATATATACTCTAAGGGGTTCATATATACTCATGTATATATGTATTCATGTAAATGTATAATACATATATAAACTCCTAATAATATATATGCCCTATTAATAATAGATAGATGCTCATGTAAGGATTAACATTTCTTTAGCCATGTTTTAAAAATTTGGAGGTGTATCCAATATTTTAATAGTAATAAATAGTTTAATAGTATTTGTCACATGGATTATAATCATGATTATCATCATTATATCATGATTATCATAATTAGTGCTATATATAATGGATTAAGAAAATAACAAGAAAGCCTAAGAAAACTATAATAATGAAGTTAATAACAGAGAAGATTCTTTAAGAATTTGAACAAGATACAAGTTCATTAAAGATTTGAATCCAACAATACAAATGAGTGACATTACCATGTATGAGAATAAAACATTGAAATAACCAAGAACAAGAAAATCTACAGTTGATGGTGTAAACTGAGACTTCTTTAGCTACACAGTATGTAATTGACCTAAGGCAATGGAAAGACATTTTCAAATATATGAGGCTCAGGAGTTATACAATTCAGACATTGTTCTAAAAAAAAGAAAAGAAAAGAAAAAAATGAATACATCAGTATAACACACAAGTTTATTTTGTTTATTATCTTTTCATTCAGTTTGCAGTTTCCTGATGGCCTACGATTAGCATTTACAGAATTCTAAAATTAATCAAATAATTTAATTTAAATTAGTTTTTAAAAGTTTATTTTCTAAATAAACACACATTAGAAACAGAAAATAAAAGTCATATGACATAATGTGCTAGAAGGAACACCACCTTTTAGCAATGAGAAGGCTCTAGCCTTAGTTTAAAAGAAACTTAATTTATTCAAGTCTATAAACATTCCTAAATGCCAATCTTTTAGGCATGAACTGGTTTTCAAGATAGCCTCTATTCTGCTGATTTTGCAGCTTTTAAAAATAGTTCCTTGATTACTTATTCATAACATGAGTTAATGTTATTAATCATATGTATCACTGAAGGATAATACTTCAAAGATGAATGAAGTAACACTTTTTAATATAGGCATTAGCATCTGCCTAGCTTATTACCTTTCTAATGAGACTGAGAACCAGTACATTACAAACAATATTATCAGTGTAGCCCAACCTATTTGTGGACCTGCAGGAAGCAGGGATCCACCCTCTTATTCACCTTTCCATTGTCAACATCCCACCCAAATGCTTACTTCACACTTGCTATTTCATAAACTGTTGTGGAATTAATCAGTTGATTAGCTAAGTTATCCAACATTTTGAATAGTGGAAAGGTCTTAGGATTTGCTAAAGGAAAGAGAATGTGTTGAGAAAAGCCAAGTTTACTCATTAAAATTAATTATGTTAATATTATAAAACATTAACTTAGATATGAGCTTATTTGAAAAATTAAAATAATCAGATATAGCTACAATGTGAGTCTATAGTTAGTAACTTGACTTTTTTTTTTTTTTTTTTTAACAATAAATGACAGTCTGGCTAGCTCTTCACCAATTTCCCTCCCTTCTCACATAAACAGGATATAATATTCTATACCACACAATATAGTGATTCATATTAGGATGGCTCTATCTTTGTATCTAAATTTATTTATGAATTTCAAAGTTTTGAGTCATTGCGCATGCAACTACTGAAAGAACAGCATTTAAACTGTGATCTTAATCAATGGCATTTCTATGGCTCTTGCTTTTTCTTTCTGTTTGTGATTTATACACACTCTAAGCAAGTAGAAGACAGTCACATTCACCGCATTTCAAAACTTCTTTAGTATCCTATAACACATACATTATGTTTTTGTTCAATTTCTTTTTCCCTAGCTTTGAGCATTGAATCTAAGAGTCAGACTGTTAACTGTATTCATGAAAATTTGGAGAAAGCTAATAGGTTTTGAAAGTTATGGCAATTCTATTATATTTGATTTTAAAAATCTGAATCTAAGTCTTCCTTTATATTACCAATAACTAAAGATAGGGAACCCTTAATTGAATTTGTGCACAGTATCTGTTTTCTACTTTCTCTGATTCACTAGCTTTTTGACTTGGGCAAGATTTTTTTTTTTTTTTTTTTTGGCCCAGTTTTATGATTTGTGAAAGAGAAGAATTAAATAAATACTCTCAAATGTCTGTCTTGTCTCTAAAATACAAACCTGAGAATATAAAGTTGAAACATATGAAAATGCCATTTTCTAGGTCAAATTGTGAAGTATTGTGGCATTTCACATGATTTGATCTGGTAATCGAATATTTTGTAGGCCTAAAACTGTCATATTTGTCTTTGTTTCATGAGGTGGCATTGCTGGTGACACCTTTGAGATTATGCTCTCTTTTCATTTCTTTATTAGCCTGAAATTCTGATCTCTATTACAGCTGGGACTCTATTCATTTATGTTTTATGCCCCAGTGCCTGGAACAGTGCCTGACAAATACTAGACTCAGAGTAAATGTTTGCTGAAGGAATAGTGTTGTGACTTAAAATGTTCAAATTTTACAGAATTGTAATTATTAATAATGATGATAATCAGACATGTTAAAATACTGGAGTAGATAATACCAAAGGTGAAGTTTCTGACAGCTCTTTTAATGGGAAGGTGACAAGTTAATGTTAGCTAAAATAATCAAAGGTGTGGCACATCAGGCAAAAATGTAAAAGCTGTGTCAGATTAGTTCAGGGATAACACATGATTTTATAAATATTTCTTTTACAATCATATATATTTTTATAATTACAAATATTTTTTGTATTAGAAAATATATAGACATGGTTAAAGGAAAAATCATTTATAGTGTTACTACCTAGAGAAAATAATAAAATCAGACCCAAATATATAACTTCTCATGCCATGGTAATTTTTCCATGTGATTAAATATTCTTTGAAAGCATTGTCTCATATTTTACTTGTAGGTTTTTGCAAATAAGTAAAAGTAGAGAAATAATTCAGTAAGCCCACAAATACTCATCATCCATACTCAGCATGCATCAAGGTTTGCTTGATCCTATGCTGCACCGATCTTTTTTGCCTTTTTGTTGTCATATTTTAAAACTAAACCTAAAATTGAATCATTGAATATCTATATACTTTAGTATGTGTTTCTAAAAGTAATATGTCCCTTTTATATAGCCATGATGCCAACAAAATTTTTGAATAAGTATTTAAGGTCACCTAATACTCACTACGTGATTGAATTGCTCCAATGATCCCAAAAACATCTTTTTACAGATAGTTTCTTTGAGTAACAAATCAAAGAAAATCCATACATTTGGTTGTTAGTTCTCCTTAATCTTCAACAATCACCCTTTCTATTTTTATTTTTTCCTGCTATTGACTGTTACAGAGAAGAGTTGGTTCTTCTGTGAAACATTTTACATTCTGGATTTGTCTGTTTATTTCCTTGGTGTCATTTAACTTCTTTGTTGTTGTTATTATACTGGTATACTCTGGAAATGAAAGTTAGCTCCAGAGACTAGATGAGCTTCAGTTGAACTATTAAGGGCCGATTTTCCTATTGTAAAATTCTCCAACAACTTTTTATCTAATGTTTCATCTGCTGATAATCATTGCCTGAATTAATTCTACTATTATGGTTGCAAAATAACGATTTTGTATACAATATTATATTTTATAATGATTTTGTACTGTAATTTCTTCCACGTATATTAGTTAGAATTTGGTTTAAAAATTTCCCTTTCTGGCTGGGCTAGGTGAGTTACGGCTGTAATCCCAGCACTTTGGGAGGCAAAGGCAGGCAGATCACTTGAGGTTAGGAGTTAGAGATAAGCATGGCCAACATAGCAAAACTCTATCTCTACTAAAAATACGAAAAAATTAGCTGGGCTTGGTGGCACGTGCCTGTAATCCAAGCTGCTTTGGAGGCTGAAGCATGAGAACCACTTGAACCCCGGAGGCGAAGGTTGCAGTGAGCGGAGATTGCATCACTGCATTCCAGCCTGGGCAGCAGAGCAAGACTCTGTCTCAAAAAAAAAAAAAAAAAAAAACTTTCCCTTTTCAACAAAGTGTTGTTAGTTATGTTAAAATGGAGTTTTTAAAAGAAGAAATACTTAATAGTTTTATTTGCCATTTTTTAGGCAAGTATTGATATTTTAGATACCTCCAATTCTTATTTCCATTATTTTACAATACTATAAATTAGTTTCAGAATAATAATAGTAGTAACATTTATAGATAGACTATTACAGATAGTTACAGAGAGCAAAGATTTTTTTTATGCCTTAATTTTTGCTTAGGACCCATGTTCCTCTAAGCATGTATGTTCAAAATTCTGCGCTGTAACATCACTTGAAATAATTCCTTTTTCTGGTGCAATAAAATTCAATTATTTCCTTTTTTTTCTAATTTTTAGGTTTTTTTCTTTTACCATGTATGTTTAATATAATTATTGAGTTAGGATTAACTCTGCTGTCTTTGTATTTATTTTCTCTTTTTTCCATATATTTTTCTTACCGATTCTCTTTGCATTAATAAACCACTTTTGATTAAGTATTAGTATTTTTCTTCCATATTTTTTATTTATGCCATTTTTATTATTTCTTAGTGATTACATCGGAAATTTTAAAAAGAGATATTCTTTTTTATTTATTTATTTTAATTGCATTTTAGGTTTTGGGGTACATGTGAAGAACATGCAAGATTGTTGCATAGGTACACACATGGCAGTGTGATTTGCTGCCTTCCTTCCCCTCACCTATATCTGTCATTTCTCCCCATGCTATCTCTCCCCACCCCCCACCACCCGTCCCTCCCCCATTTCCCCCCAACGGACCCCAGTGTGTAGTGCTCCCCTCCCTGTGTCCATGTGTTCTCATTGTTCAACACCCACCTATGAGTGAGAACATGCGGTGTTTGATTTTCTGCTCTCGAGTCAGTTTGCTGAGAATGATGGTTTCCAGGTTCATCCATGTCCCTACAAAGGACACGAACTCATCGTTTTTGATGGCTGTGTAATATTCCATGGTGTATATGTACCACATTTTCCCTGTCCAGTCTATCATCGATGGGCATTTGCGTTGGTTCCAGGTCTTTGCTATTGCATACATGCTGCAATGAACATTCATGTGCATGTGTCCTTATAGTAGAATGATTTATAATCCTTTGGATATATACCCAGTAATAGGATTGCTGGGTCAAATGGGATTTCTCTTTTTAGGTCATTGAGGAATCGCCACACTGTCTTCCACAATGGTTGAACTAATTTTCACTTCCACCAACAGTGTAAAAGTGTTCCTATTTCTCCACACCCTCTCCAGCATCTGTTGTCTCCAGATTTTTTAATGATCGCCATTCTAACTGGTGTGAGATGGTATCTCAATGTAGTTTTGATTTGCATTTCTCTAATGACCAGTGATGATGAGCATTTTTTCATATGTTTGTTGGCCTCCTGTATATCTTCTTTTGTAAAGTGTCTGTTCATATCCTTTGCCCACTTCTGAATGGGCTTGTTTTTTTCTTGTAGATCTGTTATAGTTCTTTGTAAATTCGGGATATCAGCCCCTTGTCAGATGGGTAGACTGCAAAAATTTTTTCCCATTCTGTTGGTTGCCGATTCACTCTACTGACTGTTTCTTTTGCCATGCAGAAGCTGTGGAGTTTGATTAGGTCCCATCTGTCTATTTTGGCTTTTGTTGCCAATGCTTTTGGCATTTTGGTCATGAAGTCCTTGCCTATGCCTATGTCCTGAATGGTTTTGCCTAGATTTTCTTCTTGGGTTTTTACAGTGTTAGGTCTTATGTTTAAGTCTTTAATCCATCTGGAGTTAATTTTAGTGTAAGGTGTCAGGAAGGGGTCCTGTTTCTGCTTTCTGCACATGGCTAGCCAGTTTTCCCAACACCATTTATTAAACAGGGAATCCTTTTCCCATTGCTTTTTTTTGTCAGGTTTGTCAAAGATCAGATGGTTGTAGATATGTTGTTTCCTCTGAGGCCTCTGTTCTGTTCCATTGGTCTATATCTCTGTTTTGGTACCAGTACCATGTGGTTTTGATTACTGTAGCCTTGTAGCATAGTTTGAAGTCCAGTAGTGTGATGCCTCCTGCTTTGTTCTTTTTGCTTAGAATTGACTTGGTTATGTAGGCTCTCTTTTGGTTCCATATGAAAGTTAAGGTGTTTTTTTTTTTTCCAGTTCTGTGAAGAAGGTCATTGATAGCTTGATGGGAATAGCATTGAATTTGTAAATTACTTTGGGCAGTATGGCCATTTTCACGATGTTGATTCTCCCTAACCATGAACATGGAATGTTTCTCCATCTGTTTGTGTCCTCTCTTATTTCATTGAGCAGTGCCTTGCAGTTCTCCTTGAAGAGGTCCTTTACATTCCTTGTTAGTTGTATTCCTAGGTATTTTATTCTCTTTGCAGCAATTGTGAATGGCAGTTCGTTCTTGATTTGGCTCTCTTTACATCTGTTACTGGTGTATAGGAATGCTTGTGATTTTTGCACATTCATTTTGTATCCTGAGACTTTGCTGAAGTTGTTTATCAGTTTCAGGAGATTTTGGGCTGAGACGATGGCGTCTTCTAGATATACAATCATGTCATCTGCAAATAGAGATATTCTGATTTCCTCCAAAAAGAGATATTCTTAACTTGTCTACTTTAATTCAGGACATTTGCCACTTCTCAAACAATATAATGACTCATAACAGTTAAACTTTTTGAACCACCTCTGATATATTATGTTATTGATATTTACTTAATTTTATATTATAACTTCCACAGAGCTTAATTTGTACTTTTAAACAGTATTTATTTTGATTTTATAAAAGAATTTCTTATACCCTTCATTTCTTTCTACAGTTCCATGTTTCCATGTAAGTTGATTGTCTATAGCTTGAAAAATTCCTATCAGCATTTCTTAGAGTTCAAGCCTATTGGAGATGTGTGTGTGTGTGTGTGTGTGTGTGTGTGTGTGTGTGTGTTTGTGTGTGTGTGTGAGAGAGAGAGAGAGAGAGAGAGGAGAGAGAGGAGGGAGAGAGAGAGAGAGAGAGAGAGAGAGAGAGAGAGAGAGAACATTTTTTGACCTTCCTTTGTAAAGAATATTTTTATTCTGTATCAACTTCCAAGTTGGCAGAATATATTATTTTCTTAGTCTTTAAAAATAGTCCATTGCATTCTGACTTCTGTAGTCACTAATGAAAAGTCATCCAACTTCTTATGAATGTTTATATTTAGATAATAATTTTTTATATTCTCTGGCTGCTTTAACATTTTCCTTTTATTTTTAATATTTAGCAGATTAGCCCTAATGGGACCAAGTGGGTTTTTTGTATTTATTTTGCTTGGAGTTTTCTGAATTTATCTAATCTTTGTGTAAATAACTCATCAGATTTGAAAAATCATTGACCACTAATTCTCCAAATATTGCTGTGATTTTTTTTCTCTCTTTATTTTTCTACCAGGACTTAAATTACATGTATCTTAGAACTTCTGACTGCATCACATATCTCTCCTAATTACATGTCCCTACATTCCCAAGTCCTGTCCTCAGCTATTTTCAGTCTCTTGTTCAACCCATTCAATTAGTCTTTATCTGTCAGATGCTTTTAAGTTCCAAAATGTCCTTTGATTTTACCATGGATTCTACATCTATGTTAAATTACTCTATTCGTTCATTTTTCTATTTTTTTTTTCTTCTTTAACATACGGTTTACAGCTGTTTGTCTACTTGCCAAAGACAGTGTGTAAATGTTCTCTGTGTCTAATTCTATTAATGTCTTATTATTTGGGGATTTGTTGCATTTTCCTATTTCATTATATATCTAATTTTATTTCACTATAAATAGGGTATGGTATTTCCAGTATTTAGGCTCTTGTTCTTAAAATATTCCTCAAAAGTATTGAGTTATTTTACAATGTAGTTAAATTACCCCAGGTCACCTTCAATTTTAAAAATTAACAGAATTCATGTTTACAGAAATTTTAGGTTTATAGGAAATTGAACAAACAGTACAGAGAGTTCCCATATTACTCTTTAACCACCAGCTCAGAAATTTAGTTTTCCCTATTAACATATTTAATTAGCATGGCTGTTTGTTAAAATTGATGAACCAATATTGATAAATTATTATTAACTAAAGTCCATACATTAGGTTTTCCTCTTTATGTTGTTACAGTTCTATGAGTTCTGAAAAATAAATAATGACAAACATTCGTCATTACACTATTATAGAGAATATTTTCACCCCTGTTCTCCACCTATTTATTCCTCCCTCACTCCCCCACTTAACCCCTGGCAACCACAGATCATTTTACTGTGTCTGTTTGTTTTGCCTTTTTCAGGATGTCATACAGCTAATATCATGTAGTAATTAGTCCTATCCAACTGGCTTATTTTGCTTAGTAATATTCTTTTGCTTAAGTTTCCTCCACATAATCTTATGGCTGGACAGGATTTTTATTACGGAATAGTGTTCTATTGTATGATGTACTGTATTTTGCTTATCCATTCACCTTTTGAAGGACAAATTACAAGTTGCTTGTAGTTTTTTGCAATTATGAATAAAGCTGCTGTAAACATTGAGTGGACTTTTTTTGTAGGGAATTGAATATTCTTTCCATTTAGGTGAATACTTAGGGTCATGATTACCAGACAGTTTGGTAGGACCACTTAGCTTTGTAAGAAATTGTCAATCTGTCTTCCAAAGTAACTATACTGTTTTGCATTCCCATTATGAATTAATGAGAGTTCCTATTGCTTCACATCTTCACTAGTGTTTGGTTTTGTCAGTGTTTTGAATTAAGTATGTAAGTGCATCTTATTATGTTTTACTTGGCAATTCTCTAATGATCATGACATTTATCATCTTCTCATATGCTCTTTTTAACCACCTGTATATTTTTTTTTGTTTAGATCTCTTTAGATCTGTTGTCCATCGTTTAATTAAGTTGTTTATTTTTATTGTTTCATTTGAAGAGTTCTTTTATTTTAGAAAAAAGTACTTTATCAAGTATATGTTTTACAAAGATTTTCTCTCAGTCTGTAAGCTTGTCTTTTTTAGAGGAGTGTCTTCATAGTGTCTTTCCTAAAGCAGAAATTTTTAATTTTAACAAAGTCTAACTGATCAATGTTTTGTTTTATTGTTGATGCTTTTGGTACTGTATCTAAAATGTCATTACAAAACTGAAGGTCACCTAGATTTTCTCCTGTTATCTTACGAAAGTTTTATAGTTTTGCATTTTACATTTAGAACTATTATCCAGTTAACTTTTGTGAAAGATGTATGGTATGTACTTAGATTCTCTTTTTTCTTTTTCATGTAGATGCCCAATTGTTCTAGTAGCACTGTTGGAAAAAAATTATCTTTTCACTATTAAATTATCCTTGCTGTTTTCTAAATGGTCACCTGATTATGTTTGTGTGGGTCTGTTTCTGTGCTCTTTTCTGGTACAGTGGTGTATTATATTTTGTCTATTTTTTCATAGATACCACTCTTCCTTGATTACTGTAGTTGTATATAAGTCTTGAAGTTTAGTATTTTCAGTTCCAGTATTTCAGTAGTTGAAGTTGTGTATTGAACTTGGGTATTGATTATTCTGGGCCTTTGCTTTTCTATATGGAATTTTGAAACAGTTTGTGGTTTTAATTGGGATTACATTGAATTTATAGATCAAGTTGGGAAGTACTGATATCTTGAAAACATAGTCTTCTGATTTAAGTGTATGGAATATCTCTCAGTGTATTTAGATCTCCTTTTATTTATTTCATCACAGTTTTTTTTTTGTTGTTTTTTTTTTTTTTTTTTTTTTTTTTTTTGGTAGAAAGTGATTTATTTAAAGAGAGAGAAACAGGAGAAGAGAGAAAGAAAAAGCTAATTCTCACACTGAGTGAGAGAATCCAGAAAGTCTTTATCTTAGCAATAGCAGTTATTTAATGAAGGCTTGCTCTATATAAATTCAAATAGTAATGTAACTAACTTATAAAAGTACAATTATATCTGTGCCATAAGTTTAATTGTGTTTCCCCCAAATTTATATGTTGAAGTCCTTACAGTTTCTCAGAGCATGACTATAACTGGAGATAGGATCTTGAAAGAGGTAAGTCACTTAAAATGAAGTATTTTGGTGGACTCTAATATGATAAGATTGATGTTCTTATAAGAAAAGAAAATTTGGACACAGACAAGTACAGAGAAAAAGCAATATGAAGAAATAGGAAGAAGGCAATCATCTACAAGCCACAGAGAGAGGTTTGGAATAGATCCTTCCCTCCTGGCCTTGAAAGGAACCCACTCTGCCAGCATCTTGATCTAGGACTTCTATCTTCCTGAATTATAAATTTCTGTTGTTTAGCCACTCTGATTATGGTACTCTGCTATAGCAAACCTAGCAAATCAATGCAACCTACTTAGTGATAATTTAAAACTTTGAAAAAAAAATTTAAACAATAAGGAAAGAGATAATTTTACACAGAGGGAATCTGCTAAAACTACATTTTGTGTTTTAATATATAGGGTTATATACACAAAATTATGTATATTGTGATTTATAAAAGGTTTTCTCTTTTGAAAGCAATGTTTACTATATATTATTTTTGTCCCTACAAACTGACTTCTGGCTATAGGTGCCAAGTAAAATACAAGTTCATTTTATCATCATAATAAGCCTGTAGAGTGCATATCATCATTCCCTTTTTATAAAGGAGAAAACTGAGATCCAGAGAAGTTGATTTATTATTCACAGCCACAGCATGAGTGATTGTAAAAACTAAACCTTGACCCAAATCTTTTTTACTTCAAGGCTAAAGTTCTTAACTGCTGCAGTTCACTGAATTCTGGATCCTTTTTATTCCTTTCACAGCCAAATTCTTTAGAAATTACCTCTTACTTTTACCTTTGTCCCCACCACTATTCTATTTATAATCTATAATCTAAAAATTGTTCTCCCATCTGCTTATGCTTTTTTTTTTTTTTTTTTTTTTTTTATCAGGATGCTTCATCCTGCTTCTTGCTGCAGTGTCTCCATTCGCTCTGCCATTCACCACAGTCAGTTTAAATTCACATAGCTTTCAAATTCAGGACTTATTCTCTAAAGAAACGTAACCCTCTAGCTTTTTTTTTTTTTCGCTTAGTTAAGAATTCAGTCAATATCAGGAGTTATTTACCTAGAATTGTTTTACATATGCATGTCCGATTTTCCAGATTTAAAGTACTCAGAAGGTACAGATTTCATCTTGTTCTTGATCATAGCTCCACTGCCTCAGAGCTCAGCAATTGGTTTAAGACCAATGCATGTACTAAATCAATACCTCTGTTCACCTTCATTTTCTCAAATGATATGAAATACATGCATCATAGTTTTCTCATTGGAAAATAGAGGATAGTCTTAATATTTTCACATTTTAAGCAAGCAATAATCTTGGTGCAAATAGTTACTATTAGGCCTTAAACGCTGCCTAACCCCCTTAATGTTAAATGTTGGCTCAAGCAAGTGTCTAAAACCTCTTAAACAGTAGAGAATTAATTCCTTTAATCCTAGTAATAAAAATGACCATTCCCAGTGGAATGGAGAGGGTGAAAAGGTAGGGAGTATCTGATCATGATGATGTTATGCTTACTCTCTTTATATTTGAACCCCATTTTTACATTTCTGTTCTGTGACTTTTAAAGCCTCCCCCAAAATAATATTCCTCCACCTACATTCACATATATAACTATATATCCTCATACAGGAATGGGAATCAAGGCCAATGAAACACCTGTGGTGTTGCAATTGTGAAGTAAAACTCAAATAAGCAGCTGTCTAACAACAGTCTCTGGCTTCCTTATTACGTGGCGTTCTTCTCTGTGCCTAAGTGTGTTCAGCTGCTGATTTCTTCTAAGAAGACCAGTCATGTCTGATTAAGGCCCAACCTACTCCAGTATGGCCCCCTCTTAACTATGTCTTCAACAACTCTATTTTCAAATAAGATCACTTTCTGAGATACTTACTGAGGGGTTAGGACTTCAGTGTTATTTTGTTCAATTGTTTTTTTCCAGGGGAGGAACACAATTCAGACCATAACAATACTTTGTTCTTTTTAGAATGATGATTCTTAACTTCTGTTTACAAAAGATTATGGTATTTTGATTTTCCTTTTTTTTCTATTTTTCCAAGAAAACTATTAAACATGAACAAAAAATGAATTATGAGTTGGCATAACACTTATGGGTAAAAAAAAAAAAACATTAGTTTTAAAAGTTCATGCAAGTAGGATAGTAAGAAATAAAATACCGATTCAGCTTTTGGAGTTATAAGAAATCAAATAGCAGTTTAAAGTACAGTATGACAGTGGAGAAATAAACAGTATTCAGTATATTTGAGCATTCTTTCATTTACCTTAATAAGATAATATAATATTCAAATTTTTAGATACTTTCTCACTAAATGTATCTTATTTGTTTGTTTGCTTATTGTTGGATAAAGTAATACTGCTTCCTTTAACATGAAAAATAAATTGCACCTTAAAATATCCATTTAGAAAATGAACATTTCAGAAACCACTTTTCTAGATCATTTTTATTGTTTCCAAAATGTTTATTTCACTAATTATCACTTCCTATTGAAAACCTATGTAATAATAGTCAGAAAAAAAACACTAAGAATTAATAAAGTGTTTGTAATATATGATAAAAATTAATTTATGTGGATTAATCTGACATCCTCAGGGATTATAACCTTCCTAAAAAAAAAAGACCTTGTCATTTACATATTTGGAAATATACATGATACTTAGCACAACACTGAAATTGAAATATGTGTTCAGGAGAACAATAATTTGTTGTTAATTTTTAAAATTGCCATTACAATCTCATTTAAAATATATTTCATTGGGAAAAAAAAGGTAAAACATCTTATTTAAATGTTTATTGGTGCTTAAAAGATATAACATGAGAAATGAATTGACAACCCACCACGGTCTCATTCCCATATTATAATTTCTCTCTTTATCAGTTGAGGATAGAGCTGAAAACAAATAATTATGTTCATTATTGCTACTTAACTGAGTCAACACACTGTTTCTAGGTTGGCTCCATTTTAGCTTTTAGCCTTTGAAGTGAATAGTGTCTTTACCTAACGCTTTTTTTTTTTTTTTTGGAGATGGAGTTTCGCTCTTGTTACCCAGGCTGGAGTGCAATGGCGCGATCTCGGCTCACCGCAACCTCCGCCTCCTGGGTTCAGGCAATTCTCCTGCCTCAGCCTCCCGAGTGGCTGGGATTACAGGCACGCGCCACCATGCCCAGCTAATTTTTTGTATTTTTAGTAGAGACAGGGTTTCACCATGTTGACCAGGATGGTCTCGATCTCTCGACCTCGTGATCCACCCGCCTTGGCCTCCCAAAGTGCTGGGATTACAGGCTTGAGCCACCGCGCCCGGCTACCTAACCCTTTCTAAGGGGACAGTCTATCGATATTTAATTTGACCAGACAGAGAAGGCATTAACATAGCATAAAACAATTTATGAGATTGGCTTAGTCTTGGATTTTCTCATTAAATGTAGTTAAAATTGATCAACAAAAGCATTATGTGTTTATGTTTGTTATCTTAATAATTCCAATTAACTTTTGGTAATTGCTGAGAATCTTTGACTATTTCTATTTTTCATTGTTAGTTCTCAACAACCAGCAGGGAAATGAGTAAAATAAGCCTATAATGAGTAAAATTTAGCATAGGTCAACTACGTTTTTATTCTCAGTGGACAGTACAAAATTCATCAACAAATCAAATCTGTATTTTTACAAATATTTGAAAAGAACCCAAAATATCAGTAAAGCTCTACAAAAAACGTGAAAGTCCTTTAAAGTATTAGATACACACACACATCTATACACACACATGTATGTGTGATTTTTTAAATATTCCTTATTATTTCAGACATATTTCTTATTATTACACACTGATATGTGTAAATCTAAGAATAGTATTTTTCTTGATAACAGCTCTACCCTTTTTGGTGCTTACTTTATATTACTTTCACAATGGGCATACATTGTGAAGATACATACACTGAACTGAGCTACATAAGTAACTCAGATTAATTTCAATTTCAGTCAGTCTCACAGCACAATATGTTGCTGCTCAGTTACCAACTGTTCATGTCACAGAACAGTTTGTAATAATAGTTCAATGACAGGTTTTAAAAATAGATATTTTCTGAAGATGAAATCTATGATCTGTTTACCACATGTAATCACATGGAATATGAATAGTGAAGACAAGTAAAATAATGAAAAACCGGCAAGGTATTACCTGTGTGACTCAACCAAAAAACTAAATATATGGCTGACCCTAGAAAAATGAGTGATTCTAAATTATTAATTTAAATTAAAAACACACTAGGTACTTACATATTATGTTATTTACAGATAATTGGTAACATCAATTTGTTAAACAAAATAAATAGTATACTTTGGACAGCTACAACCCTACATTATTCTTTAAAGTAGAGTAGTAGTTTAAATTGGCCAAATCCATAGCTAAAAATTGGTTCAAATTTTAAGTCTGTTATTTATTAATGTCATTAACATCTCTGCAAAAATCACAAGCATTCCTATACACCAGTAATAGATTTCAAGAGAGCCAAATCAAGAACGAACTGCCATTCACAATTGCTACAAAGAGAATAAAGTACCTAGGAATACAACTAACAAGGAACGTAAAGGACCTTTTCAAGGAGAACTACAAGCCATTGCTCAACGAAATAAGAGAGGATACAAACAGATGGAGAAACATTCCATGTTCATGGTTAGGAAGAATCAACATCGTGAAAATGGCCATACTGCCCAAAGTAATTTACAGATTCAAAGCTATTCCCATCAAGCTACCAATGAATGGCGATCATTAAAAAATCGGGAAACAACAGATGCTGGAGAGGATGTGGAGAAATAGGAACACTTTTACACTGTTGGTGGGAATGTAAATTAATTCAACCATTGTGGAAGACAGTGTGGCGATTCCTCAAGGACCTAAAAATAGAAATCCCATTTGACCCAGCAATCCCATTACTGGGTATATATCCAAAGGATTATAAATCATTCTACTACAAGGACACGTGCACACGAATGTTCATTGCAGCACTGTTTACAATAGCAAAGACCTGGAACCAACCCAAATGCCCAACGACGATAGACTGGATAGGGAAAATGTGGTACATATACACCATGGAATATTACGCAGCCATCAAAAACGATGAGTTCACGTCCTTTGTAGGGACATGGATGAACCTGGAAACCATCATTCTCAGCAAACTGACACAAGAGCAGAAAATCAAACACCGTATATTCTCACTCATAGGTGGGTGTTGAACAGTGAGAACACATGGACACAGGGAGGGGAGCACTACACACTGGGGTCCGTTGGGGGGAAATGGGGGAGGGGCGGGGGGGTGGGGAGGTGGGAAGAGATAGCATGGGGAGAAATGACAGATACAGGTGAGGGGACGGAAGGCAGCAAACCACACTGCCAAGTGTGTACCTATGCAACAATCTTGCATGTTCATCACATGTACCCCCAAACCTAAAATGCAATAAAAAAAAATAAAAAAAATAAAAAAATAAAATAATGTATAATTCAAAATAGATAGAAAAAAATAAAATTTAAAAAAAAACATCTCTGAGACTCAAATTCCAAATCTGAAAATTAATTAAAAAAAATTTTACCTTATAAAATTGTTAGCATGATTAAATAGAACATACTATGGAAAGAATTTGGGACAGGAAGTGACTAATACATCATGCTAATGTTAGTTAGCTGCACTTATTTTTCTTCCATCCTCAAGGTTCACAACTACTAAGATGTGTTTTATCATACTTAAAGGAGAGGAAATCTTGGACCTTTGAAAAATAGAAAGATTGAATACAAACTGCTTTATAAATCTGAAGTGTTCAAATGAAAGTATCAAATTATAAATATTCTGGTTTCTTCATAGAAAAAAATTGAAATCTATCCTGAAAATATGTAAATATGTAACCAGTAGCATGCACCATACATAGGTTCTATTTATTAGATACTTATTGTATATATTTGATTCATGAATTTTCCAAGATAAGATAATAATATGAAAAATGATCTCATGCTGGTGATATCTTTGGGTCATTTGACATAATTAAAAACAAAACAAATATAAGACATAACACTGCAAATACTTGTAGCATTTCAAGAGCTAAACTACCCATATAAGAGACTCAAAAAACAAAACAAAAAAAAAACAAACAAAAAAAAAAACAAAAAAAAAAAAACAAAAAAAAAAAAACAAAAAAAAACCCTTCTAACTTCAGGGATACACATGCATGTTTATTATATAGGTAAACTCCTGTCATGGGTGTTTGTTGTACAGATTATTTTGTCAACCAGGTATTAAGCCTGGTACCCCTGAGTTATATTTACTGATCCTCTCCCTCCTCTCACCCTCTACCCCATAGTTTGCATGTCCATATGTTCTCATCATTTAGCTCCCACTTATATATGTGGTATTGTTTTTCTGTTTCTGTTGTGGTTTGCTAAGGATAATGGCCTCTAGCTCTCTACATGTTTCTGCAAAGAACAGGATCTTTTTATTTTTTATGGCTGCATATTATTCCATGATGTATGTGTACCACATTTTCTTTATTGATGGCATTTAGATTGATTCAATGTCTTTGCTATTGTAATGGTGCTGCAATGAACATATGTGTTCAGGTATCTTTATAATAGAATGATGAATGATATATATTCCTTTGGGCATATACTCAGTAATGAGATTCTGGGTTGAATGGTATTTTTGATTTTTGTTTTTTGAGGAAACACCACACTGATTTCCACAATGTTGAACTAATTTACACTCCAACCAACAGTGTATAAGTGTGCCCTTTTCTCCACAACCTCACAAGCATCTGCTATTTTTTGACTTTCTAGTAATAGCCATTCTGACTGGTGTGAGATGGTATCTCATTGTAATTTTGATTTATATTTATCTAATGATTAGCAATGTTGAACTTTTTTTCATATGCTTGTTGGCTGTGTATATGTCTTCTTTTGAAAACAGAAAAATGAATAAGAAGAAGCATGGAAAGTAGAAAATACAAAAAGTTGAGTTGTAAATAAATCTATAAGTAATCACAATAAATATAGATGTATTAAAATCTTTTGTTTTAGATACACAGAATTTTTAGTTGAATAATTAAAATTCAAGCATGTTTAAAAAATAAAATTTAAAAAACAAAAACATAAATAGTAAAATATTGGATGAAACAAGGTATCATAGGCAAATATTACTCTAGCTAAATTAATCAAATTATAAAGTAAAAATCATTAGGATTATATTACACATTAAAAAGTGTTCAGAATATAATAATGATTACATGCACATAATAACAGCTTCTAAGTACATAAAGTAAATATTAACATGTGAAACAAAGCAAGAAGTTTAACAAGTAGGACACAAAACAAATATAAATAGATATCCATTTCTATTTATTGTGTAGATGTCATTTCTTCAACCACGATTCAAAAACATGAGAAATAAAACAAAAAAATTAAATACTTGCATGTTGAAAATGTTAAATCATACTTTTCAATACTTTATTAATCAAAGAATATATTAATATCAAATAATGTTTAGAACTCAGTGGTTTAAAAAACATCAAAATTTTAGTTTTCATAGAACAGCTGATCAGCAAATGTAATTTGTTTATACAGTTGGTAGCCTCAAAGTGGAATTTCTTTATATTTTCTTTTTCTAAATTTATCATTTAAAAACAAAATTTTGTGGGTACATGGTATGTCTATTTATGGGGTACATAAGATGTTTCACTACAGGTATGCAGTGTGAAATAAGCACATTGTGGAGAATGGGGTATCCATCCCCTCAAGCGTTTATTCCTGAGTTACAAACAATCCAATTATATTCTTTAAAGTATACAATTATTATTGACAATAGTAACCCTATTGTGCTGTCAAATAATAGGTCTTATTCTGTTTTTTTGTTTCCATTCATTAACCATTACCACCTTCACTCAAGCCTCAACTACCCTTCCCAACCTCTGTTAGAAACTACCCTTCCCAACCATCCTTCTACCTTCTATGTCCATGAGTTCAATTGGTTTGATTTTTATAGCCCACAAATAAGTGTGAACATGTGACATTTGTCTTTCTGTGGCTGGCTTATTTCACCTAACATGATGATATCTCGTTCCATTCTTGTTTCAAGTGACTGGATCTCTTTTTTTTTTTTTTTTTTTTTTAATGGCTGAATAGTTTCCATTGTATACATGTACCACATTTTCTTTATCCATTTATCTGTTGACAGACACTTAGGTTGCTTCCAAATCCTAAGTATTGTTAAACATTACTGCAACAAACATAGGCATGCAGATAAGTTTAAATATACTGATTTCCTTTCTTTGGGGTATATAACCAGCAGTAGGATTGCTGGATCATAGGATAGTTCTAGTTTCAGTTTTCTGAGGAACCTCTAAACTGTTCTCCATGGTGGTCGTGCTAATTTACATTCCCATTCACAGTGTACAAGGTTCCCTTTTCTCTACATCCTCACTAACATTTCTTATTGCCTGTCTTTTGAATATAAACTATTTCATATAAAATGATATCTCACTGTAGTTTTGATTTGTATTTCTCTGATGATCTATAATGTTGGCAACTTTTTCATATGTTTGCCATCTATATGTCTTATTTTGAGAAATGTCTATTCAAATCTCTTGTCCATTTTTTGATTGGATTATTGGATTTTTTCCTATAGAGCTGTTTGAGCTCCTTATATATTCTGTTTTTTAATCTCTTGTCAGAAGGGTAGTTTGCAAACACTTTCTCCCATTTTGTAGGTTGTCTCTTTGTTTTGCCAATTGTATCCTTTGATATGCAGAAGCTTTTTAATTTGATGTGATCCCATTTGTCTTAGTTGTCTGTGCTTGTTGGGTATTGCTCAAGAAATCTTTGCCCAGAATGATGTCCTAAAGATTTTCTCCAGTGTTTTCTTGCAGTATTTTTAGAGTTTGAGGTCTTAGATTTAAATCTTTAATCTATTTTGATTTGATTTTTGTGAGATAGGGGTCTAGTTTCATTCTTCTGCATATGGATATCCACTTTTCCCAGTACCATTTGTTGAACTTTCCAGTATCATTTGTTGAAGAGACAATGCATGTTCTTGGCACTTTTATCAAAAGTCAGTTCACTCCAGGTGTGTAGATTTGTTTCTATGTGTTGCTTTTATGCCAGAACCATACTACTTTGGGTTCTTTTGTGGTCCTGGGTATTTTGTGGTTCCATATATATTTTATAATTTTTTTTTTATATTTCTGTGAAGAATATCGTTGGTATTTTGATAGGGATTGCATTGAATCTGTAAATTGCTTTAGGTAATATGAACATTTTAATAATACTGATTCTTCCAATCCATGAACATGGAATATTTTTCCATTTTTGTGGTGTCCTCTTCAATTTCTTTAATCAATGTTTTAAAGTGTTTATTATAGAGATCTATCACTTCTTTGGTTAATTCCTAGGTATTTAATTTTATGTGTGGCTATTGTACATGCAATTACTTTTCATTTCTTTTTCACATTGTTCACTGTTGGTATATAGAAATGCTGCTGATTTTTGTATGTTGATTTTGGATTCCATAACCTTACTAATTTTTTAATCATTTCTAATAGTTTTCTTGTAGGGTCTTTAGAGTTTTTTTTAAATATAATATCATATCATCAGCAAACAAGGATAATTTGACTTCCTCCTTTCCAATTTGGATTCCCTTTATATCTTTCTCTTGCTAATTGCTCCAGCTAGAACTTTCAGTACCATGTTGAAAATAGTGGTGACAGTGAACATTCTTTTCATGTTCCAGATCTCACTGGAAAGACTTTCAGTTTTTCCCCATTCAGTATGATACTAGCTGTGTGTCTGTCATATGTAGCATTTATTATATTGAGGTATGTTCCTTCTATATGCAGGTTTTTAAGGTCTTCACTACAAACGGATGTTGAATTTTGTCAAATGCTTTTCACCATTAATTGAAATGATCATATGGTTTTTATCCTTCATTCTGTTGATATGATGTGTTATGTTCATTGATTTGCATATGTTGAGACATCCTTGCATCCCAGGGATGAATCCCACTTGGCAATGATGAATTATCTTTCTAATGTACTTTTGAATTCAGTTTGCTTGTATTTTGTTGAAGATTTTTGTATCAATATTTTTCAGAGATATTTGCCTGTAGTTTTCTTATATTGATGTGTCTTTGTCTGGTTTTGGTAGCAGTGTAATTCTGGCTTCATAGAATAGATTTGAAAGTATTCCTTCCTCCTCCATTTTTCAGAATAGTTTGAGTAGGACTGGTACTTTTTTTTTTTTTTTTTTTTTTTTTTTTTTTTTTAATTTGGTAGAATTCAGCAGTGAAGTCATCAGGTCTGGGCTTTTTTTTACTGGGAGTCTTTATTTTTGTTTATTTTTTTTATTGTTTCGACACCAAGTCTTGCTCTGTCACCCAGACTGGAGTGCAGTAGCACAGTCTTGGCTCACTGCAGCCTCTATCTCTCAGATTCAAGCAATTCTCCTGCCCCAGCCTCCTGAGTAGTTGAGATTATGGGCATTCACCAGTATGCCCAGCTAATTTTTGTATTTTTTAGTAGAAATGGGGTTTCACCGTGTTTGTCAGGCTGGTCTTGAACTACTGGCCTCAAGTAATCCTCCTGCCTCAGCCTCCCAAGATACTGGAATTAGATTGCAGGTGTGAGCTACTGCACCCAGCCAACTGGAAAACTTTTTATTATGGCTTCCATCCCATAATAAAATCTTGTGATTGGTCTGTTAAAGTTTTGGATTTCTCCCTGGTTCAGTCTTGGAAGATGTATGTGTCTAGGAATTTGTCCATTTCATCTAGATTTTCCAATTATTGGCATATAGTTGCTCATAGTAGCCATTAATGATAGATCATTAATGATCTTTTGAATTTCTGCTGTATCAGTTTTACTATCTCCTTTTTCATTTCTGATTTTTATCTGGATTTTTTTTTTCTCAGTGTGGTAAAAGGTTTGTTTAGTTTTTTAACTTTTCAGAAAATCAACTTTGTGTTTCACTGATCTTTTGTATTCTCTTTTTTTATTTCTATTTCATTTATTTCTGCTCTGATCTTTATTATTTATTTTCTTCTACTAATTTTGGCTTTGGTCTGCTTTTGTTTTTCTAATCTTTAAGATGCATTGTTAGATTGTTTACTTGAAATTGTTAACTCTTTTTTGATGTTGGCACTTATAGCTATAAAATTCCATTTTAGTACTGCTTTTGCTGTATCCCAGAGGTTTTGGTATGTTGTGTTTTCATTATCATTTATTTTAAGAAATTTCTCAATTTTTTTCTTAATTTCTTCTTTGACTCACTGGTTATTCAGGAGCACAATGTTTAATGCCCGTGTATTTTTAGCATTTCTGGTAGGACAGATCTGGTATTGATGAAATCCCACAGCTTTCGTTTGTCTGGGAATGTCTTAATTTCTCCTTCACCTTTGAAGACTGTTTTCACCAGATATAGTATTCTAGGGTAAAAGTTTTATTCCTCTAGCACTTTAAATATGTTGTGCCACTCTCTCCTAGTCTGTAATATTTCCACTGAGTAGCCTGCTGCCAGATATATTGGAGCTCCATTGTATGTTATTTGCTTCTTTTCTCTTGCTGCTTTTAGGATCCTTTCTTTATCCTTTACCTTTGGGAGTTTGATTATTAAATGATTTGAGGTAGTCTTCTTAGGTTAAATCTGTTTGGTGTTCTATAACCTTCTTGTACTTGGATACTGATATCTTTAGGTTTGAGAAATTTTCTGTTATTATCCCTTTGAATAAACTTTCTATCCCTTTCTCATTCTCTACTCCCTCTTTAAGTCCAATAACTCTTACATTTGCCCTTCTGAGGCTATTTTCTAGATCCTGTTGTCATGATTTGTTGTTTTTTATTCTTTTTTTCCTTTGTCTCCCTGACTATATTTGCAAATAGCCTGTCTTCAAACTCACTAATTCTTTTTTTCTGCTTGATAAATTATGCTATTAAAGGACTCTGATGCATTCTTTAGTATGTTAATTTCATTTTTCAGCTCCAGAATTTCTTGATTATTTTTAATTATTTCAATCTCTTTGTTAAATTTATCTGATAGAATTCTGAATTCCTTCTCTGTTTATCTTGAATTTCTTTTGAGTTCTCTCAAAGCAGCTATTTTGAATTCTCTATCTAAAAAGTCATATATTGCTCTTTCACTAGAATTGTTCCCTGATGCTGCACTTAGTTCATTTGTTGAGGTCATGACTTCCTGGATGGTGTTAATGCTAATAGATACTTTTCAGTGTCTTAACATTGAAGAGTTAGGTATTTACTGTAGTCTTTACTCTGGGCTTATTTGTAGCTGTTCTTAGGAAGACTTCCAGATATTTGAAAGGACTTGAGTATTGTGATCTTAACTGTTTCTCCTTTATGGGACACCAAAAGTCCAGTAAGTCTGTGGTTACTTGAGAGACTCATAGAGGTACCTACCAACTTGATGGTCTTAGACAAGATCTGGGTGAATTTTCTGGATTATCAGGCAGAGATTCCTGTTCTTTTCCCTTACTTTCTCCAAAACATACAGAGCTCTCTCTCTATTCTGGGCCACTTAAAGCTAGGAGTGGAGTGACGGAGGCACCTAGTAGCCACCACCACTATGACTGCTCTGGGTCAGACCTGAAGCCAGCTTAGCACTGGGTCTTTCCCAAGGCCTGCAGTAACAACTCCTTGGCTACTGCCCACGTTCATTCAAGGCCATAACGCTCTCCAATCATCAGTTGGGAAGACCAGCTAGACCTGTGTCCTTCCCTTCGGGGCAGTGAGGCCCCCAGGCCTCAGGTGGGTCCAGAAGTACCATCCAGGAGTCAAGGACTAGAGTCAAAAACCATAGATGTCTACCTGGTATTCTAGTGTATTGTGGCTGAGCTGGCACTCAGACCACAAGATGCAGTTCTTCCCACTCTTTCCTCCCCTTTCCAAAGGCAGAGGAACCTCACCCTGTAGGCACTGTCACCCCTGGCCATGAGGAATACTGTCAGACTACCACCAATATTCCCTTGAGGTCCAAGGTCTTTTAAGTCAGTTTGTGGTGAATGTTGCCTGACCTGGGACTCACTCTTCAGGGCAGTGGACTCCCATCTGGCCAAGGGCAAGTTCAGAACTGCCACTCAAGAATTAACCTGGAATAGGGAACCCCAGGAGCCTGCTTGGTGCTCTACTCCCCTGTGACAGTGTTGGTACTTTAGGTGCAAGACAAAGTCCCCTTTACTTTTCCCTTTTCTTTCTCAAACAGAAAGAGTTTTGCCCTGTAGCAACCTCGGCTGGTAGCACTCCAAGTCTCTCTTGAAACCAGCAAGTCTCAGTGGCTCATTAAGGTCCTTAATGTAGTACTTGGGTGGGGGATCACTGCTGGTTATTCAGGGCCCAAGGGCTCTTCAGTTAGCAGGTGATGAATGCTGGCAGGACTGGGCCCTTTCCTTCAAGGTAGTTGGTTCCCTTCTGGGAGCTAGGGCCTGGAATGGGGCCTCATGCCTCTGACTGGTCCTACATTGCTGTGGCTGAGCTGGTATCCAAGATGTAAGACAAAGTCCTCCACACTCTTCCTTCTCTTCTTCTCAAGCAGAAGGACAGGGTCTTTTTTGGAGCCATGAGCTGTGCAGCCTGCGGGTTAGGGAAGGGGTGATATCAGCACTTTCTTGGCTTCCTCAGCTGGTGTCTCAGTAGGTCACAGGCCCCCCGGTCCACTCTCTCTGGGTCTAATTTGGCCCTAGCACATGCCTGTGAGTTTCAGTCCTTATTCCCTAGACTTCCCTTCAAGTTTACTTAGAGATCTGAGAGCACTGTTTGTAGTTCTTGGTGATGAGGTTTACAAGAGCACTAGAGTTTAGACCTCTGGGATCAGTGAATTCTCTCTGGCTAAGACTGGTTTAAAGGTTTGCTCTGTGGGCAGGTGTTAGCTGAGTTTGATTTGCTTTTCTTTTCTGCTCTAACAGAATAGCACTGAGTTCAATGCCTCACAATTGCTGTACCTGTACCACACAGCTTCTGCCAGGGGTGGGGGAAGGGTGGCATCAGCAATTCAGGACTGTTTATTTCTATCTCTTCAGTGCCTCTTTCAGTGATGTGAAGTTAAAACAAGGTACTATGAGTAGTCACGTGAATTTTGGTTCTAATGAAGGTGCTTTTTTTCTATGCAGATAGTTGGTAACTTGGTGTTGAAAGGGGAAAGGGCCATTGGAGGAGCTTTCTATTCACCATCTTGCTCCGCCTACTTGAGGAGTTTCTTTAATCTACCAGTCTATTATTTCCCAGGTGACTGGCCAAAAAGCTAAGGCATTGGCAACATCCCAAGAGTCAGTAAAAATGTGACTTTTTCACAAAGTGAACAGTGACATGAGAGCAGTCTTGAGTTTTGACTACTGAGAGTATTCACACCAGCTTTCCATTCTGTATAGCTGATGATGATGAGGTTGAATAGCTGCACTTGCTCAGTTGATATCATAGAGTTTCAACTTAATTAAATCAATAATGCAATTAGTAATTAGCATTTACGAGAATCTTTATAATGAAGGGTCCTATTGAATCAGCAACTTTTTTCAGGTAGAATAGAGAATAGAGCATAAAACTTCTTCCAAATGATAGTTGCCACATTTTCATGTAAAGCCAAAATGATGTTGGCAGCCAGGCTGGCTCTGTTCTTAAATATATTATTTCCACTTGACAACATAGACTAGTTTATCCCTTCCTGTCTTGTTAATTGTTGACTTCAAGTTGAACATCCCAAAAAAGGAAATCAGGCTAGAGAATCACAAAACTGCCATGGGTGAGATATTCCATTTCTACAAAAGCCTGGTAGCAAACTAATAGCTGAGTTATATCAAAGGTATAATGAATTCAAAACCAAATTGTTGCCTCTGGGTCCAGACTACCTCTCTTCACCAGGTGTTCTAATTGGCAAAATCATCAGTGGTAGAGATATGTGGCTCAAAGGGTTTATTATGACTGAGGTGATCCAAAGGTACTAGCTCTAACCTACATGTAGCTCATCCAATCTGGATAATCCCTTTTGCCACTTATGAGTATGTATAGTACAGACATGTAAAATATAAATAGCATTTATATATTTAGTAGCTGAAGACACAAAGATCTCATCCACAAGTTTACATTAGCTTCCCTTCCCTACTGTGAACTCTTCCCAAGCCCCATTAGCTGATTCTTGGTGTCTGTTACCCCATGGACTAGATAAGATGTTGATCACATGTAAGATGGGAACTTGTATCCAACTGGGCTATAAAGATTTGAGTACCTTTTCTTCCTTATAGCTTCCCAATATACCTGATATGTGTGTATGACGTTTGGTCTTTGGAAAGGAGATCTTAGTAATATCATTGATTATTTGTCCCATTAAAACAGCCAAGGTCAAGAGTGGAGGTGCTGCAAGGTATCAGAGGGTGTGGAGGTAGAAATCAGCAAAGAACTCATACTTGCTTTTGATATTGAGTGGCCAGGCAGCTGCTCACAGCTAGAATAGTACTATTTTCTGATGTTTTCTCTTCATCCAAGCCTTTTTATCCTTATTGCTAACAGCCTCATTTTTTGTTGTTGTTGTTGTTGTTGTTCTTTTCTTTTTCTTTTTTTTTTTTTTTTTAAGTTTCTCTGGGTATTTCTAGACTGAGAAGTAGGGCTAAAACTAGAAAGGAGTGTGGCATTCACCTGGGGCACAAAAGTTTTAAAACAAGCCAAAAAAATGGAATAATTGAGATAAGTGTTATTTTAAAGCAATATTTTAAAAGATAAAAAATTCATACAAAATCTCCATGATGAACAAAATATCAATATTTCAAAGATGCCATCTGAAGCTACACTTGTATGATTCACCTCATTTGCTCTGCTCTAATCCTGACCTGTCAGATTCTGTTTTATGGATACTATCCGAAGATGATGAGAAAAGAGAAAAGAAGAAACCAGTTAGGCAGGCAGTCAGGGTGTATCCTTAGTTGAATTCTTTCAAACAAAGAGCAGCCTGAAAAATCAAGCTGCAGGCACAGGTAAGGGAACTTGCACAGAAGGGCTTGCCTAAGTCATGCTCACAGCCACACAGAAAGGGAAGTCTACACAGGTGACTTGCCCAGACATGCCCACAATGGAAAACTTCATCCCCTGATACATGTGCAGTAAGGGTAGCAAGCAATATGCAGTAACTCATGCTAAGGGCCCATAGGCATGTTAGGAGGATGGGGTGGAGCTACCAGAAATTCATGCTTTATACAAATTAGACACCCAGCCCTCATTGGTTTCCTAAAAATGCTTTTGCATTCAACTGTAAAAATGGCAACCCTTTTTTGGGTCCCTTCTCCACCCAGGGAGAGCTTTCTTCTTTTGCTTATTATACTTTCATTCTAACCTCACCCTTGGTGTCCATACTCCTTGATTTTTGTTAGACAAAGAACTCTGGGTGATACTTCAAATAATAAGAAACTACTACATTGGGGTACATTGGTGAGACTGCAACAATGAGACTCCTTCCTTTCTTCCTTCCTTCCTTCCTTCCTCCATTCTTCCCTTCCTCCCTTCCTCTCTTCCTCCCTTCTTCCCTTCCTCCCTCCCTCCCTTCCACCCTTCCTCCTGAGATGAACCAAACTAATTTCATCTTAGATGTGAGCCTGACTGACTCCATCTTGGCTTCTCCCGCCGCCCCCTGCCGTTTCTCCCTTGAGTGCATACCTGGGCCACACTGTGCTGGGTCATGTTGTGCTTAGAACTATAGAAACATATAACCATTGTAACCATATCCCGCTTGACAAGCCCACTTGGATTGTGAATACCCTCTTGATTGATTATATAGAAAGTACCTAATGCCCCCCTTGGTAACCAGCAATCATGGGAACCATTTGTGTATACCCTCCTTAGTTAATCAACAATCCCACGAGCCTCCTGCCTCCTAGTTACCAGCCTTCTCCCCTAACCTGCCTATTCTGCTTCTATAAAATTCCACTTTGCCCTCCTTACCCTGAGCAACATATAAAAGGAGATCAAACCCCTTCCTTGGGGCCCAGAGATTTTGAGTGTGAACTGACTCTTGATTGCCGGCAATAAAGGACTCACAATCAGATTTCAGAGTGTGAGGCTTTCCTGACAACTTGCTCTGATATAACTCTCCCTTCCCTCCCCTCTTCTCCCCTCCCCACTCCCTCCCTGCCTCCACCCTCTCTCTCTCTCTCTCTCTCTCTCTCTCTCTCTCTCTCTCTCTCTCTTTCTCTCTCTTGCTTAGGATCTGCCTCTACTGCTCCATGGTAAAGTGCAGTGGCATGACTGTAGGTCACTGTAACCTTGAATTCCTGGGCTCAACTGATCCTACGGCCTTGGCCTCCCTATGTGCTGGGATTACAGTGAGCTACCATGATCACCCTTTTAAAAACTTTCATGGCACAGTGAGTAGCATGAGTTTTATGTTTATGAAAGTTCATCTTCACCCTATATTTCATGACAGCAGTGTGGAGGGGTGAAGGGAGGTGTTGCACATTCAGAGGGTTTTTTGTTATACCAGCGGAACTTTGAGATTAAGGAATCTGATCTTTTATAAGGGACAGAAAATTTTCTTACTTTTGCTTCAGAAAGAGACATGACTCTTATTATAGTGTACATGAAACAAACCTGCCCTTTGCTCCAGAGGTGATCATTCTGTCTTCAGAGTCTATTTACTATACAAACATCCTTAAAAAGATAGTCAGGCTGGGTGTGGTGGCTCATACCTATAATCCCAGCACTTTGGGAGATCGAGGTGGGATCACAACATCAAGAGATGGAGACCATTCTGGCCAGCATAGTGAAACCGTCTCTACTAAAAATACAAAAATTAGCTGGGTATGGTAGCATGTTCCTGTAGTCCCAGCTACTCAGGAGGCTGAGGCAGGAAAATCACTTGAACCTGGGAGGCAGAGGTTGCAGTGAGCCAAGGAGATTGCACCACTGCACTCCAGCCTGGTGATGGAGTAAGACTCCATTAAAAAAAAAAAAGAAGGGAAAAAAAATGATAGAGAAAAGGCAACCAATGCCTTTGCCTTTGCTTGCAAGACATGTAGAAATGCAAGTAAATCATAGAGAGGTGTGTCCTAAAATACCCACTAAAATATTCAAAGTGAAATGAAAAACTTCTAAATCGGTAGGTTAAAAGGGGGGCATAAAGAAATTGAGAAACTGTGTTCAATTTAATAAAAGAAAAGAAAGAAGAGGAAAAAGCATTATGAAAAAAAGTATGACCAATAGCAAACAAAAAAAGTGTGTAGAAAGAAATCCACATATATTAGTAATCACAAAAAAATTGTGCCCAGATTAAATTTACTTGTGAAAGAGATATCTCAAATGTGTAAAATAAAACATGACTTATTCTCTTTGGAAAAGAAAAACCTAAAGTTATCTTGTTACTTTCTTATGGTTTCTATTCCCTATTTTTATTTATTTAATGAACATATAGCACTTATTATTTCCCTGGCACAGTTCAGGCTGCTTCACAAATAAATTGCTTTAATTCTCATGAAAACCAAAAGAGGTTGATTATAACCACTGATATATTACTTTAATATTATTACTCCAATATTAGAGTATTATATTACCCTAATACTACTATTACCCATTTGCCTGCTGATAAAAATGAGACATAAAAAGGATAAATAAATTTCCCAATGCCACCTGTTAGTAAGTGGTCAACACAAGATTTGAACCCTGGTATTGTGACTCAAGGGCCTTCCCTCTTATCATATCTGCTTTCTCTTTAACTCTTTTAAGCATATTGCTTTCCCTGTCCTACCCTGTTCCTACTTTCACCCTGCCCCAGCCATCCCTAGTTTCTCCAAAACCATCCTATAGCTCAAAAAAACTAAAAATCACAAAATTGTTGGAGTTATACCTGGGAGTATTAATCACAAAGAACCTAGAGTAGCTATGTTCATACCACATAAAACAGACTTGAGTGAATGTTACCAAAGAAAATTTAGAATAATAGTGGATGCATTGTGAAAGCTTACCTTACATAAAATTCTTCGTGGCTGGGTGCAGTGGCTCATGCTTGTAATTCCAGCACTTTGGGAGGCTGAGGCAGTCGTATAACGAGGTCAGGAGATCAAGACCATCCTGGCCAACGTGGTGAAACCATGTCTCTACTCAAACACAAAAAATTATCCAGGTGCAGCAGTGCACACTTGTTGTACCAACTGTGCAAGAGGCTGAGGTAGGGGAATTGCGGGAACCCGGGAGGCAGAAGTTGCAGTGAGCTGAGATCGCCACTCCAGCCTGGCAATAGAGTAAGACTCTGGCAAAAAAAAAAAAAAAAAAAAAAAAAAAAAAAAAAATTATTTATGGGACACATTGGGAAAAAAAAAACCCTCAAAATCAAAATCCCAAGCGCCTCAAAAACAAGGGGATGTGTCTTTTATTGTCATACAGAGGCTTCCAGGAGACTAAAGGATTTAGAAATAGCCTTTCCAAAAGAGTCCTTTAAAAAGGCAAATAAAAACTTAAATTGATCATGAAAGAAAAAAAAAATGTATGTTGACTGACTTTAACTGCAGTTCTCTACCCAAATTATTCTGAATGTAACCTTTATGCTTAGTTTCTTTTCTCCCCACAAGTTAAAAAAAAAAAAAAGACAAAAATGCCTTACAAATTTAGGCCTTCATATCAACCAGATTTTCTTTAAACACCTTTATGCCTTGGTTAAAACCTGAGCTTGGCCAGGTTTTATGGCCATGTCTGTAATCTCAACACTTTGGGAGGCTGAAGGAAGAGGATTGTTTGAGGCTACGCATTCAAGACCAGTCTGAGCAACACAGTGAGACCTCATTTCAACAAAAAACTAAATTAAAAAATAATTGTGTGGGCATGGTCATGCACAACTTTAGTGTCAGCTACTCTTGAGGCTAAGGAGGCAAGATAGTTTGAGAACAGGAGTTCTAGGTTGCAGTGAGCTGATCATGTCACTACACTCTAGGCTGGGCAACAGAGGAAAACAAAACAAAACATCTGAGCTCAGAGAAATAGTAAAAGACTTCCCTGCCCTCCCTATCCTAAGGGTAAAACCCCAGAAATTTATTGAGAAATTTAGAATTTGTATTGGAACATACAATCCAAGTTGCTCTGAGCTTTATCAGTTCATTTGCATGATACTGGGACCTGGAGAAGTCCATAAATAGATGGCTGAAACCAAATGGGAGGTTCATGGGAAAGATATCAAAGATCTAACCACTCAGTTTTCCAGAGATGGACCAAAAAGGGCTAGAAAAGTAGTGACTGCCAGGCATCAAAAATGCCTGCCCTATTCATCAATCAGCTCCTCCCTAAACTTAGTAATTGAGTTGAAAAACAATGGCTGGTTTGGGAAGTTACCAATCTGACAGAATTATTCCCCAAAATATGCCTCTCTAACATTATTCTGAACTGGTTATTTTGAGACCCTTTGTAAGAGAAATTTACATCTATAAAGGAAATCTCTATTTGTAAGGTTGACTTCCTCTCTTTGAAAGAGAGAGAAGGAGGACTAAAACACTAGAGAGTGAAGAAGGCATTGACTCAAAACTACACCACAAACTTTGCCTTCATTTAGGTTGCTTTCCTTGGCCATCCAGTCTTAACTAGAATTTTTACCCACATCCTTTTTTCTTTGGGTAAATATCCTTTTTGGCATTTAAGCCTGGTGTCTAAACTCTGTGTCTTTGAGATGTAAGTCTTCTATAATTTCTCCTCTAGAATCCTAGGGTTATCTCTTTAATATGCAAATTTTAGGGACACGCCTCATCAGAAAAAAAAAATTGAAAATTGGGCAAATGAATAATCTTAAAAGTATTTTTCACAAATATTAGTAAAATCTTTAGCCATCTGGATGAATAATCTTGTTTCATCAGCCAAGACCACAGTTCGGTTCCAAAAATATTCTTTTATAAACTAGTGCATTTTGTATTACTGTACCTGGCACATTGCTAAAACTTTAGAATGAAAGCTATAAGATCTGTTTCTGTCTGTATATTTATGTATGTCTATATGTATGTTATTCATGTGTGATACTTTTTCTACTTCTAAATGAGTTCGCCAAAACTAAATTTGCAAAAGAGCCCTATTTACTTGGCTTATTTTACTTGGTAAAGAAAAATAAGTGCTTATATAAATTATTTCCATAACTCTCAGACATATAGAAACTAACCCAAATGTTTTTCAAGTGCACATGATCTGGGATAATCTTTGGCAAATAAACAGTTTAAGCTTGTTGGTTTAATTAAAACAGATATGTCTTCTGAGTTGCCAATATTAAATATGATGCAGGCACACAACTTTATTTCTATTTGGGTTTACAAGTCAAATAAATTTATGTTATCTCAACAAGGTCGTTAATATAATAAAACTATGAGTTCAACCTAAGAAGAAATGTGAAAATGTGGAATACATTATTTCACGTGTATTAAGCACAGCAGCAAAACAAAACACAAAGAACTACCTATTTAAATTTTTTAAGATTATTGCTTTCTTGATGATGGTCTATAATGCACACACTGTAAAAGTAGTTAATAGGAAAATAACTAGAGACAGTGGCTTTGTCTAATATCTCATAAAATTTTCATGGATTCAAATATAATTGTTAAGAACAAGTGAATTAAACAGATGTAAGAAACAAAATTTTATACATAAACCTTTCAAATATAATTATGTTTTATATATATCATTTTAAAATAGCTTCTCAAATCTCCTTGTTAACTTACACCCTTCGAGTTTTGCTAATTAAGGTTAAATTATGGATATTCATTGAATATATGGAACATTTTTAAATGAGATAAAATACCTAAATATTAATTACTGAACATTGGTTTAAACTGATCTACTTTTGACTTTTCATTACAGAAGAACTAAAGATATTTGAGTCTGTTAACAAATTTGTTCTGTGCCATAGTGAAAAATTACACTATGAGAAAGCATATGCTTCTCAAAATTATGAAATTATGCAGTAATAGATTTGCCAGTTTACAGAATACTAGGTAGCTGTTTTCTAGTTTTTGCTAAAAATAAAAGGTACTAAGGTTCAAAAATTCTAATAAATATATGTGAATTAAAACAAAAAGTAGTAAGAGAAACGACTTTGTATGCAAAAAAAGTAAGATATTTTTTGGTAAGAAATGCTATAAAGTATGAGATTTATTTTTGTTTGTTCATCTGTTTTCTTGAGGGTAAAATAGGGTAAGTTTTGGCCTAAAGTAGAATGACTGGTTGTGCTACAATGAGAAAGAGAAAGAAATATAAGATAAAATCTAAATGAATATAAGCAAGTTGTAGAAGTTTTGTGGAAAGGGATTCTTGGAAAGGAAGTTTGTGGTTAAGATGGCTAAGATTAGAATGGGTTTACTTTTAAGTGTTCTTTATAACTGAGCTTTAATAGCAAAAGTACATTAATATGAAACTAGAATTTAGACTTCTGTTAAAATGACACACTTTTCTTAATATATGGGTTTGCTCTTGATAAGAAAGTGTGAAATATTTTTCTTTATGTTTTGAGTAATTTTCTTAGAAAATGAAGATTCTGTACCTTTAAACAATTTCCTGTGCTTCATGTTATCCTTTTCTGGTTACTTAAGAAAACTGAAATCTCACTATTTAAAAAGCTTTTTTTTTTCAATGATGTAATTTTAAATCTTTTCATTTTCATTTTGGTATTGTTTCACACTGACCTGTGATCATAGTTAACTGAGTCTCTAGGCCATTTGATATTTTTTATAAAATTCCAAAAATAAAATTCAGAATTAAGTCTTTTTTGACCTTAAACTTACTTTGGAATTTTCCAGACGGATCCCTGAAACATTTCAAGTGAATTGGTTTTCTCTTCTATGCCCATCAATGATAGACTGGACAAAAAAATGTGGCATATATAGACCATGGAATACTATGCAGCCATAAAAAAGGATGAGTTCATGTTCTTTGTAGGGACATGGATGAATCTGGAAACCATCCTTCTCAGCAACAGAAAACCAAAGAACAGAAAACCAAATACTGCATGTTCTCACTCATAGGCAGGTGTTGAACAATGAGAATACATATGCACAGGGAGGGGAGCATCACGCAACGGGGTCTGTTGGAAGGGGGCTAAGGGAGGGACAGTGGGGAGTGAGGAGGTTGGAGAGGGATAGCATGGGGAGAAATGCCAGATATAGGTGATGAGGGGATGGAGCAACAAATCACCTTGTCATGTATGTACCTATGCAACAATCCTGCAAGATCTGCACTTGTACCCCAGAACCTATCGTAAAATGAGAGAGAGAGAGAGAGAGAGAGAGAGAGAGAGAGAGAGAGAGAGCGAGCTATTAAACTAGGTAGACTTATTTGATGTTTTAAACTTTCATGGGAAGTCTTGTTAAAGAAATGATATTTGACCTTCTTGAAGCTATATTTGTATGGTCATATGTTACTAATAAATTGTTACAGAAATTGTTTAAAATTCCTAGAACTCTTAATATGTCCCAGTTCAATGTTATTAATCACAATTCTAGTTACTATGTTAGAAACGTGATATGTTACAGGAATACAATTTTCTTGCCAATTTTATTATAATAAACACTCATCAGATCTTTAACCATGGCCAGTTTAAGTCTCGTCACCCACAGGCAGCTGTTTGCAAATGGCTATAATCCTTAAGTGTCTTGTCTCCAAGGGGATTCGTGGAAAAGACTGATAAGTACAGGTTCTGATAACTTTATTATCATACCATCAAATGAGGTAATAATTTCTACAAATCTAATGGAAAAACTAGATTCATAAAACTGGTAACCCAAGATGAAGCAGAATAAGAATTAATCACATAGGACTGAATAAACTGATGATTGCAATTTTTTTGCAGACACTGCTAAATCTTTAAGGTTTTATTTTCATATTCAAGGAAATATTTTATCTTTTAAGATATCTGTAAATTACAGCAATTTAGTAAAGTGTACTTTTGTAAACCAAAATTAAAACAATTTCTTTTTCTCCCTACCTGATTATCCCAGAATTTGAAAACTATCAGTGAGTATTCTTATTCTTAACCAAATATAGTTATTTGTATAAGTTTAATAAGAATCTGTTCTTGAAAAAGGATACAATTGGAACCTTGGAGTATACTGCAAATACTTTGATTAGCATATCATATTTGAGAATGTGCATAGAATTAGATATGACCAAACAGTTTTAGGGAACTAAGCTTGACTTTATGGGGCCAATAAAGCCCTTTTGGTGGGAAGTGAGGGGTTCCTAGACTTACAGGTTGAGGGGAAGTATTCCTGGAAGGCCCAGAAATATTATAAATATTTGCAGGAACTTGAGAAGAGATAAATTTACCCAAATCTGTAGGTATTACAATTGAAGTCTGATGGCAAGTTCTTGGCTTGGTTTCCTAGCCTTAAGAGAGTGATGATGTCTAATCTGGGATTGCTCTTATTTATTTATTTATTTATTTATTTATTTTTGTTAAAACTTCCAGCAAAGAAGCTTAAAAAGAGCCCATATAATCAATCACTATTCCTGATGCAATTATGCAAATAATCAGGCCAAGATCAATGAGACTAGAGTCATTATAAATTATCTTCACTAGAAATGAGGGTAACTGTAGAGAAGAGCTGTTTTTCAGTAGAAAACTATAGTGCATCTATTATCAGATTCTAGCCCTGTTCATTATCTTTGGGTTTTGTTAGTTACAAACAACAATCAGATGTGGATTGGACTGGATCCTGATTTTTTTATTTCCTCCAATATCTGGCTACAACTTTCCAAGCTAATGTTTACAGTTTTCTGGCCCCCTTTTCACTTAGAATCACTAATAACAAAAGTTTCCCTTCTCCTGAAGCCCAACAAGCTGAAACTGGATCGTTTCATATGAAGTTCAGAGGACAACTTTTATGCCTGCTGCTGTGTGGGCCACTCAGGGAGTTCACTGAGATAAATGAGACATTCACATTGCAAACCAGAAATATTGTCAGATTGCAACTGCCACACTCACTCCACCATCTAAATGTGGTCCAAGCTCAAATCTAGAAATCTTCTGACTAACTTCCCTATCAACTCAAAGATTACCTTGATATTTTGTTTTAGCCATTAACCCTTGCTATTTTCTTTTCTTTTCTTTTCTTTCTTTGTTCATAGAAATTTCCATCTCATTCATCATTTGGTTTATTTGACTTTAGCTGGTTTAGTTTTTAGAGACCTTGGTTAAGGATTATGTTCTAGTCTCTATAGCATCCTCCCGATAGTCATCATTGTAATCTTCCTGGTGTGCTATGTTCCCCCAGAGTCTTAAATGCATGTTTGCATCCATCAACAGTGTGCCAGATGGTCTCACTGCTATTAGAATGACAAAACAAGAACTTGACGTCCTGACTTATGAGTTCCACAATGACACAAAGGCAATAGCTATGCCAGAGTTTTGGTCAATCCCTCCTAAATAAGAGGCCAACCTAAAGAGATTATCAAAATAATTAACTTAAAGGCTATTAGACTGAGGTGGTTCTAGTGCCTTAAGCAACCTTAAGTTCCCACATAAGCAATTTGAAACCTAATTCATTGTAAAGGGTCATATCCTAGGAAAACAAAACTTAAGCTTAACCAATCTAAAACACCCACCTAACCTTTAAATGGGGACTTTGAAGCTACTACTTTAACCAAGCAAAATTTTCTTTGCCTTACTTCTTAATATACTTTATGAAAGTTTTCCCCCTACACTCTGCCAGTGGATCCCTGAACCTCTTACAGTCTGAAACTGATTCATGAATTCCTATTGCTTGAATAAACTCTTTAAAATTTTAATGTGCCTATGTTTATCATTTAACAGAATATTACATAATTTATGAAAATATATTTGGGTGCATGCCCACATACAAGAGGTGTATTTGTAAAGAAGGTGAACACTTAGACTGAAGTTTGCCAATAACTGCACTCAACAAGAAAAGAGGAAGATTACCCTTTCATTTCATTTTTAGTTTGACTTATTAAGAAAACTCTTAATGGGGAGGGTAGTGCATGTCTGTAGTCCTAGTTACTTGGGAGGCTGATTGGGGAGGATGGCTTGAGCTGAGGAGGTCAAGGGTGCAGTAAGCTATAATTGCGCCACTGTACTCCTTCCTGGGCAACAAAGCAAGACTTTCTATCTTAAAAATAAAAATCTTTTTGGAGTCACACAGAGTGGAGTAATGTTTATAGCTCAGGTAATGATAATAGGCCCTAATATACAATAATAGAGAAAATCTAAATGTCGATAGTAAATCAAGACTTAGCACAAATATTGTCACAAAGGTGACACCTTTTCCAATTCATGACTGTCTCTAAAGTCTGCACAGAAAGATATATAATTGGCAATACCATTTTGAGCGACTTCTAGTTAGTAAGTTATCCTCTTTTATTACTCTAAGAGACCAAATTTCTTCTGGTTTAAAGGGTGCTTTGATTTAAATATGAGAGCTCTGTTGAGCAACATGAGAACTATCATTGCTATTTGAGGGTTTCCACAACAACTTTGCTTTAAATACTCCCTTTCCTCTGTCCAGGGAATAAAGAGCTAATCTGAAAAGCAAAAGCTTAGTTGTTTGTTTATGTGGAGGTGACATGAAGTGATTTCTGTTTTCTAAGTTGCTATACTGATAATACCTACATTGCAACTCAGAAAATATGTGTTGTGCTATATCTGTTGATCTTGTCTACACATTCTACATTTCTGGAAAATACAATTATTGTGTGTGTTTGTTGATATTTTTAAAAGAATCTATTAATATACATTTAGATGGAATGTAGAATGCATCTACAGAATGGAATTTGGAAAAAGACAGCAGTTCTTTCTAGATGCTTTAGATTTAACTTTTCTTTAATATACTTAGATTGAATGATAAACTTTAGGTTGCAGATAAAATTACAAAATAAATGTGTTTGTTCTTAGTGTGTAAATCTACTTGTCTTAACAATGTATCACATGCCAATAGATTGCAACACAAGAAGATTATAAACTGATGGTTAGATGTTAATAATGGTAACACAAAACATTAAGGCAAGTGACATTTACATAAGTATCTTGATCTTAATACATGTAATTTACATATGAAAATTTAATCACCATAGAGATAAACAGCTGCAATGTTTAATTAAACTCTTCACACAAAATCAGCCTGAAAGAAGTAGTTTGTCATTGCTAATACATCACAATTCTCTTAAGTATTCTTTAAAATAAAAATGCAAAATAAATGACTCTTATTGATCATCTAACTTCTGGTTACTTTGTATTTTAATTGTATCATCAAAGCCTGTTGAGAATACAATAAAGATTCTAGATTCATTTTCACTTGGTTTAGAAGGCAAAGTATAAATATATAGAAAACAAACATATTGGTTGACAAACTTATAAGGGTCACTAGTACAATAACACTAAAGAATAATTTAAGAACTTTAATATAAAAATAAGTCATGGGTAATGAAGGGATCTAAGAGTGTTTATCAATGGAGGTTTTAAAGAATGAATGCATTATACAGAGAAATTCATGCCAACATTAGCAAGAGAAGAAAAATTTGCCAGCTTAGAATAGATAAAACTAAAAATTTGAATTGAATTTTAAGATAGCAAAAACACTAACAGAAAAGAAAATGGTTAATACATAAATGCTATTCGGTGTCATCTTTGGAAAATAGAACATAAAAAATGAAAGGTTTTGCTTCTGTATATCTTATTTGTATAAGCAAGTTAAATTATTCATTCATTCATTTAAAAAGATAAGTACCTATTTTATGCCAGGCATAATGCTATATTCTAGCATAAAAGAGGAACTTTGTCAGACAAGGTAGCTTTCACTATAAAACTTATATTTGTTGCAGCCTTTTCTTTATGGATATAGATTCGAAATGTAGAAATAGAAGACAATTAAATATATTCATGGCAAAGCAAAGGGCTTCTAGTATTCAGGACTATGATTCCAATCTCTAATGTTTTGCAGGTAAATTCAGACTGTTGGACCACATTATAAATAAAATTCACATCACTCATTCAAGTGAAGGTAAAATCAAATTGGAATTTGAAAGTGACAGTGTTCATGAGTTGGTTCCTAGGATATGCTTTTAACATTGAGAGCATCCAAGTTCTCTCCCAAAATATTTTTCCAAATTAGTAAGTCTAAAAGACTTGTCTAGAAGAAATAAAAGCTATCATTTCCAAGTATGCCAATAATACACTATTAGTTGTATTAAGGATTTCAATAATTTCAATTTCTCTTCAACTGAAAATTTGCATCTATAAATTAAAAGCACATCAGATATTTTATATTCTTTCATATATAAAGAAGTTAAGCGAAGACTAAAAAAAAGTAAGAATAAATTACGTCATAGAGTGCATCAGAGACCAGAGCATCTCAATGACCCATTGTAAGAGAAAATTATTATATGCATTTATATTTAATTCTATGTTTTATATAAAGAAATTCATCTTGAGTCTGGGGTTGTTCAGTTTCTTCTTTCAAAATAAATAGTTTGGCTTAGACAATATAAAATCTTATGCACTAGGTCTCTAGCATTACATGATTTTTTTCATATATTTAAATATTCAGAGCTATTTTGAGAAAAAGTAATAGTTTGAGACAAATATATGGTATACTGTTCCTCTAAATTAGCTTGGCAAATAAATATATTTTAACATGGAGGCTTAAAAAATAATGCTGAACTTAACACTTCACAGTTTTGTGTGTGTGTGTGTGTGTGTGTGTGTGTGTAGAGAGAAAGAAAAGAAAAATCTATATATTTGCTGTTCATTTAATTATCTACTTACCTCTCTCCATTTATTTATTTTGAATCCTTCTTATTCAAGATATTAGAATCTGAAATAATTGGTTAGCTAAACTATCAGGAGGCATACAAAATGATACCTAATACCTTAAATATTTAATTTTAGTTCCAATCATGCACACTTATTCAGCATTCTTTTGATATAAGCCTAAGTTTTTCCTTGAAGTATAAGCCTGCTGATTGGAATTTGAAATGGAGTTTCTTGCATAAACAAATGCTATATTAAATGTTCTATAGTTTCAAGCTTAAACAGGCAAAAATTGAGGCCGGGCGCGGTGGCTTACGCCTGTAATCCCAGCACTTGGGAGGCCGAGGCAGGAGGATCACAAGGTCAAGAGATCGAGACCATCTTGGCCAACATGGTGAAACCCCATCTCTACTAAAAATACAAAAAAAAAACAAAAACAAAAAATAGCTGGGTGTGGTGGTGCATGCCTGTAGTCCCAGCTACTTGGGAGGCTGAGGCAGGAGAACTGCTTGAACCCAGGAGGCGGAGGTTACAGTGAGTCAAGGTCGCGCCACTGTACTCCAGCCTGGCACCTGGTGATGGAGTGAGACTCTGTCTCAAAAAAAAAGGGTGGGGGCACAAATTGTAATAGACTTGTACCATAATATGAGCAGAAAAACTCTTGATATTTTGCCAAACTTTCACACTTGTCTCTTGCATGGAATTTCATATTTTTACACCCATATTTTATCAGTTTGCTTTGTACCAAATTATTACATTATCCATGGAAAAATAGGCACATCTGACAGAAGCTCATTTGTGGATGACCACAACCAAAGGTAAACATATAATTCAAATGTGTGAGCAAAAGTGTACAAGTGTTCTAGCTCTTCATCAGAGATAGGTTATTTCAGTAGAAATTGTTGCAATTTATTTTATTTAATCATCAAAGCAATCCCAGAGAGATTAAGTGATTCACATAAGACTATAAAATTATTTTGATCTTCATAAAAATACCAAGGTGATTCCCTTGAGGCTATAAAAAGTGTCGAAGTCTGAACTCAAACTCAAAAACACTGTTACATCTACTATTTTATGATATACATCCATAATTAAATCAATAACTTGGATTTTCTTTTTAAAAATTTATATATATATATATATAAACACATATATATACACATATATACACACACACATATATATATATATACATATACACATATATATAGTAGAAAGTGATTTATTTAAAGAGAGAGAAAAACAGGAGAAGAGAGAAAGAAACAGCTGACTCTCACACTGAGTGAAGAGAAAGAAAAGCCACTCTCTTGCTGAGTGAGAAGGGTTCCTAGATGGGGAAAACCAGAGAAGGTAATCTCCTCTTACACTGAGTGAGAGAATCCAGAAAGACGGAATCCAGAAGAGGAAAGCAGCTTCCACACTGAATGGAAGGGAAGAGAGAGATGGAGTTTAGGAGAGGGAAAGCAGCTTCCATGAGAAAGTGTTCATGGAAGGGGACCCAAACATGGAGTCCCTAACTTGGATTTTCAAATGAGTTGAAGTGAAAATGAGTATAGAATAATCTTTTAACTATTCTGCAATTATACTGAATGAAGCAATCATTGCCTAGTTATAGATGCTGCAAAATGTGCATTTTTTTTTAGTAATTCTGTGATACTTTAGCAGCCTGCTATTTTCTGGGAATACTATAAAGAAATTGCCAAAAATGAAGATATGGATTATTCTGTTAGTATTAATGTGTTAGTGGATTGTTATTAAACCTGAATTCTCTCACAACAAAAGATATACCCTTGGATTTAAATGTTTTCATGCTGCATTTTTAGTGTTTTTTTTTTTTTAACTTTAAACAATTAAGTGCTTGATATGGTTTGGATCTATGTCCCCACCCAAATCCCATGTCAAATTGTAATCCCCACATGTTAGAAGTGGGGCCTGGTAGGAGGTTATTGAATCATGGGGATGGTTTCTAATGTTTTAGCACCATCCTCCTAGTGATGCCTTGTGATAGAGTTCTCACAAGATCTGGTTGTTTAAAAGTGTGTCACACATCCCCCTTTGCTCTCTCTCTTTCTGTTCTGCCACCATGTGAAGATGTGCCTGCTTCTCCTTTGTCTTTTGCCATGATTATAAGTTTCCTGAGGCCTCCTCAGCCTTGCTTCCTGAACAGACTGTGGAACTGAGTCAATGAAACCTCTTCTCTTTATGAATTACCCAGTCTCAAGTAGTTATTTATAGTAGTGTGAGAACAGAATAATACAGTGCTGATGTCCTCATTTAAACTTTAATTTTTAGAGTTTTTCTCTCTTATGGTCTCAATTTCTTTTCTTTTTGTGCTTCTTAGTTTTCCTTACTCTTATATATTGATATTTTAATCCAGAGAGCACATGATTCATTTCAGCTTTCAATTTTCTAGTTCCTATCACGTAACTGCTGTAAAATATAAAGTCAAGTCTTTAGGGAATACATTTTAAATAAGAGGAGTTGTATTGAATTAAATGTAAAGGTGCCTATTTCCTATCAGGTGACAGCCTCTCACAGTCTCATTCTTTTCCTTCCATTCATGATGACTAGAGACAAAGATTGCTGAGTTTAATAAAAGGAACAAGAGTCTCAAATTAGAAAGAGTATCTGAAGAGTTTGGAAAATAATTTATAGACATCAGAAGTTGTATATTAAGTATGTTAAAAACATGGAGTGTCATTGCATATTTGTATATTTTGCCAAGACTATTGGGTTACAAGTGGTACACACAATGTTTTGAGAAAAGAAACCCATTTTAAATGTAAATTTTACATAGGCTATGAAACAAATAAGATTTAAATTGCAAACTCTCCTCCTTCTTAGCTAAACATTCACTTCCCATGTCTTTTGGATTTGGTATAATTCATGAAAATATTCTGTTACATGTCTTAGTTGGCTCCTTTTGGGGAATGGACAAACTATCGGGCATTTTGTGATATTACAAACTGTAGCAATTGAAGCAATAATGAACACTTTATTCTGTGTTTTTTCCCCATTTATATGAATATGAGTCATGGAGAAAAATCCTTTATAAGAAAAGACAGATAATTTAGCTTACCTTTTCTTTTCTGGATTAGTGAGCCAAATATTACAGCTGCCCTGTTGTCAAAATGCCATGGGAGAATTTAGTAGAAGAGAAGACAATAATGTAGTCAGCTTCTGACATTTAAATAAATGTTTTTGCTGTTCTGTCAAAATTAATCATTAACTTCAGCATTAGAAGCATGTATTTCAATAGTAGAAGGGGGAATTTTCTCACCATCATTTCACAGCAAAAGTAACCCTGTGGCGTTATAAATATATATTTCAGACTTAGAGAAAAGATGGATCCCACAGGATATCTCTTCCCTCCATCCACTGATGATGTCAGTGAGTCTCTGATTAGTTGCTGACATTTGAAATTATGGTGGGTCAGCAAGGTTAATGAAAGCCTTCTTTATATAGCCATGTCCCCATTGCCTCTGTGCCTTCCTGGGCTTTTGGCTTGTTTGCTGACCTCAAAAAGCAAGGCAAAAATAAGAATACACATCAGGAGAAGTACAGTTTGAGCACTCATCTATTGATGATTTCAAATGCTGCTATTTAATAAGAAAGAAAAAGGTTAATGAATAGTGACAACTTATTTAGGAATGGTTGAGTACAAAGGGTCTAGTTAATAACCTTAGTGAACTTATTGAGGATAAACTCTGTTTAGATGAAAACATTTCAGTAGAATTGGCTAGATTACAATTTTTCTGCCTTTAAGTGACAGAGTTACATAAATTTCCCATTTTATAATATTAAGTCATCCTCTGCTGAGGCAAGCAAAAGGTATAAAACTGAACTAGGTATACTGACTCATCGATCATAGTGTCTTAGAGCTAGAGAGGGCCCTTGAGACCTAGTTTAGTGTTTTTCAAATTGTGTTCTGTGGCACTTCCAGGCTCCCTGGAGTGACCTTGCAAACCACTTTAGTGGAATAAAGGAGCATTTTGGCCCTCATCCCCATTCACTTTTATCACGCCACCTAAGTTGTCATGGAAGAAAGGTTTTATTGGAAAAACAGTTTGGAAACCACTGATCTATAGTTAATATCCTCATTTTATATTTGAGAGAACTGAAGTCTACAAGTTAAATTAAGTATTCCTTGCCTTCTAATCTAGAGTTATTTTGACCAAAATACTTTTCAGCATATTTTTAATTGAAGAGAAAGGGGTGCCATGGCAAAAATAATGTTTTGGATTAATCTTTCCAACTAGACTGAATCCTGACAAAAGGTAAAGGATTTTGCCTTGTGGAATATGGGGCTCAGTCCTCCCCAGCTATTTTCTGATCATTTTATCTCTGCAAGTAGAGAGCTCATTTTTACATGCCAGTTGAGGACATGGACATTGATTCTGGGACTACAGAAGTCTCTAAGGTCTCCAGAAAAGATCACCCAGTTCTAGTCCAGATATATTCACATCACCAACAGCAGACATTAGCAGCATTTCTACCTCCCATGGCAGTTCAGGTGAAAGCAGAATTAAACTACAACACAGATGCTCAAAATGGTAGGGGAAGTGCAGGATGAACCATTAAAATAGTGATATTTATGTTCATCTAAAATAAGAAAGAAATTATGTATTTCTGTATGGATTGACCCTGGACAGTGTGTCAGATTATTTGTTTAGAGCTGGGGTGTAGGAATATGAAGAATCTTGATGATGGCTCCTTTCATTTGGGGTTTGCTCTCACAGTATTGCAGCCATGGCAGTTTTCACATGCCAGGCGTAGTGGATTTGGGATTACATGGGTGGTGGTGGTTGTTTTCGGGCAGGCTTTCTCTCTGTTGATCAGGCTGAAGTGCAGTGGCATGATCATTACTCATTGCAGTCATGTCCTTCCAGGCTCAGATGATCTTCCTGCCTCAGCCTCCCAAGTAGCAGGGACTACAGATGTCTGCCACCACACCTGGCTAATTTATGTATTTTTCTTTTTTTTTTTTTTTTTTTTTTGTAGAGATGGGGTTTCACCATGCCCAAGCTGGTCTCAAACTCCTGGGCTCAAGCAATTTACCTTTCTTGGCTTTCCAAAGTGCTGGGATTAGAAGCGTGAGCCACTGTGTCTAGACAGGATGATGTTTTTTGATAAAACTTTTATGTCACTATGTGAAGATATTGAGAGTGATCATGGAAATCTTTATTTCACATAGACACTGTTTATTATTTTGTTAACAAGTGTGTAAAAGTGTTCTCTAAGTTAATAATTTTTATCCAGAAAAAGTGTTCCCTATTTGCTGTAATTTTCTAGGATAATAAATAGCTTTCTGTACTAATATGTAGCAGATATTTTTAGACACATAAACACACACACACGTGTGCACAAACCCACACCCACTCTCTGACACTTCACTGTTTCTTCAAGTTAAGATACATGACTCAGAAAGTGACAACTTTTCCAAAAAACCAATCACATGGTGAGTTATTAGAAGGTGTTGGGGAAAATGTTCTGTCACCTATAAAAACTGTTACATGTTCATCCATGTGTAACTAGAGATAAGAAATAACACCTACTTTATAGCATTGCTATGAGGACTAAATGGAGTTACAATAGAAAACTTAGGAAACTGCTTGACTCTTAGGAAGTTTGTAATTACTGTTTGTTAAGATGACAATTATTATTAAAAACTTGGAAATTCATAACATTTTAAAACCTGCCAAGTGAAGAATTTTAATGAGCATTGAACTCATTTGTTATAATATAAAAATGCTACAGTTACCAATTAGTTTCTAAAGAAAGAAATGAGTGACATCAGGGAGTGTGGAAATTTACTAGATAAATTTAAACAAATAACCTTGGTGCAAATTGTTGATAATATTGAAAAATTGTTATAATTAATTAGAAGGTGAAAATACTGATGCAATTCTTTTATGTCTAACTACATATTCTTGCAAAGTATGTTTTTAAGCTGCAGCATATATTAAGACCAACGGTTGAAATAAACTGAATCAATAATTTCTATGTCATTTAAGCATTAGAAATATTTTTTAAAATAATATAGTGAATTTAGTCACATTACCGTCACTAAAATAAGGTTCATTTTTTAGTTTGTTTGCTTTTTGTTTTTTGTTTTTTTTTTTTGAGACAGCATCTCACTCACTCCATCACCCAGGCTAGTGTGCAATGGGTGTGATTTTGGCTCACTGCAACCTCTGCTTTCCAGGTCCAAGCAATTATTTTGCCTCAGCCTCTGAAGTAGCTGGGGTTACAGGTGTGTACCACCATGCCTGGCTAACTTTTGTATATTTAACAGAGACAGGGTTTGACCATGTTGACCAGGCTTGTCTTGAACTCCTGACCTCAAGTTTTCGGCCTGCTTTGGCCTCCCAAAGTGCTGGAGATAGCGACAGGAGGCATAGATATTCTAGGCAAAAGAAGGTGGGTCACTGGCAAAGCCTCATCCTCAAGCCCAAAAGCCTGAGACTGCAGCTCAAAGTGAGAACATATATCTCGCTTCTCCCGCTGGAATGCTGCCTTTTCCAAAACCACACATGGCCTGCTCCATCCCCTCATCCTGTGCCTACAAAAACCCAGACTCAGCTTGCAGAAAGGGGAGAAGCATCTAATGTCAGATACTGTGATTGGATGTTTGAGAAGCGGCTTGAGGGCATTACTTTGGAGAAGAATCCAGCTGGAGACAGACAGACTGCAGGAGAAGATTACCTTCCCACCCTGTCCCCTTTATAGCTCCCCTTCCTTCTGCGAACCACTTTCATGGGCAATACAATCTCTTGCATTTACCATCCTTCAATTCATTTGCACAACCTCATTTCTCCTGACTGCCAGACAAGAGCTTGGGATCCACAAGTGCAGATACAAAAGGCTATCACAGTGATCCTTTCCCCTCACTGGTGGAAGGCAGTTGCGGCATGTGAAAAGGAAGAGGGCCCACTGAGCTGTTAACACTTAAGCCATTGGTGGACCACTGAGCTAAAACAGCACAGTAATACTCTCTTTGGGGTTTCAGGGGTTGCGGGAACACTCCCTAGACACTGTCGCAGGGCACGCATGGAGTTCTCTCATGTCAGTACCTAAAGTGCTCACCCTGGCTTCTGCACCCACTCACATGCACATTCCCTCCTGTAAGGGGTGGAGCATAGTGGGTCCCAGTGAATGGAGTTTGCTTCTCTCAGTGCTAAAGCAGCCAGCTGGTCCCACCATTCGTGCACTCCAGTTCCTGCCTCATTTGCTCACACACTCCCTCCCATAAGGAATTGAAAGCTGCAGGCTGGTAAAGAAGGCATCCCTGTCACAAGTCCCACAAAGGGGTCAGGGCAATATCCTGCTTTTCTGGGATTATGTGAGCCACCTCACCAGGCCAGGTTAATAATATTTTTAAGGTGGACACAAAGATGCTGTATACCATTAACAGAAACTTAGAAATCAATTAAAATATTGTTATATGTCACCATCTCACTTAAAAATATCTGTGTTTTCTGGTCATTACAGAAATGCACATCAAAACCACATTGAGATACCATCTCATGCCAGTTAGAGTGGTGATCATTAAAAATCAGGAGACAACAGATGCTGGAGAGGATGTGGAGAAATAGGAATGCTTTTACACTGTTGGTGGGAGTGTAAATTAATTCAACCATTGTGGAAGACTGCATGGCGATTCCTCAAGGATCTAGAAATAGAAATACCATTTGACCCAGAAATCCCATTACTGGGTATATACCCAAAGGATTATAAATCATTCTATTATAAAGACATATGCACATGTATGTTTACTGTGGCACTGTTCATCATAGCAAAGACTTGAAACTAACCCAAATGCCCATCAGTGATAGATTGCATAAAGAAAATGTGGCACATATACACCATGGGATACTATGCAACCATAAAAAAAGATGAGTTCATGTCCTTTGCAGGGATGTGAATGAAACTGGAAACCATCATTCTCAGCAAACTGACACAAGAACAGAAAACCAAATTCTGCATGTTCTCACTCATAAGTATGTGTTGAGCAATAAGAACACATGGATACAGGGAGGGGAACATCACACACCAGGGCCTGGAGGGTGGGGGACTAGGAGAGGAATAGTTGGGAGAGAACAGGGAGGGATAGCATTAGGAGAAATACCTACTATAAATGATGGGGTGATGAATGCAGCAAACCACCACCATGGCACATGTATACCTATATAACAAATCTGCAAGATCTGCACATGTACCCCAGAACTTAAAGTATAATAAATAAATTTTTAAAAAATGTTTTATATGTATTTTATAATGTACAAATCATTATTAGGGTCATAATTTATAAATAGGTTATTATTAATTTATAAATCTGTAAACATTTACAAGTAGGGATGCCCATTCCAAAAAGTTTAAAAAGAATCAGATGTGAACCTTTTAAGGTATGATAAAAATAGAAGTGAAAACCAGAAGGTAATGCTATGCTGGTTCTAAGAAATGAGACCATGAAGAAGCAAGGGCCTTCATCCTGAGTTTCTGAAATATTGCTGAATAGGCTGAGAGAACACAGTCAAAATGTTCTCATTAGGCTTTGCTGGCCTCTGATGTAGAGATGTACAGGATAAAGCCAAGGTCACTGCCTATAGAGGACGCAGTGGAGAAGCCTACTGATACACATGGGGTATCTATTTATTAAGATGAACTAACCATTTCTCCCATGCATTTTTCAAATACCAAACTCTCTGATTTGTCGATATTGACAATGTACCCATTCTCACGTATTATTTACTATAAAGATGAATTAACATTTTAAGATCCAGAATACAAGGGTATTTTATTTTGATAATCATTATTTTAATGCTGTGTTGGTTTAAAATTGTGTGATCTCTTTATAAGAAGAGGTTTTCATGGATATGTTTTTTCTCCATCTTCAGAATATGGAATGCCACATTTCACAAGAGCTGCATTTGATGAGGGGTTGACAATATGCATGCCTAGAAGCTCTTTGATAGAAGTAAAAGAAAAATTAGTGGCCAGGCGTGGTGGCTTAGCCTGTAATCCCAGCACTTTGCGAGGCTGAGGCAGGCAGATCACGAGGTCAGGAGATCGAGACCATCCAAGCCAACATGATGAAACCCTGTCTCTACTAAAAATACAAAGAATTAGCCGGACGTGGCAGCATGTGCCTATCGTCCCAGCTACTTGGCAGGCTGAGGCAGAGGCTGCAGTGAGCCAAGATCATGACACTGCTCTCTAGTCTGGGCAACAGAGCAAGATTCCATCTCAAAAAAAAAAAAAAAAAAAAAAAAAAAAAAAAAAAAAAGAAAAGAAAAAAGAAAAATTAGTAAAGGATAAATCAACAAGCCCATTAGAAACAAAATACACAAAATATTTCAGAGATAATATGAGGTAGTAAAAACCACACCGGAGTCAGAATCTGGAGTCAACTCTCCACTTAATTGTATGATGTTCCTAAAAGCCCTGAGCTGCTTTATTTCTCAGTTTCTTAAGATGGTTTACAACTTAAAAACTTGTAGAGATGTTCAGGATAAAGCCAAGGCCACTGCCTATAGAGGATGCAATGTACCCTGCAAGTCTCTCTCTAAAATTATTGGATATAAAAAGTTGATAGAATTGCACTTCTTGCCCAATCATTTACAATTATTAGATGGTTCAAGAATTTTTAAAATGTATATTGTGCACTCTGATCTCCCTTCCAATTCAATGTGATTAAAGTTTGAGGGAAAAGGCGGGAAAATGAAAGATTGCTGCTAGACTAAAGAGGCTCATAATCAATATCACCACAACTCCCTCAATCAGTTAACTGTCCTATAAGATACACCCAAAATTTGCTAAAATTTTTATCAGTGTTATTTTCAGTGAGAACAGAAATATGTGTCCACCTCTTTATGGGTGGAAAAAATTAAGACACTGTGGATGATGTGCTCTATTCTTGCTAGAGAATTATCAACCTTAAATAAACAATTTCTCAAAAAAAAGATCAGTTCTATATAATTATTTTGTATAAAGCTAAGCCTACACAATATGAAAGTAGTATAATTCTTGGAAAGAGGATAGTGAGTCTGATAACATTGGAGTAAAATTTATTTACGATAAAAGCCATTCTCAACTTGATTTTTCATTCAAAATATGTAGAATTTTTAACAAATAAGAAATAAACTTTGAGGTTTTTTTTCTTTTGATTCCTGTGGGTAATAGTGTTTTTTTCCCCATGTTTTCATATTTTTTTTGTTTTATGGAATAGTGGCTTTGAAAATACTCAAGATTTTGTATTCCACATAGAATGTCGGAATTATAAGCAAACTCCTCCCTTTACTGCAGGTACAAGTAAATGACTTGTAGAATTCAGCTTCTTAGATTTTCTTCTTCTTACCTTTAATGCACATTTCCTTGTTCCTTAGAAAATAAAGCCAGCAGATTGATTAAATGGAAATTAATAACTTTATAAGGAGAAAATATAGTAAAGAAGACCTAAAATAATTTTAAAAATGCTTGGTTGACAGCTCAACATGGTAGCAAACATGAAATAAACTACTTATGTGAATGAGAAACAGAGTTCTGTGAGGGCTGCAGCAGATTCCTCTGCCCAACATGAAATGCTGGATACTTAATTGTGACAGATGATAATTTTGAAAAAAAAAAAAAAAAAAAAAAAAGAGTCACAACAGAATAAAATACATGTGTCATTTTTTTTCTTCTGCATCTAGGGCTTGTATAACAATATATTTGCAAGAAATAGCTGAGTTGATGTGGTATTTTTACTTTCTTAGGAAATCTGTATATGATGTAATTTAATAAACCAAATATGGAAAATGCATTTCATTTTACAATCCAACTCTAGATGTTGCTGCATGGAGAGTTTGTTAAAAACAATTCTAATACACTATACCAGATTGTTGGGAAAGACCAATACAATCAATTAACAATATTTGATTTGGTCATTTTTAGTCAAATTATAACATTCATTTTACAACCTACTATGAGACTATTTGTTAACTAGAACCACTTATGACATCTAATTTTTGAAAACGAATCCACAATTTTTACATATAATTGTGTGTTTTTGTGCATGTACGTGTCTTGGAAGTGGTGCTTGTGGAGCTTGTGGATTTTGTTTTGTTTTGTTTTGTTTTGTTCTGTTTTTGGTGGAAAATGTTTAAGGTAGTTCAGGAAGAACTAGGACATAGGGAATCCACTGTTCATTATATATGAAACTTATATTTTTGTGGCAGATTCTTTCTAACTTATTCCACCCAGATTTTATTGTTCTTATGTGAATTGTTATCTTCGGATGTGAAATGCCATTTTGAAATGATTCTTAAGGAATTCTCCTAGAGTTTAGTCATTTTTCAAACATTATCTGTGATGGTTTGAGAGAAGTCAAATAGTGCTAAGGTGGAGCAGATATTCTGATTGTATAAACATTTAGGAATAGATTATACTGCAGTGAAATAAGTTTGGTGTGAGGCTGGCTGTCCATAAGGAAGTATGAAAAGAGGGTAGAAAGGATGATGGAGGCTGTCTCCGTGCATGACCATAATATGATAATACATTTTAGACTGTCCTGGTGGGGAAAACTCTGTTTCCCTTGAACCTAATTTTGAATCATATGGAATTTAGTAACAATTTATGTAATATTGGGCAACTTGTGTGCTTAGTGTTATATTGTTCAAACTATTGGGAAGGGAGGAAGAAGGAACATAACTACCTATCCCTATAAATAAGTTCCATCAAATACCAATTCCGTAAAATGATCTCGCTTTTATTATCAGTAAAATGGAAATACTGACAGGGTGGTTTTGTGAGTTGAATTGGTTAATACAAGTCAGGCATGTAGAGGGTCAAAAAGTGCATCTGTTTTTAGTATTATTGTATACATAGTTGGCATTTGTCCCAGTAAAAGAGAATTTCATTTCTAAGGCTGTTGATTCAGGGAGAAAGAAAAAGACCGTAAAGTAATTATAAAATATCATGGGGAACTCAAAGAAGTCAATGAAGTGATCATGACAGTGTGGAAAGATGCTTGTTGAAGCTCAGGTAGAGAAAGCGTAATGGAAATTTGGATAACAACATTTTAATCTGCTTGTGGTATCCTCTGTGACCTTTGAGATATGAGAGAAACAAAGAACTGGGTAGATTGGTAAGTAGAGCATCAGGAAAGAGTAACGACTTTTATGTTTCTTTCCTGTCAAGTCCCTGTAGAACTTCGAGCCCACAGAAATTTTCATGCAGTAACATTTGGAGATAGAATGCAAGCTGAATGTCCCTTGCAGCTTTAGTTTAATTAAGTTCTATTATACACAAACTTCCTGAGAAAGGAAGAATGATATATGGAATTCTTGAGACTCCCAATAGCCTGAACACTCTAGAAGTCTTCAGGAAACAGCACATAGAGTATTTTCATAAAACACTCTTAGGTTGCCAGCACTGTTATTTTTGTTATGATGATGTGGGCATCTGCTCCTGAATGGTTAAGAGTCTCCTCTCACCAGATGTGGTCTTTTGGAAAAGAGTTCAAACTACTTGGCAGGTCAGTGGAGAGGAAGTGAGCTTTGTCACTGCAAGTGCTCTCTCAATTTTGTGAATAAATGGATGACTTTACTTTCCAAGATTGTCAGTCTCTCACAAGAACTTATATTTAAATCATAATAATGATGCCATTTAAACTTCAGTTCATTCTGCCAGTGTTTGATTAGCAAGCTGGCTGAGCATAGAGATAAAGAGAATGGTAGAGCTTCATTTCATGTAGGGTATTATTATAGCTTACACTGGCTCTCACATTACCATTATTATTATTGTTAATTGTTATTTGTGGGGCTGATAGAATTTCTACCATTATTCTAAGTGGGGAAGATGACATAGTCCCTTTCTGATGAAAGAGCTTCATGATGAAAGTTAAACAGATATTATCCTACTTCAGAAAGGAATGAGGAAGTTTCAATTCTGAAATTTTTATGTAGAAAGTTCTAACTTACATACATTTACTTATGGGGAATTAAACTCAAAGGCATTAGTAGTGTACATTTTTGCATGCATAGGCATGTATCTGTGTTTGAATGTATAAGTGTATTGTTGCACATGGACATATCTCAAGCTCATATTAGTGCTGTTATACTTTTAATAGTAGGAGCTCCAACTAAAAAGCTTCTGCAATATGCACTACTAACTGCAGACAAACCTCACTTACACACATTTTCTTGTCATAAATGTGGCTACTGTCTGCAAGTAGGGCTTGCTGTGCCTAAGATTTTAGTTTTTGTTTTAAACCATGGTAGGTGGAACAACTTAAGAGTTAAGGTTTTGGGGATTCATTGATTGAAGAAGAATCACAAATTTATCTCTCCATCTTTCACTCTGAGCAGTTACATGAACATGTTATAGGCTGGCTAAATCAGAGGCTAGTAAGCCCCCCACTTTACTGATTATGTAAAAACAAGTTTCACAGAAAATTGAAAGAACCTTTTGCTATATATTTTTCTGACTTGGTTATATGTTTTAATTATGATACCTTTTAAAATCATTTTTTACTTTAATGAAAATTGGATCAGAAAATACAGAGTTCCCAAGTATTTCCTCATGCACCAAACTCCCATCCCAGCAGTTTCCTCTTTATTAACATCTTACATTAGTGTGGCATATTTGTAATAATTGGCCAACAATATTGATACATTATAAATTACTAAAGGCCACAGTTTACATTACAACTCATTGTGTTGCAGTCTATATGTTTTAACAAAGAGATGACACATATCCAATATTGTAATATTACACAGAATAATTTCAGTGCTCCAAAAATCCCCTGCACTCCACCAATTCATTCCTCCCTCTCCCAAAACCCTTAGCAGCCACTGATTTTTTTAATGCCTACAAATTTTGCTTTTTTCAGAATGTCATATAGTTGGAATTATATAGTACGCAGCCTCTTAAGATTGGCTTCTTTCACTTAGTAATACTTATTTAAGGGTCTTCTATGAATTTTATGTGGCTTGATAGCTCACTCCTTTTTCTTGCTAATTAATATTAACATTTTTGGATGTTTCACAGTTTGTTTATCCATTCACCTTTTGAAGGATACCTTGGGAACTTCCATGTTTTGGCAATTATGAATAAAGCTGCATGTGCAGGCATTTGTGTGGACATAAGTTTTCAGTTCCTTTGGGTAAATAGCAAGAAGCACAATTGCTGGATCATATGGTAAGAATGTTTAGTTTTGTAAGAAACTGCCAAACTGCCTTCCAAAGTGGCTTTACCATTTTGCATTCCCACCAGCAATGAATGAATGTTCCTGTTGCTTCACATCCTCACTAGCATTTGATTTCGTCAGGCTTCCAGATTTTTGTTATTTTAATAGATGTGTAGTGGTGTCTTATTGTTGATTTAACTGGCATTCTCTAATGACACACAACTTTGAGTATCTTTTCATGTGTTTATTTGCCATTAGTATATCTTCTCTGATGAAATGTCTGTTCAGATATTTTGCCCATTTTTAAATTGAGTTATTCACTCTCTTATTGTTGAGTTTTAAGTATTCTTTGTATAGTTTTGGATAGCACTCCTTTATTGGATAGATGCTTTGCAAAAATTTTCTTCCAGTTTGTGGCTTGTCTTCTCTTTCTTGTAATAATGTCTTTCATATAGCAAAAGTTTTTTATTTTAATAAAAAATCAAATTTATGAATTTTTTCTTTCATGATTTGTGCTTTTGGTGTTATATCTAAAAAGTCTTCATCAAACCAAAGGTCACCTAGATTTTCTGTTACCTTATAGAAGTTTTATAGTTTTACATTTTACATTTAGGTCTGTGATTAACTTTTTGTTCCACATAATTTTTGTACATAATTGCATTTTAACAGTATATTAATATTATACTTCAGTCCCTCATTTTTAAAAACATTTAAAGCTATAGCAAGGGAAGTCTACTTTTAAGCCAATTTGAGAATGTATGTGTTACTTAAAAGGGTAGAACAGAATTCTAATGCCAAATGGGTGACTTAAGAGAAAATTGACTTTCTTAGCCTCAGTTTTATTCTATGTAAAATAAGGATAATATCATGTGTCCACTTTCCTCACTTGTATTTTTGCAAAGACCAAATCACATGCTTTTTATGGGAGCATCTTAAAAATACTAAAGAACAAACAGCAAAATTAAAAGGTTCCTTAGTGGAAGTCTTAGACTCCCTTTCTCAGCTAAACACAGAAAAATTAAAATTGAAGTTAGAGCATGTAACTGACAACAAGGAATCCAAACTAAGAAATAGTATACTAAAGAAGCCTAAGTCACATCTGAAATATGTTGATAACTAAACTTAATGTCATAAAGGCCTTACCCTTCTTTTTAGGTAAAAGAAAATGCGGGGCTTTCAGATAGCAAACAAATGTTTTGAAAAGTCTTGTTCATTAAATGTGATTCTATGGCTATTACTGAAGATGAAGACAAATTAGTTGGAAGTAATCATGACTTCATCATCTTCTTTAGGCTATGGTCATATCTGATTGTTATTGAATGACCAGATTATAGAGATATAATAACTGGAATAAAAATGAATATAATTGGTGAAACTCACAAATTCAAATGACTTTCTCATAATCAGGTGCTTCCTTAACCTATAAGAAGAGTAGAAAGTTGCAACTTTCCTTCTGAATTATGAAAAGTTTCTACTGTCTTTTAACACACAGGTCCATCTATTTAGTGTGGTCTTAGTGATGGCATTACAATTCAAATGCATTAATGAAACTGAAAATTCTCGTTGCCAATTAGTAGTTGGAAAAAAGGAATTCTCAACCTTATAAAAGGTGAACCAAGGTGATAAAAAACTCAGATATAGACAAAATCACTGAGACTGATATGAGCTATGAAATATTCTAGAGCTGGCATTGTACACATCTAATGACAATCCTTGGCTTTTATAGTCAGTGACTTTTCAGGCATAGCTAATTACACAAATTATTCCATGTGAAAGTAACGCAAAAATTAGTTTCTCTTTCTCTTCCTCTTTATTCTTACTTTTCCTTGCCCCTCTTCCTCTTTCTTATTCAATAGTAATTAATTCTCTTTCTCTCCTCACCCCCACACATACCAACAATATAAAGGTTGGAATGAATGATTTTATTCATAAGTTAAAATAAAATCTGGGTCAAATAAACCATAAATATAAATTCATGAACACAGCCACATGACCCAATGTTCTATCTTGCTTTAAATATATGTTTTATTTCTTTATTAATCATATGGGGGTGGTTGGCGAGGAAAAGGTTTAATTACAGTCTTGTCCACATTTGTTACAGTAGTGCACTCAACATAAAACAAAACAAAACAAAACAAAAACCCAACATAGTCTTGTCTTTGAATTTATGTAAGACCTTCTTGAATTGGATTACATTTTTTATTAATCTCACATATTTTCAATGTGTTCTAAAGAGTTATGTAAATAATCTTGCTTAATGGGAATTTAACTTAGCATTGACTATTGGGTCAATGATAATACAAAAGTGTGCAGGATTGCCAACTGCATCCATCCAATTGAAAAAAAAAAAACATGTATCTCAGAGTATCATGTACTATGTAGGCTGTTGAAGGACCACAGAACTCTCTGCTTCTGGTGTGGAGGTGGAGTGTTAGCATAAGTTGAATAAGGCAGTGGTTAAGTTTGGGAAGCCATGACTGACTCACATCTACATGTTCTCCTAAATTGAAGTTGTTTTAAGTCTGTTGCTTCATTTTTGTTCTGTTAGGTTGGTGTAAAAGTAATTGCAGTTTTGCCATTACTTTTAATAGCAAACCTGCTATTACATTTGCAGCAACCTAACAGAACAAATTAGGTTTGTGCAAAACATAGTAAGGCTCACCTATATTACTACTTACAAGTATGGCTCACCTATATTACTACTGTGTGTGCTTGAAGCATGCATAGAGGAGAGACAGCACAGGATAGAGGCTAGTGAAAGAGCCACAGTTGTCATTTTGCTCCAGTGTAATTTAGGCAAAGTCAAGATGAGTTTCTGAGGGAGAGAGTTGTTTTCATTTTGTAAAGGTCCTATGCACAATGATGTTTTAACAAGATTCCCAATTTGCATTAGAAAAAGCTAGCTGACTTTCCTACATAAGGCTATTTACTACACTTGCCCTTTTGGTAACATCACTATGTGTTTGCATTGTAGCCTATTATTAAATGAATAAATAGCAGGAAAATGCAATATTAGGTAAAAGAAAATGTTGGGCTTTCAAATAGCAAACAAACGTGTTGAAAAGTCTTGTTCGTTAAATGTGGTTCTGTGGGCCTTGGAAAGATTATAAAAGATGTCAGAGGAAACTTGTGAATCATAAATAGAAACTTTTATTACATGGTTACATGGGTCTCACCAAAGAGAAATAATCTATGGAAATATGTATGGCACAAGTTTTCTCTACCAGGTAAAAAATTACTTCCGATATTTTATGTATTCCCATATACAAGAGAAGATGTTGCTGGGAGTTCAGCATACAAGGCCTTCCAGAAAAGAATTTCCAACGTTTCTATTGCTCTCCTGTCTCCCAATGAGTATAAGGCTTTCAATCCTTAAACCCTTCCTAATAAGCCACATTTTTTTGATAATCCAAAGAAATCCACAAACTGTGAACTTTTCTATAAAATTAAAAGTGGACTACTGTGTGATTTAGCAAATGACAAAAGGAAGGATGCTAAAGATTTTCCTCGGAGTCTTTTTGGCTCTTTGCCATTCTCTGGAAGGTGGCCGATACAAAATCAGGGACCAATTTTATGCTGATTTTGTGCCCCAGTTAGCAGTGCTAACTGGGGCACACAAGTAAATTGCACTCTGCCCTGTGGAAATTTTCAGTTAGTCAACTAAATCAGAAAATCATTGAGAGTGCTAATCCATCACTCAGTCACTACCCAATTAGGTGCAAAATCTAATTTGTCCTTCCTCCCTCCAGGAAGGACAAAGTTGAGACATGGGATCTCAGTGATCAGTTAGTTATTTGGAATTGGATCTTTTATCTTTTTTTAATAAACTCATTTAAAAATATGTATGTGTGTGCTTTTGAGGAGTGGGGCCACTAGGATATTTTAGTAAGAATTAACAGTCTAAGTATTATTAAAGTAGACAGGAGTAAAGGTCATTTGATTTCCCTCACACTTGAAAGACATAGATTTTTCTGAGGAAAAAAAAATATTTTTACGCACACAGAGCATAAATACACTGAAAAATTTAACAGCAAATGTTCCATATTTCAAAGGGCCAAGTTATAGTTGGGTTCAACCTCATTGTCTTGTACTGCAGCTGTGTCTAACGAGAGGGAAGGAATTTTTGTCTGTTTTAGTCACTGATGCATCCCAAGTGCACAATCAATATTTTCCAATGAATGAGTGAATGGAAAGATGATGCCTAGGCAAGAATTAATCTTAAAATATTGTACTTACATGGTATTTTAAGTTATAAAATAATATCTGTGATGTGTCTGGTATCATGTTCACAGTACTTAAGAATATTATGTATTTGGTAAAGTATTTCAGTAACTGAGAGACAACATGGCCTTTAAAATATTTTTACTTTCCTAGAAAACAAGAATTTTGCTCTAAGATTCCCCAAAATTTTTTGTAGAGAAAATAAAATTTAAATTAGGTCAAAGAGAAATATTATCATAAAATTAGAATTGTAGCTTAGAATCAAGGTCTTTTTTTTAAAAAAAAAATTCTTTTTTGATAGAGTGCATGGATTCCTCTTTCTTTTTCTGTGACTTTTTTTTTCTTTTCTTTTTTTTTTTTTTTTTTTTTTCCTGAGACTGGGTCTTATTCTGTCACCCAGGCTGGAGTGCAGTGGTGCAATTACAGCTCATTGCAGCCTCTACATCCCAGGCTCAGGCAATCCTCCTATCTTAGCCTCTGTAGTAACTGGGAAAGCAGGCATGTGCCATCATGCCCAGCTGTTTTTTATAAAAATTGTTTATAGAGACAGGTCTTCTTATGTTGCTTAGGCTGGTCTTAAACTCCTGAGCTCAAGTGATCCTCCTTTCTTAGCCTCCCAAAGTGCTAGCATTACACTGAGCCACTGTGCCCAGCCATAGATGTTTTTATTGTAACATGCAAATCACTACCAGCTCTAGAAATGCTAGAATTTTAAGGAAACTAATTTTGGCAAAAATGATTGCTAGAATAAAATCATTTTTTCAATTTTTTTTTTCTAAATTAACCTGAAGTATTTACTTGTAGATTTTAGTAAAAGATAATTGACAGTTTTGGAGAAAATTTTAAATTCTGAACATGAAGATTTAATTAAAATATTGTCTGAAGTAATACCATTTTAATGAATTGAATCAGAAAGTTCTCCTACTGGTATTATTTTAGCTCTCTTCCTACCTCTGTGAACCTCATCTATCTTTGCTGGTTCTTTTTACCTTCTCTTGCTTTTTTTTTTTTTTAATTTAGTTTTTTATTTTTTACATTAATCCTTCTATTATCTTTTCCTTAAAGAAGTCATATACCATAATCCATGATCTCTCTCCTGCATTCCAGTTCTGAAATTCTAAATTCCTAAAGAACATTTCCAAATAAAAGTCCAAATGGCATCTCTAGATCAAGAAATATTATTCTATCCCTATCCATTTGTCCTTCAAACCTTGCTTTTACTTCTGGCATTACAATGTGTGTTAATTTTACATTCCTTTCTGCAGTTCATCCTTGGCTTAAACCCTTTTTCCCCCTTTTCTTTACCTCACACTTTCAGGAAGAGTTGTCAATCCTGTTAATTTCTTTTAATTTTTCACAGATAGTGCATCCATCATTTTTATCCCTAAAGCTTTCCCTTCTTCTCAGTTATTAACTTTGTAGGCTGGGCTTAGACAATTGATTTTAACAAGTTTCACTGCTTCTGATGGCATGCCTTCTGCAATAACTTCACACCAAGTTAAGTTTCCAGATTCTATTGGAAAAGTATATCTGAGATCATGTCACACTCGGGTTGAGTTACTAACCATGGCCTACAGATACCTTTTCAAAATCCCTTTTCTAGTTTCTCATATTCCACATTCTGGCTACACCCTACATTTCCTGTCATATGATTCACATATTTTATTCAAGCAAGCAAATAAAACAAAGCCTCAATATGAGGTAATGGACATTCCCTCAATGAGCTTTGAAACCTTCACATCTTTGTTCACTCCACCTTACTGCCTCCTGTCTATCAATATCTTCTTTCTTTAGGGTTTATAAAAACATCACCTTTTCCCAATTCCTCCTTCACTTGATGTTTTAGGGATTGAGGGGTGGGGTGGTATGAGGAGAGGAACTCTTCAGGCCTCACATTATTTTAATAGCTCTTAGTAGAAGACAGTGAGAGTACACTTTAGAGTGTCAAGACATAGAGATTATTTACAAGGGCTTAAAAAAGATCCTAATTTTTAACTCAAGATAACCATAAGTTATAATCAGATATTGCCCATTCTATGATTTTACCCTTCTGATAGTTATTTCTCTCTAGCAGCTTTAAAAGTCTCAGCAGAACCGGTTGGTTCCTATGCTCAATATGCCTTTCACTTGAGAACTGTTTCCAATTTGATATCCAAGATGACTGATAAGGACAGACATCTGATTGCAACATTTTTTTCCTCACTTGGGTCCTGGAGTAAAATTTTCTATGAGTTACCAACAGAGACATTACCAAATAGCAAAACTCTCTAAAGGTAAATACACTGTAGAACATTTTTTCACTTATCTGTTAGCCCTTCATTTGTCTTTTTTTGAAAAATATCTCTTCAGCTCCTTTGCCCATTTCTTAATCGAATTATTTTTTCTCTTTTTATAGATTTGTTTGAATCCCTCATGTCATTTGCATATTAATCTCTAACTCCTTATTGAGTATACGTCAAAGAGGTATCTGTACACCCATGTTAATTGTAGCACTATTAACAATAGCCAAGTTATGGAATCAACCCTAAGTGTCCATCAGTGGATGAATGGATTAAAAAATTGTGCCATATATACACAATGTAACACCATTCCTCCTTAAAAAGCCATGTTGTCATCCATGTTGTCATTTGTCACAAATTCCTAAAGGACATTTCCAAATAAAAGTCACAAATGACAGCATGGATGAAACTGAACATCACGCTAAACAAAATAAGCCAAACAAAGAAAGATAAACACCACATTGTCTCACTTATAAGCGGAACCTAAAACAATCAAACTCATAGAACCAGAGTGTAAAGTGGTGTTTACCAGAGGCAGGGGTAGTGGTAGAGGAAAATGGGAGATAATCATGAAAGAGTACAAAGCCTCAGTTAGGAGAAGTAAGTTTGATCCTTTCTGACATCTGTTGCACAGTAGGATGAATACAGGCACAAACTGCCATTGTGATTTTTTTCATACAATGTGGAAGGATTAGATTAAGCTAACTAACCTGTCCATCATCTCAAACATTTGATATTTTTTGCTGTGAGATCATTTAAGTTTTACTTTCTTAGAGTTATTGAGAAGTACAATACTTAATTATTAGCTATTCTATATAACTATAATTTATCAGCATATAATTTTAAAAATTTTAGAATATATTGTGCTTTTTTCAATCTTCCATACAAATTACTATAGGATTACAACTGTCTAGGTCTTGCTGCATAGCATTCTTTTAACAAAAGTATAAGAAGTACAAATGTTCACAAGTGAAGAGAATGCTAATATAGAAAATGGCTGAGAGCCTTTGGGTGGGCTGAAGCAAGATTGTACAAGGATTTTCTGCCACATTTGCTTTATGAAAGATACTCTGCTCCCTCACAGTTAGGTCATCTTCACATGGAATTTGTCATATGCTGCCTTATATCATAGGTATTTGTATACATAGCTTTTTCCAAAATTGTATTATAAATTGGTGGAGAACAGAGACCAGATTTTATATATCAAAGCATTTAGAATGGTGATTGAATATGGGAGCTATTAATGAACATTTGCTGAAAGAATAAATGAAGAGATTGTCCTATGAAATTAAAACACCCTAGCGTCTTTGCTTTGCTCACTCAAATGGCAGTTCTGTAGCAGCCAGATGAGACCTGGATTTGGAGTCATAATTTGGGTTTGGATCTCATTTCTGCCCATTTACCAGCCTGGAGAGCTTTGGTAAGTTTAGGAATCTCTCAGAACTTAATTTATCCATTCATGTAATACAGATTTCTTTTCCCATATCTGTAAAATAGTAATGGAAATAATTTTGCTTATTTCATAAGTGGATCAGTAAGTTTCCATAGATGGCCATGTAACAACTTCCCTGGCTTTGGGAACATTGTAAAGCCAAGTTCTCTTACCCAAGGATCAATATTTTTATTAGTGCCTATTATCTTATACCCAAACATCTCAGTTTTAGGATCTCAAACCTCATCACCAACAAATCTACAATGAGATTTTCTCTGCTTCGTCTCTGTAGTTACACTACCAAAATTGCAATATTGACTACCCATTACCAGCTTGATAACTCTGGACAAGTTTTAAAATCTGTCAGTACCTCATTTGTTTTCCACTTATACACGAGAAAAATTATACCTAAATAATAGAATTACTGTATATGTTGAAAATGTTAATTTGTTTAAGCTCTTAAAAATATGCTTAGCATATGATGAACATCCAATAATAATTTGTTTAAGAGACATCTCTCCTGCTGGACTGCATCATAAGGAGAGTAAACACAACTTTGTGTGTATGTGTGTGTATGTCTCTGCTATATGTTCAGTGCCTAAAACACAGAGACACTCAATAAATATTAATTTGATGAATGGACATATTGTGGGTGGAGCACTGTGTGGTTCTAGATTCGATGGGGACAAGAAAAGTGGTGAATACAATAGTGATGAAAATTTTTGCTTATGCATTAAATTTTGGAGTCTACCTGGTCATTGTTACCTATTACAAAGATTACCACTTTGACATCAACAGCATTAATAGCATACAGTTATTGAATACTATATGTGTGTAGAGCCTTCTGCTTGTGTGCTTGGAATACAGTTCTGTTACCTCACACTTAATGTCAAAAGAATTTTAATCTAGTTGGAGAAATCGATCAAAGAGAGAAAAAAAGAGTCAGCAATGTATGTTCCTCACATGTATGATGAGTCCTACAGATCTCAAGTTTATGTAAGCATAGTGAAGAGGTTACTAAATGACTGTGATTTTTAAGAAAAGGTGTCTTAGACTGTACAGAGGAGAGAAAGAAACTTTCCAGTGGGGATGACATGACCAAATGCATGACAAGAAAATGAATTGATTGTATGCAGTGTGAAAGAATATGTGGTTTCCCTTATACAGAATGCAATGTGTTTAAGGTAGTATTTTCTTAGAATGTAGTACTCAAACCATGTTTTATTATTTTTTTCTTTTTTCTTTTTTTTTTTTTTTTTGAGATGGAGTTTCTCTCTTGTGGCCCATGCTGGAGTGCAATGGTGCGATCTTGGCTCTCCATAACCTCTGCCTCCCCGGCTTCAAGCGATTCTCCTGCCTTAGCCTCCCAAGTAGCTGGGATTACAGGCATGCGCCACCACACCTGGCTAATTTTGTATGTTTAGTAGAGGAAGGAGTTTTTCATGTTGGTCAGGCTGTCTTGAACTCCTGACCTCAGGTGGTCCACCCGCCTCGGCCTCCCAAAGTGCTGGGATTACAGGTGTGAGCTACCAGGCCCGACCTTCAAACCAGTTTTTAAGTGTAGAGAATTAAATTTGATTCTAAATAGAAGAATAATGTTCAAATGATAGAAGCTTTAAATAATATTGGAAAAGTGAATTTTTAGGTCAGAGCATGGTTCTATGAAAACTGAATTTGAAACGATAGGCTAAATGGACAAATATTTGTGCCCCAAGGCAGAGAGAAAAAAATGTTGGTGAATGTTCAAAACCAGTAACTCTGTATTGGTATATTGCAGGCGTCCCCAAACTTTTTACACAGGGGGCCAGTTCACTGTCCCTCAGACCGTCGGAGGGCTGCCACATACTGTGCTCCTCTCACTGACCACCAATGAAAGAGGTGCCCCTTCCTGAAGTGCAGCGGGGGGCCGGATAAATGGCCTCAGGGGGGCGCATGCAGCCCGCGGGCCGTAGTTTGGGGATGCCTGGTATATTGCTTGGATAGAGGTGATAGTTGGTAACATAAGCAGGAAAAGTCAAAGGTCATAGAAACTGGGCTTATTTATATTTAAAAAGCAGTGGAGGAAACTGAGGAAGGCAAAAAGGAGGAGATTCGAAAAGCATATTTTCCTATTTTCTTTCATAGAAACCAGGAAAAAAAAAGTTTTTAAAATTCAGCAATTTTCAAAATTCATGTACACTTTTAAAATTCACATATATTTTCATATACGAAATATACAATACACAATTCATATACAAAATTTCATATACATTTTTAAAAGTCAAGAATAATTAGATTTTTAAAGAAATTGTTAGATTTAGTATGAATGAGTTGATTGATAACATGAGAAAAAGGATTTCATTAGAATGGTGTATAGATACTTGAGTAAATTTTGGTAGAAACTGGATTTGGTCTCTGTCTATGTTAGACTGGATTCAATTATTTGTGCTGAAAATGAAGAAACTGTTTATGTTGAGTCAAAATTGAATATATAGGTTGTTATAAGTATGTGCCAAGGGTTATATGTAATGATTAGTAGTGTTGAATATTCGAAGACTGTGGTTCCCTGGTTTCCATGTAATCTCAATATCAGGTACTTTTGAAAGAAACGCTGTGATTGTGTTTCATCTTTTGGTACAGTGAATGCAAAATCACTCAATTGCTATTTATAACATATCTTTTAAATCATTAAGATTTTAACAATTGTGTTTAAATCTTATTTTTTTTAAACAAGATAAAGGAATTCTATATTTTTTTACATTTCATTATATTATTTTCATTAGCTGTACCTATTTCTTTTGTATTGCTGAATCATCTGTGGTAAAATCATTTTTTCAAAGGGAACAATGTCAATTTACACTTCTGAAGGTGATTTTGGTGTTTCCACATTTTTAGAACAATTTTTAAGAAAAAAAAAGTATTTATGTGGTCATTACTGCTTCCTTATTCTTAAGAAAATATGCCAAATGTAATTTTTTTTTTTTTTTTTTTTTTGAGACGGAGTTTCGCCCTTGTTACCCAGGCTGGAGTGCAATGGCGCGATCTCGGCTCACCGCCACCTCCGCCTCCTGGGGTCAGGCAATTCTCCTGCCTCAGCCTCCTGAGTAGCTGGGATTACAGGCACGTGCCACCATGCCCAGCTAATTTTTTGCACTTTTAGTAGAGACGGGGTTTCACCATGTTGACCAGGATGGTCTCGATCTCTCGACCTCGTGATCCACCCGCCTCGGCCTCCCAAAGTGCTGGGATTACAGACTTGAGCCACCGCGCCCGGCGCGTAATTTTTTTTTTTTAATTGTAGCATATAACTAGGTGTTTTCTTCAGTGTAGGCCCTGTGACCCTGCCCTCAAAGGAAAATTCTGTAAAGTTTAATATGTTTAATGGTCAATATCCCATTCCCCGAGTCTTTGTTTCTTCTTAGTTTTCACTTGCTGTCACAAAAGAAGCCCACTAGATGGTGGTAAAAGCACAAGCTACCTGCTCTGATTTTATTTTAAAAAGTCTTCAAAGGAGAATGCTCACAAGGTTTCAGAGGTTGTATTTTGCCTATTTTTTTTTTTTAATTGGATAGAGAAGAAGCAAGAAAAATAAAATAGAATGGTATTTTCCATGGAACATAATTGTAGATATGAAGTGGAATACCTTTTGTTCCTAAATTATTTTCCAATGAACTTTCAAAATTAAGTTGTTTTGTCAAAATAAATATCAAGTAAAACGATTATAAATCACTGTGGCAAGTTTTAATGCAGATCAGAAAGTAAATTAATCCAAATCTGTCTGACTCATCATGCTTTTTTCTTCAGATACAAATGAAGAGTAAGCAATGTTTTGGCAATTTTTAGGTTAATCATGTAGAACTGATTACTCTAGAAGAATTCTATTAACATTTAGTCAATTTATACCCTACAATAAGACAAATTAAAATTAATGTTGCTGTTTTTAAGATATCAAATGGGTCATGATTTTAAGAAAAATGAGAACTGCTATAGAAAATGCTAACGTTGTCTCTGGGCCCAGTGAATCTAGTGACTTCTAAAAAACCCACTTAAGTCTCTAAAGCAACAAGACAAATAATTAAGTAAATACAACTCCAAATGAGGGAGAGTGTCTGTCTTTAGTTTAAGCAGATTGTCTTTTAAAATATAATGAGGAATGATAATCAATTGTCAACCATTCCCTGTGGAATAGCCACAGTTAAATCTTGCTAATAGCTACATAACACAGGAAAGATCTTTTTAGATAGAATATAGTATCCTAATGAAGCTCTATTGCATAATTTTTCAATGTTTCTAATAACTTCTTCCCTTTAGTATACATGTAATTCACTCATTTCAATACACTTTGTTGAAAATATAAATATATAAATATAAATTTTTAAATAATTCATTTTGTTTATAAAGTAAAAGACGTAAAGAAAACATATAACTATTAACTTTTGATCAGGTCTAAAATAATACAAACTACACATTATGACATAAATTATTGGACAGAAAATATTTTATTTTGCTTATTAAACATCTTCATAATTGTTCACCTGCCATCTTTCCACATATAATAATATCAAGTGCTTACAAGCTCCCACTGAGCCCCCTACCTTTAAAATGCATTTATTAATAATAGTGAGCATTATCTAAGGGTCATAAGGTGACAGCCATTGACCTTTCTATAGTCAATAATGTCACAGATCCATGCTGAGAAGTCATTTAAAAAATATATTTCTTTTCATACTAGCATACATGTGATATCCATTTGAGCATTATCCATATCTAGCCATGATCAGTGGTGAATTCATCCACTTCTTGTAGCATGAGTGTTGCCACATGGCTTGATCTACTTAGGCAACTTTAAAGTCCTTTGGCTTTCTATGTTTTCTTTCTTGAACATAGCAGGAAGAAAGCTGGGAAACTTCTTCCTGATTTAAAGGATGGTGAAAGTGCTTCCAGCAAAGGCTCTATTGATAGGCTTACTAACCCTGGATATATTTTCTCTGAAAGCCAACTCATTCTGCTCAAGCTCAATTAGTTCTGAATAGGTTAGGAATAACTAGGTCAATTCTAGAAATTATGTCTTTCTGGTTTCTCCTAAAAAAGTACAACCCCTCTCTTTGTCAAAGAGACCCCCCTGCCACAAGAAAATTAAAAACTGAATTCCCAGCCATGATGGGAAGGGAAGTCCAACATACCTCATTATACCTCTTCCCTTTTGGAGTTTAGCCACAACTAACCAGCATTAATGTTAAACTAGAAATCATAAGACTAACACAAAACAAACTCTTTGTGACAATAAGATACCAAATTATAAACAAGACCTACAGCTGTGCAAAGCAAGGATTAAGTCACATCTGCAGGCCATCAGTGTTACTACATAGCATCCTTAACTTAAAACATTTCTTTCTGCTAACTCCAAATTTTAGACAGCACTTTACTTCTTTAACCAATTGCATATTAAAGAATCTCTGAATTCACCTATAGCCTTTAAGCCTTTATCTCCACTTCAAGATAGCCTTTTTGAGCAAAACCAATGTATACCTTCCATGTACTGAGTTAAGTCTTTGCCTATAATTCTTTCTTCCCTAAAATGTATGAAGCCAAACTGTAATCTGACTGCCACAGGTCGGGACCTCTTGAAACTCTGTATTCCTGAGGTACAGTCACTCATATTGGCTCACAATAAATCTCTTTAACATATCTTACAATTTGGTTTTTCCTTTAACATTGCTCTGATTCCACATTGGCTATGCAAGAGTGAGATGCCATTGGTCACTTACTCAAATGCCATCCCACCGCTGACATTTAAAAAATAGCCTTATTAAGATGCAATTTGAAAACACGCGCTCTACCCTTTTGAAGCGTGCAATGCAGTGTTGTTTACCATATTCAATAAGTAATGCAACCGTGGATTTTAGAACATTTTCCTCACCTCAAAAAGAAATTCCACACCTATTAGCAGTAACATCCTATCCACATTTCTCTCCTACCCTCCAGACTTGGGCAACCTCTAATCAACTTTCTGTCTGTATAAACTTACCTATTCTAGACATTTTATATAAATAGAATCATATAATATGTGGTTCTTTGTGATCTGCTTCTTTCACTTAATATTTTCAAGGCATGTTACAATGTGTATCAGTACTTCATTCCTTGATATTGCCAAATAATATTCCATTGTATGGATGGATCATGTTTTATTCATCCATTCATCAGTTGATAGACATTTGGATCATTTTATTTTTGGCTACTATGAAAAACACGGCAATGAACATTTGTGTACCAGTGTTTGTGTCAAAATAAGATTTTATGTTTTCATTTCTTGAGTATACACTGAAGGGTGGAATTGCTGGATCATATCGTAACTCCAAGCTCAATGTTTTTAGAAAAATTATTTTTCTAAGCAGCTGTGACACTTTACATTTTCACAAGCAATGTATGAGAGTTCCAATTTCTCCACATCCCAACCAACACCTGTTATTATCTTTCTTTTTTATTATAGCCATCCTAGTGGGTACAGAGTAGTATATCATTGTGATTTTCATTTGCATTTCCCTAATGGCTAATTATTTTCAGCACATTTTCATGTATTTATTGTCCATTTGTATATCTTTGGAGAAATGACTATTCAAATCATTTGCCTATTTTTCAATTGAGTTTTCTTTTTTTATTGTTTTTTAAAAGGGCTTTATGTATTACTGAAACAATTTTATTATAAAATATATCATTTGCAGATATTTTCTTTCATTCTGTTCACTTTGTAATGATGTCCTTTTAAGCACGAAAGTTTTAATTTTGATGAAGTTTAATTAATCTATATTTGATTTTGTTCTATCGGCTCCTTATTTAAGAAGACATTTCTTAACTTTAGATCATGACAATTTATTCTTCTGTGTTATTCTTACAGTTATACCCTTTTACCTCTTAAATTAAGATCTGTGATTCATTTGAGTACAGTTTTGTGTCCACTCCTAACTTCTATTCTAACTTCCTTTCTTTGGAAGGCAGAGCTGGCCTTCTCTAAAAGACAATATGTTTTGATTAATTGGTCAGTGGAAATATGGATTTTAATCCAGATAAAATCTGTATTCCTTTCTTCTCTTTTTAGGCAATGACTTTATAGTTGTCTAACATTATTCATTTTTTTAAAAAAATTTGTAGAATAATACAACCAACAGAAATCCCTTTTAATATTGGTTAGAGAGATCTGGGATATGGAATATGTACAAGTTTGTCTTTTAATTTTAAGGACACTAAATTCTGGTGGGCATAATTGAAGTCTGCTCAACACTTTTCCAGGGCTAGGAAAAGTGAAGGGTAGGTGACAAGATGCCAGGGTAGGTAGAAAGATCATATAATCATCTGATAACTACGCATAAGGATAAGTAACCTCAAGTTGTAGGAAAAGCTGTGCCTGAAGACATCCTCCTCTCAAATCTCTTTGCAAATTCCTATTTATAAGGGAATATTGTTTATTACAATAATTGGTGGATGGGCCAAAATGCAAAAGAATTTTGAAATATTCTGTTTTGAACAGGATTTGAAATGCAGCACTGCTAGCTCTTTATGACACTGGCAGGCATCATTAGGTCAAAAGTGATTTCCAGGATTCTGAAAACAGTTCCTCATCTTAGTTCATTCAGGCTGCTATAAGAAAATACCATTGGCTGGGTGGCTTATAAACAGCAAAATGTATTCCTCACAGTTCTGGAGGTTAGGAAAGTCTAAGGAGGCACCAGAAGATCTAGTATCTGATGAGGCCTGCTTCATGGTTCATGGATGACTTTCTTTTTGCTGCATCCTCACATGCTGGAAGGTGGTAATAGAGCTCTCTGGAGTCTCTTTGATAAGGGCACTAATCCCATTTATGAGGGATCCACCTTTACGACTGAACTACCCCCAAAAGATTTAGCCTCTCAATATCTCATATCGTTGATTAGGTTTTCAATTTATGGATTTTGAGTTAGGTTATTAGGTTTTCAACATATGACATAAAATCAATTTATAGCATTCCAATCATTTCTAAATTATACTAGAAGCCCAGATGGACTTAACAATAGGCAAAGATCCTGCCATGATCATACATAGCTTGTTAATTCCCAGCTGCCACTACAACTTGCTTGCTACTTATTTTATTACCAAGGGGCTCTGAGAGTCACTATAAAAATCAAGAAAATTGCCTTTTCTCAAAAATTAATCTAAAGTGTTATTTTCTTATTGGATTATGTCAATGTCTTTACCACATTTTATAAATTATAGTCTCTACACATTTGAAGTCATAGAGTAAAAAAGCCATGCCTTGTTATATATTTATGTGTCAAGGTGGGAAAAAGCAAATATCATAATCTCATATGGGTAAGTAACAGGCTTTTTAGGGAAATATAATTCAAGGCTCAGCAAAAGGGAGGTAAGACAGCTCTTGTTCCCATTTAATCCAGAAGAAAGTCAAACTGGGACTATGGCATTTCTAGATACACAGTGGAATAAGAGTCAGGGGAAGAAATCCTGTCCCCTGCTCTTCAACATTCTCATGATACGAGGGTGAGAAAAACTTTCAACTTACTTTAGTTCCCCCTTATCTGTGGGGTTATATTTCAAGATCCCTCAGTGGATGCCTGAAACCACAGATAATACCAAACCGTATATACACTATGATTTTCTTACATACTAGTAGGTAGTACCAAACCGTCTATATACTATGATTTTCTTACATAGTAGTAGGTAGGTAGTATAGATGGCATGAATGCATGGGACAAAGGGATATTCTCTCATCCTGGGCAGGACAGAAAGGGACAGTGCAATATTTTATCACATTGCTCAGAATATCGTGCCATTTAAAATGGAAAGCTTACGTATTTCCAGACCTTTCCATTTAGTATTTCTGGTTGATCATAGGTAAACTGCAACAAGTGAAACCATGAATGAAGGGGAGCTACTGTAATGTGTATAAGAGAGTACTAAGGCAGCAGAGTGAGAATTCTAATTCTTTGTGAGAATTCCAGCTGTAAAGAAAATTTTCTATGGGTGCAGGTAGATAGCATCTGGTAATTCTGAGCTAAGTTTGAGGCTTTTAGGGAAAGGAAGTCATTGCTTCAGTCAGTCAACCTGAAATACTGGGATTTTTACTAGACAATTCAACTAGTATTTCTCTATGCTTTGTATTGTGCACCAATATAAAACTAAGTGTCCTCAAAAATAGGCTATTAGTTAATACTTAATGAATAAAATATGCAGTATCAACATATATAAAATAGAACAGTAACCATTTTCCTTTCTGTCTGGGACTATGGCATTGCTGGATACACAGTAGAATGAGTCAGGCGAAGAAATCCACCCAAATATAAAAAACTAGAACTCTCATTTTTTGTCCCCCCCCCCACCCTTTTTTTTTGGTTGTGGGGGAGAGAGTCTCACTGTGTTGCCCAGGCTGGAGTGCAGTAGGGCAATCACAGCTCACTGCAGTCTCAACCTCCCAGGCTCAATTGATTCTCCTATTTCAGCTTCCCAAGTAGCTGGGGCTACAGGCACATACAACCAGGCCTGACTAATTTTTGTATTTTGTGTAGAAACAGGATTTCTCCACATTGCTCAGATGGTCTCAAACTCCTGAGCTCATGCTATTCACCCACCCCAGCCCCCCAAAATGTTGGGATTACAGGTGTGAACTACCATGTCTGGCCATATTTTTACATAACAATTAATTTGCTGTACTATACTTTACAATAACTGATCGTTTGGCTATTATTATCCCCATTTCCTAAAGCTCAATCAGTGATTAAATAAATTGTCCAGTGTTATGTGGATCAACCAGAAGCTCTGTAATTTTAACCCAAATTTATCTAATTCCAAAGCCCAGACTCTCATTTTGATAAGGTCAAGCATTAATTTCATAAAACTCTGAAACTATATTCAGTTGTTCCTCTTTTCATTCATTAAAAATTTTTTTTGAACAGCTGAATTCTGTATTTTTGTTCTACCAAATCTCCACTGTGTCACACAGGAACACAACTTTTCTAATACCCTATTAACCAAGCTCAGGGTTGTAGAATTGGTAGAGTGGCAAGAAGAGTTGTCAAGAGAGAAGAAATGAGATTTTCTATTCCAATCCATAGAGAGCATGTTTGGAATCTGAATGAAGAGTGAGGAGTGAAGTACAAGTGTATTACATCTTTTAATTTTTGAAAAATGTTTTCAGGAAACTATAAGCAGGAGTATGGGGAAAAGTGGATGTGAAAGGGATTCACAGGCATGAAAGGGAGGGAGTTGTTGCAGTAACTGCGTAGTGACCTGTAAACTGAAAGATGAAAGGATGTACAGCCTGATATTTTTTGGACTATTTGTTTAGCCAAGAATCTCTTGGTTCACACAAAATACCGCTTAGATACATAACTGAGTGATGCACAAAACAGAACTGCTCCTGGTCTTGTTCCTGTTATTGTTTGGTTGGGAAGTGTAATCAACATCCCATTTTCATGATTTCTGCTCCCTCAGATGTTTTAAATCAATGATTTTGTATGTCTCCACTTAATGTAGCTTAAGATGTGTAGTAATGTTTTTAAATTAAATTTTATGGCCCTTGAAGTCAAAGGCTACATTTTGACTCTGGCTTTATTCAGTGTCCAACAAACACATCATGTATGTAGTAACTACCCACATTGTTGGCCAAAAGCTACTAATTGACTATCTGCTAAAAGGAGAAGAGTGTACAATAATCTGCATGTCTTATTTCTGGATCTGACTTCAACATCTTTCCTTAACAGGTAATTGGCTTATTTATTATTGTATCCACAGTACCTGCTTTGATATCTGCAAGCAGAACACACACAAAAAAAATGTGTTCTGCAAATGTGTGTTCTATGCACATTCTGCACAGAAAAAAAATGGATGAAAGGACTTCTCAGTTTTTAACTACAGATTGGTTTCAATTAAATTTTGAAGCAGATTTTTATGGTATTTGGTAAAATTCAGCAACATCTATGCAAAGTGCTTGACCCTGAGTCTGGTAATCAGTAAGATTTCTCTGAAGCCAGACTGACCAAATCGAAATTCTGACTTTGCTGCCTACTAGAAGACTGACTTCTCTATGCTTCAATTCCTTTACCTGTATACTAGAGAAAATAACAATACTTATTTCATAGTGTTCTTATGATAATGTAATAAGCTAAAAAATAATAAAGCAGTACAGTGTTTGGCTCATAAAAAACTCTCAATTTTAATTTTATTACCTCATAAAGACAGCTTTTATTAATGTCTAGAGAGGTTAGAACTTCCCTTTAGGCAGATAATATATAAATTAATCTTTTTTAAACAAAGGTGTTAGAGTTTCTTCAGAGAATAAAAGGACAATTGAAATGTAGAGTTTTCCAAGAAACAGAAAAGGAAATGTAAGTCATAGGGAAATAAATCAACTAAGACTAAAGAGTATTTTACCAGCAAAGAGGAATTCATATGAGAATATGCAGGCTTTTCTTTTTCCTTGCTACGAAATGATGCAGTGTGCTAAATAAACTTCTCTGACTTCTGAGGCCTGGGCCTTATCTTCTGCAATAGCAAGAAGAGTAAAGAGTTGTGGTCATTCATGTACTGATCATAAAAGACATCCCTTGTTGGGCACTGACCACATGGTAGGCCTTACTTAGACCATGACTCTAAATGCCTTATGTTTTTAATGTATTTAATCATCACAACAAACCTATAAAGTAGATACAGTTAACAGGATTATTTTACAAATGAGGTAACTGAGAAAAAGATCAAGGTTTTGTGTTCAGGTCACAGAGTGGTGAGGATCAGAACCCAAGAGATCTGAGCACAGAGTATATTTCCCAAACAAACACATTTTGCAAAATAATTTTTTAAAAGTCTTTATTCTTTTAGAGTTGTTTTATGCTCACAGAAAAATTGAGAGGAAAGTACAGAGATTTTTCCATATGTCCTCCCAACCTATGAATGCCCTCCTTCATTAGCAACATCTCTACCAGAGGGGTATATATGTTACAGTCTAGAAACCTACATTGACACCTCATGATCACCCAAATTCCATAGTTTATATTAGGTTCCCTCTTGGTTTTGTACATTTTATGGGTTTGGATAAATGAATAGTAACACATATACATCATTACAGTATCATGCAGAGTATTTCCATGGCCCTAAAAATCCTCTGTGCTCAGCCTACTCACTCCTCTCCCCACTCCCAGCCCTTGAAAACCACTGATGTTTTTATTTTTTCTGTAATTTTGCTTTCTGCAGAATGTCATATAGTTGGATTCACACAGTATGTATGATTGGCTTTTTTAACTTAGTAATGTGCATTTAGGTTCCTCCATGTCTTTTGTAGCTTAATAAGTCATTTTCTTTTTAGTACTGATTAATTTTCCATTGTTCTGGATGTACCACAGTTTGTCCATTCATCTTCTGAAAAACATCTTGGTTACTTCCAAGTTTTGGCAATTATGAGTAAACATGAAGAAACATTCAAGTGCAGGTTTTTTTGTCAACATAAGTTTTCAACATCTTTGGGTAAATACAAGGAGCTCAACTGCTGAATCATATGGTAAGAATATATTTAGTTCTTTAAGAAACTGCCAATTTGTCATTCAAAATGACTGTACCATTTTGCATTCCTACCAGCAATGAATGAGAGTTCCTGTTGCTCCACATCCCGGTCAATGTTTGGTGGCTTGTCAGTATTCCAGATTTTGATGATTCTAATAGGTGAGAAGTGGTATCACATTGCTGCAGAAGAAATTTTAATCTTACATTTTTTGACTCTTCAGAGTAGATAGTTTTTAATTTCTGGATAAGGACCAGTCTCTACTCTATTTGTAAACTCATGAAGTTTTTGATATGGTCAAATATCTTTCCATTTCAGGCCCTCTTTGAGACTTTCTGTGCTTCCAGTGGACTGACTTGCTTCTTGTTACTGACAGGATGCTTTAGCTTGATGTCTGAAACATGCATATTTCTTAATCTTGCTCTCATATCTGAGCCTCCAAGGACTTACGTGTAGCTTCTTACTTTCAAAATTTAATTGAACAATTTACTTTCTATAGACTATCCCAAAAGCTCAGTAATTATAAATATCTACCTCTCTATCTATCATTTATTTGTATTTCTATTGTCTCTCCATCCATCCACTCTTCCATTCATAAATTGTAGATTAATTGTCACCTCATCCTTTTCCTAGACTCTGCATAACACAGGCATTTATAGATCCAGTAGTATGCACTGAGATGATGACTCCTGGTATAGATTATCTATGTAATTTTGGACTCATACATTTTAGCCTCTAGCTGCTAAATGACACAGGAGACTTAAAAAAATAAGATAATTTACATTTCTTACAAAGAAAGTAATATAGAGACAAAAGTGCATGCTAAAACAATTTTTGACTGTTTTAAAATAAGATTTCACATTGAATAGAGTTTCCAGTTTGCAATTTCACAATTTTTTTTTATTTCTGACAACAACCCCTGTTAATAATGTGAATATCATCATTATATTATTGTATTAGGAATAATGAGGGAGTGTCTCTGAAGAACCTGGAAATAAGGGAAATAGTATCTTTTCTGCAAGTATTAATTTTTTAAATCAACATTTATTAGATAAGAAAAGAGATAAGCAGAGACACCTAGAAGACTCAATTTGAACTTGCTAGTGGATAGCCTTATATTTAAAGAAATTTTGCAAAATGGTGATTGAAAACTGATGAATATAAAGATAATATAATTATAGAATATAATATTGTAAATAAATACTACCTCAAGCACTGTCCACAAAAGAGACACTTAAAAATGGATGTGGACTATTATTACAACTTCATTGTCAAGGTTCTATTGTGACATTAAAACATACAGCTATGTGACTCTGATCTATCAACACTTTAATTTACCTAACTGATTTGTGTAGCTTCCACATTTGTCAAATAAGCTACTAATGTTATGGCCTCCCCTGTCAATCTGACAAGAGAGAAAGGACAGATTTTGCAGCTTTAAGAATACTCGGTTATAGGATAGTTATTATATCAGTTGAATATTTTGGGTTGCAAGTAACAGAAGCCTCCTTGTGCTAAATGAAGGCAAAAATGCAAAACAAAAACACTAAATGGAATATGTAAATTAATAAGAAAGATGTGTTCTCTCCAGCACTCGATTTTCATCTCTTTGTGGATGATTCCTTTTTCTCTATAAAAAATTACTTTGGTTTCCCTAACTACAAGGGAATTACAAGATTACTACTTTGAAATTCCCTAGCATACATAGTTTAGATTTAGCCAAATAGAAAATTTTCTATTTTCTTAATTTTTTATTATTGAAGTATAATCAACATAAAACAAACTGTGCCTATTTAAAATATATCATTTGAAAAGGTTTAATGTGTAAACTCATTTTTGTCTTCACCACAATCAAGATAATGAACGTATTCAACATCCCCCCAAAATGTGTTTTTCCATTTTTAATCCCTCCCTCTCTTTCCTACCACACCCTGCTCTCCAGGCAACTACAGACTTTTCTGTCAATATACATCAATGTGCATTTTCTAAAACTTTTATACACGGAAAAATACTGTATAATTATTTGTTGCTTGTGTTTTGGTTTAGTTTCCTTTACTCTATATAATTATTCTGATATTCATCCATGTTTTTACCTGTATCAATAATTTATTTCTTTTTATTGCTTACTAATATTCTATTTTATGTATATATTACAATTTTCTAATTTGTACATCGGTCAATGGCATTTGTGTTTTTACCAGATTTGCTTTTAAAACATAAGCTGCAATACACATCAGTGTTCAAGTCTTTATATAGATGCATGCTTTCATTTCACTCAACTAAGAGTAAGATGGATGAGTCATATCGCAGATGTATGTGTAACTATATAAGAAATTGTCTTCCAAAGCAGTTATTTTTCATCTCCACCAGTAGTACATGAGTTCCAGTTCCTCTACAGCCACATCAAAACTTGTATAACCTATGTAAGTAAATATTTTTAACTTCGGCCATTCAAGTAAGTGTATAGTGGTATCACATTGTGTTTAATATTAACTTTCTTAATAGTTAATGATGGTGTGCATCATTTCATGTGTTTACGTACACATTTTCCATAAATGCCTTTTCATATTCTTTTCCCCTCTTTTAGCAGATTTTTTGTCTCCTTGTTGTTGATTTTTAAGAGTCCTTATCTCTTCTGGATATAAGTTATTTATCAGAAATATAATTTGCAAATCCTTTCTCCCAGTCTGTGGCTTGTCTTTCCTTTCTCCTAAAAAAAGCTTTCAGAGAACAGAAGTTGTTAATATTGAAAGAATTAAATTGATCAGTTTCATTTTATAGATTGTGCTTTTTGTGTCATATCTAAGAAAGCCTTGCCTAAGCCAAGGTCAAAAAAGATTTTCTTCCATATTTTCATCTACACATTTTACAGTCTTAAATAATACATTTAATAGTATAATCTACTTTGTGTTAATTTTGTATGTAGCATGTGGCATGCATCAAAGTTCGTTTTATTATGTGGCTATCCAATTGTTCCCACATCATTAACTATTACATAAAACTATTCTTTCTCTACAGAATCACTTTTGCAACTTTGTCTAAAATCAATTGTCTACATGTATACAGGCCTATTTTTTAACTCCCTTCTGTTGCATTGATTTATTCATCTATCATAATGCCAATATCACACATTTTGCTTACTCTTCCTTTCTAATATGTTTTAATATCAATTAATGTTAGCCCTCCAATTTTGTTACCATTTTTCACAGTTGTTTTTTCTATTGTAGGTACTTTAGATTTTCATAGAAATTTTAAATTCCGTTTGTCAATTACTACAAAGAAAGTATTTCTGAATATTTGTTGGGGTTATTTTGAAGCCATAGATGAATTCAGGGAGAATTACAATCTTAAAAATTTTGAGTCTTCAAACCAAAGAACAAAATTTACCTCTCCATTTTTGGGGTCTTTTAAAAAATTTTAGTAATTTTTGTAGGTTTTTTTGGTATATAGAATTTGCATATGTTTAGCCACAGTTATCCCTTCATATGTTATACTTTTGAATCTATTGTAAATGATATTTGCTATTCCAACTTTCAGTTGTCTATTGCTAGCATATAGAAATTCAATTAATTTTTGTACATTCATCTTGTATATTGTGATATTGCTAAACTTAATAGTTATAGTAGCTTTTGGGTGGATCCCTCTATATTTCCTTTATAATTGTATTATCTGTAAATAAAGATAGCTTTAATTCTGTCTTTAACTGAATATCTCTTATTTCCTTTATGTTCCTTATTGCATTGGCTAGAAATTTCAGTATGGACATCCTTTTCTTCTTCCTGATTGTAGGAAGGAAGCATTTAGTCTTTAAATATTAGGTGTGCTGTTAGCTGTAGGTTTCTTTGTAGATGCCTTTCATCAGGATTAGGAAGTCCTTTCTATCCCTACTTTGCTTGGAGGTTTTATCAGGAATGGATGGTGAGTTTTGTCAAGTGATTTTTCTACAAGATGATAATATTGTTTTGGAAATCCAGGTTTCCTTGTAATTCCATACTAATTTTAGAATCAGCTTTTCTATTTCAGTAAAAAAGATCACTTGGATTTTGATAAGGATTCTATTGTATGTGTAGATCACTTTGGATAGTATTGCCATCTTAACAACATTAGTCTCCAGGTCATCAACGTGGATGTTATTCCATTAATTTAGATCTTTTTAATTTCATTCAGCAATATTTTATAGTTTTCTGTGTACAAGTCTTTTACTTCTTTATTTAATTTGTTCATTCTTTTTGATGCTGATATAGTTTGGCTATTTGTCCCCTTCACATTTTATATCGAAACTTGATCCTAAGTGTTGGAGGCAGGGCCTTGTAGGAGATGTTTGGGTCATGGGGGGCAATCTCTCATGAATGGCTTAGTGCTGTTCCTGCTATAATGAATGAGTTTTTGTTCTGTTTCCTCAAGAACTGATTGTTTAAAAGAGCCTGTCACCTCCCCGCCTTCTTTTGCTTCCTTCCTCTTGCCATGTGGTACCTGCTACTCCTTCACCTTCCACCTGGAACAGAAGCAGATGCTATTGCCACTCTTCTTGTACAGCCTACAGATCTGTGAGGCAAATAAACCTCTTTTCTCTATATAAATTACCCAGCCTCAGATATTCCCTTGTGGTAACATGAATGGACTAAGACAGACGTTATTGTAATGAAATTATTTTCTTAATTTCCTTTTCTATTTGTTCACTATTAGTTTCAAGAGATACAACTGATTTTTCCATGTTGATTTTTTACTTTGAAATATACCTATGCATCAATCTTGCATGTCCTTCACATGTACCCCAAAACCTAAAATGCAATTAAAAAAAAAGACAGGAAAAAAAAAGAAATATAACTCAAAACATCCATTAACTCTAAGAGCTACTTTATAAATTCTTTAGGATTTTCTATATATATAAGCATGTCAATTGTGATAGACAGTTTTACATTTTCCTTTCCAATTGACAGCCTTTTATTATTTTATATTGCCTAAAATTGCTCTTGTTGGAACTTATAGTTTAAATTTCATTGTCAGGGAACATCTCTCTTTTGTTCTTAAAGGGCAAGTTTTTAAGTTTTCACCATTAAATATATTGTCAGCTGTGGGTTTTTTCATAAATGACCTTAATTATGTTGAGGAAAGTTTCTCCTATTCCTAGTTTTCTGGATGCTTTTGTCATGAAAATGTGCCGGATTTTGTCAAATGCATTTTAGGCACTAATTGAAATGATCACTTTTTTTTTCTTTTCTTCATTGATTGATTTTCATGCTTAACCACTCTTGACTTCCTGAGATAAATCCTACTTGATCATTGTACATGCTCCTTTTAGTATGCTATTGGCTTCAGGTTGCTAGAATTTTGTTGAGAGTTTTTTCATCCATATTAATAATGGATATTGGTGTTTAATTCTCTTTTCTTGTGATGTCTTTAACTGACTTTCATATTTAAGTAGTGCTGGCCTCATAAGTTAGGGAGTACTCCCTTTTATTTTTTGGAAGAGTTTGAGAATAATTGGTATTAATTCAAAGAATAATATTGGGTATATTTGGTGGAATTTGCCATTGAAACCTTCAGGCCCTGGGCTTTCCTTTGTTAGGAAGATTCTTGTTACTGTTCAATTTCTTTCTTTCTGATAGGTCTATCCAGATTTTCTATTTCTTGAATGCATTTTGGCAGTTTTTGTGTTTCTAAGAATTTGTCCATTTCACCTAGGTTATCTCACATATTGCCATACAATTGTTCATAATATTCACTTATAATTCTTTTTGTTTCTGTAAACTCAGTGTTAATGAGCCCACTTTCATATTTGATTTTAGTTATTTGCATCTTCTGTCAATTTTTTCTTTTTTTTTTTCCTTTTTTTTTTTTTTTTTTTTTTTCTGAGACAGAATCTCGCTCTCTTGCCCAGACTGGAATGCAACAGTTGCACAATCTCAGCTCACTGCAACCTCCACTTCCAGGGTTCAAGCAATTCTCCTGCCTCAGGCTGCCAAATAGTTGGGACTACAGGCACATGCTGTCATGCCAGGCCTGGCTAATTTCTTTTGTATTTTAGTAGAGATGGAGTTTCACTATGTTGCTTGGGCTGGTCTTGAATTCCTGAGCTCAGGCAATCTGCCCAGCTTGGTCTCCCAAAGTGCTAGGATTACAGGCATGAGACACTACACCCGGCGGAGATCTTTTTATATGGAGGCATTGAAAGCTATAATTTTATCTCTATACACTGTTTTCTATACATTTCACAAAGTTTGGTACTTCGTATTTTCATATTCATTTATCTCAAAGTACTTTTAATTTCCCTTATATTTTTTTCTTCAATGCATTGTTTAAAATGTGTTGTTTAATTTTCACATATTTGTAAATATTCTAATTTTCTTTCAATTATTTCTAGTGTCATTTTATTATGATTGGAGGAGACACACAATTTCAATTATTTTATGTGGAGACTTATTTTGTGGCTTAACATGGGGTCTATCTTGGAAAATGTCTTTGTGCACTTGAGGAAAACGTGTCGTTTTCTGTTGTTAGAGTGTTGTATAATAATTATGAATGTTAGGTCTAGTTGGTTTATAGGATTGTTCATCACCTATTTCCTTAGTGATCGTCTACATCAATGTTTTATTCTGTATTAAAAGTGGATTAATACTGAAGTATCCATCTATTATTAGAGAACTGCCTACTTCTTTGAATTTTGCCAATTTTTGCATTTTGTTGTATCATTTATGAAAGAGGGATGTTGAAGAACCCAATTACAATTGTGTATTTGTCTACTTCTTTTTTAGTGTTTTCTTCATGTATTTTGAAGTTGTACATAAGGGTGCTTGCACATTGAATTTATTATTTATTGTTAGACAACTGACTTCTTTATTATATAATGTTTCCCTTTCTTTGATAATATTCCTCATTCTAAATTCTACTTTGTCTAATATTAATATAACACTTTGCTATTAATATAACTCTTTCAGCTTTATTTTGATTCATGTTTGCATGGTATGAATTGGTATGTATTTTTTCATTCTTTTCCTGGTAATGTATGTTTTTAAGAAGGCATATACTTGTGTCTTGGTTTTTATCTCATTTTATAGTCTCTATAGTTTAACTGATATATTTAGACTGTTTACATTTAATATAATTATCGATATGGCTGAATTAAAATTTACCATTTTGTTAATTGTTTTCTCTTTATTATCTCTGTTTTGTTCTTTTTTCTCTCTTTTTCTGACAAGATTTTTTTCTTTTTTGGTATATTTATTTATTGCTACAACAGGAAGCTCATCTTTAATTTCTGACTTATTTTTACTTATTTATTTTTTGTATGTTTAGCATTCCTTTTTATCTTCTCTGTTGCCTTACTATTCATACCAGGTTTAGAAAATTTGGGGTGGTTACCTCATAGTTTATAATATTTATTTTTAACTAATCAGATTATATCTTCAAATACTAGCATAGTGCCTCATATGTTGTGTAAGGAACTTATAGCAGTATTCTGTTTCCTCTTTCCATCCTTTACAATATTTTGTCAAGCATTTTACTTTTACCTACTTGCAATATATACACACACAGTACTCTTGGTACAATTTTTTTTTCATACATCCAGCTTTTTAAAGCAAATAAAAATAAGGGGAATAATCACATTTATTTATATTTATTTTTCTTGTACTTTTCATTTTTTTTAATGTAGATCCAAATTTCTGCCTGGTATCATATTCCTCAAAAATTGCTTTCAACATTTCTTACAGTGAACATCTGCTGACAATAAATTTCCCAAATTTTTTATATGAGAAAGTATATCATCTTCAGTTTTAAAGATATTTTTGCTGGGTATAGAGTTTTGGTTTAGTATTTTTATTTCTTTCAGCACTTTGATGACATTAATCTATTGTCTTTTGGCTTGCATGGTTTCTTCAATGAAAAATATATTATTTGTAGTAATAGTAGTAAATAGTAATGATGATAATTCACTTTAAGTACAATTGTAAAAGCATCCAAATATAAGTTATTTTATATATTTAAGTTTTGGTTTTTAACTCATATAATTCTTGAAGGAATGTACATACATACATACATACATACTACATATATTTTAAAAAGAAGAGAGAGCTAAATCATGTCAATACAGTAAAAAGCTCTTCTGTAAACATTATTGATTGTTCCATTATTTAAAAACTAAGAGATTTTTGGTGTTCTCAGTTAAAGGATATTTTGTAAAATCTTTATGGGGATGAAATCAAACTATAGTAAGATGCAAATTTAAAGGGAACTGAAGAAAAATAGAGTGATATGAAGTTTGCCTTTTAAAAAAATTATGGGGAAATGGAAAAGAGTGGAAAATGGTAATGAGAGTAATTTTAAAACTGATTATGATAATATTATGAACATAGAATACCAACTTCAAGCATTTGTTATTTGATTACTGTGCTGAGAACTTTAATATTATTTCAGTTAGGTTATTTCAGTCTTTATAACAATATTGTGAGGAAGACTGTATTAATCTAAATGTCCATAAATTAGAGACTGCTTAAATAATTTTAGAATATTCATACTACAAAATACTCTGCTATAGTTAAAAAAAAACAAAATATAATTACATGGAAAGTTGCTTAATTCATATTCTTGGTAAAGACAGCAAGCTACAGATGTAAAATACACTTATGTAAAATATATAACACATATACCCCAAATAATATATATTTTCTATGGAACTATAAAAGTGAAAAATTATCTGATACACTGCACACTAATGTAATTTGTGAATGAAATTTTAATAGTATTATAAATTCAAACTCATAAGATTTAACCACGAAGAGGAAGATGTTATTAAGAGGCCTGTTATGTGCCAGTTATTGGGCTAGGAATCTCTTGATATTATTTTATTATTTCTCACAATATCCTGTGAAGCATATATTATTACCATGCTTTTATAGAAGATAAACTAGAGTAAAAGCATTTAATCACTAGAGCAGAAACCCACCATAGCTGGCCAACTATATAATTTTATCTCGAGAGCCTAATTTGTGCCTACTTAGTATACATGAGGTTTTTTAGAGGTAGATACTGCTTTTATAAGGTACATTTGGTTATGTAATTTATTAAATCTACCTAACCTTAGTTTTCTCATGTGCAATACCACAGGGTTAACCAGTTATATTATATGATTACTATAACTCTGAAATTCTAAAGCAAACTGTGGTATGACCAAACTAAATAGACATAATGCATTGATCTCAGGTTATTTGTTGCTTCCTTTGTTTCAATGGGTATTTCCAAGTACCAATCTCTGGGCACATTCAAATCAAAGATATTCAGAGTTCTTTTGATTTTTCTTCGAGGATTATAGAGAATGATGCAGATATGCTTTTATTCTCAAAAGTGTTGACAAATACTACCAGCTTGTTTTATTTATTGATACCAACTCCACAGGTATGTGTGACAGGTCATTTAGCATAGTATAGGCAGAGTTTGGATATGACTTAGTTGAAACTAAATTACCATATATGAGGTAACTGGACCTTCCTATATGATGCCTTCATCACAACTGACACACACACACACACACACACAAACTCTGAATCTTTCACCTACTACATGACAATGTTCAAGTTCTATGAGAAGTGGCCATGTCATATGTGACATCCACATTTTGACTTAAGTTTGTACCAGTTTAATTTTTTTCACTGGAAACCAAATATTTCTGGGAACTAAGATCTATACTGGGCCTATATTAGTAGAACAAGAGTTAGGAAAACAAGAAAGTTTTGACTAGAGCATACTAGAAGGGCAAAATGCCAGTGACGTGTACAAGTATGAAGTAGTCAAGAACTGTCAGAAGTTGAGTTGGTTGGTTACAAGTATATGCTCATGTGTGTATATTATACATGTTTCACACATACAGACAGATATGAAACCTAGGAATATGAAGGATAGTGAGGAGGGAAATTAGCAGTGAGTGATGAGATTACCACTTAGGACAGGGATCAGGTAATATAAGCCTAAGGCATGAACTTTGTTATATTCGTATGATGTGTTGGTTCTCTTTAATTCTCAACTGTACTTTTCTTAAACGGATACAATTTAAATTATCATGAGCATTCAGGTATTCCAGTTTATCATCTTATGTCAATGCTATCCATCTTGTGTATATGGTGCTGTGCTTTGTCACTTGGCCATTATCCTACCCATTAGTTTCCTTGAACATATTCTTTTCTGTAATAATGAGTCAGTGTCAAGACATCTTGTGGTAAGATCTTGATATATTTTTAACTGAAGCACTCTCTTAAAAAATGAGTAGATGATGGATTATCTTGTACTAAAGAAAAAAAAGCAGAAATGTAATGAATCTGGACTTTGACATGTCATATATCTCATGCAGGGACACCCAAGAATTGTTGGAGAATGTTGGAAATATGCCAGAAATCATCGTGATGGGATGGTGGCCAGGTTGACGAAGATGCATTGTCATTTTACTTTTGGAAAATCCTGCGAGGCTCACTATGGAGTCTGGCAAAAGCAATTACAATTACTGTGCTTCATTTTATTCACTTGGGCAAAATAATGTCATTCCACTTAAAACATATAAAATTACAAACTAATAATAAAGCTCTCCTAACAGCCCTTAGAGTGAGGAGTTAACCTGGATAATAAAGTGATATAAGGCTTAACAAACCTTGTTTCTGGCCAGATCCCAGGGAGAATGAATTTCATGTGACTCAGCTGTATGGAATCAATAATAACTGACTTCTGTTTGGCACTAGTTGAATATGAGGTGCAGACAAGTAGTCATTCAGGTATGTGGATTACCCAAGCTTTCACTGTTACCCTCACAATACTTACTTTTGGTTTTTCTTGGCATCAGATACATCACCAAAAGGAGTTGAGCCTTGACTGCTCTGGTGTATGAATATGCCTCTTTAACAAGGACAGTCTCACTTATGGATATAAACTAAACACAAAGAAATATTTTAGAAATTTATATGCCAAATAGCAATAAATCTTGGGCTAATAATTATAAATAGCCAATAGCAAGCTTTTTAGTGAATTCTCCACTGGCATTGTATTTAGAAATATTTTATAAAAGAAAATTGAGGAGCAGCTCTGCTTAAGGCTGTCACTTAAAACATGTAAAAAGCCTCGACATTAGTAGGATATTATAGACCTGAAAAATTCGTATTGTAGAATTTTGAGGAAAGAGCATTGAGACAAAGATTCCACAGAAGAAAGCCCTTGCCTAACTAAATTCACCACCTTTTTCAGTCTTGTGAACCCGGTGGTGGCAGGGTGGGGTGGGGTGGGGTACTTTCTTTTGAGTATCCTGGCGTAAACCAGAACTGCGAAAATGAACTTCGTAAATAAAACTCTTTAGAGCAGGATATATAAAATTATGCTGATACATTCATGTACGATAAAATGTATGAGAGTTCACCAGCATATTTCCTGTATCATTTGGGAAACTGGCTTGCCAGAGGGTTATTTAAGTGAGTCTAAAATCAGCATAGGAATAATTAGTTACATGATCCAAATTTGAAATGGGCTCATGCTGTAATATTTGAAGCAGATGAGATTCTTGATTTAGCTTAATAGGTATGCATTCCTCTGGCCAGTGCTGGGTAACTCCTTTTCTTTCAAGACTGATCCATTGGCACTTTCATTGCCCATTGATTCTTTGGTTGATCAATTTGATACATTATTTTATTAGATATATTAGTTCTGTTTTACATAAATAAGTACATTTGTTACATAAATAATGACAACTCTTGCAATGTAATATAATCTTAGAACCAGTTTTTATAAATATTTCTAGGGCTGGTGGGAATATAGTGAGAGTCTCCAGAGAGGGGCCTATGTTCAGTGCTCTAGGCTGAACTCCAGGAACATGATAAAAACTAGGTAGTTCTGCAGATTGTGAGAATAGGCAGGTCATGTGATCTACTTCTTATATGAAACACTGCAAAACAGTAAACAAGGGACTTTTTCATTACCCATAACTGGGGAATAATATATTTACATTATGTGAGAAAGCGTGTGAGTAAACTGGCCAGGGCCCTAGAAGACATCAGGTTGGACTGTTTAATTGGAGGCTCTTGCTATGGTCTTAATGTTTGTGTCCCCTCAAATTCCTATGTTAAAATTCCAACCCCCAAGGTGACAGTAGGAGGTGGAGCCTTTGGAAAGTGACCAAGAATGGATTACTGTCCTTGTAAAAACGCTAGAGAGAGAGACCCTTTGCCCCTTCCAACATGTGAGGACACAGTGAGAAGGCCCCATCTATGAACCAGACAGTGGGCCCTCACCAGACACTGAATCTGCCAGTACCTTAATCTTGGACTGCCTAGCCACCAGAACTGCAAGAAATAAGTTCCTGTTCCCGTCTATGTTATACTGGTAAAGCATTCATAATGAACTAAGACACTGCTTGATATTATCTGTGTGGAGGAGTGATGATAGCTAAGAAGTAGTGATGTATTTACAACCCCAAAAGGCTGTCATGAACAGAAACCAATCTCTGACCAGACTCCTTCTCTTGAGATCATGGCTAATTAAGCCTGGACACCTAAACTGTCCATCCCCTGGAGAAGGCACGGGGAAAAAAAAGAAATCTTATTTGGCCGAGTTGGAACTTGAAGTGGCTAAGATAAATACTAGAGTATTCAGTTTATCTGATGTTAACTAGACTGTTTTTTCCACCATTAGTCAGAAAAAAAATCTCAAAGTATAGATGAAATTATTTTAAAAATCTGTTTAAATTTTTGCTAGTCATAATTTATGGCTTGAGAAATCAACATTTGCTTTTTGTTTGCATATATGTTGTTTTGGAATTTATACTGGGATTAAGGCATTTAGAGCAATATAAAAATATGGATTCTTGAGGGTTTTTGTGGGATAGAAACAAGTATAATTCAAATTTATAAAAGAACTATTCACAAATATTTCAATATTATTGGTTTAATAAGAAAAGATAAACTGTCTTGATATAATTTTATGATGAGATTTATAATCTAGAATTAATGTTATCGACTTTGCTGTTAAGTTTCTTTAAAAATTCTGTTTATTAAGTGTGTAATGTTTTAATGATATCATATGAAGAAGAGGAATTGAGACATCCCTGACCAAAATTTGAGCTATAGTGGCCTCAAGATAGCTTTAACTTCTTTATTTCTCTTATACTGCAATTTATACTAATTACAGCAATTCATTTTAGCTAACACATGTGGAAACAAATAAAAATGTGGAACCATACATAATGAAATGGAAACTGATCATAAAATTTTAAAATAAATTTTAACATGAGAGGTTCCATGCAGCTGCATATTTAGAATTTACTTCTTATTTAGTGCTCCAAATATTTCTATAGATTTTTTTTCTTATTCCATGAACAATGTGAATGCCATAGCACAAACAATTCTAAGCAATAAATAAAATAGGAAAATTCATTATCATATAAACTTCTTAGAAATAATATTGAGTTTCAAATCATTGGAAATAGCAATAAACAAATTAGATGTTATCAAGACTTTACTAATATAAAATGTATGTTTCAGCATTCTATTACTTGAATATTTGAGCAATTAGATGCCACCGGCAATGTTAGATTTGATTAGGGGTTTTTGGCCTACTGCTTAACAAGCTTAGCTATGAATATTAGCTAACTATCTTTTAGATCTAGTAAAAAAATGTCAGAGTGTTACAAATGAGTTGGATTCTTTTCTATTGTATTTGATTTTAAGAGACCAGAAATCACAGGATAATTAAAGTACAAATAGTGTCAGAAATGGACAATTTAGCTTAATCCGATAAGTAAGTGAAATACACATTTATTTGCTTCCTACCTCACATCAGGTACCATTCTGAGAAAATAGAATTATCAAGGCACTCTTCACTCTCACAATTAACAGTCTATTTGGAAGGCAAACATAAGAAAAAGAATACAGCCTGCAATTTAATACAATACATACAATAAAAGAGATGAAGTACAAGGAGCAGTGAGGCAGAGAGGCCTAGCTGACTACTAATATAGAGTCGTTGGTGAAGATGTGTTCCCAGAACACGATCATATTGTCCAGACTTTGGTATATCAATGTGCCTTCCCAAGTCTTTCCCCTTCCCCTCCCCCAACAATGAAAGTGGCACCTCAAGGTAGAAGGAGTTTGGGTCCCTAAATCGTTACTGAACAGGAACACTATAATTAGATTGATGTATCCATGTATCCACCCATTGACATTTGGGGATAATTTATGGTGGCAGCAAATGCTCCTCTAACTAATCTACCAATCTTCCCGAAGGAAACAGAAAATGCTTAAAAGGGACTCCTTAATCATATATATCAGTTTTTTTTTTGTTTTTTTTTTTTTTCAGGTGGTATATGTAGAGATGGGGGTGGGGTTTGGTGGTTCAATTACACATAGGAAATAACATGAGCAAAGGCATAGAGAAATGAAAAACTGTTTATATGCAATTTTTCCTATCATTAAGTATTTTTGTCACATCAGGTAAGGGGACGAGAGAGGTATGGAGAGGGCTGGGGAAGTAAGTATACAGGGCCACATAATAGAAATCCTTATATTCCCATGCATAGAATTAGGACTTAATCCTTATGCTACTCACTTCTAATATACTTTTCATAGGGCAAGAGGGTTGTCTTAAACAGGATGACTGTCATTTTCTCAAGGAAGAAGAAGAAATAAAGAATATTCAGGTCGATTACGGATCTTGAAAGAAATGTTGTCCATTAAAAATAGCCATTGAGGAAAATGGTAAAATGTATGTCCAGTGACCAGGACCGGTATTCTAAAAGGACTCTGAGGTTTAACTAAGACTGTGAATCAAAATGTTGTTATAGTGCCTATAGGTAATTTTATTAAACTGAACTAAACATGGCATGGGAATAGAAATGCTGAAAAGGAAAACTAATCAAAGTGTTATGATATAGAATAACTTCAGGTATTATAGAATAAGTTAAAAACAGAGGCTATCCTGTGGTGCTATACCATATATATATATATATATATATATATATATATATATATATATTCTATATTATACAATACAGAATAAATTGTATCAAGTAAAAACTAACTTTTTGCTCACATGTCTAATGCAGATTGGGTAGTGTTACAGGTTGTATTGTATTTTCCAAAAATAGATGTTGAAGTCCTAACACCTCTCAGAATATGACCTTACTTAGAAACAGAGTCTGTACAGATCCAGGCAAGTTAAGATGTGATGGGTCCTAAATGCAGTATGAAAGGTGTTCTTATAAAAAGGGATAAATTTGGATGTAGAAACAGATAAACACAGAGCAAAGACCATGTGAAGAGACACAGGGAGAAGACAGCTATTTGCAGGGCAAGGAATGCCTAAAGCTACCAGAACCTGGGAGAGAGACTTGGAATAGATTCTTCCCTAGAGTCTTCAGAGAGAGAGCAGGGATCAGCTGATATCTTGATTTCAGAGTTTTGGCCTCCATAACTGTGAGGTAATAAATTTTTGTTGTTTAGGTCACCTAGTTAATGGTGCTTTGTTACAGGAGCCCTAGAAAACTGGTAATACAAGAGGACATTCTCCTTTTTTAATTTTACCATTTGGAAGATGCCTCTAAAGAAGACTTAACAGAAAGAAGCATGAAGATCGTACAGTGTCTTATCCACCTTGGCTGGAAGTGACACACATCACTTCCATTCAAAATTCATTAACTAGAAACAGACACATGGCCTCAATAAAATAGCAAAATAGCCTGAGACAGGTAGAAAAGTGTTTATAATATTTGGTGTACAAACACTGTCTTCATCACAACTGCTGTTGAAGTACACAATATCTAGCCTCTTACTTCAGTTTCTGCCTTTTAATAATAGTGGGAAAATTGTTCCTATTTCAAATCTTAATTTCTAGATACATTAAATAAGGGTAATCATGCCTAATGGATATGAAGCACTTAGTAGAATATCTGACACAGAGAAAACGCTCAATAAACTATAGCTACTTTTTGAATCAGTAGTGTGTAGAGGGAAATCTGCAGAAGAACACGGAGACTAATATATGTATCCTAATGATATTTTACTTTAACATATTGAATACTTCTTGAAATGTTTCATATCTTGTATACTACCAAAACATTGTAGTATTTCATAAGAATTGAACAATTTTGGGAGTACATGAGTGAGCACTCTACCTCTTTCTTTTTCTTAACTCTTTTTGCCATTCATTTATGAAATGATGTAATATTGCATATGACAACTCACTAATAATTAGACCTCTTCACTTTTTTTTTTTGATCACTAACAGAAACAAATTTAGATGGAAACTTAAGTATATAGAAAGAACATACAGGCAAATCATGAGTTAGCCTGGATAAGACATTTTACTTGATATCTTTTTATTTTATTTATTTATTTATTTTAATTATGAGATGGAGTCTCCTTCTGTCTCCCATACTGGATTGCAGTGGAATGATCTTGGCTCACTGCAACCTCTGCCTCCCAGGTTGAAGCAATTCTTCTGTCTCCACCTCCTGGGTAGCTGTAATTACAGGCATGCGCCACCATGCCCTACTAATTTTTGTATTTTTAGTAGATACGGGGTTTCACCATATTGGCCAGGCTGGTCTCAAACTCCTGACCTCAGGTGATCCAACTGCCTTGGCCTCCCAAAGTGCTGGGATTACAGCTAGGAGCCACCATGCCCCATCACTTAGCATCTTCTTTAGATTGAAGACTTCTTATATCATCCAGACATAGTTTCAAGATAAAATAAGTTTTTGAGATTCTGTTTACCTACTCATTATAAATAATACTTTAGAAATTTATGTTTCCATATACTTTGTATTTAAAACAAGGCCATTTCTCAATGAATTGTGGTACTGAATATGAGAGCCTGCTCTACAGGCTCTGTCCATTTACCATATAAATATAATATTAATTTGTATATTTAAATAACTTTAAATATAAGAATGGTGCCAGAAAGCAGCTCTAATGGGCAGCATTTGGTGTTTTTTAATGCATTCTCAATTATCCCCGTCTTGATAAAATTTATTCATAATAAACTGAGTGGTGTGACTTATAATAATAAAGCCAAATAAATAAGATGTTAATCAGTATGAAAAGTACATAACCAAAGTGACTCCATTTGCTAAGTATTATAATCTGCAAAAGATTCTAAGACTACATGAAAATTTAGTATAAATAACTTGAAAAGAGTGAAAAAGAGACAGAAAATTGGTTAAAAGTGTGCATGATTGGCAATTAAAAACCACAGTCACAACAATAGTAATTTCTTAAAATTACAATGGAAGTAGAATTTTTGTTGTTGTTGTTAAATTAAGGAAAAGTTTTATTCCTTATGCTGTAATTGAAAGTGGATAGGATGTAAGTCTTTGCCACACCTGTCTTTGCCATCTGTTCATACAGACGTTCTCTGTATGAACATCACAGAGAATAGTAATGGAAATAAAATGATTAAGGATAAAGACCCCTTAAAGAATAAAGCAAATGAATATTTGATATTATAGTATGATTAATTAATGTAACTTTAGAAAGTCCTTGATTCTATACCATACCATCTATTATGAGTTGATAAAAGAAGACCAGTGGCAGGTGTGACTAACTATGGTCTAAGTCACCTGTTTTCTTAGTCCATTTTTTGTTTCCAAAACTGAATACCACAGACTGGATAATTTACCAAAGAGAAAGAGAGAGACAGAGAGAGATAGAGAGAGAGAGAGAGAGAGAGAGAGAGAGAGAGAGAGAGAGAAATTATTTTCTTACAGTTCTGGAGGCTGGAAAGTCCAAGATCAAGGGCTGCATCTGATGAAGCCCTTCTTATTGCTTCATAACAAGGTGTAACACATCACAGGATGAGAATGACACATGAGAGAAAGCCAAACTGGCTTTCATAACGGATCTACTATACCCACTAGTTCTACAACTAACCTGCTCCTGTGATAACTCATTCACCCATTAATCTATGAATGGATTAATCCATTCATGAGGGCTCTGCCCTCAGACCCAACCACCTCTTAAAGGCCTGATTTCTTAATACTCTTACAAGGAGGATTAAGTTCCAACATGAGTTTCAGAATGGATAAACATTTAAACCATAGCACATGTAGACTGTTATTTATTACATTGTGGCTAAAGTAAGTCTCCTCTGTTTATGAGCCTCTCCAATTGTCTCCTACCATTGCAGAAAACAGCTTGTAATTCAGTTCACCTTCGTGGCTCAGTTTTGACAGTCAGAGCTTTCTACTATCTCTGAGAATATTCAGTCTTGCTCATTCCAGTGTCTTTCCATAACAGACACAGACTTCAAGTAGAAGAAAACTGAAGTCTTAATTCATGAGACTGTAATTTGACTATTTCCTACATGCCTGGAGTTTTGCCCTAAAAGAAGATCAACAGCAACAATCCACAGTAAAGGTCACATCTTAAAGCAATAATCATGTTACCTTAACAAAGGCTGGCATTTCAGAATAACCAGATATATTAGAGAAAGTTAAAACAGTTAAGCAATGCCTAGATTAAGACTGGAGTGTTGTGCCTTTTATGTAGTAGTGATATGTAGTAGTGATCTGAATCATGAAAAGTTCATGCCAGTTTTGTTTTGTTTCATTTGTGTTTGTAAACCAGGAATTTGGCAAGCTTAATTAAGGAATGGTAATTATTTTCTTTTTAGTTTTTATGTATTCTCAACTCTACCACAAGATTAAAACATGATTTTCAATTTGACTTTTTGAAGCTTCAAAATATTACTTAATGCATAATATTGGAACTACCCACCTCAAGTCACTGTCCTTTCCAAGTCACTTTTGCTTCCACAAAAATATTCTGCAAACATGGGTAAAAGAATAATATTAATAGCTAGTAGTTACAGGGTGCTTACTATATGCTAGATGCTGATCTAAGCCTTTACATCTATTAACTAATAGATTTTCTCAGTATGCTATGGAAGTAAATACTGTTCTTATTCCCATTTTGTCAATGTGAAAACTGAGGCTAAGAAAGAGTAAATAAATTCCTCTGGGTCATATAGATAGTGCACCAGAAACTTAGACACATTTTAAGCAGGGTGGTTCCAGAGTTATGTTCTCAATAACTGCCTTATGCTGACCAACTGTAGAAGCATCCTCCTGCCATATCTACCTTGGAACCTTTCACATTTATGAAATAACAAAATAGAGGAAGCCTTACACAATCAGCTTCCTAAATTTTGTATGCACCAGAATCATCTGGAGACTTCATAAAATTGTTTCCTGAAGCCCATCCCCAGAGATTCAGATTTAGTAGGTTAGGATCCATACATTTATATTATAACAAGTTCCCAAGGTAATGCTGGAGCTGTTGGTGCATAAATTCATTTTGAGTGCCACAGAACTAGGTTATATTTAATTTAGCTATCATCTATTTCCTATTTACAAAACATCCTGTGTATCTTTAAGAACCTAAAGATATGGCTGTTTATTTATTTGTTTGTTTGTTTGTAGCAGCTCTAAAGTTATTAAGGATGTCAAAGCAGGGCCCTGTATGGAAATCAAAGTTTGTTCACTTACACCCAGCAATAGTAATTTAGTATTTTTTTTTTAAGTTGTGAGAAAATCAGTCCTATGACTATGTGGCAGCAAGAGATATTTAGGTTAGAGTTTAGTAGGAAGTTTTTAAGAAAAACTTTTCCTGACATAAATAGAAGTTATGAGAAGAATTCAAGTTGATTCATTTTTTTGGCCCACATACACTGAACCTTCTGTTTATCTTAATCCAACAAGATGTTGGATTAAGAAGAAACTTTATCTTGAATCAAATTTTGGTTGAATCATTTCTCTATTTTCTTTCTGATTTGTGTGATTCATTATGCTAAAATTATCAGCCACCTGAGCTAGTAATGGAAGCCAATGAGTATATTGTTGAAACATCTGCTAGAAGATAGTAGAGCAGTGCTTTAAGAGGAATTATTATTTCTTATTTTAATATTGTCATTTTCTCCATAGCATTTTTGCCCAATAGATTGCTTTTTAAATATTCTCTTAAAGTATCAAGTTAGCAATGAACCAGTTAAAGAAAAAAAAATATTTTCACTGTCTCACTCCACTCAGGCCTAAATGATATTTTTCCCCCTTTGGAAAGAGACATTTTAATATGTCACGTTTCAGTTCCAGCCCAATAAACAACCATTTATTTACAATTTTAGAGCAATCTTCAGCCTAGTCAGGTAAGAATTATTTCAAAAGAATAAAAACATTTTCATTTCCCATCAATGCCAAAAAAGAAAAGAACATGAGTTATGAGTCTTGCTATGTTGTCTTAAGTTGATTACTATGGAATGATTAAAAAACTAGCTGTGCTGTCAGTGCAGAAGAGTACATTATAAGTGTAATAACAGCTTAGGGATACAATCCATCAATGCCGCACTTGGAAGAAGAAAAAAAGTTGATCTATTTCTTTGGTCATCATTTTCAGCATACTAGATGACAAATAATTGTACATTCATCAATAACAATAGATTAAAGTTGAAATGATTTATTGCTATTACACTGCTGTTATGATGGAGCACCGGGTCAGTCAAGCATCAGCAGGGTCTGTATTTAATTTTCACGGGTCTCTTAACAGAAATAATAGACAGAGAGTAAACCACCTGAAACAAGGTAGATCAAAGTTGTTGACAAGTGATTTGTAGGTTGGTTCTTCATGAGTGGTGGAAGAGAGGCAATAGGACCTCTTTGGCGGGCTTGTTGAACCACTAAATCAAGCAGCCCTTGCTGGTGCTCAGGCTGACATCCAGCCAGGCAGCATGTGGAAATATGAAAGTTATGCAAGTATGAAGTTAGTTTAATATTACCCGAATGTAATGGAATGTGGTACACATTCCTAGGACCAAACTGTGTGATTTCCTTCTGCAAATCTCCAGTAGGCTAATGAGAGTCTCCTTTTCAGTAATTAGTAGCTTAATTGTTCTCACATCCACTGACTGTCAATAGACTGCTATGATCCATGGAAAAATATGTAATATGTTTATCTTAATATCTTATATTTCTTCCTGCTTAAACAAGGTGAAATTATTTATAGTCAACTTGTTTGAAAATTTAAATTTCAATTCAACAATAATTGATTAAGTACTAAATTGACTAGGTTTTCTGAAAGTACCATCTGTGGACTGTCTAGATCAGACTTTTTAAAACTGGGATTTTTGCACAAACATATGTAACCTGTTTGGACCATCCAAGATGCACTGAGATTTTCTGGGTGTTTTTGAAGCTAGAAATGTGTATTTTTACAAAACTTCTTGGGTGATTCTGATGAGATCTAAATGTTAAGAACTAGTGTATTAGGCTCAGATACTATGGGAAACAAAAACAACTACGCTGTGTCAGCAAGTTTCAGGAATGTCTACCCATCTTGAGATTCAGGCATTTTCCAAACAAATGTAGTGTGCGACATTCAGATGTACAATGGGCTTCATTAAGCTTTTCCTGGGGCTTCTGAGGCTTTTTTTCTTTTTTCTTTTACATTTTAGAGAATTTACTTGGATTTCTAACATGAAACACAATGACACAATCACCTAAACACTTTTATAATAGGTATGTATTTTGTTATACTCTCCTCTCAAAGTCTTCTGGTTTGTTAGTCTATAAACTAGTAATAATGTGCATTATGTCATCCAAAATGCATTATTTTATTGATTTATTTCATATTTACTAATTTCTGTGAGTTTTAAAATATATTATTAATGTCTTATTTTAGCATATTAAATATGTCATTTAAAATAATTATAAAAGTGTTTAACAAAAGCTGGTAAATAGCATAATTCCTAAAGGGAAATGTTTGATGATGTTGAATTTTGAAATAACTGTCTCTATTTAATTAGGGTATCTCACGATTTCAAAAATAATAGATGCCAGTTTTGGAATTCAAGAATAAGTGATGTTTTTTCTCAATCAAAAGTAATGAGAAATTTGTTATTCTTTTCAATTATTCACTGAGGAATATTTTCAATAAGAACTTGTCGATAAAAAGCAAGATCTAGTCCATAAAAAGCAAGATATACTTGTTTATAAGGTATCTTTGTACCTAATTTATAAGTACAGTAGCTTGACTTTGTCAAACTAAAGAGTCTCAAAATAATTTGGTCTTATAATTAATTATAAAGAAATAACTGTGACAGAGGGGGAGGAAATAAAATAATAAATCAATATTCAATCTATTGCTGCTTAAGTAGAAGTCAGATTATAATATTATCAATAACTACTTCTGGATTGATAGAGAATTCTCATCTTGTAGCCATCTATGATTATTGGTAATATCTACCCAGAATTCTGTGTTGAGATGTTGCCACAGAAATAGACCCAGAAACAAGTAGCTTATTTGGCAGATGAAGTAGGAAAGGAAAGGGAGGTAAGCAAATAAGGGCTCAGTTAATGTGAAGTTACTGCTCTGGGCAGTTGGGGTTCTATCCCACTAGAGACTCCTTAAAACATAGTAAAGAATACAACTCAGACAAATTTCTGTAAGAGTAGAAGAGTCTGAGTAGTAATACTAGCCCTCGTCACTCAGTGTGGAAGGTTGGCCTCTATGGCATGCTCTTGAATTGTCACACCTTGGCACTCTGGCCTACTCTTTGTCCTAGTCAAATAGTCTTCTTAGAAACAGGCGCTTGACACAGAAACCTCTGACAAATACTGGAACTGACCACGGAAGTGCCATCTGACCTTTGAAGTGGGCCAGGGAAATATGGGGAAGGCATAAACTGTACAGAGTTTCAAAAAGATTCATAAGTCAAATCTGGACTTAATGAGTGAAAGTCTGTTAACAGATGTTGCAGGTGTGTTTGGTAGCATTTGCCATTCCTTAGTTTATTATAAACCCCACGAATACAATTTAAGAAAACTAAACTTTCTCATATTTCTGTGGTATATTTTTTTTCCTCTGCTTGGTTGATAGATGTAAAAAGAAGTGCAGAAGTGCCATAGTATTACCATAGTGTCTTTAATTAGCAGTATCACGGAAACATATAGAAATGACTTGCACAGTAGAGAAATAGAGCCAACAATGTTCCAATTGTTTGATGGTACTATTTGGGATGGTGACAGCTGAGTTCTCATGTTTAATTTGGTAAACATAATTTTGTCTAAGGTGGTTGTCACAATACTGCATATATTAGAAATCATGTCATTACATTCCCTAAATTAAGCCTTTTTTAAAAGACATATTTAATACTCTTAGCTGTGAAGGCAACAATATCTAACAAGAAATCTGTCTAATGATGTTTGTAATTTGTAACAGTATCCCTGTACAGAGCACTGTAGTAACAAGCCCAGATAGTATTAATTACTCCTTTCAGCTTAAGAAGAAAATAAGAAGTGCTTAATAATCAATCTCAAGTTTATTAGGAGCTAAATTCCATTGAAGGTGAGAGACAATTTTGCAGTAAGAATGCCAGAGGAACACATTCAGTGGCCCGGAGCATTGCTGAAATTAAAATCATTACATAACAAGTAATGTATGTGTACTTAGCCAACTAGATGACTAACTGGCTGAATTCAGCTTAAAAAAAAAAAATCCCACACGTGTCAATAGTTACCCCTAAAATATTACTTATAGTAAAGAAAAAAAGCTTTAACTTTCTGTGCAGTCAAATCTAAGTGTATCACATTCAATTTTCCTTCTTTAGCAATCTAAATAATTTCCCACCTTGCTCATGATGAATGTCTTGCCAGCTCCTACTCAGTTCCTCCACTTCACACGACCTAATTAAAGAAAACATTTCATGATTGCCTATTTTTCCTCATGCATGACAACCTATTATTTTTCCTATCACCTGATTAGGGCTTTATTATCCTTGGATTTAGATTGATTTTGCTGAGCACTTTAATAAAACACTACTTAGTTTGATTTAAAGGACTACAGGTTTCCTTCATTCATGCAATTATTTTTATAATCATTGTACATTTTAAATACTCTACAGTCCCTCTGAAAAGCAGTTTTAGATTGCCACCAAACAACGTTATAAAATAAGAATCACAGGTGACATTCCTGTTGAATATAGGAATGTGAGTTCCATTGTGGGCAGTCATGAGAGGACATTTTGCAATATAATTTGTCAAGAGTGATAAATCTATTTCATCACATCTGTCAGGGATGGCTCCTGTGTATTAAAACTAGTATAAAGTTTGCTCAAGATAAACCAAAAGTTTCATATGATTAAATAATCATAAATTTATGATGACAAATTACATTTACTGTGTTATCTACAACCCGAGCCAAAATTAGATAGGGTTCAAATGGATGATGATGCATTTTGATTTCATATCTAGTGAATTTTCATTAAATAAATGAGATGTGCAACATTTATAAAACTGCCTTTTATTTTGGACCTTTTACTAGAAAGTTGTATCTTGTCAAAAATAAAGGACATACATACACATTGAATTACTAATTAAATGAATTGCCAGTAGAAAAGTAAAGAAAGTTATTTAAATATTAACTGGAGAACACACAGTGCTTGGTAGATGCTGAGTTGTCACAGACAAGAAGAAATTCCAGTCCTAAGAAAGAAGCATTAAGTCCACTATGCAGTTGTGAGAGACAGGTGGTGTTCAGTGGTAGATAGCCCAGTGAGCCCCACTGGAGTCCAGGGATTAAGGAAATATTGACAGAAGTTTCAGTTATGCATAATCTAATCAGAGATTCAATCCATTATTTATTTATTTATTAAGTGCATATTATGTGCAAGGTTTATTAACAAAATGTTGTCCAGGATTTTAAAGAATCTCAAGGGGCTTGAAAGCACATTGGGGTGACTGAGTTTATCTGTTAAAAATAATTTAAATTGGCCAGGTTTGAAATATGCCTATTGGTGTTCAGGCACCTTAATAATGCCAACTTTGATTTTTTGATTCTATTCTGAGGTAAATCAAAGAATGCGGATGTAAAGTGGCATTTGGTCAAATGGGAACTTCTGTGACTTTCAACATCACACACACACACACACACACACACACACACACACATACACACACACACACACACACACACACACACACCTTGTTCATACTCTTGTTAGAATTCAGAGTTGTTCCAATGTGGTAGAATTTGTTCATCACATCAGGACATTTCTTAAATTTACTTATTTTGATTGACAAAACTGGTGTATATGTTTATAAAAACTTGTTTTGAAATATGTGTAGAAATGACTTATATCAAACTAATTAACATACGCCTTATCTCACATATATCATTTTTTGGGGTGAGAACAAACGTACTCAGTGATTTTCAAGACTAAATACATTATAATTAACTATAGCCACCATGTTATACAGATACATCTCTTGAATTTAATCCTCCTATTGATCTGAAATTTTATATATGTTAACCAATATCCCCTGACACACCCTCAGTCCTTGGCAGCCACCATTCTACTCTCTGCTTCTATCAGTTGGACTTTTTTAGATTCCACATATAAGTGTGATAATGGGATATTTATCTTTCTGTGACTGGCTTAATTCACTTAACATAATGTCTTCTAAGTTCATTTGTGCTGTCACAAATGACAAGATTTCCTTCATTTTAAGGCTGACTAGTATTTCATTGTGGATATATGCCACATTTTCTTTATCCATTTATCCATTGATAGCTACTTACGTTGATTGCATATCTTGGTTATTATAAATAATGCTTCAATGAATGTGGGAGTGCAGATATCTCTTTGACACAGTGATTTCATATTCTTTGGTTATATACCCTGCAGTGGGATTGCTGGATCATTAGGAAGCTCTATTTTTAATTTTATAAGGAATCTTCACATTTTTTTCCATAATGGCTGTACTAATTTACATTCCTGCCAGTAGTGTACACAGGTTCCCTTTCTATAAATTCTCATAGACATTTGTTAGCTTTCATCTTTTTTATTTTTATTAAATTTTTTAAAATTATAATTTAAGCTCTGGGATACATGTGCAGAACATGTGGGTTTGTTACATAGGTATACAGGTGCCATGGTGGTTGGCTGCACCTGTCAAACCATCATCTACATTAGATATTTCTCTTAATTATATACCTCCCCTGCCACCCCCACCCCCCAACAGGCCCCGGTGTGTGATGTTCCCCTTCCCGTGTCCATGTGTTCTCATTGTTCAACTCCCACTTATGGATGAGAATATTCAGTGTTGGTTTTCTGTTTCTGTGTTAGTTTGCTGAGAATGATGTTTTCCAGCTTCATCCATGTCCCTGCAAAGGACATGAACTCATCCTTTTTTATGGCTGCATAGTATTCCATGGTGTATATGTGCCACATTTTTTTTATCCAGTCTATGGGCATTTGGATTAGTTTTCAGTCTTTACTACTGTGAACAGTGCTTCAATAAACATATGTGTGCATGTGTCTTTATAGTAGAATGACATATAATCCTTTGGGTATATACACAGCAATGGGATTACTAGGTCAAATGGTATTACTGGTTCTAGATCCTTGAGGAGTTGCCACACTGTCTTTTGCAATGGTCTAACTTTATACTTCCGGCAACAATGTAAAAGCATTCCTATTTCTCCACATCCTTGCTAGCATCTGTTGTTTCCAGACTTTTTAATGATCACCAAACTAACTGGTGTGAGATGGTGTCTTATTGTGGTTTTCATTTGCATTTTTCTAACGATCAGTGATGAGCTTTTGTTCATGTTTGTTGGCTGCATAAACGTCTTCAAGTGTCTGTTCATATTCTTCCCCCACTTTTGATGGGGTTGTTTGTTTTTTTCTTGTAAATTTGTTTAGGTTCTTTGCAGATTCTGGATACTAGCCCTTTGTCAGATGGACAGATTGCAAAAAAATTCTTCCATTCTCTATGTTGCCTATTCACTCTGATTATAGTTTCTTTTGCAGTAAAGAAGCTCTTAAGTTTTATTAGATCCCATTTGTTAATTTTAGCTTTTGTTGCCATTGCTTTTGGTGTTTTAATCATGAAGTCTTTGCCCATGCCTATGTCCTGAATGGTATTGCCTAGGTTTTCTTCTAGGGTGTTTTATGATTTTAGGTCTTACATTTAAGTCTTTAATCCATCTTGAATTAATTTTTGTATAAGTTGTAAGGAAAGGGTCCAGTTTCAGTTTTCTGAATATGGCTAGCCAGTTTTCCCAATATCATTTATTAAGCAGGGAATCCTTTTTCCATTGCTTGTTTTTGACAGGTGTGTCAAAGATCAGATGGTTATAGATGTGTGGTGTTATTTCTGAGGCCTCTGTTCTGATACATTGGTCTATATATCTGTTTTGGTACCAGTACCATGCTCTTTTGGTTACTGTAGCCATGTAGTATAGTTTGAAGTCAGGCAGTGTGATGCCTCCAGCTTTGTTCTTTTGCTTAAGATTGTCTTGGCTATATTGGCTCTTTTTTGGCTACATATGAAATTTAAACTAGTTTTTTCTAATTCTGTGAATAAAGTGAATAGTAGCTTGATGGGTATACAATTGAATCTATAAACTATTTTGGGAAGCATAGCCATTCTCATATTTGATTCCTTTTATTCATGAGCATAATTTTTTTTTTCCATTTTTTTGTGTGTTCTCTCTTATTTCCTTGAACAGTGGTTTGTTGTTCTCCCTGAAGAGGTCCATCATATTCCTTGTAAGTTGTATTCCTAGGCACTTTATTCTCTTTGTAGCAATTGTGAATGGGAGTTCACTCATTATTTGGTTCTCTGTTTATCTGTTATTTGTGTATAGGAATGCTTGTGATTTTTGCACATTGATTTTGTGTCCTGGGACTTTACTGAAGATGCTCATCAACTTAAGGAATTTAGGGCTGAGAAAAGGGGGTTTTCCAAATATACACTTACGTCATCTGTAAACCGAGATGATTTGTCTTCCTCTCTTCCTGTTTGAATACCCTTTATTTCTTTCTCTTGCCTGCTGCCCTGGCCAGAAATTCCAATACTATGTTGGATAGGTGTGGTGAAAGAGAGCATTCCTGTCTTGTGTCAGTTTTCAAAGGGAATGCTTCCAGCTTTGCCCATTCAGTATCATATTGGCTCTGGGTTTGTCATACATAGCTCTTATTACTTTGAGATACATTCCATCAATACCTAGTTTTTACAATTAAGGGCTGTTGAATTTTATCGAAGGCCTTTTCTGCACCTAAAGACATAATAATGTGGTTTTGGTCACTGGTTCTGTTAATGTGATGGATTATGTTTTCTGATTTACATATGTTGAACCAGCTTTGCATCCCAGGGGTGAAGCCGACTTGATCATGGAGAATAAGCTTTTTGATGTGGATTCAGTTTGCCAGTGTTTTATTCAGGCTTTTTGCATTGATGTTCATCAAGGATATTGGCCTGAAATTTAATTTTTTGCTGTTTTTCACATTTGGGTGTCAGGATGATGCTGACCTTATAAAATGAGTTAGGGAGGAATCCCTCTTTTTCTGTTGTTCAGACTAGTTTCAGAAGGAATAGTGCCAGCTCCTCTTTGTACCTCTGGTAGAATTTGGCTGTGAATCTGTCTGGTCCTGGGCTTTTTTTTGGTTGGTAGGCTATTAATTACTTCCTCAATTTCAGAACTTGTTATTGGTCTATTCGGGTATTCGACTTCTTCCCGGTTTAGTCTTGGAAGGGAGTATGTGTCTGGGAATTTATCAATTTCTTTTAGATTTTCCAGTTTATTCACATAGAGGTGTTTATTCTCTGATGGAAATCTGTATTTCTGTGGGATCAGTGGTGATATCCCCTTTATCGTTTTTTATTATGTCTTTTTGATTCTTCTCTCTCTTCTTCTTTATTATTCTGGCTAGCTGTCTATTTATTTTGTTAATCTTTTCATAAAACCAGCTCCTGGATTCATTGATTTTTTGAAGGGTTTTTCATGTCCCTATCTTCTTCAGTTCTGCTCCAATCTCAGTTATTTCTTGTCTTCTGCTATCTTTTGAATTTGTTTGCTCTTGCTTCTCTAGTTTCTTAATTGTAATGTTACAAGTTCGGGGAGCATCTGAAGCCGGAGGGGTATTCTAAATATAGCACACTGATGGGTCTTAATTCTTCATCCAATTTGCCTTTTAACTGGGGCATTTCGCCCCTTTACATTTAAGGTTAATATTGTTGTGTGAATTTGATTCTTTCATTATGAAACTAGCTGATTATTTTGCTGCTTAGTTGCAGTTTCTTCATAGTGTTGATAGTCTTTATAATTTGGTATATTTTTACAGTGGCTCGTATCAATTTTTCCCTTCCATATTTAGTGCTTCCTTCAGGAGCTCTTGTAACGCAGGCCTTCTGGTGACAAAATCTCTCAGCATTTGCTTTTCTACAAAGGATTTTATTTCTCTTTTGCTTTTGAAGCTTAGTTTGGCTGGATATGAAATTCTGGGTGGAAAATTCTTTTCTTTAAGCATGTTGAATATTGGCCCCCACCCTCTTCTGGCTTGTAGGGTTTCTATAGAGAGATCTGCTGTTAGTCTGATGGGCTTCCCTTTGTGTGTAACCCAACCTTTCTCTCTGGCTGCCCTTAACATTCTTTACTTCATTTCAATCTTGGTGAATCTATTATGTGTCTCATGATTGCTCTTCTTGAGGAGTACCTTTGTGGTGTTCCCCATATTTCCTGAATTTCAATGTTGTCCTGCCTTAAGAGGTTGGGGAAGTTCTCTTGGATAATATCCTGAAGAGTGTTTTCCACCTTGGTTCCATCTTCCTGTCACTTTCAGGTACACCAATCAAACATAAGTTTGTTTTTTTTTTTTTTTTCACAAAGTCCCATATTTCTTGGAGGCTTTGTTCATCCCTTTTCATTCTGTTTTTTCCAATCATGTCTTCACACTTCATTAATTTGATCTTCAATCTCTGATATCCTTTCTTCCACTTGATTGATTCGGCTATTGTTACTTGTGTATGCTTCAAAAAGTTCTTGTGCTGTTTTTTTCAGCTCCATCAGGTCATTTATGTTCTTCTCTAAACTGGTTATTCTAGTTAACAATTTTTCCAACCTTTTTTCAACGTGCTTAGCTCCCTTGCATTGAATTAGAACATGCACCTTTAGCTCAGAAGAGTTTGTTATTACTAACCTCCTCAAGCTTACTTCTGCCAATTTGTTAAACTCATTCTCCATCCAGTTTTGTTCCCTTGCTGACAAGGAATTATGATCCTTTGGAGAAGAGGCATTCTGATATTTGGAATTTTCAGCTTTTTTGTGCTGGTTTTTCCTCATCTTTACGGATTTATCTAACATTGGTCTTTGATGTCGGTGACCTTCAGATGGGATTTCTGTGTGGATGTCCCTTTTGTTGATATTGATGCTATTCTTTTATGTTTATTACTTTTCCTTCTAACAGTCAGGCCCCTCTGCTGCAGGTCTGCTAGAGTTTGCTGGAGGTACACTCCAGACCCTGTTTACTCTGGTATCACCAGCAGAGATCACCTGCAGAATAGCAAAGATTGATGCCTGTTCCTTCTTCTGGAGGCTTTGTCCCAGAAGGGTATCTGCCAGATGCAAGCCAGAGCACTCCCGTATGAGATGTCTGTTGACCCCTGCTGGGAGGTGTCTCCCAGTCAGGAGGCACGTGGGTCAGAGACCTCCTTGAGGAGGCAGTCAGCCCCTTAGCAGAGCTCAAGTGCTCTGCCTGGACATCTGCTGTGTTTTTCAGAGCTGGCAGGCAGTAACATTTAAGTCTGCTAAAGCTGCACTCACAGCCACCCCTTCCCCCAAGTGTTCTGTCCCAGGGAGATGGGAATTTTATCTACAAACCCCTGACTGGGGCTGCTGCCTTTCTTTCAGAGATGTCCTGCCCAGAGAGGAAAAATCTAGAGAGGCAGTCTGGCTACAACAGTTTGAACTTCCAGGAGGTTTTGTTTATACTGTGAGAGGAAAACTGCCTATTCAAGCCTCAGTAATGGTGGACACCCCTGCTCCCACCAAGCTCAAGTGTTCCAGGTCAACTTCAGACTGCTGTGTTGGCAGTGAGAATTTCAAGCCAGTGGATCTTTGTGGGCTTGGTGGGGGTGGGATCCACTGAGCTAGACCACTTGGCTCCCTACCTTCAGCCTCCTTTCCAGGGGAGTGAATGGTTCTGTCTTGCTAGTGTTCCAGGTGCCACTAGGGTAGGGAAAAAAAAAAAAAAAAAAAAAAAAAAAAAAAAAAAAAAAAAAAAAAAAACTCCTGCAGCTAGCTTGGCATCTGTCCAAATGGCCACCCAGTTTTGTGCTTGAAACCCAGGGCCCTGGTAGTATAGGCACCTGAGGGAATCTCTTGGTCTGTGGGTTGCAACAGCCATGGGAAAAGCATAGTATCTGGATTGGAGTGCACTGTTCCTCATGGCACAGTTCCTCACAGCTTCCCTTGGCTAGGGGAGGGAATTCCCCAACCCCTTCTGCTTCCCAGGGGAGGCAATACCCCACCCCTGCTTTGGCTCACCCTCATTGGGCTGCACTCATTGTTTAACCAGACCCAATGAGATGAGCCTGGTACCTCAATTGGATATGCAGAAATCATGCACCTTCTGCATCAATCTTGCTGGGAGCTGTAGACCAGAGCAATTCCTATTCAGCCATCTTGAGAGCCATCAGCTTTCATCTTTTTTAAACAGCAATCATAAGAGGTGTGAGGTGTTATCTCACTTTTTTAATGTGCCTGCTTATTTGTGTCTTCTGTTAAGAAATGTCTTTTTAAGTGTTTTGTCCATTTTTAATCACATTATTTGTTGCTATCATGTTATCTGACTTTCTCGTGTATTTTAGATAGTAACCCTTTATCAGATGCATACTTTGCACATAATTTCTCTCATTCTCTGTGTAGTTTCTCCACTCTGTTGATTATTTCCCTTGCTGTGCAGGAGCTTTTTAGTTTGGTATAATTCCATTTGTCACGACATTTTTAAATAGATGGCTTTTCCAACCCCTGCTTTAAATATGCTCAATTTTTATCTCCTGGAGATTCCTACGCAACAACCAGTCATATACTAATCAGTATATGGAAATCGAGTTGTCACTGGACAATCAGTTTTTAATTTAGTCAGTAACATAATTCCATGCAAAGATTTACCTGTCTGGATAACTAAGAGATGGAAAGAAGAATATTGTAAAGAGTTTGATTTTCATAAATGGGACCCTAAGAATAGTGGTAATAAGAGCTATTCCTACTTCCAATCATTTGCTCCTTGATCTGTGTGTTCTAGTCATTGACTGTTGGCTATTGGTTAAGTGCATATACTTTATTTTAGTGGACAGCCACTGATCCTTGAAGGTGCTGTTCTTGAGATGGTACCTTTGCTCACCTCTCAACAAGCAATTTCTCCATTATATCAGGGCAGCTGTGTACACAGAACGATAAATTTCATAATTATTATGTTATTATATGTGTTCTTGGCTATGCTAGTGCCTCAGTGATGTATGTGAAATGATGACAATGGACTGGGCCCTTGAATGGTGCTGGCAGAGGCATCTGAGCAGGGAAGACTGAACTGTAAACAGGCTACTCTGTATTCTATTACTCTTTGTTCTATCAGGCAGCTGCTTCTGGTTATGAAATACATACTCAGGAGCTAGGGAAAAAACTATCTGCTGGAAAAAAAACCCTATAAATTAGTAGGATTTGAATTTCTTCCAACACTCATATAGATGACATAACAGGAGGACTTTAGCAGTGTTTCAGTCACTCTAACATTAATTTCATCTCAGGTCCCATATCTAACAGTCCTAAGATGACTAGCTATCGCCTTTTCTATAGTGCATGGCTACATGGGTAAATAGACCCAGATTCCTTGAGAAAGCATCAAAGTGCTGTACTTACCCTATATCCTACACTTGCTTTACAGAATCACCTCAGTGAGAATCCCAACTTCTTTTTAATTAGTGAGCTCAGAATCTGAGACCTGTGTTAAATTCTGAAACTTGATAAAGTGGGACTTCTCTTTATCAGCTCATCTATTCTTCTTATTATTATTAAGCAAATGCTAGTTAACTGGCCATCTATCTTTCCCTTCATAACACCATGATATATTAGTAATGTCACAGATCTCTGTAGGTCAAATTCTGCTGATTGCTTTATGCAATTGTTTTCTTCTAAGATTTTTATCTACCTCCCATTGTTGTTTATATTTTTCCATCTGATCTCTACTCTTCTGAAATTCTATATTCCAATTTGATGGTGACATTTTCTGCTATCATCTCTGGACTGGGAGCCGTCACCCAAATTTCTCAAACATGTCAGTGTTTTTCCTCATACATACAATTTGTTGCCCAAAAGAAGGTAGTGTCCTCTGGATCCCTGGAGAGAAATAGTAAGGTTGTGAATTATCAGGGCCTTAAATAAAAAGTGGCTCCTCATCTTTCACCTCTTGGGTCACAAACTGCATATTTGCTGCCTCTCTGACAAACTCTATATGAATAATGCTTTTCTATTGCTTCTTTATTATATTGCCCTATTCACTCTTTCAGGATGGCTAATGAGACTCTGGAAATTATGTTAATTGATTATTTGATTATTGTCTACTTGGCCACTAGATTCTGAGCATCTCAGTGACATGAGCATTTCCTGTCTTCTATTCCCCTACATCGCTGGCTTTTAGAAACTAAAAAAAAAAATACTTATTAAAGAAAATGATATTTTGTTTTTACATTTAATGGTCTCTAGAAAGCTGTTATACCTTCTTACGTGTAGCAAGTATTTTGATAGCAGTAGGTGTCAAAATGTCTGGCAGGGGCTTAGAAAATGATACCAGTTCTTCTGATTCACAGACTATTACCAAACAAAAGGCCACCTTTATATATATTAATAAAAGGTATTTTTAAGAGTGAAGTAAATTCTACAAGAATTATGGAACCATTTAGCAAACCAAAATATACATTTTGGGTGTACCAGAAGCAGCATATAAAGATAAACAAGCAGAAATAGTTTTTAAATAAATAATGGCAGAAAACTTTTCACTTCTGGAGAGAGGGAAATGAACATTCAGATCCATGAAGAAAAAAGAACCCCAAATGAATTCAATGTAAAGAGATCTTAATCAAGACACATTATAGTCAAATTCTCAAAAGTCAACAGAGAATTTTGCAACAACAAAGGAAAAGCAGCTTGTTACATACAAGGAAATTCTTATAAGACTATCAGTAAATTCCTCAGCAGAAATCTTATAGGCCAATAGAGAGTGGGATAGAATATTCAAAGTACTGAAAGGAAAAAAGCAAAACAAAACTGCCAACCAAGAATATTATACCTGGAAAGCCTGTCCCACAGATATTAAGGAAAGATAAGGGCTTCCTCAGACACACAATAGCTCTGAGACTTCACTGCCACTAGTCCTGCCTTACAAGAAATGGTAAAGAAATTTCTTCAAGTTGAAATAGAAAGATGCAAACTAACAATATGGAAACCTGACCCAAAGTATAAAACTTAGTGTACAGGTAAATATATAGAGAAATTTAGAATACTCTTAATTTTTTATTCCAACAAAACAGTTAAAAAATATAAGTATATGAAAAACTGGAGCTATATGATTTGGTAGAGGACACTGAAGATTTGGTAATGGATGTAAGTTGTGGCATTAGTAACATAAAATGTGGGGAAAAGGGAAGTTAAAGTGTAGTTTTTAAAAATTTGGTTGAAGTTAAGTTGTTATCAGCTAAAAACAGACTGTTATAAATAAAGGATACTCTATGTAAGCCTCACAGTAACCACAAAGAAAAAAACTTATAACAGATACACAAAAGATAAGTGAAAAGGAATCAAAGCATATGAGTATAAAAATTATTAAAACACAAAGGAAGAAAACAAGACAGGAAGAGTTAATCAATGGAAATATAAAACGGAACAATTAACAAAATAACTGTAGTAAGTCCTTATCTATCAATAATTACTTTAAATGTAAATAAATTGTATTCTCCATTCAAACAGATTGGCTTCATGGATAAAGAAACAATTTCTAACAAAAGGCTGCCTCAAGGAACTTTCTTTAGCTTTAGGCACACACATTGGCAGAAAGTGAATTGTGATGATTGGAAATGATACTGGATATCATTTCAAGCCTCTTAGGTTTGCTAAGAAAGCCCCAATATATATCATGCTATTTTATAAGCAGTAATTCATAATGGCAACTAACAATTATTCCTGCAATATCATGCATTCCTCTAAAAATTCACCTAAGCTTTTAATCATTTCTCTGATTGGTTTAACTTTTCTTTGATTGAAAGAACAAAGTACCTTTGGAGGCTTCCAGTTGGGCTGAGAGACAGGGCGATCCAAAGGGTGGCCTGCTTAATGCCAGACTTAAAATAGGAGGAAAAAAAAAAAAAACCGGGAGACTTGGCTAAGCTAAGAAGAATGACAAGCAGAAGATCCTAAAGCCATCTCTAGCCCAATTAACTCTTTCACATATTTATTGGAAAAGAGCATTTAACCCTTTGGAAAACACCAAGCAAAGATCCTGGTGCAGCCCTGGCTTCTTCAGCCAGGACCACAGTTGCAGCAGGGTTCCCCTCGGCCATCCAGGGCTTATCAATGAGACCCTTCATTTGCATGTCAATCCTTTTACATGATTAATATGTATTTATTGACCAGGAGGCCTTCCCAACCTAAGATAAAGGAAGACAGGCAGCCCTCTTTTATAAGGCAACCGTAACTTTCCTGGCAGGACTCACAATTGTGCACAGGAATAATTCCCTTCCAGATAAAAAGTTCCCACCATTCAGATACACAATAATGGAAGGAAAACAGGCCAAACTGAACACAGAAATCTGAAATCTCTACTCCATTCCCCACAGATCCTTAAAGTGATTTGTGTTCATTTCCTATTACCTCAGTTGAGGAGTGTGGACAGGCACCTAGAAGAGCAGAGAAAAATGACCCCCAGCCTGGGAATTTGGATCTCTTCTGCTGCTCATGAAAGTCTTTTTTTTTTTTTTTTTTGTAGCCCAACATATAATCTATTATGAAGAATGTGCTTGAGAAAAAAGTATATTCTGCTGCTGTTTGATGTTGGAATTCACTTGGGGTGGCTGGCAAAACGTTACAGAAAATATTTAGGGAAAGTTATAGATTATAGTTTCAAACTTTTTGGAAGGTCAAAATGTTTTATTGGGGCAGACTGAAGGCAGCTGGTAGGTCCATTAAGTATAGGAAAGAGATAGAGATGAACAAAGGCCTTACCCTGCATTCCTTTGTCTCCACTCTAACCATTTACTCAGGTTCATTTGTGCTGGGTGGCCCTCTCTGGGGAGGATAAAAGGGAAATTACCTGTTAATAGTGTTTACTCTGGGCCTTGGAACCTAAAGCTTTTACCAGTTGTAAAATCATTCTCTTAACCATGTTAATTATCCACAAATGTGTTAAATTAGAACTCTGTTGTAAAATCTTGAGAGAATAAAAGTGTGAATGAACAGGGAGTCTTGGTTGCATATTTCCCTCTGAAAGCAGCCAACAGCCAACAGCCATCCCTAGTCCACTTGAAACACTGTAATGGTGTGAGAGTGCATTAATTCATCTGTCGTTGAGTCAGGGTCTGCAGGTCAGACTTCTGCAGGAGGTGAAAACATCTCAGGTGGTGACCCCAACGTGACTGAGGATACAAGTGGTGCCCCATGTGCATAACGGTGATGTGATACTGTCACTGCAGGCACTTGAACAAGGAGCAAACCAATACAATCATCGCTGGGAAGAAGGAATGGCGAACCTCCTGAGACTGGAGAGTGAAGAGGACTGCACGGTCAGGTAAGGTAAAGTAGTAGTAAGTCACTGGTACTCACCAGGGATTGCCAAACTTGGGGAGGCATTGTTTCAGGCTTGGGATTCAACATGGGACAGCAGTTATCAGCACAACAGAAACAGTATCAAGCTCCATTAAAAGATATTTCAAACTGCTGTTTCCCAAGGCCCATGGTTCTCAGTAAAGAGCACGCTAGACATAAAGCTCTGTGAACAAATGTGGAGAAATCATGAACGAAGTCATCCAATGAACAGGGAAAGGGAAAAAAGAAATGCAACAGCTATAGGAATTTGTTTTAAGCAAGCAGCATTACAGAAGGAACTCAGCCTGCCCAGTAATTGATGATCAGCAAGGCAATCAGGTGTATGTTTATTAAAAAAGTAAGAAAAAAAGGCATTCCAGGCTGGAGTTGCGCAGCCAAGCAAAAGAAAAAACAAACAAACAAACAAACAAAATGGAGAAGAGGCTCTGGCAGGGAAGCTCCGCCTAAGGCCAGCAACTGTGACGGGGCAGGGGAGCGAGCAGCACAAGTGGAAAGCAGAGAGCAGCACCTGGGCGGGGACAGTGCAGCTGCTGTCCAGGACCTGCACCACTGAGGGCTGCTCTCCCCAGGTGTCCCATGGTGAAATTTTGTGTGTTCTCTGTATGCAAGCAAGATTCCAAATAGTAATTCTCTGCTAAGATTTAAGTAAAATTTAAGGATTTGTAAGAACTTTTTCTAATATTAGCCACTGTTGTTATTCCAACCCTACTTTTAACGTAGCTCTTTTAAAATCCAATCTAAGTAACTCAGTAACTCTGAAGGGAGAGAAATTCCAGCTAGCCCATGAATTAGTAAGGAGGAATGAAAAGTCAGCCATATAGCTTTGCTCCTCAATAGAAAAAAATTTCCTAATTGACTAATAAGTTGCAAAATCTGTTTTCTGTCTTAAAAGGCACCACTACTAGTACAAGCCTTATTTACCCTTAATTTTGGAAATCTAAATGATAAATTTCAATCAGCTATGAAAGAAGGCCCATGAATTAGTTAAAAAGCAATTAAGAGCTAAGCATGTAAAACCACACATTTACCTTTAAAGGAAAACTATAAGCCACATTAAATAATATTTGTTGAATTAAGAAGTAAAACTGTGCCCGTTTCTCAGACAGTGAAAGAAATTTATATGCAAGTGTGGTAAAACATGTATGAAAAACTGATTAGAGATAGCCTTTGCTCAGCTAGTGAGTAACTGTTTTCAGAACTGTTTGCCAGTTTAAAGTCCATAAACGTGGTCAACCTGAAAACTTACAAGATTTAAGCTATTCTAACTATAGCTTTAAGCACATGGTTAGTGTAGTATATTCTTTTTAAGTCTCTGCTTCAAAAATATGTTTTTGAATATTTACCAACCACCCCAAGTGAATTCCAACAGTTTGATGGAATGTTCTAGACCCCTGTAGTGTACAGCGTTGTTCAAATGACAAATATGTGGATATACACAACATGCTCCTGAAAAACCAATGTGCCAAAGAAAAAATCAAAAAAGAAATTAAAAAAAAATAGCTTCAGTTAAACAAAAATGGAAATACAACATACCAAAACTCATGGTATGCAGCAAAAGCAGTTCTAGAAAGGAAGTTTATACCAACAAATGCCTATCAAAAAAGAAGAAAAGACCTTAAATAACTTAATGTTACACCACAAAGAGCTAGAGAAGTAACAAACTCAGTCTATTGTTAATAGAAGAAGGAAAATAATAAATATCACAGTAGTGACAATGAAATAGAGACTAAAAGACCAAGAGAAAATAATAAAATGAAGAGTTCTGTTTTTCTTTAAAAGATAAACAAAATTAGCAAACCTAACTAGAGTAAGAAAAACGGTGAGATTAAAATAAATAAAATCAGAAATAAAAGAGGAGACATTACAACTGATCCCACAGAAATACAAATAATTATATAAGACTATTATAAATAATTCTTTACCAACAAATTGGATAACATTGATAAATTGAAGTCACAAATAAATTGAAAGATATCCCATGTTCATGAATTTAAAAAATTAATATTGTTAGAATGTCCATACAATCCAAGTGAGCTACAAATTCAATGTAATCCTCATCGAAATTCCAATGATGTTTTTTAAAGAAATAAAAAAATAAAATCCTGAAATGTATATGGTACCATGAAATACTCCAAATAGTCAAAGACATATTGGAGTATGTTGCAGATTGGGGGTGTAGAAACACAGCCAGAGGTATTCCACTATCTAACTTCAAAATCTACTACAAAGTGATTGTTATTAAACACCATGATACTGACCTAAAGTCAGGCACATAAACCACTGGAACAGACTGGAGAAACTGAAAGTATATTTCATGTGCCACATGTTTATAGCTAATTGATTTTTCACAATGCTGCCAAGAGACTACAATGGGGAAAAGTTTTTCCTCAATAAATATGTTGGAAATACTGGATATTCATATGCAGAAAAATGAAATTAGATTCTTATTTCATACCAAAGAAAAATATCACCTGAATGTGGATTAAAGATTTAAACATAAGACATGAACTGTAAAAGTACTGGAAGAAAACATAAGGGAAAACCCCATGTCATGGATCTGGGCAATTATTTTTTTTAATATGACTTCAAAAGCACAGACAAGAAAAGCGAAAGTAGACAAACAGGATTATATCAAACTATAAATCTTCTATATAGCAAAGGAAATCATCAACAAAGCAAAGAAACAGTCTATTAAATGTGGAAAAGTATTTGTAAACCATGCACCTGATAAGTGGTTAATATCCAAAATATATATCTAAAACAACTGAATCACAAGGAAACAAATAATCCTATTGACAAATGAGAAAAGGACCTGAATAGACATACAAAATGGCCAACAGATATATGAAAAAATGTGCACGTTACTAATCGTCAGGGAAATGCAAATAAAAACCACAGTGAAATATCACCTTATACTTCTTAGAATGGCTGTTATAAAAAAGACAAAAGCTAATAAGTGTTGGTAAGGATGTGGAGAAAAGGGAACTCATGCCCATGTTGGCAAGAACATAAACTAGCATAGCCATTATGGAAAACAATATAGAAGTTCCTCAAAAAATTAAAAATAAAGCTGTCATATGATCCAGCAATCCCACTACTGAGTATCTATCCACAGTATGAGATTACTACTATGTCAAAGAGATGACTGCACTCCCACGTTAACTGAAACATTATTCACAATAGCCATGATATACAAGCAACCTAATTGTCCATCAATAGGTGAATGAACAAAATGTGGTATATATATACACAGTGGAATACTAGTCAGCCTTAAAATGAAGGACATTTTGTCATGTGGATGAACTTGGAGGTCACTATTGTAAAGTAAAATAAGCTAGGCACAGAAAGATAAATATAGCCTTGCCTCATGTACATGTGGTATCTAAAAAAAATCCAACTGAGAGAAGCAGAGTAGAGTGGTGGTTACCGGAGATAGGGTAGAGGAAAGTGAGGGAATTGGGGAAATGTTGGTTAAAGGGTACAAAGTTTTAGTTAGACAGCACCAATATATTTATTGAACTATACTGTCACTATTGTTAATATTATATTATTATTGATGAAAGATTAAATCTCAAACGTTCTTACCACAAAGAATGTCATGTGATGTGCTGAATATGTTAATTAGCCTGATTTAATTCTTGTATATGAATATTTATATCAAAACATCACTTTGAGCATTATATATACAATTTTATTTGTCAATTATACATTAATAAAGATAGAAAAAATGTTTAAAATGTTCTAGCTTCAACTGTTATATAAACGCAAATTTACAGATGAATAAAATGTATTTATCTAATAAAAAATAAAATTTTATTTCTCATTTATATTTGAGTTTTTACTATTACTAAATTCAACACATTTTTATAATGTTACAAAGCAGGGGCCCAATTGACTTTTATTCTAAATACTTCTGTGGTACATATTATGGTATATAATTAAAGAAAATACCCACATCTAAATTTTGTAAAGGAATCAAATAGCAGTATTTGACAATATCAGGTCTTTTATAGGTTAGCAGCAATAAAAATTTGTGTTTCTCTTAAAATTTGTTTATAGACTATATAGTCTCTTTTTTGTTAATTGTTTTAATCCTTTTAGATGAATATTTTATATCATACATATATATTATGATACATATACAGCATATATATACAAACATTTATATAACGTTTGTAAGATAGAATATTAAAGAAAACTTTTTTCAGCTTTATTAAGGTATAATTGACAAATTAAATTATATATAATGCTCAAAGGGATGTTTGATATAAATATTCATGTAACAAGATTAAATTGTCTCTTCTTAATTCAAACTTACAAAAAATATATGCTCTTAAAGGGAGATGAGGAAAGAAAAAGAGAAAGATCATAATCCAATAAAAGTTCTGAGGTGAGAATTCTGAAATTGTATGCTATTAAAAAAACTCATCAGCTTGACACAGTCAGGTTCATTCTAGAAGTTCAATTCTTATGCAATGAAGCTCATTTGTCTAGGAGACATCCCAATGCAATAGGAACTTTTAGTAAAGATTTAGCAAAATGCTTTCTTTTCCTACGGCACAAATAAAGAATAATCTCCTTAGAGGAATAAGCTTGTTATAACTTATACTTATTTTTTAATCTTATCCAGTATTCAAATAGTTTTCATCTGTCCCCCTCCCTGGCTAGGAATTCCATTACTAAGTAGGTGATACAATAGATACATATATGCCTCACTTTGAATGGAAAAGGTCAAATTACTCATTTTCAATAAATATTTTATGTTTTGTAATTCTTTGATGAACACTATCCCCCTTTACCATATGAAGGCATGCTTTGTGAAAGGTACTGAATTACAAAATAAACTTCTATTGAAGTTAGCTTAAAAATGAAGAATTTGGGATTTCACAGCATATTTTAAGCTGGCCCACATGAGGTGTTTCTACTCATATATTTAGGTAGATTAATCAGAAATTTGCATATCTTTCTTAAATTTTAGAAACCATAAACAAGCACATTCTACAAAAACCAAGTCTGATAGCTCTGAATAAGGAATATTTATAGCATCACAGCAGTAAGTTCTGTTAGTATAGAACATAGACTTATTATTTTTTAATCATAGTTTACTTGTTAACACTAGAGATTGAGCAAAATAAATGCTTTGAAAAAAATAAGCTTACGGATTATTTTGCAATTGAACCTCATATTTGTTTAATTCTTGGGGAAGTTGCTTTGTTATAGATTTATGTTACTGCACTCAGCAGAACCTTTCACATTTGTGTATAAGAAAGATGTATACTATTTTTACTTTGAATATTTTAGAACTAGTATACACCAAGATTTCATATATTCATTTTACTGCCAAGATATTACATGAGATGTATTACAACAAATAAATAGGGGATCACTGGACAATAGGCAGTCAATAGAAGAGCCTCAAGCATATTGTAAAGTAGATATAAGGGCTTTGTTGCTGAGTGGCATGCCTTTGGTCTGTTTAAATAAATCCGATTTTCTCAGCTTATAAATTTAATTTCCATATTCTGGAAATCATGCTTCCAGTTTTTGTTAATAGAAGATGCTTACTGTGAACTTCCAGAATCTGAAGAAGGGAGTGATCTTGCCAGGCCTGGTGGCTCATGCCTGTAATCCCAGCACTTCAGGAAGTCAAGTCAGGAGGATCACTCGAGGCCAGGAGTAGGAGACCAGGCTGGTCAACATTGTGAGACCTTCTCTCTATCAAAAAAAAAAAGAAATAATGATAATAATAAATACATTAATTAATTAAAAATAAAAATAAAAAAGAACACAGTGTTAAAACCCCATCATCTCAGCCCAAAAACTCCTTAAGCTGATAAACAACTTCAGCAGACTCAGGATGCAAAATCAGTGTGCAAAAATCACAAATGTTTCTATACACCAAAAACAGACAAAAGCAGAGAGCCAAATCATGAGTGAACTCCATTCACAATTGCTACCAAAAACAAAAAACAAAAAACAAAAACGAAAAAACAAAAAAACAAACAAACAAAAAAACACAAAAAACTTGGGTGCGGTGGCTCATGCCTGTAATTCCAGCACTTTGGGAGCCCAAGGTGGGTGGATTACAAGGTCAGCAGATTGAGACCATGCTGGCCAACATGGTGAAATCCCGTTTCTACTAAAAATACAAAAATTAGCTGAGTGTGGTGGCACATGCCTGTATTTCCAGCTACTTGGGAGGCTGAGGCAGGAGAATCGCTTGAACCAGGGAGTTGGAGGTTGCAGTGAGTCCAGGTCACACCACTGCACTCCAGCCTGGAGACAGAGCAAGCCTCTGCCTCAAAATAAAAAAAAATAAATAAAATAAAATACCTAGGAATATAACTTACAAGGGAGGTGAAGGACCTCTTCAAGGTCAACTACAAACCACTGTTCAAGGAAATAAGAGAGGACACAAACAACTAGAAAAAAATTCCATGCTCATAGATACAAAGAACCAGGAGTGTGAAAATGGCCATACTGCCCAAAGTAATTTTTAGATTCAATGCCATTCCCATTGAGTTACCATTGACTTTCTTCACAGAACTACAAAAAACTACTTTACATTTCATATAAAACTAAAAAAGAGCCTGTATAGCCAAGATAATGCTAAGCAAAAAGAACAAAGATGGAGGCATCACACTACCCAATTTCAAACTATATTACATGACTACAGTAACCAAAACAACATGGTAATGGTACCAAAACTGATATATAGAACAATGTAACAGTACAAGAGCCTCAGAAATAATACCACATCTACAACCATCTGATGTTCAACAAACCTGAAAAAAAACAAGCAATGGGGAAAGGATTCCCTATTTAATAAATGATGTTGGGAAAACTGGCTAGCCACATGCAGAAAGCTGAAACTAGATTTCCTCCTTACACATTATACAAAAATTAATTCAAGATGGATTAAAGAATTAAATGTAAAATCTAAAACCATAAAAATCCTGAAGAAAATCTAGGCAATACCATTCAGTACATAGGCATGGGCAAAGATTTCATGACTAAAACACCAAAAGCAATTGCAGCAAAAGCCAAAATTAACAAATAGGATCTAATGAAACTAAAGAGCTACTCAGTAAAATAAATTATCACCAGAGTGAAGAGGAAACCTACAGAATGAGAGAAAATTTTTGCAATCTACCCATCTGACAAAGGTACTAATATCTAGAATCTACAAGAAACTTAAACAAATTTACCAGAAAAAAACAACCCCATCAAAAAGTGGACAAAGAATATCAACAGACACTTCTCAAAAGAAGTCATTTATGTGGCCAACAAACATATGAAAGAAAGCTCATCATCACTGGTCATTACAGAAATGCAAATCAAAACCATGATGAGATGCCATCTCACACCACTTAGAATGGCAATCATTAAAAAGTCTGGAAACAACAGATACTGGCAAGGATGTAGAGAATTGGGAACAGTTTTACACTGTTGGTGGAAGTGTAAATTGGTTCAACCATTGTGGAATACAGTGTGGTGATTCCTCAAGGATCTGGAACCAGAAGTACCATTTGACCCAGCAATCCCATTACCGGTTATGTACCCAAAGGATTATAAATTATTCTACTATAAAGACACATGCATATGTATGTTTACTGTAGCACTGTCCACAATAGCAAAGACTTGGAACCAATACAAATACCCATCAATAATAGACTGGATAAAGAAAATGTGGCACATATACACCATGAACTACTATGCAGCCATAAAAAATGATGCGTTCATGTCCTTGCAGGGACATTGATGAAGTTAGAAACTATCATTCTCAGCAAACTAACACAGGAATGGAAAATGAAACACCGCATGTTCTCACTCATAAGTGGGAGGTGAAGAATGAGAACACATGGATACAGGAAGGGGAACATCACATACCTGGGCCTATTGGGGGGTTGGGGAGAAGAGGAGGGAGAGCATTAGGACAAATACCCAATGCATGCGGGGCTTAAAACCTACATGATTGGGTTGATAGGTGCAGCAAATCACCATGGCACATGTATACCTATGTAAAAAACCTGAAGATTCAGCACATGTATCCCAGAACTTAAAAGTAAAATAAAAAATAAAAATAAAAAAATAAAGAGTGATCTCAAATAGGGATAGAGGAAAGGAGGAGGGGCAATGGTAAGGAATATGTTGCAGGCTGTGCTCCTCTCCCCATGTAAATTAGAATCAGTGGGGGTAGTGAGATCTACCTACCTTGGAAATCTACAAAGGTGAAGATCAAGATTGTCAGACCCACTGGATGAAGAAAACTAATTTACACACATAAACACTAAAATAAAGACAAAGAAAACACACAATAAAATAATAGATTCAGTGGCACAGGAAGCAACCAGGGTTTCTTTTTTTAAATCTATTTTAGCTTATCTTAGTTTATTTTAATTTATCTACTTATTGATAAATGTATCTTCTAAAAAGGTTGTTCTCTGTAAGGCATTATGGTGCAGACAATTCAGTCCTCAGAAAGAAGCAGAGATAATTTCACACACGTTGAATGCTCAAGTATAACATATAAATAAGAGGATATTGTTATTCATTACAATATTAGTAGCAGTAAGCAGTTCTTATTTTATGAAAGAAATAAATCCATGAGCACTAAGCAAAAGTTGAGTATCTTCGTGAACAGTATGTACAAAAATTTTACTGATTTTTTTTTTGTATTTCTAATATATTGTGCCCAACAAAACATTTTTGGATAAATGACAATAAGTTGGGCTATTGTTCAGTGCATTTCAATTTCCAACATAATATTTGGAAGTGTATCAGTTTAATGGCAAAAGTTACTTTCAAGGAAGAGTTGTTCAGTAATGAGATTTTAGCTTTTCATAATTCTGTTTATGACTTAAGGAGATATTTACTTATATATTTACTTATATGTTACCCCAGTTTGCGATATTTTCATCAAGAATAATAAAGAAACTGACATGAGGGAATTTCAATTCTCAACACCCTGACATATTTTAAACTTAATAGATGAGGTTATTCAAATGCAAAACTACATTCAAGTCAATATATGAAAACATGTTGAAATTTTCCTTTTATCAAAATATGAGGCAACGCTTGCCCAAATTCAAAACCATTATTTTGGGAGATAAACAGCAAAATAATTTTCTGCTTTTGTTGGTGTTAGAATTTGGTGCTATATCAGTGTAATAGCTGAGAGTGATATGGTCTAGCAGTATTTTGATGAATTACATGATTATAGTAAAAATGAACAATTTCATTATGCTTGAATTAATAATGGTAGTATGATTTGGCAAGTACTCTTGCAACATTCTCTAACTCATCACTTCAGAAGACAGACTTAGGTAGTCCATTCATTGTTTTAGAAAATATAGGCTGCAATTGAGTTTAAAAAGCAGAAGGGCAGGGAGAAAGAGATCAGCTTTAGAAAGTAATGCATGTACTGGTTCTCACATTATTGCTTGATTATATTACCTCTTACTGCTCATTTTAATCTCTTGCATAACTAACAGTATCTCAGAAAATAAAAAGAAATTTTGGAACATTACACTGTTTACCAAATTTAATTAAAAATACTACACACCCCAAGGTACTCTTGAGACACAGAAATTATGTGCATATGTGTGTTATTTTACATTTAGATTTAAGATGATTAAGAAGGATAATATATAATCAATGCAGCATTCATTTGGGTATCAATCAAGTAAAACACACAGAACTGAGCATGACATAATTTCAGTAATAAAGAGTACAAACTGTGAATTGATTTAATATATTCAAACTAAGTACTCTTCTTTAATGTAACTCACAATTTGTTACACAAAATTATTCTGTTATTTTTCTCTAAAATTTTACATGCCTGGATAAATTTCTTAAAGGATACACATTAAGGCACTCTTTGAAGAATTTATACTTAAAGCCTACATTGTGGATCAGAAATAGTCAAAATTAACAGTTTAACATCTTATTTACAGAGATATTACAGAACATAAAGCTAAATTAATATTTTAATAAATAACACTGTAATGTAAATACAAAATGAGCATTCCAATCCAATCTACAGTAAATTATATGCTTCTTGCAAATTTTAAACTGATATCTGATATGTAGGTTTTCTTTTTGTACTTTTAAATAGCATAAATTATGTATCCATTTTTTTCATAATGCCTTTTTTAGCAATCTCAAAATGTATGCTCATTCTGTAATATTTTATCTATAATTGTTTGGGTGCTATCAATAAGAAAAAACTTCTATGCTTACTAGACTAGATTATTTCAAAACAAGTATATCCTGTGAAAATTTGTGTTATCTCTTAATATTTGAATGGTTTTTAAAATAGGGTTGTTTTGAACTTGAGTTGTAAAGTAAAACTGAAGAAAACGTTATGTTTCATTTTTTTCAAAGACATTTACACATGAAGGCTATATTTTATGCCGTCCTATACAAAACTAGGTAATGGTTCTGTTCTCCATTATTATAAGGTTATTCAGACATGGTGAAAAGAGAAGAAAGTGTTGATTAGAAGTTACATTTATTTGATCACCTTCTGCAAATCATATGCTTCAAACTTTGGAATTATATAGTGTCCTAAAATGCAGTCATTGACAATCACTAGAGCCTTACCTCCCAAATTAGAATAAAACTATTTTGAAGATAGAGAAAAACAAAAGAATATTATGTTTTCCTGAATCATTTGTTTTAATCAAACGAAAAAAAATTTGTGGTCTTAAAAGTTGTTTTATCCATAAAATTAAGCAAATGTTGTCAACTGAGTTCTTCTCAATGAAGTCAACCTTGTGTAATTCATGAGCTAAGGGAATAAGACATAATTAAGGTCAATGAATGACTGAAAATGGGGTGTGTGTGTGTGTGTGTGTGTGTGTGTGTGTGTATGCGTGTGTTTAGAGCTTGATGGTATAAACAACACATTCCCATTTCTAGCCATGGAATATTACTTTGGCAAGAAGTATAATGTTCATAATATGCTTTACAGATGGAGCACATTCGTAAGTCCTCAGAGGCCTGCAGAATTAGCTTCCCTAAAAAAATTCATTTGTTTGATTTTGTTTTAAATATTTTATCACAAAAAGCCAAATGACTTTCACTAATTAGGTTAAATTCCTTCAGACTATGTTTTATAACCCCTGGATTATTCTTAGCTGTGTTTCTTCCACTTAGAACTACTTGTAATACGTATGTCCTTAACATTCTGTATGGAAACTTCCTCTTCTTAAAATTGCAAATTAGAAAATAACTGAGTAAATTTTCATTGAGAAAACTAGAAATTAGGAGGAGGGGCAGTTACTCAAAATAGCTGCTTGAAAGCATCAGAAAGCTAAAAGTTATGAAATGTTTCTAGTTCAATTTCCAAGAGGAGACTGAAATTCACAGAGGTTAGTAACTTTTCCCTTTGGGACCTTTGCAGATTCTCAGAGAGGTGGCTGAAAGACTGACTAGCTCTTCTGAAAGTCTTTCATGGCTTGCAGTCACAATCTAGAGTAAAGGGGTTCACAAGGACAGTGGCCTTCATATAATCTTCCTATCTCTGAATTGAGACAGAAGGTGAAGTACATGTAAATCAGTCGTCATACAGACGAAACCACAGTCCAGCTTCTAGTCATTTGAATGGCCCTAGAATTATTTGCTGCTCAAATTTCTTTAAGGTATTCTGGAAAACTACTTCTCCCAGGTGTCACACCTTGGAAAACAATATGCTAACCTTTAAACTGTATCTACAAATACAATTATATACAACCAAGTAGACAAAGAGATGTAAATCAGAACCAATTGGAAAAAAGGGAAACTGAAAGAGATCCATTGGGGTTCCTGATATTGTAAATATAAAATGCAGACTTTCAATAGAAACAATGCTTACTATACTTCAGGTCATTTTAAAGACAAGAATAACAATATGGAAAAATAATTTCAAATGATAAAATATTAGAAGACAAATATGAATTCTAGAACTGTAAATAGTAAGAAACAAGATTAAAAAGTTTACAGATAGTTTTAATGCAGAATAGATGTGGATAAAAAAGAATTACAGAGGTATGAGAGAGACTAGTAGAAAATACCAAGAGTGGATCACGAAGAGACAGGAAGACTTTATAAACTTACAGAAGAAAAAATAAGAAAGAGAGAGTGTACAGTAATTAGATCTAGCGAATTTTTATTTGGAGTGCACATTTCAAGTGATGCCTTCTCTATAGTATATAAGAATATGTCAGGACAGGTCTGGACCTTCAGTCCGGATGAAATGTTACCTCCTTATGAAGACTCCCTTAAATCCACACTTTAAAACTTCATTTATGCACTTTTATAGGATTTTATATTCTATCCTCATATTATTATGGTTTACTTTACTCAGACTAATTTATTTAGTATGTCATCCAAAATTGTTTTGCAAGGACATTTAGGTACTCAGAAGCAAAAAATGGTGAATGGCATAGATCTTGCATAAAAGTTTGGGTCATCTTACTAAATTCTCTCTTCTCTTTGATTAATATTACAAAGAGCTGTTTAACAAAGATTGCTATCTTTTCTGTGAATAGAAAGTATCTTTTTTTTGCTGTTTTTCAGCTATAATACATATCCTATAGTTTCAACCATGGATCAACTGAGTGACCCGTCTGTGGATACTTTATGTCAGTGTAACTAATTTAAAAGATCAAATTATGAGACCTTAATTAATCTTTTGAAAATAATGTTTGTAGTTTTTCACATTCAAAGTAATTGAAAACAGCTTACTCTTCTTAATGGCAGAGGCAGGATGAAAAGCAAAATCTATCATACTGATTCTTTTAACAAATGAATAAAAACTATCTGTAAACTATATTAACTGCTGAGTTATAAACTGCTTAGTCTCATAATCTTCAGGCATATTTCTTAAATTTATAGGTTAATTTGTCCACTATCTGAGGTAAATAATTGTGATTAGATTACATATTGCTTTAATTCTACATGCTTAATTAATATTTTTTCCAGAATACTAATACATGTTCACAGTGGAGAGAAATAGAAAATATTCAAAAGCAAATGGAGGTTAATTTTAAAAAACTGGTTATCCCACCAAATCAGAGACAAATTTAATATTTTTCCTATAAATATATGTCAGTGTATTTATGAAAATGGAATTATATTGTAATGGAGATAATACCTCATAGGGCTGCCAGTAAGATAAAATGAGAGCATGTTGCAGAGTGCCTGGTACACCACAAGTGCTCAATAACGTAGCTATTATAAGATAGTATTTAGTTTTAAAACCTACTTTTATCACTAGACTGCATATAACGAACATTTGCTGTGAGTAGATACTCATTTATAATTCCTGTTTCTCTAAAATTATAGAACCATATTTAGTTGTGTGGCTAAATCTAATATTTCCCCATGCTAGAAAAAAATATTTCTAATTATTTATAATAATGAGGAAAATCAAGACAGATATCCTTGCTGATGACCTTTTTTAAAAAATCTTTTCAGTAAGACCTCTTTGGTTAATTTTTAGTATGATATACATCTATACTTTGAATCTACTTTATTTTTTATTTCACAAACAAAACAAGTATCTCATAGTGATTTAACTGTTTACCCTCCTCTTGCTCTTTGTGCTAGTATAGTCACATATTTTACAATTACACATTATATCTCAGAATATTATGTTATATACCAGTTATAAGTTTATTGCCTCTCAGTTGTGATCTGCCCTACATTACCCTGCTCATGATACTAAAATTGCACCCCATAATCCAGGGATGTCCAGTCTTTTGGTTTTTTTGGCCCACATTGGAAGTAAAATTGTCTTGGGCCATGCATAAAATACACTAACACTAACAATAGCTGATAAGCTGAAAAAAAAAAAGAAAAACAAAAAACGTTCATGCATATATCTGATAATGTTTTAAGAAAATTCACGAATTTGTGTTGGGCTGCATTCAAAGCCATCTGAGTAGCCTGTGGGCCGTGGGCTGGACAAGTTTGCTCCAATCAGATCTCCTTCATCAGTTGGCTCAATAGTAAGCTTTGCAGTGGAGGGTGCTGGTGGGACACTGCAGGGCAAAGCAAGGGAAGAAGCTTGTTTGCTTGGTTCTGCTGGCCTTTCTTTCTGCTTCCTATGGCAATGCTTCCAGTAGCACATGAAACAAGGTTCCGCGGCTCTCAAGTTTTAGATTTTCACCAGAAATCAAGCAATTTCCTGTTCACTATTCCCAGTCTACTGGCTGTGGAACAGCTTGTCCCATGGCACCCTGTGAATGTCTTTACCCTCCAGAAGGCCACAGACTTATCCTCTTCAGCAAGGACTGAATCTCAGGCTGGTGGTAGTGTTGGAAAGCAGGGGGTCTCCCAGGTTTATTTTGTCATTGGGTATTTTTCCTTAGCCTTGGAGATCGGTTATTTGCTATTCCCATATTATTTAGCATTTTCTTACTTTTTTTGTTATATTTGTTAACCACCTTTTACTAATTAATAATTCTTTTTTTAATTTTTATTTTTTTTATTTTTTAGATGGTGTCTTGCTCTGTCACTTAGTCTGGAGTGCAGTGGCACAATCTTAGCTCACTACAACTTCCGCCTCTTGGGTTTAAGCAGTTCTCCTGCCTTAGCCTCCAAGTAGATGGGATTACAAGCCTTTGCCACCACAACAGACTAATTTTTGTATTTTTAGTAGATACTGGAGTTTTACCACATTGGCCAGGCTGGTCTCAAACTCCTGACCTCAGGTGATCTGCCCACCTCGGCTTCCCAAAGTTCTGGGATTATAGGTATGAGCCACCAAGCTCAGCCTAATTAATAATCCTTATATATTAATTTTTTCTGCTCAAATTATTACTGTGCTTTTTGTTTCCTGGTCAGAACCTGATTTTTAAAAATAACTTTAAATCATTAATATTCATTTTTATTTACTTATACATTTATCATTTCTGCTCATTTCATTCCAACTTGAATCTTTGAGTTTGCATCTGAGATCATATTCCTTCACGGTGATAAAAGCTGTTCAGTAATTTTTGAAGTACAAGTGTGAGGAATTCAAGGAGTCAGGGTTTTTGATTGTTTTGTTCTCAAACCTTTATTTCACCTTCATCTTAAAAGCACATTTTCAGTGGATATATACTTTAGATCAGCAGCTTTTTTATTCTTCGAAGTACTTCAAATATTTCAATCTATTGTTTTCTAGCTCCCAAAATTTGGCTGGTATGTATGTCATTAGTACATGGCTCCAGTGAATGTAATATCAGATTTTGCTTTGGCTGCTTATAGAATTTTATCTTTGTATTTGATTTTTAGCAAATCGACAATAATTGCCTATGATTAGTTTTCTATGTATTTATCCTATGAGATTTGCTGAGATTATTTCATCTGTGGGTTGATAAAGTTATTTGGATTAATAAAGTTATTTGGATTATTACTTCAATGTTTTTTTCCATCATTCTCTTTCCCCTTGCATTCTAGGAGTCTAATTAAAGTTTATTCGACTTTGCATATGTTCTGACCTCTTCTTAAAATTCATTTTTCTGTCTGTACTTCAGTTTGAATGTTTTCTATTGACATCTTTTTGAGTTCATTAATCTGGCTGGTTATCTCCTGTGTTCAGTATGTTAAGCTCACCCAGTGAGATATCTACCACCAAACTAGTAAGGGGGTTTTTAGTATTTTTTTTTCTTCAGATAAAATCTACATAGGTGTGTATATGGTATTTGTCAATGACTATCAACAAATGTTTATATCTAAGTACAAAAACCATAGTCAAGATATAGATCACTCATCCTCATCATTTCAGAAATTGTCTTCCTATCCATTTGCAGTGAATTCACATACCTTATAAGTAAGTATTCTTCATATTTCTTTAACCATAGTTGAGCCCTTCCTATTCTTGAACTTCATATAAATGAAATCACACAGATGTACTCTTCTATTTCCACGTACTTTTATTTAACATCATGTTTTTGAGATTTACTGATGTTGTTGTGAGTAGTCATATTATTGCTATTATTCTTATTACAACTACTATATATACACATACATATATTTATGTATGTAGTAGTAGTAGCTACTACTACCAGTAATAATAAATACTAGTTTATTTATCTTGGAAGTATCTAGGAATAGAATAATTGGACCATATGATAAGTTTAAGTTTACAAGAAACTTTTGAAAAGTTTACAAAAATCTTTTAGTTTTCCAGAGTGGTTGAACTATTCTTAACTTCCACAGTAAATAATCAGAGTTCTAGTGGCTCTACAGTTTCATCAGCATTTGGTGTTACCAATAATTTTCTTTTTGTTGTTGTTCTTTTTTTTTTTTTTTTTTAGCCATTCTAGTGATGTTTAGTAGTATCTTATTGTCATTTTAACTTATATTTCCCTGATGACTAAGGTGTCAAGCAATTTTTTGTGCTTATTAGCTAATCATATATCTTTCTTTTAGAAGTTCCTAAAGGAATTTGCCCATTTTTGCTACATGTATTTTTTGTTACTTATTATTAAGTGTTGCTTATGTAGTCTAAATATAAGTCCTTCTTCAGTTATGTATATTGCAAATATTTCCTCTTAGTGTGTGGCTGGCTTTATTTTCTTAAGAGTATTGGTTAAGAGAAGTCTTTAATTTTGATAAAATCCAGTTTATTCTTTTTTTTCTTTTGTGGAATCTATACTTTCATATTTTCTCCAAGACTCTTTATATCTTTTGCTTTTATATTTAGGTCTATGATTTATTTTAAATTAAATTTTTGGTATGGAGTGCCATGTTTGTCAGTTTTTCTTCTTGTTTAGATTTTCTTATATGTTTATCTAGATTTTTCTGGAACCATGTTTTTCAATATATTTTTTCTCTATTGCCTTGGCCCTCTGGTGAAAACCAATAGATAATATGTGTCTATTTCTGCAATCTATCCTGATCCTTCAATCTATTTATCAATATACATGAGATTTTGATCTGGATTGAAGCATTTTGGGAAAGTTAACATGTTAATATTGGGTCTTCTAATTCACATAGTCTATGTACTTTTAAAATGTGGCTTAGTTGTTATTATATTTTAGAGGAATTCCCAGGTCCTATGTCTCTCTCCATGTTGACTTAGGGGATCTTCATTTGTGCCCTCATATGTGGAAATTACATATTTATAGTTTACCAATTTATGTAAGTAAGTTATACTTAGTCATGAACCATACATCATTTGTTTCTTTATCTTTACTTTCTAGCAGAAAAAAAGTTGGACCAAAGAAAGTATTCTTTGTATAATTACAATAACAATCCATCTAACATACTGGTTTAGGAGAACCTTTAGTTAATTATACATCGATTTTAAATGCTAAGGGCTGGTAATTATTTTTTGGATGGAAAACATAAATACATGAACCCTAACATAAAAAAAATGTGATAGGTAGCATTACTAACTGTTTTGTTTTTGTTTTTGTTTTTTGTGGGGTTTTTTTGAGACAGAGTCTCACTCTGTTGCCCAGGCTGGAGTGCAGTGACACAATCTCAGCTCACTGCAACCTCTACCTCCTGAGTTCAAACAATTATTCTGCTTCAGCTTCCCAAATAGCTGGGACTACAGGCCTGTGCCACCACACCCAGCTAATTTTTGTATTTTCAGTAGAGACAGCATTTTACCATGTTGGCCAGGTTGGTCTCAAACTCCCGACCTCAAGTGATCCTCCTGCTTCAGCCTCCCAGAGTGCTGGGATTACAGGTGTGAGCCACCATACCTGGCAACTAACTTTGTTTAAATAGTTTTTGCACATTTTTAAACATATTGAGTTATAAGAATATCACTCCATATAAATTTGTTTCCATTTTTCATTGGTTTTCTTATTAGTCATAATTATTATTATGAATATATATATGTATATATATACACACATACATATTCACATTCATCTATTTTTCCTTTTTAAAATTTTGGCTATGGACTACAAATAGTATATTTTGAGTGTCTGGGTATTCATCAGTTTTCTTTAAGAATTCATAGCAAAATTGAGTCCAGCTATTGTTCCTCAGAATATAATTTAGATAATAAATAGAAAAATAATTAAATATGGGTAACAATATTTATTTCAAATTTTGACCTTTTTTCATACCAGAAACTTTGCTAGAGAAATGACTGTTCCATTTGATTCTGAATAATTTTTATGTTAGTCAGTCATCTCTTGTATAAAATGTTCATCAATGTTTTCTGTTCATTTTTCCATTTTCAGCAATTTTAGTTGATTTGCAGAAGTACTTGAATTGCAAGTATTAATTCTTTGCCTGTTTTTGTCTCTGAATACATTACTCACATATCAGCTTTATCTACAGTATCTACTATTCAACACAGATGTTGCCATGGCATTCAACTTTATTGTTTCTAATTTTGGGGTCTTATTCAGAAGTCCTTTACCTAACTTTGACAATTTACCTATCAGAATTCACCATTGTGTACCGTGTAACTGGGATATATTTTAATTTTCTCCAAATAGCAAACCATATTCTCAATATTTTCTATCTAATTTGTGCATACTTCCCCTGCTGGTTTATTGTGCCACTTCTCTCACATGCCAAGTGCCCCTGTATTTATGTGTGCATATGTGAAAGTATGAGTCTTATAGTTAGCTATATTTTTTTAAGACTTAGCCAATTATAGCATTCTAATAAAAATAGAGCCATTGTATTGCACAGCTCCAGAAGGTACCCTTTACATAAACTACAAAGTGAAGGATGGTCATTGGTGTTACAATATATTCCAAGTGAATGGTGCTCACTAGAATTAGATGACATAGCAGTTCTGGAGTTTTGAATTTTCATTCTAAATTGTAATATGTGTGTGTTTGTTGTGTGTGTATGTGGATTGTTTGTAGCAAGTATGAATGCAAGCTCTGGAGCTAAACTACCTGGGTTCAAATCCTGGCATTTTTTTATCTCCTATGCATGTGAAATTTATTTGCTTCAATTTTTAATTCCATAAAATAGAGATAATGATAAGACAAACTTCAGGGGATTTACATGTTTGATATTATTATTATTTATCATAGTTTTTAATACTCTCTTTTCTGCTGATAGAAACCACCTGAATACATTTATCTTTTTATACTCAATGGTTATCAGAGGGTCTTTGTGTAATGAAACTTAACAAGACCTCTGCTTGAGAATATCTTTATTGGGCTTTGCACATTTAAATAGTAGTTTAACTATATATATATACATATTTGTTTAACTATATATATTTGCATATTTGTTTAATTATATATATTTGCATATATATTTGTATATATATAAAATATATATAAAAATAAATTCAAATATATATAATATATTTATTATATATAATAATATAATATATATATTATATATACATTATATATATTATATATATTATATATATTTGAATTTATTTTTCTTTATAATGTGGAAAATATTACCGCTCTGCTACTTAGTGTATTATCTGTAGATGGTGAGAAGCATAATCACTATCTGTTACTCAGTTTATTATAGAAGATCTATTTTTTTCTCTTTGGTAGCCTTTATAATTGTCTTTATGTTTTTGTAATTCTTAGATTTCACTGCATTTCCAAAAATCAGTCTTTTTTATTATTTATCCCGCTCGACTTGCCATAAATCTTTTGTATCTGAGTTCTCATATAATTTTAATTGTTAAATTTCACATCAGTAATTCATTAAAATCTTCCAATAATTTATTTTTTAATCTTTTTGAATATTTTGGATATGTAATGTAACCCTTCCACTTCAGTCTCCATTCCTTTATTAGCATTCTCCCTTTGTATTCCTTCTCAGTGAGGTCCTTCAGCTTATTTTCCATTTCTCTTGCTAATTCTTCAACTGCATCGATGAAACCATATATTGAGTTTTTGTTTCTGTGTTTTCATACTCAGAAATACTAGTTGTTATAGTTGTTATATTTTATTATGATTTATTTCTGTTTCAATAAACAAACTGTACATTACCTTGCTGTCTTCAGCCTGTGTGTTTGCAGATAGTTGTCTTTGTCTTATATTTGTCTTTTTACTTTCCCTTGTGAGTTTGTATTGTCTTTGGGAGTTAGTCACCTTTACTGGATTGTATACTTGAGAATGGGACAATAATTTATGTCCTGGCCTTTGTCTTTCTTGGTGACTTCAGGGGAAAGGGTATGCCATAGCATAAAGAGCTTTTATGGGATAATCTGTACATTTACTCAGATACCATTTTTTAAAAAGAGATATTCCTTTTCTCCCTCTCTCCTAGGTAGACTTTTCCTGCAAGGGTACAAAATAGAGGAAAGAAAAAGGCATGCTTCTACCAAAATGTATGACTACCTAAATTAACACAATCTGTACTGTTTCTACTCCAGGTTCTTCTGCCTTGTATTCCCTCCACCTCGACCTCTACCTCTCAACACTCTTCCATCCACATACAGCCCTAACCATCTTCATTTGCTCCCACACATCCACCAATCTTTCTATGACTTCTGCTGGCAGAGAAATTCATCAACATCTCTTTCTGAAATTTCTTCATGTTTGAGTTAGTAGAAGGAACCAAAATATCAACTTATTACACCAACTTCTCAGGAACTAAAACTTGGAAAATTTCCTCAAAACATAAATATAGAGGCATATAAATTATTTATACCTTAAATTATTCTTACCACTGTAGAATCTCAGAAGTTAAATAACATCCCAAAATTAGATGAGTAAACCTATTCCCAGAGATCTTTCGAGAATGGATAATGGCATATAGCCTTTTCTTGTATTTCCCTATATAAGAATTTTGCACTGAGGAGGGCATCTATAAAACGTTGCTGAGTTACCAGTGTTTAAATTTCCATGTTATATTGTTGCTAAATTTGTGAGATATTATGACCAAACTGACTGTAATATCTAAGAAAAGCAAAACAAAACAACAGTACCTTAAAATTAAGGCTCAATTCCAGAACAACTTGAGTCAATGAAAAGTTGTTAATATATAATCAGCCTACGACTATCTACATTATATAGCATTCATTGATACATCTAGCATACAAATAAGACTTTAATATGCATTACCACATACACACATTTTAGTGTTATTAAAATATTGATATTTGTATTAATTAATCTGATTTGATTCGTTTAAGTCCTTTGAAGTTAATACTAAAACAATACATAAGAAGGAAGAGAGGTGAGGATTTCCATAAACTTGGTCAACAGTTTCAAAAAATAAATACAATCTGATAGGGATTTTATTTGATTTCCTCCAGTTCCATATGGTGAAAAAAAGGATTCAATGAAAGAAGATGGCATTCACCCATCCATTTAAAATCAGTGCTATATTTCCAAGGGCTAAAACAGTTACAGTTGCACTGTTGATTACTTTGGAAGTGTCACATTTTCTAGTATGACAAGATGTATTATGGATGGGGGGTTTTATAGATGTGGAGAAATCTCTCTCAAAGTTGTTTATTTGATTTTCTCCCTTTCTGCCTCTTTGTACTTTAGCGGCCAACCTTGGGATAATGGCATTACTTTATGCCTTCCACATCAGACTGTGGATGAGTGCACAGAGGCCACTGGCAAGAGAAATAAGATGGCTGTAAAAATGCAAACGTTGGAAGTTAAAAAAAGGTGCACCCAATAACTTGCCCTTAAATTTAAAAGGAACTAAATGAGGAACTTCTGGACAATTTATCTTACTGTTTACTGATAACAAGTCACTTTGTTTTTATGTGCTCAGTCTAGTATTCCATAATTTATTTGAAAGAAGATGAGAAATAATGTAGATAAATGATGAAGTGTCAGGGTCTGACACTCTTAAATGAAGCTATTATGGTCAAAGAGAAAACGTAAAACCTGCGGCTCATTATGAGAGTGTTCTACTTGTCAGTTAAGTGAAAAGGCCTGGAATGATTTCCAGTTTATTTGTCATTGCAGTTATTAAAGCTGTCTTTTTGGTGCCATGAAAATGAATTGAAGACTTTATTCGAAGCAAATTTGTACTAAAGCTTTCAGATGTATCTTATGTGAGCTCAGTGAGGCAAGGAAGCAGCTTAAAAGCTGAAATATTACAAGGAGACAACTATCAAAGTCTTTGAAACACACAGAATACATAAGTGCCAATAAATGAAGTGTTTTTTTTGACTAGGAAACAAACTTTTGACTGTCATAATGGAATAAGATTGGTAATGGGATATAATACCTACTAATTGTTAGAAGATATTTTATCCCTATGAGGAATTAATTGCCTACATATTATAGCAACAGTTCTACCAGACTTTCTTACTATTGATTTACAGGAAAGGTTAAAGAATGCATCATTTTTGATAATACATACTTAATAAAACTCAGTAAAAATTAATAAAATAAATACATCATAGAACCAAAAAAAGTTTAGTATTTTTTGAGTAAAAATAAGTGCTAAGCTAGAATAATAACCTATTAAAAATTTAGAATGAAAGTTCAAAAAACCTGAGGAGTGTACTCCATTTTCTTAATTGAATTATCAGACTGCAAAAGGCTGCATCTTACTACAAGAAATGATTATTGACATTTTTATCTTACAGGGCTCATCTTCAAATACCTTACATCCTTGCTGAGGTGTGAGAATAACCTGTACTTTAGCTTACATTAGGAGAAAACCTAATCAGATGGACTATTGACATGGTTGAGATGGATTCTTTTTAAGCACTGAAAAAAATTGACCCGTTTGTTTCCTTCTTTCATGACTAAGAGGTCTTTGCTGTTCTCTTGTGCTACTCTGGGAATCACAAATTTTTTTTTTGCATTGTTTAGTTATGCTTTTTGAAAATTTATAAGTGGATATTAATAGGGATACATAAAGAAAAATTGATAGACTATATCAGTTTTTCACCTCACCACATTAAATAAGAATCACTAAAATGAATGTTTTATTTCAGGCCCAAGAAATCTCCCAGTCTTGGCTTCGACTCTTTATTGTGGATACTACAAATGTTTGACACATCTCCAGGGTCAGTTTATAAAGAAAATGAATTCTGTATCATCCTCAAAGGTGATTTTTCAGAATTTCCATCATATTTTATAGCCATTTTCAGTGATATTCTCAGAGTAAACTGTCTACCAGGCTCTTTAATATATGCCTTATTTTCAGGCATTTAAATGTGCAAAACTTCCCTTTGAAATCAAATTTGTTTTTATATTTGGAATATTAGAAATATTCCTATAGCTTTGATATTCTAATAGCTACAAATCCCAATGCTGTAAAAATAAATGCTTTACAAAATCATAGCTGTGATGTGGCAGTGAAGAAAGTTATACAACATAGAAATTGCTACATAAAGGTGTGGAGAGTTGAGATTTAACCTGTTTGAGTCAGATTATGTTTATACTCCTATTAAGGTTTGAAAACAAACAAAATGGTTGAATTAAGTTAAATAAACAACCACTTTGAAAAAAACTGACTAATCATTTGATTCACATATTAGTATTAATGCATACACATCCACCTTTTTTTTAAGACGGAGTCTAACACTATTGCCCAGGCTGGAGTGCAATGGTGCCATCTTGGCTCACGGCAACCTCCACCTCCTGAATTCAAGTGATTCTCCTGCCTCAGCCTCCTGAGTAGCTGGGATTACAGGTGCCCGCCAACACACTGGGCTAATTTTTTGTATTTTTAGTAGAGACAGGGTTTCAATATGTTGGCCAAGCTGGTCTCAAATTCCTGACCTTGCGATTCACCCACCTCAGCCTCCCAAAGTGCTGGGATTACAGTTGTGAGGAACAGTGCCTGGCCACATCCACCTCTTATGTGTAGATACCTGGCATAATGTCCTTTTGTTTTTAGCCTATTCAGGTTTGTTTTTTTTTAACCATTTAAGGAAGTTTTATTAAACCAAGAATTTCATAATCCATGTTACATTACCTTGCTTAGTTCCAAGTCTGTTATTTAAAACAAAACTGACATTCTGACCTATCCCACAGTTAAGAGTTATAAAATTAAAGGAATGTTTTAAATTTTTGTACTTTTCTGAAAATTATTTTTCTCAGGGTCTGTAAAACATTAATCTGTTTTTAAATTTTACTGTATTTTTGTGTTTTCTTTTTCTGTTGTTTTCAAATTATAAGTAATCTAGGACTAGTAAGTTTGCTAGACTTGGTATTTGCTCAGCACATAATGTTCAAAGTTTGCTTTTCTTATTTTTGTTTATTATTTTTTGTATTTTTCCATAATATTTTAGTTTTTGATGTTCAGATATTTTTCTCTGTTGAAACACAAGGTTTTTTTGTTTGTTTGTTTTTTTGTTTTTTTGTTTTTTTTTTTTCCCCATGGTCCCTGATCAATTTTAAGCAGTTGCTACACCAGTAGCACTGTTAACTGCTTTCTGGAGCCCCTTTAGCATGATAGGCTTATAGTACAGCTACAGCTTCATCATGACAACAGACTCTGGAGACTCAAGCATATGAAGAAGTTCTGAATTATCAAGCTCCAACAGCAAGAGTAATTTTACCAGCAAAAGTAGGGTGTGTGGCTTGAATAAGAGGAAACAGTCGTTCACCCAACATCTGCTTCTGCTGTTGAAGAGGGGCAAATGCCAACATGGAAGCGGTCAAAAATTTTTGACCTTGGACATAAACAGCAGGCTGCTGCCTAGTAATCTGTGGATGTGCATTAAGATGTTGTTGAAGATTGCAAATTCCTACAACATATTTGTACTGTGGAATGATGTGGACATTCCACAGCAGGAGTGGAGGCAGCAGTAGCAGCTCAGGACATGGACCCATTGTCTGTACTGATGAGTTAGCAACACACTGTGTGGACATGATTGGTGGAACCTGTGAAGAAGTTGATGTCAAAGTACTAAACGGTGGTCAGGAGCAGCTGAGCAGATAGCACAAGGCATATTTTGGAATGGATGAGGTCTGACATTCTGAGTAGCCCAGGGAGGATTTGGTCATAATTGAGGATGAGGTCTGACACTCTGAGTACCCCAGAGAAAACTTGATCTTAGCTGAGAAATTTGGCCAGGAGGAAGTATGCAGCATGGTTCTGGGTCTGTGGGACAACTGCCACAAAGTAACCTAAAGAAGGTGCTGGGTAAGCCGGGCGCGGTGGCTCAAGCCTGTAATCCCAGCACTTTGGGAGGCTGAGGCGGGTGGATCACGAGGTCAAGAGATCGAGACCATCCTGGTCAACAAGGTGAAACCCCGTCTCTATTAAAAATACTAAAAATTAGCTGGGCATGGTGGTGCGTGCCTGTAATCCCAGCTACTCAGGAGGCTGAGGCAGGAGAATTGCCTGAACTCAGGAGGCGGAGGTTGCAGTGAGCCAAGATCGCGCCATTGCACTCCAGCCTGGGTAACAAGAGCGAAACTCCGTCACGGAAAAAAAAAAAAAAAAAAAAAAAAAGAAGGCGCTGGGTAATAGGAGTTGGTTACAGGGTAGGGGACAGCTCATACACTTGCCATCTTCTGCATATATTGGTTAGTGAGGTGAGCCAGGCGCTCTTTTTTGTGCTTAGCTAAAGCTACATACAATGGCTTGCTGGCACAGTTTTACGGTTCATTGCTCTAACTGCTTTAGTGGCTTCTTCTGGGGAGGAGAAACATACAAAACCAAGCCCTTTGCTGCAACCACCCTCCATTATAACATTTGCACTAGTGACTATACCAGATGGATAAAACTCTTTCTGGAGGCGTTCATCCTCAATACTCTCATCAAGATTTTTCACACAAACGTTAGCACTCTGGTATCTGGTGACTCTATCTTGCTTCATCTGTTCAAATTTGCACTTAAGTTCTGTCTGCCCTTCCACTTTTTTTGAGCTTGCCCAACATATATTTGATTTCCACTGAACTCCTCTCCATTCATCTCATCCATCGCTGTCAGTGCATCTTCATTCCTTTCAAAGCTTACAAATTCAAATCCTTTGGATTTTCCACCTTCATCAGTCATTACTTTCACACTTGAGGCAGGTCCAACCTTTAGGAGACTTAAACCGTCCAACAAATATGCCGAAACCATTTAGGAGCATCCCATCCATTTTTTCAGTAGCTCCTTCAGCTGCTCCCTGTGTCTCAAAGTTCCAAGGATCCACAGTCCTTGGAACCATTTTCATCACAAACTACTTTACAGGAAAAGATGTTACCAGATGCAGAAAATGCATCACACAGTGCTTTCTAAACGAATCTGTCCCGATTTTAAACGAATACGTTGCCTATTCCACTTTTGGGCAGTGACGGATCGCGCTGAGACCACAGGACATGTACCGGCTTGCCCTTTATAACCTCAAAGTTCATGGCGGCCAGAGCACGCTCTGAAGGAAGCTTACCTGCGCGTAGCTCAAGGAGCTGGGGTGATCCGCTCCCTGCAGACCCAGATGGCGAAGATGGGCCCGGGCTGAACTTCTCGTGGAGCATCGCTTCGGTCACGTCGGGGTGCAGGTCTCCCACGTACAGCGAGGCCACGGGGTAGCGGTAGGGGGCGCCGGGGTTTCCCGCGGCACCGCTGCCTCTAGGGCCACGGGCCGCGACCCTTCCGTGAGGAGAGCAAGTGCCAGGCCGGGAGTCCGGGAGCAGGGGGAGAGGAAGCAAGGGCAAGCGCTGAGGGACAAAAATCATCCGGATCGGAAATGACTCGCCGTCCACAGAGCGAGGTCGCTTGGCGGCCGCTGGGTGCTGCGGGCCGTCGGCTGCCGGTGGGGAGCTGGGGTGGGGTGGCGTGAGCGGTTCCGGCGGCTGGAAGGCCTCCGTCTCTTGGTTCCTCCTTGAGGCTGCTGCCCGGACGCAGGCGGGGTCGGTCTTGGCTGCTTCACCGGGTTGTTTCTAAAAGAGGAAGAAAAAATAGTAAGTCTCCGGCGGGGCTGATTTGGGGGGAAATTTTGGGGGTGATTTTTAAAGGTTTTTTTTTTTTTTTTTAGACTTTTCTTGATTTTTTAATAAACGCATGTTGTCCGCAGCCTCAGCGCTAAACGCCAAGGAAAAAGGCCATATTCAAGTTTTTACGTCATGTTAATTAGTTCCTCTGATCAAATGTATTTTATCCCGGTTTATTTACTTAGTATGTAGATGTCAAACACTAAATTAGTTGCATGATACACATTACTGTTTCTCTTTTTATTGAGCTCATGGAATAAAGAAGGAGGCAGAATCATAAAACATACGAAATGCATATGAAATTAAGTGCAATTAAAGGATGGCATAGGAGTTCAGAGGAGTCTAATTTAGCTAATACTCGTAGGCAAGGAAGGCTTCCCATTGGAAAAAGCTTCCTGACCTTGAATATTGAAGAAGCATAAGAATTGACCCAATAAGATTCTAACAAAAGGATCCTACCTTGCATGTTCCTTTCCTTTCACGACACTAGGCCAAATTTCTTTGGGAGAAAAACCAGTAAGCTGCTTCTTCCCGGACAAAACACTTAGAGCCAATGTGGGACTCTAGCCAAATTAGTAATAGGGAGTTTAAAGCCTATTAAGTTAGAGATGATTTGCTTTAGTATAAATAGCCATAGATTAAAATTATACTCCTTTCCCTTTTTTCTCTTTATAAATATGTATTCACGATGCCTACATACAGAATTAACATGCGGATATTAGTGACAATGGAAAACAATAAATTTAGAAATATACCTAATCTTTTACTGTATATATTTACAATAAGCAAACTTAGAAATAATAGAAAATATATTTTTAATGCTCCAGGTACTTTTTTAAAAGTTTTGATTTTCCATTTTTTCCTAAAAACATGACAAGTCATTTTAAAATTAAACTATAAATCATTTGGTATTATAGTCTCTATTAATGATTCAATTTTCAGATTAGATTATTATAATATGCCCACATAAGATATTAATCATTGAATATGTGTTTATTGGTTATTCTTAAGTATTATTTTCAGGAAGGTTAATCTGTGCCTCTGAGGCAAGTATTAAATAGACATGTGTCAAAGATTTTATTTAACCCATTAATTAATGAATAAACCAGGAAAGTTAAAATCAGTTCGAAGAACATTTGATGAGCTAGGTATAGAGGTAATTTCAAGAAAAAAATATTAGGGTAAGACTCTTGGGTTAGATGTAAAACTAGTTCATGTCTTTCTGGGTAATAAATTGTAACTTTCAGGGTTATCTCTTCATTGGAGAGAAATGATTTGCATCTTTACCTGAGAAAAATACATTAGCTTGTGTTCTAAAGACTTGTAAATTTTGAAAAGTAAATAGAAGATTAATAAAAGAGCACCTAGTCATCTATTGCTTGTTTCCAAACTTCAGGTAATTTTTCTAATAGTTATATGTAGACACTTCTTCAAAGACATTATTCTAAAATTCTGTCACTGCACTAGCATGTAAGTGTGGTTTGATTAAATCAGTGAGCCACTGGAATAGTATACCAGAATAAACAGTGTTCTTGGCTTTTGTGCTAAATTGACTGTTTACAATTTTTGGTTTGGTCAAGATCTTATTTGATATTTGAAATTTAAAAAAATACATTTCCTAAAAATAGTCTGATAAATCTGGGTGCATTTTTCCCATTAAAAGAGAAACTAAAACTTAAGCCATAGTGATAACTATTTTATTTATATTTATTTATTTATTTGAGATGGGATCTCACAATGTCACCCCTGCAGGAGTGCAATAGCTCCATCTGCTCCTTCACCTCCCAGGTTTACGTGAATTCTCCTGCCTCAGCCTCCCGAGTAACTAGAATTACAGGCACTCATCACCACACCCGGCTAATTTTTTGTACTTTTAGTAGAGACGGGGTTTCACTATGCTCACCAGACTAGACTCAAACTCCTGACCTAGTGATCCACCCAACTTGACCTCCCAAAGTGCTGCGATTACAGGCGTGAGCCACCACATCCGGTGGTAAGTATTTTAAAGAGATGGGTGAATAAGGAACAAGGAATTTCTTTATAATAAGGAAATGCATTAGAAGTTTTTATAGTTATCACATGCTTAATATAAACTGAATTGTGTTCTAAAATTCCTGTGTTGAAACTCTAACCCCTAACATGACTGTATTTGGAGAAAGAGTCTTTAAAGAGGTAATTAGGGTTAAATGAATGAAGTCCTAAGAGTGGAGCCCTAATCCAATATGCCTGATGTCCTTATAAAAAGAGAGAGAGACACCAGGAATGTGCCCACACAGAGAGGAAAGGCTATATATGAGGACATAACAAGAAGGCAATCTTGAGCACACAAGGGAGGCTGATCTCAAGAAAAACCAACCCTGCTGGCCTCTTAATCTTAGAATTCCAGGCTCCATGACTGTGAGAAAATAAATTTCTATTGTTTAAGCCATGCAGTCTGTGGCATTTTGTTATGGTTTTCCTAGCCGACTAATACAATCTCTGTTCGCTAGAACATGTTTTCGGTGAGAATTAAAGCTTGTAATTTACAATGTATATAAATGCACCTTAGTTATAATTATTAAATAAATTGGTTACATTAACTAAATTGGCTATTAGACACATTAGCCATAATCACTTCATTCTTAAAAGTGCAAATAGATTAGAAGAAACTGAAAAAAACAAACCAAAGAAAACTACGTAATAAAATCCACAAAAATATTTCTTATAAAATGTCTTAAATTATCAGCTCATTCCTTTGCCCTTAACAGAATGTCTCTTCCATTTTTTTTAAATCAATTCATCCTATTTTCTCACTTCTCAAAATGTGTTTTCTCCATTTTCTGAACTGAAACAACGATAATTTTCTTGTTTATTTCGATTACTTCCCAGAGAAAATGCCACTAGTTTCATAGAGCCTGACTCCATTGGACAGCTGGTCATGTTTCTTAATCCCAGTCTGCATTGCTCCTGGCTAGTTCTACTCACCAGAAGGTGTTGAATGAAAAGGACAATTTGAAACACAGTCGTGCCTTGCTAAGGCTTTGTTCAGCAATATATGTTTGTATTTTTACATGGAGTTAGAATTATGTAATAGACTAAATGTGACAAGCATGCGATCACTTTCCAGGGTCAAATACTGTTTTGAAAACCAGATTCTGGTTTTTCGTCAGTGATATTTTATTTTTCCTTTATGAATCATAGACAAATGTTGAGAAAAAATAATATAATCAAAAAGTTACTCATTTTGTCCCATTTTAACTCTAAGAAAAAAAATTAATTAAAAAAGTCTGACTGAAGTCCTGATATTTTTGACATGCTATGTAATACTGGAAACCCTGTTACTTCCTCTTGGCTTTGCTTTATCTACATTCTTCCTTATTTTCCCTTCCAGTTTTCCATACTCTTTTTTAAAATGTAAGACCATTTTCTTTTCTCCTACACATTGATAGTTTGAGATTTCAGACCACTTCTGGCAGCTTTACCAAATGATAAAAACATGAAGCCTTGTTGTTTAACTGTCTTATGCTAACAGTATAAACTCCTTTTTGTGATACAGAAAAGAGTCAGCCGCCACTATAGTGAGTACTGGTTACATGAAATAGAATATGGGCATATTCTTATATGCCCACTTGGTTTGTTTCTTTGAGCCCCACTTTCAAGCATTAAGAGCAAATGCCATGTAAAATGAATTATATATTCCAAGAGAGGGGAGTAGCAATTTCTTTGTTATATTTGTCTTTTCTTTTGAAAAGATAAAGTCAGCCACCAGTTTTAGTAGACATTCCTTTTTGAATTGAATCACTGAGTTAGTGAATAATATAGAGTTTGCATAGCCATATGTTGGATGCAAACACTGAGCCTCGATGAATTGAAATGACATCCTCAGGATCACCCGAGAGTCACTAGATGAGTGTTGTTCCCAGAACAATGATTTTTTTTATTTTGTCACATGGCAGTAAGAAACCCATACCTGATCTCCAGGATATTTCTCTAAATAAAAGGTAATCAGTGGTCAAATGTGTGGTGAATATATTAGACTGCTGTTTTTACCCTGGTGTGTTATTATTTGGGGCTTATGAATAGAAAATGTAAAGTAATCTCAGAAGGAATTTTATTCTAATGTTCTTTCAAATAATAAAACCTTTTGTTTGAAAGGAATTAGGATGACAAAAACCTAAGATTATGGGAAACCTGGTAGCATATCTTTCACTGGCAAGATGAGAGTGAATTATGACCAGTCAGTGGTAAACAAGCTTCATTCATTTTCCATTTCTAAGTTGAACTTCAGAGGAACAGTTGCCAAAGGCACTGTGGCCGATCATTTAGTCACAATGCATTGTTTTGAAGAAATACCAATGCATTGGTTTGAAGCTTAACCATCTGGAATCCTACAACCAGTCCTTCTACCTAGACTGCACATTAGGTATTCTGATTGTTAAAATTTTAACATAGCCACATGTTGGTGGGGGCATTTAAGGCTTTTGATTTTAATCACTACGCTGGATGGTAAGTTGTTTTCCAGGAAATTGCTAGGCATTAAAATGCCTCTTCTATTTGTGTTGTTAAGATTCTAAATATGTGACTTATACATACATGTCAAACATTTTCTTCCATGGAGTGATAACCTTAGTGACTGTATGAAATATTATATTTTTTTATATCTATATCTATATATCTATATATAGATATATTTTGAGATGGAATCTCACTGTTGTCGGCTGGGCTGGAGTGCAATGGCATGATCTTGACTCGCTGCAACCTCCACTTTCTGGGTTCCAGCGATTCTCTTGACTTAGCCTCCCAAGTAGCTGAGATTACAAGCACCCACCACCATGCCTGGCTAATTTTTGTATTTTCAGTAGAGATAGGGTCTCCAGCTCCTGACCTCAGGTTATCCACCCACCTCATCCTCCCAAAGTGCTGAGATTACAGGTATGAACCACAGTGCCAGCCTGTTTTTATTTCTTAATACCAATTTCAGTAACTTGATTTAAGCAACAAAAAGAAGAGTTCAAGAAACAGATTTATAAATAAATGTTTTCTACCTTTTGAGCTTCCTTATGAGTGAATAACTTTTCTACCAAGTAGACTGTGTGCGTTTAAAAAAAAGAAATAGTCTTTGTCATGAAAGATGCTCTCTCAAAGTGTCTTAGTCCCCCAGATCCCAAAATCTTATGACTTCTTTTTTTTTTTTTTTGAGACGGAGTTTCGCTCTTGTTACCCAGGCTGGAGTGCAATGGCACGATCTTGGCTCACCGAAACCTCCGCCTCCTGGGTTCAGGCAATTCTCCTGCCTCAGCCTCCAGAGTAGCTAGGATTACAGGCACGCGCCACCATGTCCAGCTAATTTTTTGTATTTTTAGTAGAGACGGGGTTTCACTGTGTTGACCAGGATGGTCTCGATCTCTTGACCTCGTGATCCACCCGCCTCGGCCTCCCAAAGTGCTGGGATTACAGGCTTGAGCCACCGCGCCCGGCCGACTTCTTAATGATTGCTTTTTTTTTTTTTCCTCACTCACTAATGGAAAAATTAAGTCTTTACTTTTTAAGATATTATGGAGGTGTATATAATGTCTTATGGGATATTGACTCTTCCTGATCACAAATACATTTCATGATATATTATAGAAAATGCAATAAATTTAGGAACAATAACTCATTTCCAAAAGACAGCTTTATTTCGAGGTTGATTTGAGAATTCTACCTAGGAACAACAACAACAACAAAACCTTGCATACCTACCCCAAGATAAATAAAGCTTGGCACAAGTGTGAATAGGATTCTTCAAATTTACTTTAATCAGATTGAATATTTTGGTTAAATGCATGTAATAAAAATTTGCTGCAATTCATAGAGATGCTTTCTTAATAGTGGTTTTGCTCATAGGATACATATACATAGTGAGGTGGGTATTTTTATCATTTTATCATTTATGGAAATTATTATAAATTATTTTATCATTTAAATCTAACCCTCAGGATAGATTCTAATTCCTTTATGATGCCAGTTATAGTGAATACATATTTATTAGTTAAGTTTGCTAGAATTATAACTGAAAACACAACTAAAAACAAAGGGAATACAACTCCAGCCGGCTTCTCAAAAGGAAAAATTGAAGAATTATGTTGAGCCATGGTGAAGAATCCAGGAAGCAGGTAAACAACCAAGAATGAAAATCCAGGAATCTCACAAACTTTTTAATCTAAAATACTGAGGCTAAACTGGCTTAATTTTAAAGATATTCAGAAACCACCTCCTCAGTTAGAAATGTCCAATTTCTGAGGGCAAAATACCTGATTTTTCTAGCTTAAGTGCCCACTTGACTACCAGAGACAGGTTTCTGCATCACAGTTGTGTGTCCTAGTGGAAGTGAGGGGCAGATTTTAACAAATGAAATTTCCAGAAAATAAGGGTCATTGTAAGGTTGGAAGACCTTCCCAAATTGAATCCAGACATATCACATTGGGAATTGTAGTGGATACCACACTATATGAGATCATATGAGTTTGAGACCCTGTCCTTGAAGAGTTTATAATCCAGTTTGGCAGCATAATAATAAGACTGATGGGGAAATAAATACAAACAAATAATTCAAATAATAGTTGAAGGAAATAAAACCATAGCTATCCGAAAGCACTGTGTGCTTATTGATTTATACATTGTACAGAGAATAGCAGGGAGCAGGCCAGAAAGATTACTTAAAAGTAGAATAGCTAATGGAAGTTTTGTACTTCATAACATTTCTTTTTTGAAACGAGGTTCTTCTAATGTTTGCTCAGAAAGCATTTTAGGTGGAAGAAATTCACTGGCAGATGAGGTATAATTCCTTTTCCTTGATGAAAATAATAAAATTCCGGGTAGAAGCTATCAGGCCGAGACTTTGTACTATACCCACTTATGAATAGCTGCACAGATTTTATTATGTATGATCTTCCAAGTGGGATAAAGCTGTGTATGTCTGTTTGATTTATGAAACCATAATATTAAAAATACATTCAGAAAAATTGTTTTATTGCCTTAAGATTTGGTAAAGAAATGTCTTCTTAGTTTTAGTATGAGATATTTCTTTATGGGCACAATAAAATGCAGATTGAATGTTGATGATAGGAATTTGATCATTTTTAAAAATGCTGGTTTTGATTTTGTTTAAATTACGTTTATCTTGTTGTATACACTTTTCCTCAACTTTTGACACTTTGCCTGAGGAAATAAAGTGTCTGCATGATGCTTGCTTTCTTTTTATATTTGTGTATATTTTTTGGTATAATGGGAGTTTCTTCAAATTTGAACGTTGTTGCATGGTTACACCCTGAAATATTAACTTTCAAACAAGGTGAGAAAAAAGCATCTAACATTTTGACAGGCAATGCCATCATACTTAGACAAGGGCCAATAATTCTTCCCTGGTAAAACAGCAGCTTGATATGTGTCAGGCACTTTTTAAGCTGGCACCCACAAAGCCATAAAGCTTTCATGTGATTCTGAAATTACGTATACATGTAAAACACATTCCCAATGGAAGAAAATATTATGTGCTCTTTGATAAAATGTTTTAGCTACTCTGACATGGACCTTATGAGACTCAAATCAATTATGAATATTAAAGGTATAAATTCATCTTCATAAATAATAAACTCATGAAACATTTTAGAAACTTGTATTTCATTCTGAAATTTAGAAAACAGCATCTATTTTAACAATTTTTAGGTGTGTCCTACAAAAGGGCTTATAAAAACTACTTTTTATAGAACAAAGCCTGTTGAATTTTCAAAGAAGTATTTGATAACATGTTTACAATTTGTGAAATTTTTGGTATGATAGGAATTCCAATGTGTTACAAATGTTTGTGGAGTGGGCATATTTCTTTTTCTTTTCTTTTCTTTTCTTTCTTTCTTTTTTTTTTTTTTAGAGTTGTGCTTTATTTTTTTGATATCAAAGCTGTGGTATTTCCACCTATAGTATTTTCATCTTCCAAAGCAGTAGCTCTCAGCCTTAAATGTAAATTTTGGCTTCAAATTTAGAGATTCTGATTCAGTAGCTTGAGGCTGAGGTTCAGGGATCTTTAACAAATACAGCTGGTCCTCATACCAAGCTCAAACACTTTCCATTGAAAGTGTGAGCAGCCTCTGGATCCTTCCTTTATTCCTTCATGAGATGAAAAACCATGTTTTGAATTCTTACTGGCTTACAGACACAGGCTCCCCATGTACTCCCTGAGCTGAGGGTGTCATTCTGATTCGTTTCCACTGTTGCCAACAGAGAATAAAGTCCAGCCTCCTTTCTTAAGCCAGAGGTCAGGGTGTGTCACGAGTCAGCATTTTCAATTGTGTTCTTTCTCAAGTTACTTCAATTTTAGCGAAACTGCTGTAGTATTTTCTAAATATACCTTGATGTGTCTCCTTTGTGTAGCTTTACTAACTTGGAATTCAGTTGTCTTTATCTCCCTCCTGTTATATTTCAGGTACTAGACTAGATGCTGAGTATAAAGAGATGAAATGACATACTCCTTGCTTCGAGAGCTGAATCTTAGAAACAAACCTATACCTAGAAGCAATGCCATTTAAATAATTGCCATTTCAGGACAACAGTTCATTCTCTTCCTACCAATCCTAAATTGCTTGAGCTGGAAGAAACCCTTGCTTCTTGCCTGACATAACTGTAGCCCCAGTTTTGGAGATTTGTTTCTTAATTCAGTCGTCTTATAAATCTCTTCCCCTCCTCTCTGCTGCTATAGGTATTATTGTCTTTCTAGTTCTTTTTTTTTTTAATTGCATTTTAGGTTTTGGGGTACATGTGAAGAACATGTAAGATTGTTGCATAGGTACGCATGTGGCAGTGTGATTTGCTGGGAATGGGCATATTTCTAAGTCTAGCTAGTATACCTGGTAAATAGTAGAGACAACCTATGAAGGGTAGGACAAATGAACACCATATGGTAGCATTATAGAATTTTTGCATTAATTTTATCAAATAAACAAACACCTTGACATATCACCTTTTCCATTCCAACAAAATACTTCTTATTCTGCATATTAGCTAGCTATTTGAAGAGCTTCTAAAAAGATTATTTAATATATCTGAATATACTTTCTTATCTTTAAATTCCTCCCTTTGGGAATAAATATGAAATTTGTTTACTGTGATAGAGTAAGTGAATGACAGTTCTACTTCATACCCTGAGAAACACACTTTACTTCCATCAGATTTGTTTCAGGAGGTTTCATCAGTTTTGTCACTAAAATGTTCTCTATAAAGTCCAATCTATAGTCTCGTCATGGCTATGATTCACCAAATACTTAAACTATTAAGTTACTGCATGATCTTTTTTCCTCCAGAATAAATAACTTAAGTTCTTTATCATGCTTCGAAAGCAACTCAGACCCTAAGCACAGTTCTAAGCTAGGCAAGGTTTACCCTGTCACTCAGCCTTCTGATTCTGCAAACTGCTTCTCCACTTTGAGACTCTTCTTTCCATTTATAATCACAACAGTGTCCTTCTGGCACCCTTTATGGGTACTATTATCAAGGAAGTATCAAAATCTATTTCCAGGGACAGTAAAGGACTCTTAGCAATTTTAAGTATTGTCTTCCTGACAATGCGTATATTTCCATAAAAATGAGATCAAAACCTTGAATTTAAACTTGGGTCTTAACACCTTTGAAAATATAATGTAAAAATATAAACAGATTGGCCAGGCCTGGTGACTCGCGCCTGTAATCCCAGCACTCTGGGAGTCTGAGATGGGTACATCACCTGAGGGCAGGAGTTCAAGACCACCCTGGCCAACATGGTAAACTCCCACCTCTACTAAAACTACAAAAATTAGCCAGGCACAGTGGTATGTTGCTGTAATTCCAGCTACTTGAGAAGGTGAGACGAGAGAATCACTTGAACGCAGGAGGCAGAGGTTGCGGTGAACTAAGATGGTGTCACTGCACGCCAGCCTGGGAGACAGAACAAGACTCCGTCTCAAAAAAAATAATAGTAATAAATGTAATTAGGCATTTCTTTAGAAGAAAAAGGTACGCACAATTTTCCACAAAATCTTAAGGAAAGATAATATCTGGGAAAGCTATCCAAGTAGTATGTGTTTTAAAATCACTCTAAAATGAATAAACATGTTAGGATATAATTTTGAATATCCATGAAAAAATATTTTCTTAAGTCTAGAGTTTTCCTTTCATCCGTGTACATATGGCTAGCCTGGTATAAAGGATATTATTTTTCCTAATATTTAATATTTTTTTTAAATTCAAAACTCGTTTTCATTTCCTTATAATCTCTCATTAAATGCAGTATTTTATGGTGGTTGTAAAACTCCTAGAAAGTGTTCACTGATCCAAATTAGAATGCTGTGTAACAATTCCTCTGTTTTTTGATGCTGTGTTCTTTCTAAATACAAAATTAGATAAATTAAATAGAGAGCTTAGATAAAGCGTTGCACATATCCTACAAACTTTCATGCAAATATGGCTTTTTATTTTTTAAGCAACAAATGTAAATTTCGCTGTCTGTCTAATTATGTGGCATACATTAATTAGTAGTATTTGGGAAGTTACATGAAGAAACTGATATTCTATCTTGATAGCCAGCTATTGAATTACAACATCTACAAATCAATGTATAAAGCTAAAAGCCCAAGTTTTGCATTTTTATTTATTAATCACTTTGTATCAATGTGATTTTAGCTTATTAACTAGTATGTCACCAGTAAGCTTTTAAGATATTTCTATGTATAGTTATAATCAGCAAAAACTATTTTACAAGAAAACTCATAGTCCTGAAGTTACATATGAATTAAAGGTAAAATCTGTGACATCGTACTACTATTTATTCCAGTGTGATCTATCTGTAATTCACATTGCCTAACTAATCTTAAATATAGACACTAAAGTGAGGGTATTTGCAGAGTACCAAGCTGACAAATAGAGTGTTGGCTATTATTTCTGTTTGGAAATCAGAGGTTTGAGTTATTCATTTTGTAGTCTGACAGTCATCACTACAATTCCTTGAATTCCCAAAGCTTTTCTTGTGGCTTCCTCAAGGACGGCTATCGTGTCTTAGCTACTGCAATGACAGATGGGATATAACGTGTCATGTGATTGATAACTCTGGAGCCATAGTACTTAATCCTTCTAATACTAATAGCTACATTATCATAGAGATTTATGAGAATGTCAGTTTCAAGTTCCCAGTTCCATTCATGGGTTTTTAAAACTTCAGCTGCAAAAAACATGCATCCATCCCATTAATTCTAATTATCATGGTTCATCTTCTCAGCAGTTTTGCACTCCGGAACCTTTCAGTGCAAATTAACGTACCAAAAAAGTGTATTAATTAATATTTGTAGCTTTTAATTTCTGCAAGAGTGTTGTCTGGAAGCAGCTGGCAGTACAGGGCCGCTGCTATTGAATCTTTGCCAAACAAGTGCAGATGTAATTTTGTTATCTCTTGCTTAGTCATTTACGCAAATTAATTTGAACAATTAGCCTTTTACTGGTCCTTCATGAATCATGCAAAAGGGATCTGCCAAAAATTGCTAGTTGACAGAAAAGAATTGGTTAATGCTGTGCATTTTGTGGGAAGGTAATGCAGAGGGAAACTCAACATTATTTTAGACTATAGACAATTGCCTAAATGTTCTATTGTAAGATCTACTTCGCACTCATAAACAAACTTGAGAATTCCCCTTAATAAAGAATAAACCTGCATTCTAGAGAAGGTGCAGTTCATAGGAGGACTCAAATCTTTCATGTAATAGCCAACTTGAATATGTCTTAATCATGTCTATATGCAAAGTAGGAAAAAAGCATTCATTAAAAATAGAAATTAATGAACTAATATTGGCTGCTTTTCAGGTCACATTTCTCACTTTTATTTACTGAGTATTTGTCTACATGTTTTTGTGTAATCATTTGTTTATTATGTAAGGTAGATATAACACACATTTGTAGCCTCATTTGATAGCTTCTAATAACCTGAGAAATTAATGATGCAGAGTACTTTAAGATAGTTAAATATATAGTTATTATATTTAGATGACCTGCTTAAAAAAGGCCTTAAGTGAAATACATGTAATTAAATAACCTCAGAAAGAATAGAGTTCTATTTTTCATGTGTTTATGGTAAGTTACCACTATCATAAAGGGCACAAAAAATAATAGTTATAAAATTTGCAATTATTTTCCTTGAAGTCAGTACAAACTACCTGTGATTTTATGTTTTTACTTTAATTCCACTTTCTTGGCATTTTCAATTACTGAAGCTAAGATTTTCTCTAATTTTATATATAGGTGATTGTATACTATTAAAATATCAAATCAAAGCTCACAGAAAAGTTTTTCTTTATTTTGTATAAAATTAGTTTAGAAAGGCCTCAAAAACTTTTTCATGGTGTATGCTAAAGTATATTGACAGTTATATGTTTACATGTTTTAAAGACGTATGTATGTTTACATATATTATAATTGGCTAAAATGTGTCATTCTATCTTCTTCTTACCATTTGATTTTGTAGAAAATTATTAATCTCAAAGCATAGCTATCAGAAAAGAGAACTGAAAAAGAAATAGCTTATTTTGTTAGGTGCCTCTCCCAGCATAGATAGATCTTAAATGTAAGTGCACTTGAGATAGGATTAATGAATCATCTACTGTGGAATATTTTTAAAATCCAAGTTACTGATCATTACATAAATAATATAAATCATTTTAATCATCAAGAATGTTTAAAACTGCAAAATGATTGTTTTCAATCAGTTTTTTGCTACATAGTGTAACAAACTTTCTCAAATATACTTTCTACAAATCGAGTATTAGTGAAAAAATTAAATCAAATGTTTGAAATATTTTAAATTCTTATTTATAGAAAATCTTCTTTTATCTCTCTGATGGCATTAGTCATCTTCAAAGTAATTTGTTTTGGATAACTTCAGTTTAAAATAGTGTCAAATCAAACTCAATCTGAGTCCAGAGAATATTTAGGTAACATGAAAATTTTTAAAACATAATTAGTTTTATCTTTTTCTGTTTAAAGTGACATTTGATCAGTGTTGAACGTTAAAAACTATAAGGAAGAAGAAATAATAAAACAAAATACATTCTAATATTTTTGCAAGATAACTACCATTAACATTTTGGTGCATTTCATTTTCATCTTTAATCTGCCTATTTTTTTGACAAACATCACCATGACAAAGTAGCAAAATATCACTAAGATAAAAAATCATCTTACTATTAAAACAACTTTATTAATATTATTTTAATAAATTTATAGTTCTTAAATTTAATTGCCCATTTTGATATTGCTACATGTTAAGTTGTGTCAATTATTTTTAGTTATAAATAGTAAAGCAATGGACACCTTTACTTATGAACTCTTCCTGTATTGTAGTAGTTAAAATGTAGTCAAGTTCTTTAGACCTAAATCTTAATTATTTTGTTCAATGATGTGAATATTTTGAAAATTGATACATATTGCTTCATTTCTTTTCAAAATGACTCTACTTTTTAATATAAATAAGAGAAAACTTAGGAGACTACTTCTCTAGCAGCAATAAATATTATCATCAAAATAAAAAACTTTAATATTATTAATCATCAAAATTATTATTATTAAAATTAAAAATAACACATGCTTACTTATTTACTTCCAATCACTAGCAAAGCTGAACATTTTTTATGTGCTAGCTAAGTGATACACAATTTTCTCATCTGCAAATAATGATTAAAATATAAAATTCAGTGATTATTTTTTGAGATTTAGTTGTAATCACTGTTTTTAAAGTGTTTTGTAAAATGCTATATAAATATGAGCTACTATCACCAACATACTAGTGAATAATTGCTATGTATAAAAACTTGATTTTGCAGTTATATTACTATTATTTCAAATTATTATAAAAACATTAATGAGCCCACATACCTCCAGAATTAGAAGTTATACCTTTATTTGGCTAAAAACCTCTTCAGAAAATTTATTTTTCTTCTGTATGGCATGAATATTGAATCACGAAAATTTAATTTACATTGTAACAATACATAAGATAGTATACAATTAATAATTTCTAATTAAATCTACATAGTTTTCATTTATTAATGTCATCTTATCTTGCTAACACTAGCAAATACTGTTATATATTCACTTATTGTTTAGAATCAGCCTATGTTTTATCTTAGATATATAGTAAAATTCCTGGTCCTTAATTATATTTAAAAATTCCCCTGTATAAAACATTAAACATAGAGTAAAAAATAAATTGACAAAATTATTTTTATTTTGTTCTGAATTGACCAAAGTAATTTAGTGATCATCTTTTTATTATTCACTAAGCTGCATGCACAGGTAGTCTACATTTTTGTTGCAAACATCAATTATATAATAGTATTCCAGATATATTTTTTAAAGAATTATGTGACTTGGTATAATAGTCATTATGACATTAAATAAATATTGAGGGGGAAAGAAAAGGACAAAATACTTCGGCTTTTCCTTGGCTCTATAGATGCCTCCTTATGTGTGAAATGAGATGAATTTATGTCATTTATCTGATTACAAAGCAAAATATTTTGATGTTGAAAATGTAAATATAAGAAAATCAGAATTAAGGAAGTAAATGTGATCCCTAATCAGCAAATGAGAAGCATTGGTCATATGTAGGTGATTATATTTACAGTATTATTTATCACTTGCATATATGTTAACAAAATAAACCAGCTATTTGGCACTTAACATAAGTACTTCCCATATTAGTAAAAAGTATTATAAACACACTTTTATATACTATTCAATATTTCAGAGAAATAATTTATAATTTCTATAGTAAACTTTTTATTTTGATTTAAATACGCAATGTAAATATGCTTATATCATTGTATATTCTCTTTTTAAATATATGGTACTATGGACAGCACTGAAACTGATGACATACTCATCATTATTTTCTTGGAATACATTTTTTAGTTGATTTTTAGACCGTAAAGCCTGTTTTAGCATGTGTCTTAATGAGTGCACCGCAGGTTTAATAATACTAATAACTAATTCCTGGTAATGAACACCAAGGCTTTCAGATTTTAATCATCTTACATGTGATTAACAGTTTAAAATGTCTTAGTTTGTTAGCAAATCTACAACTGGTGTCTTAGTAATGTATATCTAAACCAAGTCTTGGTTTTATTTCATTGCTGGGTAACTGACTAATCAGAAAAAAAAAAAAATCTCATACATACATACTGAGAGAGATGAAGCTAGTCTCTCTATAATTGAAAGTATCAGTGGTAAACTTGGCTGGAGCTTGATTAATAGTATATTAAAATCAGAGTATTCTTGGTAAGTGCTAGATAAGGAGTTTTGGGCAAATTACTTGGTTACGGGGAAGCCTTTAAATTTTAATCATGGAAGTACTTCAGTGTCATTAGAAACTGAAAGGACAATGGGGTCTGCTGGCAAGTTCTCTGAATTGTTGTGCTTTTCAGGCTCTCCTTCTGCCTGCTATTGAGAGCCAAGCATGGGCTGCAATCGAAAATCCTTTTGCTCCCCATGACTTTGATTGCTATTATTGTAATTTAATATTACACAGTGTCTTCAGATAAAATAATCCATGGAAATTAGAAGAAATAATGCAGAGGGTTGGGGTGGGGGGTGGGACAACTGAAACAGAACTCAAAATTAGTCCTGAAAGCAGTTTTAAGATGTATATCTTTTCTCAACTCACGGCAGTTGCAATGAGAAAAACAAGGTTATTGAAGATGTCCAACTTAAAATAAGCAACAGACCTAAAAGAAAGAAAACTTTGTTCCATTTTGAATCCATGGAATTATGTTATTATACTAGTTGCAAGGTACATTTTGACATTTCACATGTAGTATTTATATGTAACATGAGACACATAGCATTTATCTTAATGAAAATCCTAATGGTAATTATTAAAATTTTATATTAAGTCTTGCCACGAGATATTTAACACCAAAAAGGCAAAGGGATGTTTTCTCCTGTGTATATGAATTCTAGTTAATATGAGACTTTATTACTTCAGAGTTTGGAAAGGTAAACAGGGACAGAACCACAAACATTAAAGTAGGAATACTCTTAAAAATTATTTAATCTAGTAACCATATTTTGCCAATTAGTAAAAGGAGTATTAGAGCAGAAACATTACCTGATCAGTATCCTACAACTCAACCTCCTCTTAAGAAAATTTTCAGCATAGTTTACAAGCTGGGAGATTCTTTTGTTATGTTTGACTTCTTTAAAAAAAAAAATTATAATGATTTATGCAGCCTTCCCCCTTGCCAAAAAAAAAAAAAAGGAACAGAGAGCTTATGAGACTTAGAAATAATTTTCTGAATAATTCTAAGAAACCAATGCCATTACTCTATTCATTGGCAGATTGTATTATGTTCTGAGTGATATACTGAGTGTCTTCTGGTTTCTCTAGCTGCTTTAAAAAATATCTAAACTGTTCTCTTTTGTATAAAAAAAAGCAAATCAAGATAGGTTACTTACAACCCAGTTATGAACAAAACATGATCTATTCAAGAACAGATACGAGCTTTTCTAAGTGTTGGGACCATACATGTTGACTATATAGGAGATTATAGGAGAGAGATTTAAACAATGTTTTCCAATGCAATATGGCAAACAAATTTGTAGAGGAACAGACAAGATTGAGGATGGCTAGAAAACCGATATACCACATTTGATTTTTTTCTATTTATTTCTCTATACAATTTTAATTAATTAGTTAATTTTGATTTAGAAATAATTATAAACTTCCAAAAAATTTGTCAGTATGGTGCAAATAACATTGTTTCCTGTACCTGTTGAGTATACCTCAGTGTCCTCATGTTCCTTCGCTCCTGAAATGTTTTAGTTCGTATCTCCTACACAACCACTGTAAAAACCCTAAAAATCAGGAAATTAACATTGATATGGCACTTCCATTTAATCCTTTGAGGATCTGATCAGAGTCAAGTAGTGTGTTTAATTATTGCATCTCCATAGTCTCCCTCAGCCTAGAACAGTTGTTCAACCTTTGACTTTCATAGCTTTGATGCTTTTGAAGTTTAAAAGTCAGTTATTTTGTAGATGTTATTAAATTTGTATTGGTGCTCCTGATTAGATTCAGATTATCCATCATTGAAAAGAGTATCAATGAATTGGTGCTGTATCTTTGTCATTACATCCCACCAGGAACTCATAATTTTTTGTTTGCTCTCTTAACTATGATGTACATGTTTATTGCTTGATCAGTGTGATCTTTGCCAGAATTCCCAAGCCAGGCACACACACATCATGTCAATCACTAATGGTTTTGCACAGTTACTCAGAGGCTTCTTGGTAAATTTTGCAAATCTTCTGTACCATTTTTAAACTAGAATAAGTGTTCTGTATACTTTTAAACTATGTAATAATCTCCTCATTATATTTATATGCTTATTCACATATATCTAGATGGACTCATGGTATTCTACTATATTCAACAGCTTCTAACCCCTTTCTGTCATTTATTTTGATGGTCACACTATCCTGATTTGACCAGTGAGAGCACTTCAAGCTAATTTCTCTCTGTTTTTGGTATGTGCTTATCATTCTTTGAGCACTTTTTCTTTCCACTAAACCAAGACATTTTAACTCATCTTGTACTTTTTCTTCCCTGATCCTAGGATCAGCTATCTCTCAAACAGGCTCTATTTTTTGTTTTGTTTTGTTTTAGTAGAGGGTGGTATTTAAAAGCCAAGGTCTGATTTATCTATATTTTCTTGTTGTCACTGATGTACCATTGCTCTTAGGCCCTGTCAGTGTGCGAATGTGTGTGTATTTGGACATACATACATTATATTGATATCTATCATTGGTCAATATCTAATATATATCTATTTAATTTACATCTATGTGTTTTCTACATTCAACTCCATATATGTGCATATATGTGTGTGTTCACCTGTATATGTGCGTCTCCACCAATAATTTTTTGATTAAACTTCTGGGATACATGTGCAGAATGTGCAAGATTGTTACATAGATATACATGTGCCAAGGTGGTTTGCTGCACCCATCAACCCATCATCTACATTAGGTATTTCCCCTATCTCCCTATCCCTGCCACCAATAATTTCAGTTCCAATCTATTTCCACAATGTTATCCTCTGTTTTTTTTTTTGTTTTGTTTTTACTTTTCCATATTGGTAAATTTCTTCTCCATTGAGAAACCTGCCTCCCAATATTCTCTTTATACTGATTTGAGTAAATCCCTATAGGTATACAAACTGCTGTTTCCACTGCCATTCCTTCTGTGCTGTTACAGCTTGGTCTCCAATATCCAAAGGTGGGCTTTCATTATGTAAGCCTGCCCTCAATTTCATGCTTGATGTCTAACACCTCTCACAGGGCTGTTCCTCTGGGCCGATGCCTTCTTTACCTTGCTTAGGCTCTCATAACCTGTTCTGGGCCCTGCCACCTCTCCCCAGGGGACCCCATCCCTTAATCCAGGAATTGTTGTACTGTATCTAAAGGCTTTAGGTCTGACTACTTTAAAAGGGAAAAAGACTAAGAAAGAAAGGGAAGGGAAGAAAGCAAAATGAAAAGAGAGGAAGAGAAAAGCTGTACATCTTCATCACCTCAGCTATTTATGTGTGCTATTTATGACCATTTTAATCCACTGTTCATTATTTTTTGTTCACACTAAGAGCTGTTAGGAAAAGTTTACTCTCTATAAAAGTGTGCCCTTACAGAAATATGAAATATACTGTTTTAAAAGAAAATCCAATCAAGTAGATTGAGATAAGTCACTAAAGGAAAAAAAGAGCAGGTAAAGCCAGTAGTACATTAGTGATTGTCAGCTTGGAAAACAGTATGTGCTAATAAAAGAGCTGAGAAAGAACATTGTTTGAATGAAGAACAGAATGTGGTCTGTATTTTTTATAGTAGCAGAGGAGGACTGTCATCTAAATAATAGCAGCCAATGATTCCGGTCCCTTTCCAGACTTTTGATTAGTTATGATAGTAGTGCATAATGATCCCCCAGCTGTCCAATCTGACAGTTTCTTCAACTCTACATATTCTAAGTATCCATTAGCTCAATTAGTCAGGATGTTTTGGGCAGAATTTATTGACCGAAGAGATAGGTGGAGTTCCTGTTTGCTTAGCCAAGGGGCTGTCAAAATTGTCCTGTGTTAACATATGGCTATGTACAAAAGACAGCTAGAACAGAGTACTAAGTAATCTTTAGAACACACAAAGTTACTAGTAACTTGGAGAGAACCCCTCCTGAGTTCTTGCTTTCACAAGTTCAAAACTTCATTTGCATGGATGGTCAGATTTTAGGTCATCCTTGTTGAATAAGCATATTGAGACAGCAGTAACCACTTTTCACTTACATTTAAATATCTCGTGTAAGGAAGAAAATAGATTTTACCATTAAATAATAACAAAGGCAGCTACATTAAAGATGTAAATGCAGTTTATACCAGTCTTAATTCACAAGCTGACAGACAGCATTATTAGATTGTGATAATAAACAGCCATATTGAACAAGTCTTTGATTTAGAAAGATATCTCTAGAGAAATGGTTCATAGAGAAGTAATCATCTCAATCCAAATTTCCTGTGAATGAAGCTTTGCCTGAACTAGTGACATTGCTGGCATTCTAGTATAACATAATTACAAGTTGGGTTAATACAGAAAGTTCTCTGTAGAATGGTAAATTTAAAAATATGAAACCTTTCGACAGTAATTTGTACTTCTCTGATTCCTGCTGCTGGAGCTATTGGTCAACCATCTCACAGAATTTTCATTTCTTGTTGACTCTGGGAATGTAGCTAGAGCAAGCATTTAATTTTTTAACCCTTCTTGCTTTTTATTTTAACTTTTCTTTCTTTTGAAATGGACATATTGGTATAAAAGAACTTGCAAGGATAAGTTTATATGTGCTTTCCTTTGAGGAAGTTTGAATCTTTTCCTTGCAAACATGCCCCCCCTCCACTTGCATTTTATCATCCAATATTTTATTCATGTTTGTGCTGTGCTCTGAATCCTCTCTATTTGTTTCTTATTGTATTATGCTCCTCATGACTCAGCAGGACTGTAAGAAAAGGTGTCGAATGATGCTCTAATATAACTTGATTGCTGGATAAATGTATGAGCATGCCAGTTGGGTGTGATTGTCAAAGACAGTAATTGATTTTCATAACACTCAAGTTTTGAGATTGAGAAAAGTAGGGAAAAAAGAGACAGGAAGGTAAGCAAAGTTAAGATAAAACTTGGGAAGTTTAGTATATTTTCAGGTGATTACAGGATATCATTTTGGAAGAGTCCCACATGTCAATACAATACTGAAACTCTAGAAAATCTCAGAAAACAGTCCTTTTGAGATACTTCACACTTAATGTTGTATAGCACTTGGAGTTTTCACATGTTGGGGAAAAAAGCAGCATTTTATTCTGTACCTGTAATATGTCTAGATGAATGTAGAGTTAGGGTCCTTTGGAATGTTAACTTCACTTGTTGATCTCACTGGAGAATATGAACATGACTATCAGTTTTATTGAAGTTGATAAAGTTAAAGTTATACTTGGAAGTTTTAAAGTTTCAGACTTAATTGACCATAGACAGTTACACATTTATTCCAATCATTTCAGTTAAGGAATGAAGTATAGACCATATTTAAAACAAAATCAGAGGCCGGGCACGGTGGCTCAAGCCTGTAATCCCAGCACTTTGGGAGGCCGAGGCGGGTGGATCACGAGGTCAAGAGATCGAGACCATCCTGGTCAACATGGTGAAACCCCGTCTCTACTAAAAATACAAAAAATTAGCTGGGCATGTTGGCGCATGCCTGTAATCCCAGCTACTCAGGAGGCTGAGGCAGGAGAATTGCTTGAACCCAGGAGGCGAAGGTTGCGGTGAGCCAAGATCGCACCATTGCACTCCAGCCTGGGTAACAAGAGTGAAACTCCGTCTCAAAAAAAAAAAAAAAAAAAAAAAATCACGAAACAGTTCTGATTAGGATGAAAGGTCCATCACATATTAACAAATAAAAGTGTAATGCTGGTACTTCATGTTAGAACAGGCTGTTAAAAAAAATCATGAAGTGAGACATAAGAAGGCTAGATAAGTTTGGAGTAGGCAAGATAAGTTATTTGGGAGGCTCTGTGCTAACTGCTATAAGTGTAAGAATCAATTTGGCTGATAAGCAATGAATGACTTATGTTTGGTATTTGAATTTTTCAATCAGCATTTTCTGAATATGGTTTCTCATTATGATAATAAATAAAGAATTATCACCATGATAACAGTGATAATGATACTTTGAACTATTCTTGTCACCATATGACACATACTATTACTTGTTTTTTAAATTTTAAGAAAGATATGTGCACTTGGAATCATTCGATTCACTTGGTGAAAGTGATAAAATTAAGTTATTGGAGTTAAATGATGGGGAGACAACATTTTAAAAACACTACTTTCACATTGGCCATCCTGTTACAGTTTTAATTGACCAGTTAAAGCAGAGAATAATTAACAGTATCAGTGCAAATGCTTATGTAAAATGGATAGTTCAATTAGAATATTTGCTAGTTTCTTCTAAAAATCTCTATTGTAGCAGATAGAATGTTGTAAGAAATAATATTGCTAATTACCTTTCCAAAACAATATCCTTCAGTAGCTCAAGTACAACAGATTAGATGGAAGGCATTTAATGAGAATGGCACAGCATACTGGGTTTTAATTTTAGATTACTGGATGCATACATGGTAGGCAATAATATAATTGAGAAATGACTATGTTACTAATTGAGACTAATGGAAGCAAAATACAGATGTTTTGTTATCATCATTTTTATAGGGACTAGAAACAATGTTTATTAAAATAATCAAATTAATTATGTAAATGATTATATGTTCTTTGTTTTTTTTTCTAGAGTGTTCCATATTTACCATAATAAGAAAGGCTGCTGAGTTAAAAGAATAAAAGTTCTGAAATATGGAGTACGTATATTGTTGCTAGCTGCCATTCTTTGATTTACACAATGTACTCTATGGCACCATGATTCTAATAACCTCTAGACAGCTCTAAGTAAACACTATTTATGAATCTTCCTCTTCTTACTTAGGTAAGCTCTAGAGTAAGTTGTTTTAAACCCTCTGTAATTTCAATTCTGTATCTGTTAATGTATTTTATTTTAATGAAGTAGTTTTCAAGCTTTTCTGACTTAGTTCAATAGTAGCACATGTATTTTATTGTATGCACCAATATATTTTCATATATACATAAAACAAAAAAAGTTTTACAAAATATTTTGCTTACTATTCACAATGCACAGTGATATTTTCTTTTAAAAATGTGTCTGTTATACTTATTTTTCTTAAAAAATACTCATTATAACTATTAACTGAGGGATCATGGCTTGCAGTTAGCAAAACTGTTCTAGAGGTTCTTAGCATTAGCTCAACCTGATCGAGAGAGGGATCAGAAGGAAGAGATGAGTCAGGGGTTAGACTAAATAATTCTACACACAGTGCACAGCATAATAATTTAAGTAAATGAGAGCCAGGTAACAGGATTTTTAGAATAACATTTTATTTTACTGTCAAAAATATTTTAAATCAGTAAAGAACCAAGGTGGGAAAAATGTCAGTAGTAATTGTGGTACAAAAAGATAATTTCAACATCTAACCTGAGTTTTTAATAATTTTTTAGGTATGTATAAGGTTTCTAAATATAATTTAATAATATTAATATACTGTATAAAAGACCACTTTTTCTCAAATAGTATTTTACAATATAATTTTTAATAGCTATAAATCACAAACCATTATTTAAAAAATTAAATTTTAGTTCTGATTTTGATTATGTTTGATTACATGGAACAACAAGAAAAAACTAACTGTGGGATACAAAGGCATTGCCAACATAATTAATTTGATTGCTTGGTTGCTCTAACAGAGAGACTGGGTGCTTCCTGGCTACAACAGAAGTCTATAGCATGCTTTTCTAAATCATGAATGAATCAGCCGTTAAGATCTAGTTTCTGGTTTTCTGTGTTAAAGGTAGTAGAAGGAAATTCCTAAATCACCTGGATATAAAATAAAATAAAGTGATTTGACGTTATATAAAAATAACAAAAGGCTGGAGAAAGAGGAGAGGTTCATGAACATAAAGTTAAGCCTTTGACTTTTTGGGGGAAAGGAAGATCAAATGATCTCAGATAATGACTCCTTTTCTGCATTGGAAACTTTCAGAAACAGTTGTTATTGCAGATGGCCTTGGCCTCAGGATGCATTAATATTAACTGTTTATGAAAAGTTCCAATGCATAAAAGGAGTCATGATCAGAGATCATTTAATCTTCCTTTCTCTCAGAAAGTCAAAGGCCTATCGTTGCTATAACCCAATAGCGAATCCACTAATGTGCGTCCTTAATACAATCATTTTAAGTGACACATAATTAACATGTATCTTGTATAACCTAATACTAATGTTCAATTAACATGTAATGACTCTATTAGTAAATCAAAGTTAAATGCTTATTGAAGACACTAAGTTTAACATATTGCTTTCCAAACTTTTCGTTATTTATGCATTTATATATCACCAGTGAGTAGTGTATAAGTCCTGGCATCATGGCAAACTTTGCCAATAAAAAACAACTCAGAGGTTTAACAAGGTAAGAGCTAGACTTAGCTAGTTTGGTGGACTTACATATTTATTTTAAGCTCAAGAATTTTTCTGTGCCAAGTCAAATCCCAGTTGGTTGTCTGAGGGAACGTCCTGGACATAATCTTTCTTTATTTGATTTTGAGGAGAGTTTTGTCCTCCTGAATTATACATTTAGATGCTTCATTTCATATTCAAATTTTTACTGCCAGAAGAGTTTTGAAGTTCTAAAGGAATCCATGGACTATCTATACTATACATCATTCTTTAATATGGTGGTTTTTATACTGCTCTGAAATTGTTCTCTTCTTATCTCCAATATGTATAAATGTGGTTATATCTGCAGGTACAGCATCCGAACCTGGTTTTCAACGTGAAAGAAGGGATTACTCCTGTGTTTGCATTTGAGGGACTACAGCATGCAATGGTGAAAGGTGTCGATTCTGGAAAAGACTTTCCCAGTGGCACAACTTACTATGTGGCTTGGGCACAGGCACTTCACCACTTTGTGTCTCATTTCCTGTGCTGCAAAAAAAAATGGAAGATAATATAATACCTGTCTTATCTGTATTTGTGAAAACTTCATGGGCTAATTCACGTGACATTCACAGTAACATTTAGTAAGTGTTACCTATCTCTATATCTGTCTTCAGTATCTAATAGCATATAAAAGATGGACATAATTGAATAAATATAATTGAGTGGATGAATACATATTATAGCCAAAATTGTCCAAGATATCTTGTTTGCCCTATTACTTTAGGTAATGCTCAAAGATAAAAACAGCTTATTTTACATTCCCTAAAGTACCTAGTGTTTGATGCCACAAATGATATTTAATGCATGGGATGTGAGGAATAAAATTAGCAATAACTGTTACAAGACAAAGCACACTCTATCATAGAATGAAAATTATTTATAATGATTGAATATGTGGAAGTTGCAGGAAAAATGTATTCTGCAACCATCAAACTCATCTCTTTTTTAGAAGTGATTTTAAATATATATTTGATTGTATATGTGTATACTTTTAAAATAAATATGTATTCATATTCAATTTGACATTTATATTTTTGAGAAATAAATTAGAAGTATGTGACTCCTATGGACTTCAGGGCAGTTCACATAACTGCAGTGCTATTCAAATATCTCTGAGATGTTGTTCCCAAAATAAATTCATTTTGGCAATGAATTGGAATCCAGAATTAAGACCTTTATATTCAAAGTAATTAGTAGTACTTAGTAGTATTAGCAGCTTGACCCTGAATTTTGTGGTCTCTTCTCTAGACTATGTATAGATATTTGTGTCAAACAGTGTCTAACCAGTGTACAATAGATATTAAATTATAGGGAACACATAATAGAGACCGTGGAGCAGCTTGGGAAGTGGAATGTGCATCTGGAAGTTGATGAGGGTGGGTGGAAGCTAAGAGGATACTGAACTTGACTCACATACTTATTATAATTTAGCAAGTTGTGAATTGTTTCAGGTTTTCTTAGAAATTTTAGAAATGAAATAAAATATATCACAAATTGTCTTTTAAATATACATAGCAGGGAGACATGCCTCAGGGTATAGTAAAAAAATGTGAGAAATTGAAGTCTACATTTGTAGTTTGAACCTGAGTTGTTTTTCTCTGACTGCTGATTCATTTCAACTAAAGAATAAAAGAATTTCATTTATGTCACAGAGCTAATGAACAATTATTTTCATGAAAATACAGACTTCATAATTAACACTTGAGACAAAAATATGTTCTTAACTAAATATTTTAAAAATATAATTGGAAGACACAGCCAGATCCCAAGATATACATGTTTTAAAATGATAGGCTCAATAGATGATAGCATAAGGATAAAGAATCTAAAAGGCCAAGGTATGCAGACATGACATTATCTTGTCTACTCCTATTGTAAGCGTCATTTTTGAGAAAAAAGAGTATTTTTAAATGATACATGCAAATTTGAATTGTATCATTTTTTAGCATTTTAAACATGTTGTTTTCCTTAAATGCTTCCTCCAGAAGTAATGTTCTGTTAAAATATGTAAAAGAACCAAACCCCTTTTCTACTTCATTCCATTAGTCAAATTACTGTGGATTTGACTAATTTGGAGCTAGAAGACAATGGGAGACTATTCATTGAAATATATTTAATTGAACTTCTGATTCAACAGCTATATTTCATTTCACACACTTTCCTCTTTTCATTTTCCTGTCTTCCTCATGGCTATATTTCATCATTGTCCTTCTAGCCATAATTTATTCATCCCACTACTCCTTTTTTCTATTCCTTCTTTTTTTCCCTTTTCAATTCCGTTTCTTCTCTCTTTTGTCTCTTCTGCAAGCCTAAATTTCTGCGGCCTATCCTCTGCATCTGTTTTCTTTGCATAGGAATGTAAGCAAAGTCTTATAAAAAGAGAGGTGAACAAAGATCAAATAACCATAGTGTTGGTTGCTCTTTGCATAGTCCACTAATTAGCAGTAATCCAGACATTTATCTGGGTGTCTAAACCCCAATTTATTTAAATTTGCCTGGAGTTGCATATGAGCTAAGGAAATCCCAGGGGGCCCACCTCCAGAGCAGAATGTCTTTATCCTCTTTCAGACCTCTCTGCCCTGGAGAAGGATGCTGGTTATCACTTTGAATTGGAATTTTAACTGATCTGCAATGTTTATGAAACCTCAAAATACATATATTAAATATTGCTGTAAACATTTTAAAGACAATGTTGCTAGAATAATTTTATTGACAGTGTTAGCAAAATACTTTTTAATAAAGAGCTAATATTACTTAGCCTTAAATAGATATTTCTCTCTTAAAAAATATATTCTGTCTTTAAAAGAAAAATCAAAACAATGAATCAAAGAATGTTTCTTTGAACATGTTAAATGCAATATAGTAAAATTTTTGGTAAAGATTTCTAAATGGAAAATTATTAGCCAGAGGGCCCTTCAATTGAAAAGAAGCCATATCTTTCAGAAAACATCCTTCCTGTATATAAAGCAAAGTGTCTTTTGTTCGCTTTTGGATCACTCAAATTAACAAAGCACTCTGTATTGGTGAGACCCTTTGATGATTGACACTTTCCTGTTACATTTCTCTTTTACTTTTTTTTTTTTTTTTTTTTATACGGAGTTTCACTCCTGTTACCCAGGCTGGAGTGCAATGGCGCAATCTCGGCTCACCGCAACCTCCGCCTCCTAGGTTCAGGCAATTTTCCTGCCTCAACCTCCCGAACAGCTGGGATTACAGGCACACGCCACAATCCAAGGCTAATTTTTGTAATTTTAGTACAGATGAGGTGTCATCATATTAGTTGAGCTGGTCTTGAACTCCTAACCTCAGTTGATCCACCTGTCTTGGCATCCCAAAGTGCTGGGATTACAGGCTTGAGCCACTGCACTCAGCCGTCTGTTGTGTTTTTAAAGGCCTTTTCCTTCACACAACATTTTGCAAAACTCGTTAATATATTTGTAAAGTTTCCAAAAAAATTATTATAAACAACTCTGGAATTTGTAAATAAAGTAAAAGAATTAAATGCTCACTAGGAAGCATATTGAAAACAAATACTTTTTTTAATTTGGTTTGACTGAGTAACAACCTTATTCCCATAGTGGCTAGGATCCTTCCTTGGAGTTTTTATTTTGTCATGGCTTCTTCCCTTTGTCTTATAATTCTCCATTTCATAATTCCCTGATTTTTATATTTCTTTCTTCTACTGTTGCTATTTTTAACGAAATTAATTTAAATGTTCATGTAAGGGACTTTATAGCCAGTCACAGTAGCTCACATCTGTAATCCCAGCACTTTGGGAGGCCAACATGGGCACATCACCTGAGGTCAGGAATTTGAAACCAGCGAGGTCAACATGGTGAAACTTCTCTCTACTAAAAATATGAAAATTAGGCCGGCGTGCTGGCATACACCTGTAATCCCAGGAGGCCGAGGCAGCAGAATTGCTTGAACCCAGGAGGTGGAGGTTGCAGTGAGCTGAGATCTTGCCACTGCACTCCAACCTGGGAGACAGAGCAAGACGCCATCTCAAAAAAGGGGAAAAAAAGGGTTGGGGGGAGGACTCCACATATAATGCTGTAGGCTCCTTATCGTTTATTAATAAGGTTTTCTAAATCAAAATGGAATGTATTTTATTTGAAACCCACTCACACCCACTTCCAGTTCAATGATTTTTGCACAGGGTTGGTCAAAAATCTGACAGTGCAGAGGTATCCCATCTGAAGTTTCTGTTCTCATTTGTCACTTTAAGGAAGTAGAAGCTGGCTGCAAAGTAATTATCAAGCCACAGCTAGTGTCTTACTTACTCGATTCTTCCTCATTAACAGAAATAACTGAGGAACTATTAGGGAAATATTACAACCTATCTTTCTTGGATAAATTCTTTTCCCTTTTTGTACTCGAGACACATTGGCCTTCAGTTTCTTCATGCCCTTTCCAAGCTCAGGGCCTTTGCACATGGTGTTCTTTCTAGGTAAAGTAATTCCTGCTTAATTTTTATTGTGTTTATTGCTGCTAATTCCAAAAATCTCAGCTTAAATGTGAGCTTCTTTTGAATCCTTCTAAATACCCGGAATTCGTAGGTTTTTCAAATAAACTTTACCATAAAGAATGCATTTCTTCTTAGCACTTACTACATTTCCAAGAATTCTAATGACAGATTCTTTCTGTAAGTATCTATTATGTCTGCTTTTGCTGCTAACCTGAGAAGTCCCTCATGGCAAGGACTGTGTCTGACATGGTCATTACTATGCCCGTGGTACCTAGTGGAATGCTTGAAACATTGAAGGTGTACCATAATTATTTATTGGGAGAAAGAAGACTTGTGGGAAAGGATGGGTGGAGGTGAGGTATAAAAGACTACAAATTGGGTTCAGTGTATATTCTTCGGGTGATCTCACAAGTCACCACTAAAGAACTTACTTATGTAACCAAAAACCACCTGTTCCCACAAAACCTTTGGAAATAAACACTTTTTAAAAAAGATAAAGTTATGAAGAAACTAATTATTTTTTCAATTAACTTTAAAATAAAACTGGTACATTGAAATTACTTTGAAAATATCCAAGAACTAATCTTTTTCCTTACAGGCATAATTAGATAGTCTCTTAGTCTCTGAGGGAGGTGATGGAGCAATGAGATTATGGGAGGACGACAGCATCATATACACCACATGGCATATAACAATGAAGAAGTAACTAACTTTCCTGGAACTAAGGTTTCAGACAAATGAAACATCATAGAGGTAATGATCAGTATATATATTTGTAAAATTTTGAGTTTGTTAGGCTTTTTGTTCATCCAACAGGTAATGAAATCACTGTGGAAAATCCTGAAGATACAGAGAACTGAAGAAAATGTATCTTGACTATCTCTAACTTAAGGAACAAACCAGAATAAGAAAGGGATAAAATGACAAATGAACTGTAAGTAAGTACAACACTGAAAAGAGTCCATGAGATTCCAGGTGGAATGTGAGAGAAGAAGTAAATTTGTGGAGGTGTGAATATACATGCACACACAGGTCAGTTGAAGAATATGTTGAGATTATGAATGTGTGATAAGGAAGTTTGAAATATATAACTCATGTTTGTTTTATTTTTGTTTATGTTAGTTTTTCTGCAGGTAACTTTGAAGTCAATGAGGCAAATGGGTGAAAGAGAGGGGGGAATGAGACAGTGGTAACAGTCAAGAACCTACTGAAACAATTCATGCAAGAGATGACCAAAGTATGCCTTGTGCTATTAGTTAGTAGATAAAATAAACAGAATAGGAAATATTCCCTAGAGAATTGAAATGAAAACTTTCAAACAGTTATTGTAGAATGACATGAGAAGTGTACTACAAGCAGTGTTTGAGATCTATAAAAATTAAAGTTATTAAACATCAATAAAATGAAGTAATCTGAAACCTCCAATGTAAAACGAAAATATCTTTCCACTTTTATTTTATCAGAAAATCAGAGATGTACAGAGGAATAGTTACAGCACAAAAATATTTCTCTATTGTCTTTGCCCCCCCAAGGATAGTAAAGACACTGTGCTGTGCACACATTCTTTTGTATAATTACGTATCTCTCAATTTATTCTTCGGACGTTAAGCAGCAATGTGCTCATGGGGTGAAGAAGAACAAGTAGTGAAGCTATCACTATGAATTCCTAGAAATTTATTCTGAAATATCGGTTAGCAATCACTTGGCATGAATTCTCACTCTAAAACACCCGTTAGTAATCACTTGAATTGAATTCAATATATATATTCTATTGTGTGTTGTGCAAAACCAAAGATACGATTGATGACTTTTGGTCCTAGAGTCATAAAAGAAGTACTCAGTAATTTATAGTATAAGCCCCCATATTAATGGAAGGTTAGAAGAATGTTGTTTTGACAGTACGTAAAAGGTATTTTAGTGTGCATTTATGTCACTCACTTGGCCAATATTTGCTCATTCGGACTTTTTAAACAAGGATAAAGAACATTTTAAAAGTTAATAATGTTCATATTTATTAGAAAGATTGAGAAATGCAACAATCGTAAAGAATAAAATATTATTTATAATCCCTTCCTGCAAATATACCAATATACCCTTAATTAATATTTATATTTTAGCATATTTACTTTGAGTCATATATACATGAATATTTAATATGCTTGCAATCATGCTGCCTATAATATTGTCTCTATTTTGCTTTTATCATATTCTAAGAACATTTCAAAATTGTAAAAATTATTTGATTCTTATTTATTTGCCAAATAATATTAAAAATTATGGGCATGTGAGATTTATATATATTTATTTGTAGTTAAGCCTGAAGATGCTTCCAAATACTTTTGGTAATGTAATATAGTTCTTTAAAGTTCATCGTTCTATGTATAATTATCTTCTCAAATCTCCTATTACTTCTTTAAAATGGAAATTCTGACATAAACTTTAGTGAACTCTTAAAAATTTCTTCCTATATACTGCCCAAGGGCATTCCAGAAAGTCTGTATTAACATATAGTCCAACCAAGAGATTAGTTAATTGAAATTATTATCTTTTTCTTTTTATAATTATTTGACCCTAATACATTAATCATTTTGGTGCTTATTATCTGTAATTTATTCTATGAATTGTTACTTAATATCTTCTTAAGTAATATTATCTCAGTGTGCTAATGCTTTTAATGATAGGTTGAACCTCATTTTTACATTAAAAATACTATTACCATTTTATAGGTAAAATTTCATATGTTTTAATTTTTTAAAAGATAGAAGAAGTTTTCATCCCCAAAACTTTTGTTCCAAATGATAAAACAGTGTATTTGTTTCATAGAAAATTTTGTGATATCTGCTTTGCATTTAAGTTTTAGTAATCTATCAAAATCTGTTTCTTTATGTCTTGCCTTGAGTGTAAATGATGGATACAAATTAAATCTAGATTAAATTCAAACTCTATGTAAAAATCCAATATAATTGAATTGTTAGAAATCATGAGAAGCCATTGATTACTTATGAAGGCTTCCAAATTGATAAGTGGTCTTTTTATGAAAAAGGGTTCATAGTGTCCCACTTTATTTTCTGTGTGATAATTGACAAAGCACTTTTTCCTCTATCTCAAGCTGAGTTTTGGAAGCCAGAATCCAATCACGATATGCAAAAGAATTTCAAATACCTACAAATCTCGGCTAGCCAGAGTGATTTGAAATGGTCAGAAATTTGGGTTCATAGAATCAAATGTCTCCACATTTGACATTGACACTCAGGGAAAATACTTGGGCAGGGGAAGCATTGTTGGGCTTGACTGAAATAGGATGAATCAACAATGTCTTCTACTGATAACCCTTGAGGAAGGATTTTCAGTTCAGTAAGTAATTTATTTCTCCCTTTTGTTTAAGACCCTTCCCCACCCCCTACTTTGATGCCTCTCAAATTTCTGTATTTCCAACTAAATAAACAAATAGCAACATAATGATTTATTTCTGAGTAAAAACTGTTTCTTTTAGAAGAGGCATGCATAAGCTGTCTTATTTGCCAGGTTGTGACAGATATTCTGTATTTGCTTTCCTACATTCACTTTCCATCCTTCCCTACCTGGGAAGTGTATCTGCATGAATGCCATCAACAAAGCTTCCATTCTTTTGGTTTCCATTTGATTTCAGCCAAGGGAGAAGTAATGAGCAATGAAAAGAAGTTAGGATATTTATTTTCCTGGATGAACCCCATGTGAAATCAGCCTTAACTAAAGATCGCCCCATCTCAAATGGTGACTTGTTCTATGTGATTCTTGCTCCTTCCTGTTTTCAGTAAACTTCTCCCCCCAATCTCTTCAGTTCTCCATGTGTTAGTACTGCTACTGCTGCTAGTCTGAGGCTCACAGCATACTCCTTAGCAATTAGGCATAATTTAATAATTACTGTTTTCTATTAATACTTAGTTTTTTCTCCCTTTTTGTAAATAAACCATATTAGTTATCTATTTTCTTAATTCAAAACAGATGAACAATTATCTCACAACTTTTTGTGGGTCAGGAATTTAGTAGTGGCTTAGCTGTGTAAGGCCTCTTACACAGAAGAGAGGCCTCTCCGTGAATTCCTCACATTTCTACATGTATTGAGAACAAAGATATTGATGGTCTTTATTCAGGGCTATCTTTACAAGGAAATTTGTATAGTGGCCTGACTTTGAAGACAGCTATGATGTCTCCAACCCTAACCAAGGACAGCCATCTTTACTGTCCAGTATAAAATATTTAGGTTTCCTAGGCTCAAGCTTTCTCTATTATAATGCAATTCATTGTATATGCAGGTGTCACCTGGTCCTCTGTGGTGCCTGTGGAAGTGAGGTTTGAATCTGTATGAGAACATGCTAACTCCCTGGCTGTTGTTACTGCTGTGATTTAAAAACTTCTTTAACTGTGACCCAGGAGTCTTGTGTCTTTTGCCATAATCCATAAATACAGGGCAGACTAACATGCTAGCTGGCAATTAGGGTAAAATCATAGACCCTCCAGAGTTCTTGACAGGTAGTCCTGGCTCAGGGTCTCTCATGAGTTTGCAGTCATGATGTTGGCAACAACTGTAGTCATCTGAAGACTTGACTAGAATTGGAGGATCTGCTTCCAGGATGGCTTACTTAACACAGCTAGCAAGTACTTGACTAGAATTGGAGGATCTGCTTCCAGGATGGCTTACTTAACACAGCTAGCAAGTTCATGCCACCTGTTGTTGGGAGGCCTTGGTTCTTGCCACATGGAACTCTCCGTAGACTAGTCTGAGTATTCTTGTGACATAGCAGTTGGTTTCCCCAAAGCGAGTGATCTAAGAGAATGCAAGATAGAAGACATGATGTCATTTATGATATAACCTCAAAAGTTACACGGGTATATCCACAGTATCCTTTTGGCTTCACTGGACAACACTGGTCAATGTAGGAGATGACTATACAAGGATATGAATATCACCAGGTAAAGATCATTGAGGTTCACTTCAGAGGATGGCTACCACATGAACTCCTTCTCAAAATATCCTAATTTGTGCCTAACATCTCTTTCCTTACCGCTACTCTGGCTTAAACTTCTTTACATGTACTGTCACTGCTTAGCCCCTATAGCCATGTTTGTATTTGAATTTGCTCCCTGTGCTCTCTTACTTTATCCATAAAGTAAGACACTCCAGCAGTGAATAATTCCATATACAGAGGAAACATTAAATTTAAAATTTAAATAATTTGACCAACATCTTGCAACCAGTATGAGACTACAGAGACACCAAATCTGGAACTATTTTAAATATTTAAAACAACTATTTGTGTAACAAATATAAAAATGAATTAAGAATGATGATATTGTCATGTTAGGTAAACTGGATTAATATGTAGACAATGTATAAGAATATGCCTACCAAAGAATTTTTTCTACTTCTTTACCAGAAAGTTTCCAACATGCCCATTGTAAAAGATAGTTGGAGGACCATTCAAGAAATTCTACATTTTGTCTTGATTAAGACATTACATTTTATCTGAAAGACTATTACCCAAGTCTTGTGATAATAATTTCAGAAATTGTTATATAAGAATACATTTATTTACAATTGAGTGTAATCCCTAAACAAATACAGTCATCCAGAAGAAAGCTTACACACATATGCAAAAACACCTAAGTTTGATTTCATTGAAGGAGTTTGAGAAAGTCTGGAGATCTCTATGATTTTCTGCAGTGAGGTTCTTGGATGACTTGATATTGTATTTGGAAGTGCCTAAAACAGTGATAGTGACCATAAGAAATTATATCTCCTTCACAAATTTGACTTGAATTGACCTTAATAGCAGAAATTCAGTGGTAATTCACTTTTTAATGAGAAAAAGATGAACAGTTTTACCATTACTGCGTAAACAAGCTTGGGAAACTTTGAATTATTTCTTTTCTCTTACTGAAAGTAAAGTATCAGTGTTATATTGAGGTCAAGAGTATTCTGAGGCTAGAAATCTTATATAAAAAATCCTCCCTACAATCTTTCAGTGGAAGTATATTTAGTCTTTGTTAGTGTTTTGAGCTGAAAAAGTTCATTTACATTTATCTTAACTATTTTCACTCTTTTCTTTTAACTCATTCCTATAAAAATTCTCGTTCTGTAGCTTTCCTGACAGAAAAAGCCAAGGAGTTTTCAAATTCAATAAGCAAGATGGGAAGGAAGACATGTCTCAACTAAATATCAGGGATCTTCAAGTTTGTAGCGTGGGGAGGTCTTTAGAGCCATCAATCTGCTAAAGCAACTGAAAATTTGGAGTGTTTTGATTGTATGTGTGGTGTTCTGGATGTGGGCTACCTTTATAGTGTAAAACAATTCTACTTGCTGAAGATTCTTTATCCCTTTCTGGGAGGATCAAAATATCAGTACACACTTTCTTTCAACGTTTCCAAGAAGAGAGAGAAATAAACACGTTGATATATTGCCTACTTGCATCCCTTGGGTGAGACATTAAAACACATTCTTTTGAACAACATTCAACATACTCTCACAAAAGGCCCCTAGCTGAGACAAACAAACAGACAAACAAACATGTTAATCCAGACGCTGCTGCCAGAGCTGCTGTTCAGGTTCAGTGTTCAGCCTCTGAATACTTATTTTGGCAGTTGAGTGTGAATTATGCTATTAGATCACCAGATGGGGGATTGTGGGACAAACTTTGGTAAAGCTGGACTAATGGATGCACTCACAAAATGTTCCTTTCCTCTTCTCAGCTAGCTGACTTTTGGTTTTCTTTTGCCAATTGTTAATGGTTCTGTGACTGGGCCAATGAGGGCTTACTTTCTAGGGTTATAGACTGGCTCTGTCCTTCTTTTCTGGTTCTCTGTCTCGCTTCTCTTTCCTTCCCCGCCTCCCACCTGCTCTCCTCTCCTTTCCAACCCTCTCCTTTCTGGTAGAGCTGAACAAGAGAAGCCACAGTTCTCTTTGTCAGCCATCCTAAGAACACCAGGAGAAACAGCCATAGGATGGTGGACCAGGGAAATGAGAGAATTAAGCCCCTTGATGTCATCTTAAAACCATTCTTCCTTCCCTACTTCGACTTGCTGTTAAGTCTAAGGTGGGAACAATCAGTTTGCTCATTACTGAAGCTACCATGAATAGGGTTTCCTTTCGTTGCAGCTGAAAGCATTCACTCCGACACAAAAAGCACATGGGAAGTAGAGAGGTAAGCAGAAGCACAAGTGACCTGGCTGGGTATCCTTTGCAATTGGTATGGAGGCGAGGAAGCTGGGATAATACATAATCCATTGCAAGATACAATGTATTCAATGCCATGTTTTAGAAAAATCAGTTTGTCAGCAGTGACTGAAAGAAAATAATATGTTGGGGAAATAATCTTGGGGGGAAAACTGTGCCTGTCTTATGTTTTGGTGAATCCACAACAGTAGATTTAATATTTTACTATAGAAAGGCACAGCCGGGCCAGTCATTAGGCCCAGCTCCACTAGCAGGGTCTTCTCTTAAAAGTTTAATATATTAATATTATGCTTCAGAGTGAGATTTCAGGAAAATTTTCTTAAGGAAAATCTTGAGGTTTATATTTAGGTATATGCTTGAAAAGTACTGTTTAGCAATGAACATTTATTCTGTCACTGTTTTGCAGTGAGCTCAGTGAGTGCCCAAGATGTACACATCTTACGTCATTCATTTCTGTCTATACCTGAGTTCTGGCAAAGCCATCATTGCTTCTTGTCCCCATCTTGCCTATCATCACCACCCTTTCTGTGGGCAGATGAGGAAAGAGACGTTGCCATTCTTCCATCTCTTTGTCTTTCATTCTTCTCTCCAATGCCACTGAGAAAACGGGATGCAACTTTGTCAAGATGCAACACAGCTTTTCAACCTACATGTGTGGTCAAGCTATGTTTTTTTTTTCCCCCAGAGATAAATTTGACTTTAAGATTTCAAATAGCTATTACCAGCTATTTGTCTTTTTTTTTCCCTCATTTTGGGTTCAAGAAGTGTATTTATTTGTTTACATTTTGTGTGTGTGTGTGTGTGTGTGTGTGTGTGTATGTGTGAGAATAGGTGAATACCAGCTGTTCACTGTATCAAATCAAAATAGACTAATTTCTCTGTTTCAATTAGCAAACTATCTGCCTAAATACAAAATAATAATTGTAGCAGAAGCACCGATAGCAGGCTTGAGAATAAAACTAACAAAGTATCTGCCCTTAACCCAGGATTTTTATGTATATAACTCATTTGCTTTGGTAAAATATCTACTGGCACAGCTGAATCTAAATAGCATTTCAGATGCATCCTAAACAGCTTGCCTGAAGACTGCAGCACACTGTGCTTTTATACTTTCTGAAATCTATCTATATTTTATTTTGTCTTGAAAAAGATTAAAGAATAGAATTATATTAGAACTGGTGGAGGCATGATCCATGCCCCTTTGATTATATGGAAACATTAAAATGTCATCAGCATGTTAATTTTGTCATCTCAACTGCACGAGATTTATTCAGCACTTCTATCTATTACATTACTCTAGAAACACAATTTATTCTGATTGTGGAAATGTCATAGGCAGCGACTAAAAACATCTGGAATTCTTAGTTTAGAAAGAATGCCTGGTTTCAAAAATGCTATTTCTAAATTAATTTTATCTATAAAGAAGGCAGGACTCAAAGATTTTTAAATTACTCAAATTGCAGTATTCATTTGGCCTACCAATTTTAACATAGAAGGTCAAAAACCAAAAAAAGAAAAACAAAATTAATGCATAAGTAATTATTTTAATGATTGGCAAAATAAAATTGTCTCTAATGAAGGTTTAATTTATGGAAAATAGAGTGACCTGGCTTTTTGTTTGTTTGTTTTTTTTATTTTTTCTCTTCGTTAAAGCAAGAAAAGCTTGACTAAGCCTGTGACACATGTAGGAAGTTGAAGCAAGGGTGGGAGATGGGTAATTAATCCCAAGAAGACAGAAGACACAGAATTGTCAAAATGGGAAAAAAAGAAATGTGATTTTAGCTTTTACGTTTTACCGTTTCCATTATTAAACTTTTAAACAGAGTGTATTTGTCTGCTGTGTCTGAGGTGAAAGCAATTCCCTGGCCGAGGACGTGTCTATAGTGCAGTGGGGAGAAAGGAAAGCAGACTTCAATTGCAGATAATTCAAAGATATTTTCTGTGTGCATACTCACATTCCGTTATATGGGATTTCTAAGTCCTGAAGACTCTTACGACAGAAATAAATGCCCTATTGGGGCTCAGAAAACATATCCCAAAATGAAGGGCTCAGCAGCAGCCGCAGAATAAAACGTTCTTTTCTCAACTTCTCCTGCCCTCCTGTCTCTCAGGCCCATTTTCTCCCAAGTCTAGCCATAGAAACTAAAATCCCTCTTCCCCAAAGTTTGTCATAAAAACCAGAACCTCTTTTCCCCAAAGCCAGCCACCCCCCACCAAAAAAAAATATCTAAAAATAATACTCTAACTTCCCCTCTTCTCTATCTGTGTAAAAAAAAAAAAAAAATGGCCTTAAATAAACTATCTGGCCTACCTTGTTTGATTGTAGATTGCTTATAAGACTCCCAGTCCAGAGAAGATCTTGTTCCCCATACAGAAGGAAGAAATATATGCTTGGAGAGACCAAAAGGAATGTATATATATCCTATTAGTTCTCTCCCTCTAGAGAACCCTGAAGTAATACAGATTTTTATACCAGAAGTGACTCTAGAGGAATAGAATATTAAGGATGGAGTTCTTTCATTGGTTTTGGGGTTTCCAGAGTTGGCTGCTTAATATTATACCCCAAAATGCTGAGGACTCTACTTCTAATTGTATAAAGAACACTGATAGTCCTTGTCGTGAACTGTTTAGAGAGTTATGCAAAATAAATGCATTTGACGCTCCTGACTCACTGTTCATGAGAGGCAAAGGGTTTAGTGACTCTACATAATACGTAGAGTATTATGACTATATGTAGAGAACATAATGAACCTGGTTGGTTGCTCCTAAGTTTAGAAGAGAAAGTGATGGAAGAAAAGAGGAACTCAGGGATTCTGTTTCCCGGCTTCAGAAGCAGATACTGGGCCTCAAATTTGCTAAGATTTCCCTGAATGAGAGTCTTATCTCCTGTAAAGAAAGAGTTGAAATTGTGGAAAAACAGACACATGCTGCCATCAGCCTTTTCACCTTTGTCTGAGGAGATGAATCCCGAGCTTAATGGGGCAAGAGTGACGGCCTCCCCTGAGGCAGTTGTCAGGCAAAATCATGTTGATTCTTCTCAGGAGAAATTCCAACACCCCTGTCTGCTTCTACACCTATAACTAGACTGAAGTTCCAGCTGGCCCCTGAAGGCAAGGTGGAGACTGTGACCCGTAGGGAGGTACACTGCACTCAGAAAGAACTATTTGATTTCTCTAATTTATATAAATAGAATTGTAGAGAACAAATATGGGAACGGTTATTAAGGTTACGGGATAATGGTGGAAGGAACACAGAGTTGGATCAGGCTGAATGTACTTGTTTGGGCCCACTAAGTAGGGATTCTGCTTTTAATGTTGCAGCTTAAGGATGTTAAAAAGGTTCTAATAGTTTATTTACTGGTTAGCTGAAATCTGGATTAAAAGATGCCCCAGTGTGAATAAGCTGGAAATGCCTAATCTCCCTTGGTTTAATGTAGAGGAAGGGATCCAAAGGCTTAGGGAGACTGAAATGGTGGAGTGGACTAGCATGATGCCTCCAGGTTTGTTCTTTTTGCTTAGGATTGTCTTGGCTATGCAGGCTCTCTTTTGGTTCCATAAAAAAATCTGGAGACAACAGATGCTGGAGAGGATGTCAAGAAATAGGAACACTTTTACACTGTTGGTGGGAGTGTAAATTAGTTCAACCTTTGTGGAAGACAGTGTGGCGATTCCTCAAGGACCTAGAAATAGAAATTCCATTTGACCCAGCAATCCCATTACTGGGTGTATATCCAAAGGATTATAAATCATTCTCCTATAAGGACACACACACACGAATGTTCATAGCAGCACTGTTTACAATAGCAAAGACCTGTAACCAACCCAAATGCCCATCGATGATAGATTGGACGAGGAAAATGTGGCACATATACACCATGGAATACTATGCAGGCATAAAAAATGATAAGTTCATGTCCTTTGTAGGCACATGAATGAACCTGGAAACCATCATTCTCAGCAAACTGATACAAGAACAGAAAATCAAACACCACATGGTCTCACTCATAGGTGGGTGTCGAACAATGAGAATGCATGGATACAGGGAGGGGAGCATCACACACTGGGGTTTGTTGCGTGGGACTAGACAAGGGACTGCATGGAGGAGGTAGGGAGGTTGGGGAGGGATAATATGGGGAGAAATGCAAGATATAGGTGATTGGGGGGATGAAGGCAGCAAACCTCATTGCTGCGTATGTATCTATGCAGCAATGCTGCATGTACCCCAGAATGTAAAGTACAATAAAAAATAAAAAGTATCTAAAAAAAAAAATGAAGAAACAGAGGTAAAAATTTATTTTTGCCATTTCTGGGATTAAGAAACAAGGCCTTTTATTGCTTCTTCCTCTATTTATGCAAAAGATCTCATTAGCATTTATATGCATTCTTTGTGTTCTAAGTGAAATGAGAAAAGATGAGGCTTTAGAGGCTGCTTTTAAAAAATGTTCGCTTCTTTTATCTGGAGGAACAAGCTGTAAAATACTCTTAGAAACCCACTTAAGAGGCTAAATGGAAGAATGGTTGTGAGACTATTGCATTTCCCCCCCAAAACACAGTGGCTTTGTTTGTGTCACTCAAAGACATGGTAAAAGCAGAAGGAGAAACTACTGGGAAGGTGCTAGGAGTGGAACTGAGGTATATAAGTCTCTCATCAGGGCTTCTACCGTCTGAGCTCCCTCTTCTGCACTCAGAACTCAGCTCCCACCCTGGTTTACAGAGACACATAGAGAGCAAGAATTATGTTCAAAAGATGCATTTGGGCATTTTGGGTTAAAAATACTTAAGTATTTGCCAGTACATTTAATCATTATACTTGGTTAAACAGTTCATGGTAATTACTACAGTTACTCAGTTTGGAACCCCGAAAATATTTTATATGAAATCATCATATAGCAATTCCCTGTTTAGTTGGGTACAACTATGGCATTCTGACAGTGCACATGCAATAAGCTTACTTAGCATTTACTTCATAGAAATTGAAAGGTATTCTTATAACATTTGCAGAAAATAATCCACTTGTAATAGCCAAACTATACTGTATTTCTCCCTCTGTTACTAAAGCAATGGTCAAAGCAGGTGATTTTGATTTGCAAAAGGATGTGTTTCTGCTTCTATCATGTGGCTCTGCATCTTCAACACATGGTTTCCAAGGTTACCATGGAAGGGCAAAGAAGTGGGGATCACATTCAGGAGGTTATTACAGGCCATTCTTAAATGTGGCTTATTTCAGTTCTTCCTATTATTCCTAAAACAGATGGGAATTATTTGGGCTCTGAATATGATACCTGAAAGCATGACACTTTGACATGCTGACAAGTTTGAGCTGAAGGAGACTGGGGAAGGCCTTAGAAACAAGACAGTTTCATAGACGTTCTCTAGTCCCATTTTCTACCCCCAAGTGGATCATAGAAATGAGAATTCCTCTCCACTGAAGCAAGCCATAAAAGCTAGGAAAGTCACACTCTGATCTTTTCCCTTCATGTGACAAGTGTCCTGCCCCATACCTGCAGAGGAATATTAGCTTGAGACACAGAAAAGACAAACAGGCTTTCCTGAGTTTCCCCCAGTTTATTACCATTAGTCATCTTCCTTTTTGTCCAGTCATGTTTCTTCTGCACAACTATCCTCTTCTTTCATCAGACTTAAAGTGCCAGGCGCTATGGCTTATGCCTGTAATCCCAGCTCTTAGGGAGGCAGAGGGGAGAGGATAGCTTGAGCCCAGGAGTTCGAGACCTGCCTGGGTGATATAGCGAGACCCCCGTTCTCCACAGAAAGGAAAAAAACAAAAAAAACCAAAAAGACACACACAAAAAAGCATAAGACTTAACGTAAAGATACAGTTTTCCCTGGGTCTTTGGACCTTCATTTATCATTGCTCCCACACCATGTAAAACTTAGATTAAATAAATGCATTTATCTTGTTAATCTGTCTTTTGTTATAGGGAACTTGGTCATGAACCTAGTGATGGGGGAGGAAAATATTACTTTTTCTCCCCTACAGAATGGTGGTTTATCCAGACATCCAGAGGGAAAAGGAAATTGGTGTGGTGAAGAGCTCCCCAAGTCTCTGCCATACTTAGCAAGTTAAAATATATACATGATGTATTTAAAACTTTTTGTCTCTTGATTCCATTAAAAAGAATCTATCATTTTTTCCTTCATCCTCTAACCAGATTTCCCACTTTGTCCTCTCTCTCAGGTTTTCTCGCCTTTGTCCTATTCACAAGATTTATTGCTTTCTTCACTTTAGTTTTCTTCTTTACCACAGCCAGGACATTGGATTAGCCAGGCAGCCTTTTCCACCACCCACAGTAACCTCACCTCCTGCTTCTGAAACAGCTGCCCTGCCAATCAGTCAGACCTGGCCAATTTCATCTGCTCCCTCCACTTTTGTTGCACATGGAAAACACCCACCATCACTATCACCACCAGCAGATACTCATTAGTCATTATAAACTTATTTCCAACCTAGCTCTAGTCATCCTGTTGGACCACCATTGATTTGTGCTTAGTTCATTTTTTCAGTCCCCAAAGCAAGTATTTTAAACCTTCATAATTTACTTTAAGCCACCTCTTTATCCCTACCTCCCTTGACAACAGAAGACTGGCTTGACACAAGAAAGAGTAACAAGAAATCACATGCTAATTTCCTCACATTCTACCTCTGACCATGTGCATGTTTGCTGGCCTACTGTATACCCCAGGGCTCTTTCACCCAGGGTGCTCCTTGCTCTTGCTTTGTTTTTGATCTCTTCTTCACTCTCTATCTACCCCTTCTCCTCATTCACTGATTTCTGTTTTCATATGTTTCATCTTTGTAAGAAAGCTCTGAATCATCTTTGAAAATGCACTGAAATATCATGTGTTTGTCTGTTCTGGCTGCTATCACAAAATTCTCTACGCTTAGGACCTTATTTTACCTTAATTACTTCTGTAGAGTCCCCATTTCTGAATACAGCCATACTTATAGTTAACACTTCAGTGCATAGATTTTTGGGGGGCAAAAACATACAGTCTGTGACAGCATCTTTACCATAACTTCAAAGGCAAGCCTTTGAAATAACCCAGGAAGAGTCTTTCTCCATATCAATTGGAATAGTGTGTTCTACCATCATGATATTTTTAAAAGTGGATTTCTGAAATATCCTCCCTGGACTGAGAGCTAGACAGAGATAAAAACCACAGTCATTTTTGTGTCAGATCCAATACCTGGCACAGTGCATATGACACAATAGCTACTCAATAGATGCTTTTCATTGAGCCACGAGATCCTGAAAGGTCTGTAAAATTACACTATGGTGCATACAGTTTAATAGCAAGAGTGTTGTATTTAATTTAAATTATCTTGAAGTTATTCCCTGTATATGACATACATTCATTCTTCAAGAGAATGAATTCAATTAATTCAATCCAATTATATGAACACTTGAACAAAATTCCATTTACATATGTCATTGATATGGTTTGGATGTTTGTACGTTCCAAATCTCATGTTGAAATGTGATTTCCAATATTGGAGATGGGACCTGATGGGAGGTGATTGGATCTTGGGGATGGATTACTCTTGAATGGTTTAGCACCATCCCCATGGTGATAAGTAAGTTCTCACTCAGCTAGTTCACATGAGATCCAGTTGTTTAAAAGCGTTAGAGACCTCCCTTCTCTCTCTCTCTTGCTTCAGCTCTCTCCATGAGACATGCTGGTTCCCATCATCTTCTGCCATGGTTGTGAGCATTCTGAGACCTTACCAGAAACAGATGCCAGTCCTCTGCTTCCTGTACAGCCTGCAGAACTGAGACCCAATTAAATCTCTTCTCCTTAGAAATTACCCAGTCTCAGATATTCCTTTATGGCAATGCAATAACAGACTAACACAGACATCTGGAGTACATGTATAAATTCATTAAGATTTGGAAAGGAATGGAAAGATTCAAAGCTTTTTATTCCATTGAGCTACTAGTGTAAAAAGGCTACTAGTGTAAAACTACTGTTAAAATTCAAAACTTATTATGAACTGAGCACAGTTTCTAGTTACAACTATTTCTTTCAAGACATCTGGGTAGTTCAGATACATGTTGAGGCCTTAATGTTGTATTCCTTCTTTGTCATCATTTTAGTCATGGCCTGATGTAAACTTTTTTTTTCTTTCTTTACCAATTACATCGTGGAGCTGTAGATTACTTTTTTCTTTTAAGCTTGCTGTTTGTGATTATTCTTACTAGTTCATCAACTCCATAGTTGTCATAAAGGCATTTTTGCATGAAATTTAATTTCTGCAATGAAGGTTTAAAAATTATCTTGCCTCATCAATGAGGAACACTACCACATTCCGCATCCCTCCCTCCCCCCTCCCGTTTTCTGTCAGAGCAAAATAATCTCTTGAATTATCTGTATAAAATATTTCACATTGTTCTGGCAATGATTTGGCTCTATCCCTTGATAGGAAATTGGGCATGTGTGGCTAGGCATCCAGAGGAATATGTTTACCAATGAATTATCTTCCAAGGTTTTGACACCACCATCAGTTATGCCAGATGCAAATCATTTACTCTCTGTCAGTTCAAATACGCAGTCTTGTTTGGATGGCTTAAATCTATGCTGGCACCAAAATACAGCAAGCAATATTGCTCAACTTTTGAGTTGAAAGAATAGACAAATGTATATAGCGCCAAAACATGGAAATAACACAATGTAGGCTGAATTTTGCTGAATGTTACTTGATGTTAGCATAGTATGAGACTTTCAAAAGAATAATAACACTTCCTATTGAGAAAAATGAATGTGCTCCCACAATGGTAGACCTGTCCTCAACGTGGGGTTTTAAGATGACTATTTTATTCTGTGTGTCCTATAAGCCTTCCAGAACTCAGAAAATCAGAAATGAATCTCCTGGTTAATACTCAATGGAAATGCTAAATCAAATTCTGGAATTTGGGGGATTAAATAGTAACAACTTTAGTGCTACATATTTTATATGATTTAGAATTATGTCTACACACCATGAACTGGTGAATTAGTGGCATCAAAAGGAAAAAAAGATTTGATGGATTTTTCTTTATTTTGCCTAATTATGAGTTAAGAAAGATTATTATATGAAAGTTAAGACCATAAAGTCATTTGTTTCTCAGTTTTTGGCTTGTAGACAGCTGAGGTAAACAGAACTGAGTAATATTTTCATCTACTGAATAGATACAATTTATACTTTATAAAAATAATGCAGAATTTGTAAAATATTCTAGCTGAGAACAGTGAGTTAAGATCAGAAATCATTGAGTTAGAAAATCTAGACTTGACAATTAATTCTGTCACGTAATGGTAGTATTGACATTTCTAAGCCTTAGTTCTTTAATCTATAGACTAGGAATAACTCTTCCTAACTTATGAAAATGATGTATTCATTTAAAATGTGTAAAATGTAGGTATAGATGTATGTATGGTTATGACAACTGGAAGCTTTTGTCTTAGACATTTATGAGGTCATGAGAACCTTACCCGATTGAGCTGAGTAATCATGATAATCAATTGGATATTAAGAAACAACAAATCCTACCTTTTCATGAATAGAAAAATATCTTACCTAATGTAATAATTTCCCAGCTTCTTTGACTTTTTCCTTTTCTTCCCAGTTACATTAAAACTGGGTTAAGAATTATTCCTAGTCAAAATTTTTTCTCAGAGTCAGGGCTTAGGAAGCATCTTCAGATCCAGCAATAGGAAAAAGATGCATGAATGCCAAAAATTATTTGTATTACTTAATTTTTTTCTCATGCTTTGGTATACAGTAGTTACATAAAGTAAATAAATAATTTACGACTTTAGAACATTCTACTTTTTCTTGTTCAAACAGTGTTTTCATTAGTTGCTCATACTTTTAAATAGTGTTTCTCAACAAGGGGTGCTTTTGCCTTCCAGGGAACGTTTGGCAACATCTGGAGACATTTTTCATTTTCACCTAGAGTAAAGGTGAATTCTACCAGGATTTAATAGGTACAGACCAAGGATGCTACTAAACCTTCTAGAATATACAAGATAACCTCACCACAAAGAATGATCTAACTCAAAATATCAATAGTGCTACTCTTTAGAAACACAATTCCATTAGGTTTATATCATAGAGAAGTGAATTGTCTCATTCCAGATCTAGTAGAAAACTGATATAAAGATGCTAGAACACGTTTTAACACATTTTCAGTATCATGTACAGGTGACACATTTTAGAAAATCACACACAAATTATCACTTTCTACAGACAATGAACACACAAGAGACATTAACAAATTCAAATTTGGGCCCATGGAGGTATAATATTTTGTAACTTAATTATTCCTAGCAGGAGAGAAGCTTTTTATACCTGTTGATAGGTTATTTTTTGCAACCAATTAAAACACTTTTCTTTGGTTATTCCAAAATAGGTTTTACTTTTCAATGCACATTTTTGTTTGAACTGATAGGGCAAGTATTTTTTAAATTGGGCCTTGAATCACATTGTTATAGTAAGGTAAATCTAGAAAGGGTCAAAAAATCCACCTATGCTTTCATTTTACAACTGAGAACATTGGGAAACAAAGAAGCTGAGCAATTTTCCCAAGCTTCTATAGTATGCTGTATGCGGAGTCTGGTAAATAATTGCCAAATTTTAATTCTAATGCTGTCATTTATTTTAAGTATAATTTATTCAACTTTATTGCATATTTGTTTTTCAAAGAACTGTTTCCTCCCATACACAGCTCAAATGTAGCTTATCTTTTGCACGTTTTTTTCCTTCTAATTTCTTTTCAGGTCAGTGATGCTGACAGTGTGAAACCTTTGATACCTTACCCAAAAGCCTTTCTGTAGGCTTTTATGCTAAATCAGACTCCCACAGATTTAGGAGGTGTGGAAAAGCTAGATTAAGCTGTCTCAGGCCGGCTAGTCTTCTGTTTAGTCAGAGTGTGAAGTGGTCTGTGCTGCAGAGTTCCTCTATCACCAGAGGAAAAGCTCTTCTCAATTATGCTGGTTTAACTTACAGGGATTTTGGTCCACAAAACAAGTGAAATTTAAGATACACATCTTAAGCTCAGTTTGTTAGGCCTGTGCTTTCAATAACAAAACTCACAGTGACAGTGATGTATGGCTTTCTTTATGAGACCTGAAAACTGATGGATATGTGATCTTATAAATGCTTAGACAAACTAATGCACATAATTATATTTTCCATTTGAAGTCTATTGCTAGGCATTCTAATACAATATCATTAGTTGAAATGGCTATGATGATACAGCTTGGGCAGTTTGTCACGGTAATTACAGGGTGATTATTTTTGACTGGAATAAAGATTTCAGTTTTAGTATGGTGAAAAGCATTATCACAAATTACAAATGGTCTTGGAAAATAATAATAAAAACTTTAAGATTCTAATGCATTTTACAGCATTATTCTAAAATAATTTCTCATTGAAGAAAAGGTCCATAAAGTGGCTAAATAAATTATTTCTAAAGTGATTAAAATATGGCTTTGCCAAAAGGATCCCACTTATCTCATTAATGGTTCCTATGTATAAATATGTCAACATTAGATAAAATTTGCGTGTGGTAAATAAGGCTTATATCATAATTAACAACCTTTAAAGAAAGGATTTTTTTTTTAAGCAGGCACAAGAGTATGGTATTTATCTTCACTATTTTCAGAATGGTTGATTAAAGTGGACAGTGTCCTAACATCTGTATTGAAAACTATATTAATCAATTGATTAATCATGCAACATTAATCAAAAGCCTCCCTAAGTGTTTTAGTATCTGAGCAGCTCTTAGTATTTTCTATCAGATTCCTTTTAAGGTGTCCATTAAAAAGATTAAATTTGGGTGGTAAATATTGAGGGGTTGTGGAACTTGTGGCTTCTCACTGGAAGGTCATAGCCACTGCTCATTAGTGCTACTTTTAATGGGATAAGAAGCAAAAGTTTTGAATATGTGACTAAATCAATCAGTCCTGCAGTTGACTCATTCCAGTAAGCAGTTTAATATGTTTCAAATCAGCACCATGGCCATCTGGCTGAATTGTCCTTAGTGATTTGGCTTAACCAAAGAATACTTTTTACTTAAGAGTTTAAATTGAAGGTCTGATAAACTGATGCAACAACTGCTATTCAATATATTGGTTTTCTAGAAACTAGTTAAAAGTCAGCCTTTTTTATGAAGTGTGTATTGGAATGATCTAAGTTACCCTGAACAATGAGTGTAAAACTTCCTGTTACTGGAATGAATGGTCCAAAATCAGATTAATTATTTTAGTGTTTAGTGAGACTCAATTGGACTTCATCGTACATTTTTAGGCTTACTATTCAAGTGTAAATTTCAAGATTGCTTACTTATAATTGGTTAATTCTTAGATTTCTAAACTCTTTTGTATGTAAGGTTGGTCAGGCAAATTTGTGCAGTAAATGCGGAGAATGTTAGCATAAAAAAACCCAGAAAATTAAACTATAAACAACTATTGGGGAATGAACACAATTATTTGTCACTTTCAGGAAGCAGTGCCATATTATCTTTTATGTCCTCTATCTTTCTAATTCTAAAAGCAACACTTTTCAATTGTTTCATTTATTTTGATCATTTACAATGTGAAGGGTGGTATGCTCTGTAAACTGTTTTAATCTGATAATTCTTTTACACTTTTGGATAGAGATCAGTTAAGATTTCCTTTCTACTATTGTACAAATAATCATAATGACATTCAATGAAATTAAATTTTATCAATTTTTCTTCCTGGATATAATTTTGCCAGCTTTTCTAAGAGGATCTAAACCTATAGGCACTTTAAAACATGGTATGGCCCATCTGTTTATCCCTGCTGTTGCTTAAGGAAAGATTCTGTAGACAAGACAGTTTCCAGAGTTTGTGCAAAGCACTTTATGATTTGTGCAATGTCTAACTATTGCTGTTTTTCAGCAAAATGATTAGGTGGTAGTTTTAAAATTTGCAAATATGTCCTGAAGCTTCAGCAATAGAAACACACATCTAAATAACTAAATTTACATATATGCTAAAAATCTTCACTTCCAAAGGATGCTTCTTTTTCTCTTTACCAGTTGCTCAGAGTGCAAAAAGATATTTTATTATATATGATTCAGTGATGCTCATCTACAAAAGGATGATGATACACCATCTCTACATTCTTCATTTGAATAAAGTTGTCTACAGAAGAAAGGCATCCTAGGTTTACACACACAGCTACAAAAACCAGTTATCTTTATTGTGAATTGTTCAACACCACAAATTTTACAGAAATAATTTTAAAGTTTTTATTTAGCATTTAGTACTACAGACAGAGAAAATCTAGATAATTTGTTCTAATTTCCAAAGTCGATCAGCCAATTGCACAAGTCTCTTACTCTCTAATTCTTTGCTATCAGCAGAATAGTGAGTGCTTTAAGAACAGTTACAGAATAAATCTAATTATAAAAAGATATTGTAAAAAAACTGGTTTCTGTTAGCATGCACAATCTACGTTATAATTCTGAATAAGTGTTTTGGTATGAGGTTTCTGAATAATATTTCTAGTTGATTAACACATAACTGTTCAGGTACCTACCAAATGCTGTAACTTTTATTTTAGCTCTTTGTTGCCAAATAATTACATGAAAAGGAAACCTGTCTAAAAATAATCAGAAACATATTTGGTTATGTCTCTGTGTATGTATTATTTTGTATTAGAGTTATATTTTCATTTTGCTATGAGGTGAAGCTCGGTTGCCTTCAGCAGGGAAGGAAATGTAATATGCATAATTCCCATTAGTTCTTCATTGGGCAAATGCATTTTGATGTTTTATAGTAGGATAGTTTGTGGCTAATCATTTTTGTACTTAGCAGCAGGTGTTGCTGCTATATTGATAAAATATTACACATTTTAGAAATTATGGTTATAATTTAGCCATAAAATACCTAAGTTTCAATATTCATCAGTTCATTAGTTCAGCTCATTGAAAACACAGGAAATACAATTAGTTGGCAATAAGCTCATTGTTTCATTACCTGAGTTAACCTTTAATACTATCCAGAAACCACTGTAAAATAATATTTATTTTTGCTGTTCCTCTATGGCATTGTAGAACTGCATGGCATCACAGATTCAGAAGGAACTTTATTTACTGCCTCTTTGGAGAAACTTTTAAAAAAGGACACTATTATGAATAGATGAAAGAATAAGATGTTGGAAACATTTTATCTTATGGGTTTTGGTTAAATATAAAACTTAAAATTTTTTTATTTTAAAGGTTTGTCTAAAAGTAGATGACTGGATTTCAAAATAACCCTTTAATAAAATTTAAAATCGGACAATTTTATAATTGCAAGCATGAACTATGAGTAAAAACGTCTAGGATTTTTGTTGTTGTTGTTTTTCCTGTTCCTCAGATCTTCAGGGGTATGACCCAGGAAAGTCACAGAACAACTTCTGTTTTCTCATTTTCGAGAAAAGAGAACATGATAGACCCATCTGCCTAACAGATTTGTGAGGTTTGAATGAGATGAAGGAATTAATATTGCCTTGAAAACATGTCAATTTGCCAGATAAATATAAATTCCTATTATTATTGTGTTATTAATCCAGACCTTTTTGTCATATTTGAGACAATAGTCATTCAGCTAAAGGCTCAGTTTCTCGAGTCAAATCACCTACTTCCTTCACATCCTTGATCTTCTTATGTACAGAGTAGACTTTACCAAGTGACTTTATTTATCTGTACCTCATTAGAAAGTGATACCTGAATCATAAGGTGATTGGGAGAACTAAATGAAGTAATATATTTTTTAAAAGCCCTGATAACATAAGACTAAAAAGTTATTTTATTGTTCCTATTGTTACTGTAGTGATTATTGGCCCATGATCCAGTCATAATAATAATAGTAGACCATATTCTTTTTTGTCCCACTCAAATTCTTGTAATGTAAACTTCAGCCAGTGACAAAACAAAAGCTGTTAAAACAGGTTTTTAAAACCTAATTATTATTTGCTTGCATAATACTGAAATCTTTTTCAGCAATAGATGGCCCAACAGAAAAATGAAAATTTGAAGTAAAATCAATATTGCTGTTCCAGAAAATATATGTTTCTTCCTCTAAATGTTTAGTGAATAGATTATTTGTTTCCTGGGAAGTAACTTTATAATTAGGGTGATTCTAATTCTTAGTCCTATATCTATAAATGAATGTGAAGTTTATTTGCTCTTTGAAAAGTTATAATTTTAGTCAAAACTGTACCATCTAGGAAAGGTAGGTGATTCAAGGAAACTGAAACTTGGTTAAGGAGTAATTCTGATGAAATGTTGCCACCTTGCTAGCTATTGCCCTCTAGTCTATTAATAGGTAGATCAAGATTATATGACCTTCTGCTGAAACAGGAAATCTACCAATGTAGTTTACTATGAACACCCTTGAAATTTATTTTCCCACTTCTTTACTTTGCTAATGTCTTCTGATCAAATGTATGGCTTTCTTTTTTCCTTGTGGATCTTGATATTCCTTTCATTTTCAATATTAAATGTTATAGTGACCAGAAAGTTTTTAAGGCTAAAAATCAAGGATAATGGAATTATATCTTATGTTAAATATGTATTTTCTCCCAAACCAACTTACTTTTCCTAGAAATTTGCACCTCCTCCATGTACTTGAGACTGGAGAGGGCTGACATCTTGGGAATTATTTCAATTTTTCAATACCACATTTCAACTTTCCACTAGAACAAAATCTGACTTGCATTTTCAGTTCTAAGTAAAGGAAGATTTTTAAAAGATGTACATTTACTTTCTCTGTTGATAGCCCTGCAAATCCATCCAGTTGTAAAAGAGGGAGCATTTAGAATAGTGGACAAGAGTGATTGATCAACAAAGTTATGGCCAAAGTTATGGTAAATAAGATGAGAAAGTAACAAACTTATTGAAAATTATAGAGGCTGGCTCCCTAATTTCTGATAAGTAAGAAGAAAAATCTTATCTTTCTGGTGACTAACAAGTGTTTATTTCATTGAATCAAAGGAGGAGAGGAAAGATGAAATTCTTAAACATTAATCACATAATTGAGTTGTAGTATTTAATTAGTAGGCTTTATCTGTTAAGATTTAGAAATAAAAATGTTTAAAAGACTACAATTGTAATAGCACAGATTTATTTAAGTATTTCTAAAATGCCCTTAAGTTTGCAAACTCACAGAACATTCTAGATACTTACACAGGTATACCTCAGAGATATCAAGGGTTTGGTTCTAGATTAAATAACATAACAAAAGTGAATTATAGAATTTTTTTTAATTTTCATAGTGCATATAAAAGTTATGCATACTGTATATAATACTGTAGTCTATTACATGTGCAGTAAGATTATGTCCAAAAAATAGGCAAACCATACATTAAAAAGGACTTTAGTGATAAAAAAAAAATGCCGGTAATCTTCTGAGCCTTCAGTGAGAGATAATCTTTTTGCTGGTGGAGAGTCTTCCCTCAGTGTTGATGGTTGCTGACTGATCAGGGTGGTGGTAGCTTGAAGGTTGCAGTGGCTGTGGCAATTTCTTAAAATACCATAACAACAAAATTTGGTTCATTGATGGACCCTTTCTTTCATGAAAGATTTCTCTCTGGTATGTGATGCTGTTTGAAAGCATTTTACCCACTGTAGAAATACTTTCAAAATTAGAGTCAGTCCTCTCATTGCTTCATCAACTAAGTTTATGGTATAACCTAAATCCTTTGCCGAAATAATGACATAAACAGTGTTCATAGCATCTTTGTCAGGAGTAGTTTCCATCCCGTGAAACCACATTCCTTGCTCATTCATAAAAAGCTAATTCTCATCCATTAAAGTTTTACATGAGAATGCAGCAACTTGGTCGCATCTTTAGCCTTCACTTCTAATTCTAGCTCTCTTGCTAATTTCTCCACAAGTTGAAATGTTGAACTTTCTCCATTGAAATCTTGAACTTCTCAAAGTCATCCATGAGGGTTGAAATCAGCTTCTTTCAAACTTCTGTTAATATTGTTGATATTTTGACTTCTTCCCATGAATTAGGAATATTATTAATGGCATCTAGAATGGTGAATCCTTGCTAGAAGGTTTTTAATTTACTTTGCCCAGATCCATCAGAGGAGTCATTATCTATGGCAGCTAGAGCCTTATAAAAAGTATTACATAAATAATTAGGCTTAACGTTGACATTGTTTCTTGATCTATGGGTTATGGAACAGATATTGTGTTAGAGGGCATACAAACAACATTAATCTCCTGATCATCTCCATCAGAGCTCTTGAGTGACCAGGTACATTGTCCAGGAGCAGTGATATTTTGAAGGAAATGTTTTCTGGGTAGGAGTTCTTAACTATGGGCTTAAAATATTCAATAAACCATGCTGTAAACAGATATTCTGTAATCCAAGCTTTGTTGTTCCATTTATAGGGCACAGGCAGAGTAGACTTAGCACAATTCGTAAGGGTCCCAGGATTTCTGCAGTGGTAAATGAGCCTTGGCTTCAAGTTAAAGTCACCAGCTGCATTAGCCCCTAACAAGATAGTCAACCTAGTTTTGAAGCTTTGAAGCTAGGCACTGACTTTTCCTCCCTAGCTGCAAAAGCCTTAGACGGCATCTTCTTCCAATGAGATGTAAAGTTGTTTCAACTACATTGAAAATCAGTTGTTAGTATAGCCACCTTCTTCAATGATTTTAACTAGATCTTCTGGATAACTTGTCGCAGCTTCTCTATCAGCACTTCCTAATTTACCTTACACTTTCATGTTATGGAGACAGTGCTTTTGCTTAAACTTCATGAACTAACATTTGCTAGCTTTCAACTTTTCTTCGGCAGCTTCTTCACGTCTCTCAGCCTTAATAGAATTGAAGGGAGTTAGAGTCTTGCTTTGGATTAGGCTTTGGCTTTTAAGGGAACGTTGAGACGGGTTTGATCTACTCAAACTACTGAAACTTTTCTCCATATCAGCAATAAGGCTATTTTGCTTTCTGATTATTCATGTGTTTACTGGAATAGTACTTTTAATTTCCTTCAAGAACTTTCCTTTGCATTTACAACTTGGTTAACTGACACATAAAGCTCAGTTTTTGGTCTATCTCAGTTTTGTCATGTGGTCCTCAATAAGTTTAATTATTTCTACTTTTGATTTAGAGTGAGAGACATGAAACTCTTTCACTTGAATACTGGAGGCCATTGCAATGTTTTTAATTGGCCTGACTTTAATACTGTTGCATCCCAGGGAATAGGGATGTTCAAGGAAAGGGAGAGAGATACAGGAATGGCCAGTCAGTGGAGTGGTCAGAACACATACAATATTTATCTATTAAGTTATGTGTCTTATGTGGGTATGGTTTCTGGTGCCCTCAAATAATTACAACAGTAACATCAAAGATCATGGATCAGAGATTATCATTACAAATGTAATAATAACAAAAACATCTGAAATACTGTGTCAATTAGCAAAATGTGACATGGAGGCACAAAGGGAGCACATGTTACTGGAAAAATGGCACCCACAGATTCACTAGTCACAAGATTGCTGTAATCCCTTCAATTTGTCAAAAAAACCCAGTAATATCTGTGAAGTAAAATTTAAACAAAAATGAAGCACAATAAAATGATATATGATTGTGCACACTTATCAGAATATTGTCTGTGGCATCTCTGTATTCACCGTGGACAAAAGACAGCTTAATATACATATTTATTTATTTATCTTAGCATAAAGCTGTTATCTATTATTCTTTTTTTTGAGATGAATTATTTCATTAATCCATCTAGCACAATTACTCAAAAGTCAAGCAGATATGTCAGGAATAGAACAGGTGAAAGTCAGTCATTGAAGGAGCTTCAATGCCCAGGGAAAGAAGCAGAGCTCTCTCCAAAGAACGAGAGCAATACAGGTAAGTTGTCTTGTTAACATCCATCACAATAAAATTAACCCATTGTATTAGTTCAGAGCATTTTCCAAAGCTTCTCCCTGAATGTGAGTTATTTATTTATTTTTATTAGAACAACTCTGGAAGGCATTTACCCATAATGCTAGACAAAAAGAAAGGCACCTGTCTAACCATGCCAAATGGAAATTGCAAATAGAAGAAATTAGAAGGAGTAGAAGCCAATAGAGGGGCCAAGACTCTTGCCTTCCCTATAGAATTAATGTCCAATCATTCAAATTAAATCAGGGTCATTATGACGTAAATAAACAGCAGTAAAAATGTCACCTATTATTCTAGAAAAAATCTCTTATTTGTGACAAAAATGTTTATTGAAACTAAAATAAGGTAATTTTTAAAAGTACTAACTCTCAGCACTAAGGAATAATGTTTATGTTACCAATGATCAGAAGTACAATTCGATTATACATTTTTATTCTAAGAACATTTAAAAATTACCAACACATCAGAAAAAAGTTATTAACTGTCATTGTTCAGCTGTGTGTTTCACATACACATTTTCTTTAATTTCCATAAGAACCATATTAATTGGAAGCAATATCTGTATTTTAAGACTAACCATAGTTCTGTTAATCGAAAACATATCATTTGATTCCAAAATTCATTCTCTCATCCCTCTTAGCCTTTAGACTATATTACAAAATATAAGAGCAATGAATATGCAAAGTGCTCTGAAAAGTTGTGTTCATAGAAAATCCACTAGTTTTATTATACTTTTTCATTGAAAGAGATTCTATTTTTGCCTACTCTCCTCTTCCTCCAAACCATGTTGTCTTCTCTTTAAATGCACTCAGTACAAAACAACTTGCTTAATAAAAGTAATTATGTTACCTCTACTTAGAAATAAAAGTCTTCAATTATGCGCTTTAGTCTAAGAGAAATCCCCAGGAAACATACATTAATAAGTCATTTTGTTAAGCTAGATGTTTTTATTAGATTTTTTTTTAAAATTATGTGTTCTGCCTGCTCCATCTACAGTTGAAAATTAAATTTTATTCTGTATACCTTGATAGATGCTTTATTGTGTCTTTCTTCTTGGATTTTAAATTTGTTTGTTCAAAGAAAAATCAATATAAACCACAAATTAAGTGAAATTGTTATAGCTAAATTGACATGTACAAAGATATTCAATGGCAAGACTTAATTTATTTTATCAACATTCTTCTACTACTCTTTTGGTTTATTTGTGTTTAGTTGAAACATGTGAAATAAAATTTGCAAAGAAATATTGTTATTGTAACTGTAGCCCTAAGCCTACCTATGACAGTGTCATCAATTGAATCTTGCTTGATTCTGATCTCAAACTCAATCTATTAAACCCTTGAAAGTTTACTTAATTATTGCCAAGTAAAATTTTAATTTGCTTTAAAATTGCATGGTGAATAGTTATTATAATTAAGTTTATATTAGAAGTTGGCACTAGAGGGAGCTAAGTAATTGTATCATTTATGTGTTTAGGGGAAAATTGAACGTTCATTTAAAAACCTGTATTTTTTTTTTCAGAATCTGCTGATTTTACAAATATGGCAGCTATGCCTCAGCAAATTATAAGCAATAATGAATGAGTTAATTTTCTTTAGTGAAAACTGCTATGGTAAGATTATTAAATTACTGTATTTCTACTTAGTGAAAGTAGCTGCCAGTCAGTAAATTAGGATTTCTAAGACTCTTTGGGGAAAGAGATTATTACTATTATCTATGTTTATCATTATTTTGTCCCTAACAGAATTAAAATGTTTATAGTACATGTTAAAATATGGTATTTTGTTCTCAAATGTATAGTTTGATAAGAAAATGGCCTTACTGAATAGGATCTCAGTGAAGATTAGAAAACAATTTTATGCTATGGAATATTCTAGGAATTTAGTTGGTTTGATTACTTTGAAGGACTGATTCAATTGAACAACTGTATTATTTTCCAGCAAGCAGAACCTACTATAAGTTGAATGAAATTATGTTATTTTCCACTTTTACATTTGTCTCTAAAGTGAATGAAACCTAAACTCTGCAGGACATTTTTATTTACAAAAACTAAAGAATTCAAGAGTGAATATACAATTGCATACATTGTACATGTTTAGTCCCAGGAAAGGTTCACAGTTTAAAAGAGCTTGTATGAAGTCAATACTGGTGCCTGGGATGGGTGTGGGAATGGGAAATTTTTCTTTCTCCATTGCCTCATTACTTAGGCGGTCACAGCCAAAAAGGGACATGTTTTATATCCCCGTATAGGTGAGCATGTCTTTTTGACAAATAATGCATGCAGAATCTTTTTTTTTCACAGATACTGTGAAAGAAAAAAATATGGATTTGATGTTAAAATGAAGTTTCTTTCACATTCTGTTCTACTTTGAAAATAAACTGACGTTGAATATATTTAAAGAATACCCATTATATTCTGTGGTAAAATCCTCTTAGCTGATTTTCCAATTATTTGAATTGATGTACCAATGTCCAAAGGAAAGTTTCTTGCTTTTCTTCTAATGGTTCAAATGAGAAATGCATCTGCCATTAACTACATGTGACTAGGTTTAGATTTAATATAGAAGTGGATTTCAGGGAAAGTAAAGTACAAAGTAGAAAAAAATTATAGTCAAGCAATACACTATTTGATAAATAGTGATTTATCGAATCACCACAAAACTGATTTCTACCTATTTGCTTCATTTATTTTTCCATAAAAAATGAAATATTCCTTACCTTTTGTATTAATTTTTATTTTTACTCTTTGAATAGTCAGCATATTTTCTCTCAAAGGAATGCTATAACCCAGATTAGCCTCGCAAAAGAAGTTAGCCAATGATATTTCAAAGACAGGACCTGGGGAAAAAGAAAGAGTTTTTAATACTGACTATAACTAGAACATCTTTCAGGTCTCTAAATTAGTGTTTAACAAACTTTAATGTACATGGTAATCACCTGAAGGTTTGTTAAAATACAGACTCTAATTCAGAAGATGCAGGATTCTGCATTTCTAACAAGCTCCCAGGTGATGCTGTTGCTGCTGTCCATGGACCATACTTCGAATAGCAAGACTTGTCACTTTCTTTAATGTTGCTAAAGTTCTCCACCTTGAAATTAGAATTGAAAGCAAAAGAAATGTAAGAGTTTAGAGTAAAGTAATGGTTCCAATCCTGGAAACCTGAGATGCCAACTATGGTTGTTCTTGCCCAGCCTGAGCTGTGTTAGATGTTCAGCATTGACCCTATATAGAAGCAGTGTAATTCATACTGCAGGCAGGACCAGAATTTAATGTCCTGAGCCTCAATTTTATTATCTGTAAAATGGAAATATAATACCTACCTCCTAGGTTTGTTATTTGCTTATTTTTTAAAATCATTTCTCATTTGTTTGGCTTTGATCACTGAGCACCTACAATTTTGGTATACCTTATTTAGCATCAGGATGTTTGCATATGGCATACTCTAGTGAGTACCAGCTGTCATTACTACAACCATTACCAGCAAATTGGGATATTGGGCCATCAGTAGTTGAGTGTAGATGAAATAAATTGTTTGTGAAATGAAAAGAGGAGAGAGAAAGCTAGAAAGAAAGACAGGGAATGCTTCCAGCAGCACTCTTCACAACGGCAAAGACGTAGAATCAACCTAAATGCCAATTAATGATAGAATGGATAAAGAAAATGTGGTACATATACACCATGGAATACTATGCAGCCATCAAAAAGAAGAACATTGTGTCTTTTGCAGGGACATGGATGGAACTAGATGCCATTATCCTTAACAAACTAATATAGGAACAGAAAACCAAATATAGCATGTTCTCACTTATAAGTGGGAGCCACGTGATGAAATCACATGTATACATAGATGGGAACAACATACACTGAGGCTGATTAGGGGAAGGATATTGGGAGGAGGGAGAGGGTCAGGAAGAAATAACTAATGAGTACTAGGATTAATACTAGGATGATGAAATAATCTGTACATCAAACCCCCGTGGCATATGGTCACCTATAACCAACCTGTACATACACTCCTGAACTAAAAAGTTTTAAAAAGGGAGAGGCCAGGTGCTGTGTCTCATGCCTGTAATATGAACTTTGGGAGACCAAGGCTATGGATTTCTTGAGCCCAGGGGCAGGAGGTTAAGATAAGCCTGGGCAACATGGCAAAATCCCATGTCCATCAAAAATACAAAAAATTAGTCAGGTATGGTTGTGCATGCCTATAGTCCCAGCCACTCAGGAGGGTGAGGTGGGAGGATCCCATAAACCTGGGATGTGAAGTGTGCAGTGAGCTGAGATTGCACCACTGTACTCCAACCTGGGTGACAGAAAAAGACCCTGTCTCAAAAAAAGAAAAAAAAAGATAGAAAGAGAAGAAGAAAGAAAGAAAGGATGAAAGAGAAGATCAGATAACAAAAGGAATTAATTTTATGCTAGAAATTTGAAATTTATTATTTAAAAAATGATGAACTATTAGAAGACTGAAAATTGAGTAGTAGGAACAAAATAGTGTGTCTTTTTTAATCGGAAAATTGTTTAGATGGGACTCGTCTTCTATGATCCTGGTTAAGAAATCATGAGAGCTTGGGCCAAAATAGGGGAAGCAGAAAGGGATAAATTAAACAATTATTTGAAAATCAAATTTGCAATGATAAGTGACCATTTGAACATGGGTCTACAAGTTAGGATATATTCAGTCAACTCTACAGACTTTAGGAAATGTATTATATTTCACATAACAAGAAATGCAAGCAAGCGATGCCAGTTTTTCTGTGATTCTTCTGGTTTAGTTTGAAGACAGCTGTGCATCCAGATATAACCACCCCTAGAGACAGCATACAAAATGGTCTCTTCCTGTGTCTCCTTTCCAAAGTAAGAGAGTACTCCTAGAAGCTCCCCAGACAACTTTTTAGTCTTGATTAGAATTGTATCCAAAGCTTAGTCATAAGCTGGCAAAGAGACCACTAGAAATAACTGTCTCTAAGGACTCTCCTCTTGCTATACCAAATAGAGACAGGCTTTCCCACAGTACATGACTACTTGGGAGAGAGTGGATTGCTCTTCAGAGTTCTGTAAGAAGGCCTGGGGCTATATTAGAAGGTGTGTTGAAAGAGGTCTGTTTATGTATGTGTGTGTGTGAGAGAGAGAGAGACACAGAGAGAATATTGAAAAGGTAACCAACAGTGCCTGCTTTTGGTTGAGCAAAGTTATATGCTAATAATTATCTGATTATTGGTTAAGTATATATTTAATGTCTCTCTCTAGAATAGACTATAACATATAAGAACTAGAACATATAAAATCCTGAATATTAAAAAAATTATTATTCTATCATCTAGAACAGTGTCAAATTGATGGTTTTCCAGAAAATTGTATCTGTCAAACTACTCTTGAAGTTCATGTGGCTTCCATAAGCATAATAAATATGCTTCTCTTAGCAATAGTTCTTTCTCCATGTTCAAGTATTTCTAGAATGAAAATAATGTTCTTATCACATCTAGTTCCTTCTTGTTTTTTAGTTTTAATTTCATATGTTCTCTCTATTATTCAATAGAATAATGGATAACAGAGTAACAGTTCTGTTATTTAGATTATTTTCATTGTAGTACTTTTCATATCCCCTGGTATAATTTTAATAATTAGTAAATGGAAATAGTATGCATAGATGTGGCAAAATATAGATACCTGTGTGCTCTTCATGAGGAGAGTTTATGTCTCTATTTTCTTTACTAGTATACCTGTGGATCTCAGTAGAGTGCACTGCACGTACCTGGGGTCTATCAATATTTGCTCAGGGAAGAATGTGGCTGGAGGTCTTTCTTTCTATATTAGGTGACTTAGATAATGTTCTTAACTAATTTAGAAATTTTAGAAAAAGTGGCATTTTAAATGGAAGCTAATGAAATGCTGTACATTTGGATACCAGAGGGAATAAACCAGGACACATTCTAGAATTTTAAAATCTTGTGTCTGTAGCACAAGAGAGAGAAAACATTAATGGAATGAGATTGGGCTAACAGAATCTATGCCTTCGTAGAACTAAATTATTTGAGCAAAACATAAATTGATATGGTCTTGCCATCAAGAATATTTTTCTAGCCTTACCCTGTATTTGTATAGCGATTATTTATTTGAGTATTGAGTTTCTGGAAATTTTAAGTCTATGAACTTCATGAGGAGTTCACATTGTTTTTAGGTTATGTTGAAAATGAGCAGGGAACTACAGATTTTGACTTTGGTGGCATCATAATAAGGATATACTGGTGTTAAGTAAAGATTTTCAAAGGATTAAAAAGCTTGGCTGTTCTGCAAATGTAAGATGAGCGCATGGCAAGGATTTTATCCAACTTATTAATTAATAAGATGAGCCAGTAAGCTGTTGAAACAGTTCAAAAAATTTTTAAGAAACTAGATAAAAAGCAATACTATGATACATTTGTAGATTATGTGTAAAACTGGCTAATATCTTCCAGGGGATTATAACTCTGAGGTTTTCTATTCCACCAGATAGGAATTATTTGAAACTCTACTGGACAACAATCTGAAAATTGACTTCTGCCACTAAAGTGTATAAAAATGATGATCAATGGAAAGTTAAGCCTAGTATCTGAGTTCATGGCACTGAAAGAGTGCTTACGGTGTGTGCGTGTGTGTGTGTGTGTGTGTGTGTGTGTGTGTGTGTGTGTGTTTCAAGTGTTTGGATAATTTTTCTGACAGAGTAAGGAGAAGATTTAATTAAAGAAAATAAACCTCTGTGTATATGTGTGTCTGTGAGGCAGAAGTTAATAATGACTCTCACGGCTAACAAATACAATTTGCATTGAAAAAATATGAAATGAGCCCAAATGCCCATCAATCAATAAGTGGATAAAAAAATGTGATATGTATATACTGTAGAATACTACTCAGCCATAAAATGGAATGAAATAATGGCATTTGCAGGAACCTGGATGGGATTGGAGACCATTATTCTAAGTGAAGTAACTCAGGAATGGCAAAACATTGTATGTTCTCACTCCTAAGTGGGAGCTAAGCTATGAGCTTGCAAAGGCATAAGAATAATACGTCGGACTTTGGGGACTTGGGGGAAAGAGTAGGGGCCAGATGAGGGGTAAAAGACTACACACTGGATACAGTGCACAGTACTCCGGTGATGGGTGCACCAAAATCTCAGAAATTAAAAGAAAAACAACTCTCAGACATTGAATCTTAAAAAAAAAAAAATTGCTACTAACAAATCACTATCCTTATCATATGTGCTACAGTGTAGATCTTAGGAATTTGCTACAATATTTTATAATTTTAAGAAAATAAGAAAACCAGGCATAATTGGCCAAAATGTTTTTTTTTTTGTTTTTTTTTTTTTAATTTTGGTGGCAAATGAAATGTCGATAGATTTAAATGATAGCTATTATCTACATATTATAGATTCTTTTCCTAGATAAATCTAAGATTGTTTTTGAAGAAATGTAGTTGAATCTATGTAGATGCTCCAACATACCCTGATTTAATTTTGGGGGGAGATGAAAGAAATTTCAAAACTGAAGCCGCCTATATTAAAACATTGTTAATAACCCAGTGCCCTTCTTGTTATTTCATTCACTGCCCTTTAGGCTGTTGGACTGGATTGCTTCTTTGATAAGAAATTAGTGAAACTCTACCAGGGTGATATGGCATCGATACATAACAGTCTTTTTAGAAAATAGATGATATGTGGTGAGTTCTTTTTGACACAGTGATACAGTTCTGATGTAATATATGTCATTTAGCCCATGCAATAAGAACTTTGAGGTAGATTTCTCATTATTTTATCTATGAGAAATCAGGTTTAGGTCGATTAAATAATTTTCAGAGGGTCCCATAATCATTAAATAGTGGGACCTATATTTATCCCAGTCTAACTGAAGCCACAGCCCAGTCTTTAATCATGACCGCTTTTTCATTCCTAAAATAACTGTTTTACTATGAATACTTTTTTTTTTCAGGAATCCCTAAGATCCAGAAGGTTATTATTTCCCTAGCTATATTATTTGTATAGGAATTTATAGTAATGACATCAATATAGCTACCACTTATTAAGAATCTGCTTCCCTCTAATATTTGTATCTCATATGATTTTTAACAGTAATGTCCTATGGTAACTACTGTTATTTTACATTTATATTTTGGCAAATTAAAGTTAAACTAATATACAAAATTGCCCATTAAGTGGCCAGATCTTTCTGATCTTCTTACTTATCTCCATCTCTGCTGTGATCATGTTCCTGTCTTTGGGGTGGGACCTCAGAGATTGTTACCGACTGCCTTACAACACTCCTGCTCTCTTCATTGAAGTCAACTTTATGGCTTCTCAGGGTGAACTAACCATATTTCTAGACATGGATGCTACTCTTTGCATAGGAGAGTAACTTATATTCTCCAGCTTTTCTCCATTAGTCTTTTTTGCTGTTGCATATAGAAATCCTATATCTACAGCTCCAATTTAAACTCTATCCCCTTCTATCAAAAACAACATCTTCTAAGGTTGGATCAGAAAACATGTGAGTGGTGCACTGAAGTGTGCTATTCAAAATTCTACCTCTGGAAAAGAAGGATTAATAGATGGATATATATATATATGTGGTAAAAAAAAATGTCACAAAATGTTAAACAAAAAAAACCCTGTGTTAGATGTATGTGAGGCATATGGGCAAAATATAAAAAATATTTCACTTTTCTACATTGAACACTTATAACAAAAGACCATGTCTACCTCCTATGAACTTGCAGCTTATTTACTGTGTGCTGTCTTGTATTCTTTGATAAAATAGAAATTCCAAAACCAGGAGTCTTCATCTCTTCTGTTCAGAGACATGTCCCAAATGCCTACAAACCGTGCCTGGCATGTGATGGGCCCCTAAATATTTAATGAATGGTAGAGTTTAATGAGAAAAAATGCAATGAAGACTTAAAAATGATTGCTTGTGGTAAGATGTTCACATACTGGGATTAAAGGTTCCAGACAAGAAGGTGGGGCAGGGAATAAAAGGACAAACCCATTGTCTAAATTTTGAGCTGAGAATTCATCATCAAATTACAAAAACAAACAAATAAAAATCCTTCTGATTTTTAAGGTACTGTTCTGGGACACTAAATGATATCTTGGGACAATAAAAAACAAAAACAGAGTAAGGGGAATCAAAAATGTCAAGATCCTTCAAACAGATCTCCTGTGCACGTGGATCAAACAGAAATCTGAGGCTCAGTCTTATACTTCATTTCATTTTCCCTTTTCCCGTAGGGGAAATGTACAGAGCAGAACCAAGTGTGGACCCCCTTATTCACAGATGCCCCTGGAGTTCACAAAACTTCAGTACTCCTCTGCAGTGTAGAAGGCATCTTCCACACCAGGAAAAAGCACATCTTTGGGTTTCCAGTGAGAATGCAAATCTTACAGCAATAGCTGGTAGGGGCAGTGACAGGTTTATTTTACTCTTCCAATAAGTTATTACAATCCTGAGAAGAAATAGCATTCCAGCCACAGGAAGATGCAGCCTGAAAGTTAGTAATTGCTGAGAAGGGAACAAACACCTTTTCTACTTCTAAAGAATGTGCTGGGAAGCAGATCTTCTGGCTCCCTAGGACACCCTTCTGACAACCACCAGGGAGAGAGAGACAAGATCATGTGGGTCAACTCCTTCTGGAAGTTGCAAATAAGCGGGGAGTGGTCTTGTATGAACATGTGAGGGGGTAGTGGCGTACATCTGTCTTTCCTCAATGTTGCTTTCTTGAGGCATGTCAGCAGATTTTCCAGATGCATCTACAATCTAGGTTCCCTCTAGTGCGTTCATTAGAATGGCATTATTGGTGTCTATATTACCTTTTGACTAGACTGCAAACTGGACTCATTTCTAAACATGTTATTCTGGAAATTTTGAGACAAACATAAAAACAGAGGAATCGACATTTTAAAAAATCTTATGGAAATAAAGCTGCTATTCATATGTGCAAGCCACTAAATTAAACCTGTAAGGTTCACTTCATTAAGTAAAACCATTCACCTGTTCTTAGCACCTTTCTCTCATCTTAAACTGACCTATTGCTCTTTTTGCAGTCATTAAATTCTATTTTTAATCTACATGTTTGTGACCCTGTGCTTACTTAAACTTTACACACTGGAATCTGACCTTATAATCTGGCGAAATTCATTGTCCTTTGATACTGTCTTCTGCCGTTGAATCTGAACCACTGGAATGTAAATTAGTTCAGCCAGTGTGGAAAGCAGTTTGGGGATTCTGAAATAACTTAAAACAGAACTACCGTTTGACCTATCAATCCTATTACTGGGTGTAAAAGCAAAGGAAAATAAACTGTCCTACCAAAAAGATACATGCACTCCTATGTTCATCACAGCACCATTCACCATAGCAAGGACATGAAATCAACCTAGCTAGATTCCATCAACAGTGACTTGAATAAATAAAACATGGTACATATGCACCATGGAATACTACTCAGCTATAAATAAGAACAAAATCATGTCCATTGCAGGAACATGGAAGAAGATGGAGGCAATTATCCTAAGCAAGCTCAGACAGGAACAGAAAACTAAATACTAAATGTTTTCACTTAAAAGTGGGAGCTAAACATTGAGTACACATGGACATGAAGATAGTAACAGTAGACCCTGGGAACTACTAAGAGGGCAGGAAAAGAGGGGGAAGAGTGTGGAAAACTAACTATTGAGTACTCTGCTCACTACTTGGGACATGGGACCATTCATTTGCCAATCCTCAGCTGTGCAATTTACCCATATGACAAACCTGCATAGGTACCCCTTGAGTCTAAAATAAAAATTGAAGAAAAAATCTAAATCACTGAATTCTAAGGTTTCCTCACCTATCAAGTAAGATTTTTTTCTTCAACCAGATTGACTTTCTTCCTACCTTATTAACATATTAAAAGCCATTTCTGCTCAGAAACTTTTAGCCATGCTATTGCTCCAACACAAAAGCTTCTTCCATTCCCATCTCCATGTCCACATCTGAACTTCTCTACAAAATCCCATCCCACTTTCATCTAGTCCAAGTAGGCAACCCTGATCATACCTGACCTCATTCTGACTTCTTAAGCAGTTAAGTGTACCAAATGTGATTATATAATTAGATATCATAGCTTATATTTGTCTAATGTTTTGATATGTGTTCAGTTTGCATTTTGTTTAGTAGTATCATGTCAATGATGTCAGGAAATATGTCTTATATTTCTTTGGAAAGTTCCTACGACTGTAGATCTCAATTCCAGCTGCAAGATTCTTACAGGATCTTCACACAAAACAAGACAAAACAAAAATTTTAGATATGCCATGTCAGATTTACTCAAAATGGAGCTTGAGAAGTTATATATTTCCTGATTTTTCAGGTGATTCATTTACAACTATTCCAGTGTTAATTTATGGACACACATATGGGATCCTCAGTTAATGAAAATATTATTAGACCTGAACTTATGAAATGCACCTAATTCATACATATTTGCCAAAGAATCACACAATGTAAGAATAAGAAGAGACTTTAGAAGCCACTTTTACCAATATTGCATTTTATATTTTACACAGGCTTTGCAGTCTAATATTAGTCATTTTTATGATATTAGCTTAATGTGCATATAAGGACTATAAAATAAAACTGATTTTTCATGACTGCAAAACAAAGATCGTCATCTATACTGAATTATCTCATATTAGTAATCTTTCTTTGATGATGCTCCAAAATAAGCCAGTTATGCTACAGTTATTTTATATCCTTTTATTTAGTGTACTTTGTTTACCAGAAATCTGTAGAACATACTGTTATTTATTCACTGCATACTCATTGAGCATCATCTATAATCTAGGTCTAAAATTAAATATGTGAATAATAGTTCTGTTTGGCATGTACAATGTTTATTATCCCTTTGAATAAATCTGTAATATTTATAAATTATAGGCATTTTACAAAAATATTTATATTTATAGATTCTACTAGGAATGAGAAGATCTAGAAATACCTTACACATTGACACATATTCTTATATGACTGTGATTGATTAATACTGAGTAATGTGTGTCCTCTTTGACTATTGCAGAAAATGGCCAATGTACTCCAGACCCTATTATTCTTTCTCTCTCTCTCTTTTTTTAAATATGCTTAAGACTTGTCATGGTCATTTCAACATTCACCTCTCTGCTCTATCTATAATAAAGTATACAGGTAATTTATAATAATAAAAGTTGAATTAATAGCTTCATTCAATTTTCAAAATTGACTAGAATATAAGGAGGAAATCACAATGTATTATTTATAATCTTGTTATCTAGCAGAATGCAAGTTAATGCATATCTGAAAAAAAATATGTCTCTTTAAAGCAAGTGGTAAAGGAGAGAAAGAGAATTCTATCCCTTCGCCCCTGCTAGTCTCAAGAGAAGAGAGTCAATATGATTGTGACATTGCAAATTATTCATTAGACTACAGTAATGAGTGGGTGGGATTCATATATTTTAACGGACTACACCCTTACATTATCTCCTCTTCTTGTTTTCTTACTTCCTACATGCAACTGGTTACATAAATTGAGTGAGGGACACTTGTTTGGATTGGAGGGCACTAGGTAAGTTATGGACATTGGGCCTTGTCCAGGCTAAAATATCTCTGTCATTTGCTATAATTTTTTAAAGTATGTATCCCTGGAAGAAACCTTTAGGATGAAGGATTAGTTGATAGAACAAGATTTGAACTTTCTTGTGTCATCTGTCCAAGATCATCCTAACCTCATGTCCCTTCCCTGATAGGCTCCTATCCATGAGAGGATTCAGTAAGAGACACTTACCTATCTTATTCACCCATTTTTCACATCACAATCTTGGCATAATAATCAAAAGACTCTACAACATGAAACTTCATCAGGTTGACAAATGATGTCTTGAGGAAAAATGAACCTTAACTTCCTCAACGAGATGTATTTATATTTGTTGCTTTATACATTTCCACTTCCTCATTACTGAAGATCTGATAATAATTCATCTAAGAAAGAAAGAGTATGTCAAGGTACATTCTACATTATTTTTGATCCTATGCCTTTCTATGTCATCTGGGGTGCAAAATTGGCTTCTTGCTTTAAGGACTCCATTACTAATTGCAGAACATGTCTTAGGCTTTGCTTATTATTCACTTGCTCAAAGAATAATCTTTCATTGCTAGGTTTTGAATAGGCTGATTTCTATGCTATGTTTGCTTTCTTTTAATATTTTCTGCAAAATTGTGTCTTCTCCTATTCCTAATGATAGAAAACTGAAGAGAGCTATTTTGGCGCTCTCTCTCTCTCTCTCTCTCTCTCATTCTCCCAGGACACGCCACTGTTTTATTTGCTACTATATTCTTTTTGCCATTTATCAGAATTCTTTTCTTAGCTGTGGCATAGGGAGGGTCATTTAAAAACTATTCTTTGGGAAGAATGAACTACTGCTTGGGCACTGTCAGGACACTCTCTGTAAAACATTATAAATCTCCTCATGAGCAATCATTTAAGAGAGCTCATGGATATTATCATACCCAATGTTGTGAAGGGTAACAGTGCTCAGTAAAGGCTTATTAAATGAATCAATGAATACATGAATTTGGTTCCTTGAAATGACACTCAGAATTTTGTTTGCATATCTAAAATAAGATGTGAGCAATAAGAAAACATTGATGCTGAAAATTGCTATGTATTTAAAACAATGCCTTAATTAAAAAAAATTCCACATACAGACTTGTTTAGTAGTTCTAGAATGCTTCTTAGTATGAATAGAATTTCAGTGTTTGTTTCATTCCTTATTAAAAATTTGATCCCAGGGTAATGAAAAAAGTCTGTGCAAAGTTGTTTGCTACTACCACTGTTGTGCATTAATTTAAAAAATATATCGAGAATAATAAAATAATTTTAAGAGATATGGCTTAAATTAGAAAAATTTAAATTGTATTCTATTTGGCTTATAAGGTAAACCATGTTGTTAATGACATTGCTCTAACCAGTCCCCAAACTTGAGACTAATTTTAGTAGTCAAGGCTGAATTATTTTTTAATTGATATTTAAAGCTCAGGGGAAATAACGACTATTTTATAACTTTACCAATTGATAATCTCTGATAACATTTGGTGTATATTCTCTAGAAATTTACTTTTTCCAATTGAAGCTACACTTTAGTTTTTCTACCTCTTTTTTCACATATTTGCATTATGTGAATATGCAGTTTAATAAGGGGTCAAATTTCTGCTGCTTATTGATGCCTTAGCCTTCCTTAGTTTTGTATGGTTGTACTCTTGTAATTTTTGAGCTCTATTCAATGATAAATTTGGGGGATATATTTGACTAAGAATCACACAATGTAAGAATAAAAGGAGACTTGAGAAGCCACTTTCACTAACATTGCATTTTACATAAAAGGTAACTGACCATCAGAGAAGTTAAATGACTTATGCAATGTGACATAACCAGTTGGTTGCAGATTTGAGAATATACATCATAAGTGATTTTGATCTTACTATTATTTTGATACATAGAGTTGGATTATAAATAATTGCTCTAAAATCACTTATGTTTAATTTTTATCTGGTAAAATTTTGTTGTTTATTGCAACATCAATAAAAATTCTGTGAATACAGAGTCCAAAGATGAATAAATCTAACAAATTTTTTTCTTATGAAGTACAATTGAATGTTATACAAAAGAAAGATTAGCGTTATTAGCTAATTTTGCAACTATATAGGCCAAAGAAATCTATAACAACAGAACTTTGAAGCATGAGTGATGTGGAAGAGTTATGGATATTAATTCAGTCTTTTATGTGGTGTTCAGTGAAATATTAAGCTTTAGAGTGTGTGTGGGAGTGTATCTAAATATACTTGTTGTTTTGCATTTTTATTCTGCAGTTTCTCAGACATGTTCATGGGAGGGAGGGAAAAAAATCTGCTGCAAAGACGTGATTCTCAATAGGATGCTGTGAAGCCATATCTTCACAGGCAAACCACAGCTTAGCCAGAAGCAAAACCTGTGCTTGTTTCTCTTCCGATTTGGTCCTCCCAATTCTCCCTTCTTCCTTGACATGATCTGGGTGGCTCCAAATGTATATTTTTCTAGAGATGACAGCTACCATGAAAAATTCTTGCATAGACTGTAATTGATTAGTTTGACTTAAAATTATGATTGATCCATTCTTTGACTGCCCTGTCAACTATCTGGGGTGCTGGCAGGGTAATGGTGGTCAATGTTTAAAAGCTCTAGGTTGGACATTAAAAACCTTTGAGCCAAGAAATAAAATTTGACCCAATAATATATTTTATTTGGCAGACACACTATTTTAACACTTTATATATTTTAATGTTTTTAGACAGATCTATGTATTCTTTAGTTCATCATTCCCCCTTGTTTTTCATAGCACAGTTTCACATATTGATTTTATTTGCCTGATATTGAATCCCTGTTTTGCAACCCCTGCTTACATGGCCACATCACCCCAAGTTGTACAAGGTTGAATCACAGAATTATAGGAAGAACTTGAGTCATCCAAACTAAGCTCTTGGTTTTTCAGATAAAGAAATGAGTCTTTAGAGGTGAAGTAATTTATACAAGATGAGACACAAGTAAGTGAGGAAAAAAAAAGAAAGTAACATATGTAATAAACCTGAAATATATCAAGGAGGGAGCTAAGCACTTTGCTCCCATTCTCACATTTATTTCTAACATTTATAGATGAAAAAATGATGCTATGAAATCATATTGCTAAGGGCAATGAAAATCAAATGTGGGAGTCGAATACTGGTCAGCTTAACCCAAATGCACGGTCTTCTAAACAGAAATAATCATCTGGTTCTTGTCTCTGTGAACTTTTAATTATATCATGTTGGCAATCAAGGAGACAAGTTGTTTTGAATAAATAACTATGCTTTCAGCTTAAAAAATGCACCCATGTGGTAAACTTGCGACACGTTTGCCTAACTACATTTTTGCTTAACATTCAAGAACATTTCAGAAGGAATCCCAAAATGAAATCTATGTGACTCTCCTGTATTTATCCTCTCTTTCAATATGGCATCTAAAAGTTAGTGAAACATAAAAATGAAAAGACAGATACATCATTTTCATCTGGATTAGATTTCTCTTTGCCATTTATTAGCTTGAATATTATAGGGTTCCACTGTTTGAAGGCCACATAAGACCTTCCTCATTGTCCAGTTTTCCTGATCATCTTGGAATATCTGTTTTCCTGGTGTACATAAGATACTGTGGACCTACCGTTAGCTTGAGGAACACCAACTCACTCGTTAACCCTCATCAGCAAGTTATACTTTCAGAAGCATTATCAGCATTCATACAGAACCATGGCAATTCCTGAGAATTCTTTCCTAGGCCTCACATCATTTGATGATACACAGCTAAACACTTAGAAAGAGGAAAGCAAACTTAAAGGACATCTCCTTTTTTTAAAAAATGTGCATATGTGTGTCAGGAGATTGTCAGGCAGTGTGCAGAGCTGATGATTTGTTAAACTTAAGACAAAAATGAGAGTCTGCAGACCAGTCTTGTTAGTCACCTTCTGAATGGGTGTTAGACTTGAAATTTCCCCTAGAAGATATCTCTAGAGGGTTCATCAGAATCACTTATGAACGACATGTATTATTTAATACAGTAGCAGAAAGACTTATTATCTGTTGAGTCTTGGAATATAACCAGCCAAAAGTGATGCTAGTTGTACTCGACTTATGAAAAGAGCTATTAATGGAAGATGAATTGGTCAGTAGACACACACATATGAGGTGCATTATGGGGGCCTCAGGAGACAAATCAACCTGGATCACAGTACTCAAATGCATAGATTTTTTTTTTTAATAAAAAGTATTGAAAACCTCTTGGCTTAAATGTAAAATTAAAACTCTTGCCTTGAACTAGTGAATATTCATAAATTCATTTTTGAAAGATAGCCTCACATTGCTCTTTTCAGCTACACAGGCACACAGAGATGAGGGATACTAGGTTCACACATGTACCCAATTATTATGGCACATCATTGATCTTTTACTTATGTAAGACATATATATTATGTATATTGAACTAATAACAAGAGTGATATTGATGCCTCTCATTAAAAGTCTTAATTTATAAGCAGGTTAAATCAGTTAGGGGTGCTTGGTGGGGGAAAGTGCATGTGTGTGTGTGTTTTTGTGTGTGTGTGTGTGTGTGTGTGTGTATGCACACATGGTGTATATGTATATATATAAAGACAGATAGATTAGATAAATCTAATGTATCTACCTATATACATATTTTTAAATTATGCATAAGCTAAATTGTGATTTTAATGAAAGAGTTCTAGAGTACTTATATTTGTAATCTAAATGTTCCTGTATGTGTGGTTACATACACAGAAGCACACACACATACAATACACCGCTAACTGATCTAATGTGCATTGTAAATGAAAACTTTCAATGATAGGCATTGGCATCAGCCTCATGAGTAGGTAAATACGGTTGTCTATGTATTGCCACTTTGGCCCATACTTTTGTCTTGTCCTGGGATTTATCTGATTTCTCTTTCTTGTAAGCATTAAGTTATGGTTAACATTGGTATTTTCCCCTTGGAATCTGTGTCAGGTTTGGTGGATGACTGCTGTGTGCCTATATTCTGGAGAGTAAGGGGTAAGAGGAAGATCTAAGAGGTGGGCTTGAAGAAAAGTCAAATAAAAATCTAGGTGGACTCTCTAGGTCATTTCTCCTTATGATGGAATTGGAAGAAAAAGACAATTTTGGTAAAATCTAAAAGGTTAGAACTGGATAAATGGGTTGATTAAAAGTAAAAGGTGGAAGAGAGAGTCTAGAGAAATTTTTGAATCATAAAGGAAGAACTATGCAGCTTTTTGAGAAATATTTCTGTCTTCAGAGTAGCGTGGAGAAAGCTGTTAAAGCCACTGGCCTAGTAAGATAATTTATTCACAGCAGGGCAGGTCATTAGAAAGGGGAGGCATGCCACTAGATCAAGGATGGCAAACAGCTTTCATCATGGCTGCCAAGTCTAGTTGATTTGTAGTGGCTGCTCGGAAAGATGTGAACAAAAGGACTCTAAGACCGTATCTAAACCCAACAGTTCAGTGTCTGTGATTGAATAGTGATGTCTTCATGGGCACAGAAATGTGAGTTATTGACACAGATCATGCAATTTATTTTTCATTTCTGAATTAAATATCCTTGTATAATTGGATAGTCATAAGGGTCTATATCTGACTAATGGAAGTTTAGCTCATCTGTTAAGCACCTTCATGAGTGCTTAACCAAACTAAAGAAACTTTACAACCCCAGCAATTGGTTGGTCCGAATGGTTCAAGATTATCCTACAGGATTTCCTAATAGATTCTTGCACAGGATTGGGAATATAGGTTTGTGGTACACATGAACACTAGGCAGGCTGATTGTTCACATTTTTCTTTAGTCTGTTCACAAAAACCAAGTTTGAAAATGTGGCACTAGAATTCACGATCAAAATTCAGAACAAAACAAGAAATAATAGCATGAGGCAGGGTTTTATTCTTTGAAAAGAGTTTATCAGTTATGAGAACATGAATGTCTTATGGATACTGATCCTATGAACTGGCCTTTGGCACTTGGGCACAGATAGCTCTTTATCAGAATTTCAAAAAGGCATGTGAGTGTGGTGCGTCAATTCAAGCCATGACAAGCACAGGAAAGGTCTGCAGTAGGGCATCACAACAAAAGTCAATGAAACAGGGAGGAGAGCAAAACAATAAACTTTCCTATATTGGAGGTTAAGTATGGACTTTGAGTCTACTTTAAATAGTAGTACTCAAAGTAGTACTGAAATCATATTTTAGCCTCTGTTATTAACAAGAGTACATCATTAGATGTACATTGGCCTAATAATTGAGATATAGATGAACCATAAAATAAATTAGAAGGCCTTGCTACTGGGTACAGCTATAGGGTACGGCTATAGGGTACAGCTGTACCTTAGATGTATATTGGTTTAATAATTGAGATATAAATGAACCATAAAATGAAGAAGTCAGAAGCCCTGGCTATTGGGTACAGCTGTAGGCCTAGCTATAAGGTACAGCTGTGAGAATACTTGATAAAGTCACGAGAGAAAAATAAAGGAAATGTTTGGCCTGCTGGATTTTCTAATGCATGAAATTACATAATTGAAGTTTTGGTGTTTCTCCATAAGTCAGAATTTTCCTCCTCAATTTCAAATTTTAAAATTTAAAATTCTGGCAAAAGTGTTAATTAAGTATTAGCAGACATTTACACTTTGGTATGAATGAGTCTGTGAGTTGCTTTTCTAAATATATACTTTTTGTAAATATGGAGAAGCTAGGAAGGAGGATAGAAGAGGGGTAAGCCAGGCAAAATGAAGAAGGAGGCTCTGAAAAAAGGTAGATAGATTTCACACCAATAATTTCTGGAACAAGGAACTTATTGCTGGAAATGGAAAAGAAGAATCTCTCAATAATATTTAATAGAAATTGTGGTTGATGAAAATTATTCATGACATGATTCTTAATGAGCCTTATTGGGCAGCCAAGAAGCTGCCCTTGGGAAATATATAACATTATCAAATAGTCCTAAATTGTCTATGACTTTCCTGATTTTAGAAGTGAAGTTCCCTGTTTCAGGAATGGCCCCATTCCCAGGCAGAATAGGATGGTTAGTTACTCTCAAACAGAAAGGCAAAATGCAGGCTTTTTCTAGGGAGGGGCAAGCTGGGCTTTCAGAAAATGTTTCATTACCTGAACTGATTTTTGTTTGAAAAGGATTTTAGCAGATTACAGGGTCTTTATTTTCCCAATATCTGTGAAAGAATCTGAGAATGAACCTCTGACCCATTCTGTTCCATCTATTAGAAGGGATGCGTGCGTGTGTGTGTGTGTGTGTGTGTGTGTGTATGTGTGTGTGTAGGAGGAGTTGTTTCCATTTTTAAGGCTCCTTTCTCTAGAAAAGCCAATTGGACAACCTCTTTGTTAGGAACAACCAAAGTTAAGTTTTGCAAAACCATTTTACCTGCCTTATTCAAGGAGTTTCATGATTAAATTTGATGAATATTCTAATACATGTGTTAAGGCTATTGTTTTTCACTTTAGGGGTAAATCTTCATTATAATCATTGTGTAAATCTTGAACTGGATTTTGGAGTTTTATTATAATCACCTTTTGCCATTTTGTACCATTTAAATTGTTTCTCAACGTAAAACAAGAATCACATTGGCCACCTTATATTTAATTCTTTTCTTTATTCTTTATTTTTAATTGACAAATAAAAATTGTATATCATTACAGTGTATAACATGATGGTTTGATATATGTATATGTTGTGAAATCACTAAATCAAGCTTTTTAACATTTGCATTATCAAATACTAATCAGAATACTACATATCTTTGAAGATTGAAATAAACCTTTATTCTTCTGAAATTTCTATGATCACATCACATGTGAAAATTTCCCTCTCTAACTATCATGCAGCATTTATTAGGTCTTTTGCAGCATATCTTCCTCTTGATTTGCCTTATTTGTATTTGTTTAGTTTACTTATTCGCACTTAGAAAATTGTAAGCTAAAGTATTAAAATAAAAGAAAATGTTTTTCTGTTTAATTTTATCTTCTGTATTACATTTTTCTTTGTATTGATAACAGCTATCTGACCTTAACTTATACACTTCCATGTATATTATAACATGAGAAGATGAGCAAATCACATTTTACCCTCTGTTATTACCAAGAATACATCATTAGAAAGTGCCATGAAAACTTAATAGACAGGTATTTTTTAGCAAGTAATTAATACAGATATTATTATACATTTTAATTTAAGTGTTTAGATTTGGACCTGGGATATTTTATAAACATTTGATGAATATATTTAATTTTACATATTAAGAAATGATCCTCATTATTGAGTGAACCAATTAATGACAAAAAACTTAGAAGTCAATCTTTTTTGCCCTTTTACTAGATAACTGATCAATCAATCATCAATCAATCATAATACACTAAACTGTTGGGTTTAGATAAGATCTTAGAGTCCTTTTGTTAACATATTTCCAAGTTGCCACTACATACCATACAGTAATAGCCACTACTACCATAATTGCTACTACTACTACTAGTACTAATTTTGAAATTAAAACATAAAGAGAAATTATTTATAAAATATTACTATCTGTTGTGCCTATTGTCACATAATAAATGATTTTAAATTTTATATTACATTATGAACATACAGCTCCATGTCAGCAATAAAGCCTCACAATACATGTTATAAGTAGAAACACTGAATATATGTACTTTTCCTATAGATACCTTCCCCTTGTCATAGTGAAACATTCAGCTTGACTCTATTTCTGTGATCTCTCTTCATTAATGGATTCTGTTCGTATGCCAATTGTTAAAAGGAGTGTGATTGCATTTTAAGAAAATGATGCTTCCCCAACAAAAGTATGACATTGTTAGAGTTTCAGAAGGTAAAAAGCAGGGTTTTTTTTAGATTCTACATTAGCTGTTCTCTGCTCTTAAAAAGTTTTGCAGGAAGTGAATTAATGTAATAGTTTTTACAGTCTGTATAGTATAAAATAGACTCAGATTAAGCTAGCAGACTTGTTATTTGACAGTTTATAAAATATTTTAGTATCTTTTTGGCAGTAGCAGTTTGAATGTTGGCAAATGTACACATTGCTTGCAGTTTCAAAACCTTGTAATGAGTATTTTCCACTGTAATGGCAGAGAGCTGAAATTTGGATAAACCACTTAGACTTGTGAACTCTGACATGCATGGTAACAATGTCTTTGTAAAAGAATTTTGTCAAGTATTGGAGCTCCTACTAATAGCACATCCATCTTTCTGCACACCATAAATCTTAAGAAAATTTCTATTACTCTGCAATTTGTCTGGCTTATGCTATTTATTAGCCATTTTATTCTGCTGCTTTAAGAAGTAATGTGATGTTCATTTTATTGCTGGTTCAATAAATTGTTAATTATAATGCAGTGATTGCAGCTGACGTGATTTAAAAGCCGCATTAGCACTATAGCATTAAGTTTTAACTATTTTACCCTTCAATTCCCTGTTTATACAATAGTAAAAGGAAAATAGCCTTAGACTAATTTAAAAAATGAAGGTGCTTATATCTATTGATCACATGAGACATTAGAAACTTTTAAAAATAAAGGTCACACTTTTATCTTGAGAAAAGATGGAAAACGGGTGAATAATACATAATGGAACACTTAGGAGAAAAGCATGTGCTTCTAAGGTAGAATGCAAGTGAAGTTAGACATATCTACGTACACTGATATTATAGTTCTCACATGAAGTATTAAACAGAAAGGCATGGAGGTCATACTAATTTTGTAAATATTTTTCTTCCAGAATTAAAAAAAATGTTATTAGAAACTATGATAGGAGTGACTTTGGAAGAACATTTAAATTTAATACCCAAATGGTCAAACATGAAGCAACATAAACACTCCTCCTCCTCTGTTTTTTTCAGGCTCAAACTAATCTAGAACATTCTCACTTACCTAAAATATGTGCATACCAGTCTCATAATGTATATTCTTAGAGATCTATTAAATCATACTCTTCGGAACAAGAAAAGTGTGGTGCTCACAGTAGCATTCATGTAAGCAGTTAATTATGTACTGCTCAATATAATTTCAGAGTGCAAATTCTATCTTCTCAACAAAATTCTGCCTTTTGTCCACTGAATTCAGCTCATCGAAATCAAGGATCTTGTATGAAGCTTGTTGCTTTCTATTTCAGAATTTTGCAAAACTTCAGACATAGTGTAAACTCTTCAAATAAATGTTGGCTGCTTCCAGAACATTCTTCTAATGTTGAATCTGAACATTCTGAATGTTGGATGATCTATGATATGCAGCTTCTGTTACACTGGTGAGTGAATGGCTGGTGAACATGTGAAATAGCCTGACTTTGTATAAATTTTGGAATTCAGTTGACAAAACAGGGAAAAAAGCAAGTAGTCAATTATTTAGATTGCTTTGTACTTTCATTCTCTTCCCTGAACCACTGTTTGAATGTGGGCAAATCAATAATGTGTTCTATGATTTGGTTTTAACATTTGTGATATTTTACTCTACATATACATGTTGAGAATATTTCATGTACCAGGCACTTTACTACATAGTAGGGGTAACTTGTAGATACCTTTGCAGAGTTTACTTTCTAGAGTGGGATAAGCAACATTCCTTTGATTTTTTTTTTCTCCTGTAATTAAGCATTAATTAAACAATTTATAAATTGTTATTTTGTGATTTCTGTAGCAGTGAAGTTTCTTCCTTTTTAGTGCTTTCTCTTATTTAAATATATGTAACATGAATGAGATCCATAAATGCTTGTTTAAATGGAGAACTGGATAATAAAATATTTTATAGTAACATGGAATATTCGATATAAAAAGACATTTAAGGGCACTTAGTAATTCTACTACAGCAAGAAAATTTGAGATTTCAAATCATACAGATAATTTTGCCCCACTTCCGAAATTCTCATTTAATAGATTATGTGGGAACCTGGAATCTATACAGATCAGTGGATATGAGATAACAAGTTTGTTTTTATCACTAATAAGGCCATAATGCCTTTATTTACAATTTGTAATTGTTTTTCACAGTTGACTATTTTAAAAGTTGTTTGGTCCAAAGTGTTCATTTTTTAGTTGAGAAATTGTGCCCCAGGCTACAGAGTCTAAATGTCTTGCCTAAGGACATGCGTAATTAGAGGCTTAATTAGGAACAAGAATTAAAGTATTTTATCTGTTAATCTAGTGGTTTCTTTACTATACAACTTATCCTGTATTTTAAACAATTATGTTGTTTACTAACTTATTTAGGTTATTTCCTCCATCTCTTTTTACTTTTGAATATAAAGAAATTGCTTTTGTTCACAGAGAGGAAATGTCTGGTAACACTCTCTGTTTAAGCATTTCAGTGTATAAGTAACTATTGAAGAAAAAATCTTGTCTATTTTTGAACTTTTAACATACCAGTTGTCTCCTGGCCTGCATATACATAAAGCAATGGGTGCTCATTCCTATCTTTTTATTTAAAAGAAGAAACTTGCATGCCTCTCTGGATGGACAAAGGGAAAGCATGTTTCGTTTTCAAAAGGGGATTATTCTTTATAATCAGTCTCTGAATATTCTGTATTACAACAATGTAGATTCAATCTTAAAATTTCTTTTCTTTTTTTTTTTTTTTTTTTTTTTTTTTTTTTTTTTTTTTGAGACAGAGTTTCGCTCTTGTTACCCAGGCTGGAGTGCAATGGCGCGATCTCGGCTCACCGCAACCTCCGCCTCCTGGGTTCAGGCAATTCTCCTGCCTCAGCCTCCTGAGTAGCTGGGATTACAGGCACGTGCCACCATGCCCAGCTAATGTTTTGTATTTTTAGTAGAGACGGGGTTTCACCATGTTGACCAGGATGGTCTCGATCTCTTGACCTCGTGATCCACCCACCTCGGCCTCCCAAAGTGCTGGGATTACAGGCTTGAGCCACCGCGCCCGGCCTAAAATTTATTTTCTTAAAAATTTTTTTCTAATAGCCAACTTTGAGAACTCAGCTATCCATCTGATAATTTGAATCCTTAAATTGATGTAGAAAGCCCTTTTTTAAAGACAATCTTCTAGTTGCATATCTAATATGCAATCAGACTTCATTTGTGATTTTCTGCCTTTACTCAGGCTTTTCCACTCACAACATGAGAACTGGTCAAGTTACAATATTTTTAATGTATTGCCTATGTAGCACTGAGAAAAGGAGACAAGAAGAATAAATGAAAGAAACGAAACTCCTCTCCCTTATACCTTGCACACAACACAAATCTGAGTTTTAGAATAATTTTCTTCACTCATGGTCCCATTTAACCTGGCCAGTACACAATCAGTTCGTGCAAATGGGACAACATTAAAATAAATGCCCAGGGTTACTGTGTGTTAAGATTATAGACATTTAATTCTAAAACAAATTGTACACATTGCAGGCAAGCAAGAACACTTCAGAAATTTTTAAAACACCATTTCTAGTAAAATGTTTAACTTATATCAAGACTGAAATGTCTGAAATACTCTGAAATATGCATAGACTTCCTTTCTTTCATTAGTCCATTTCAAAAGTTTTTATCCATAGAGGTACATCTTAGACTGATTTACTCAGATCCTGTACGGGTGTCTTACTGGACCAAACTGAGGGTCTGGCTCTATTTGTTGTGGCCCAATAACAAGATGCAGATGAACCAGGGAGGAGTAGAAGTTTTATTTCTGAACTGGTTATGGTGAGAAGGCCTGGAAATTATCACCAGACCACCTCAAAATTACACAGTGTTCCATAACTTATGTATCTTTTAAGCTATGTGTCTATGTATAAATGTGCATTCAGCTAAAGACGTAAGTGATTGACTTCTTTTAATCTATAACTAAAGTCTGAGTCCTGAATACCTTCCTCTGGAGCCTCAGTAAATTTACTTAACCTAAATGGGTTCAGGTGTTAGGGTGATTACCCTTATGTTGTCTCCTGCTAAATCATGGGAGTTCCTTTAGACTCCCAATAAACCTGGGAGTTTCTTCAGAACCACAGTAAACATGTTTAATTCTAAATGAATCCTATTAAGCATTCCTTCATTATTCTGTCATGATTTAAGGCCCAGGAAAGGTCTAGGCAAAACTATTGATGGGCTTTTGTTGTATCTCAGCCTTTGTATAAGAGCATTGGCTTTTAATATTTAACTAAGCCACTAAGTACTGAAAGAGTTGTTATGGAAGTCTGCATTAGTGAGACCTGATCTGCCACAGGTGGATCCCAAATGATCATAATTTTAAAAGTTTCTGGTTTATACCAATAGATGATTAAACTAGAAAACCACTAACCTGCTAATTTTTGTAGGATATCATCCTATCCTTCATCAGATTAGCATCTCCTTTTTTCTTTTGTAGAGAAAGTTAGGTATCAGAATTTAGAAAAACTATGACACATGAAGGTCTTGAGTGTTGTAAAATACTAACAGAGCTATTTATCAAGAAATTATCTTTAATATCACAAATACCAGTTCTGTGCACTACTTAAACCCCATTCAAAATACATCCCTTTGAGATGGATTGTAGGAAAATGACAGGTAATATTTGTTTCTGAATTGCTATAAACAGGCTTAAAAATTGTCTAGCTTCCCTTACTTATACTAAAGGCCATGCTTGCTGGGGAGAATGGTAGGTATGCTTCAAATGTGTAATAGTCAATGTCCTATTGCTATTCAGTTGATCTGTACATAGAATTCACTGTGATTTCTATGTTTTTCTGGATTTTAACTTTATTTTTCTGTTTATGATTTCCTCCCCTCTCCTAGGTGTGACCTGCGTTATTTTACAGTTTCTGATCTCCAAATTTCCACCTTGAATGTAATACCCCATTCCTCTTTCAAAACTGCATGCACTGTTTTCAGCTACTTAATATCTCATATGTTCTTAGCTAAGACCTTGGAATTCTCAGCCTTGGTGGAAGCCTTGATGGAAATGTCTTGTTTTTGACAGCATTATTAGGTTCTCATAGGAACTATGACCATATCAGAGAATATTGACACTGAATACATTATTCACCTTAATGTTACGTAACGGAAGCATTGCTTTTTAGAATGATCATTTTTTTTCTTCTCCTATGTTATGTCTGTTTTGCTGGCCAGACTGTCATCTTAAAACTATTCAGGAGGTATTAATTGACATTATTCAGTTAGAAGGTTTATTTTCCAAGAAAGACCATCTGAGCTCCAAATTTTGGTTATGTTGATAATTATGACATACTACTTTGTTAATTACCCTTTCTCCACAAGTCTTCCTGTCACATATGCACATGCTCAAAATCTTGTCAGAACATGCTTTGTTCACCTGTTCACTTGATAATAGGATTGTATTAGGAAGCAATAGAAAACAAAGAAAGGTGTATTTATTCATTCACTATTATGACATTTCAGCTTGATGTCTCAAACCATCTCAACTTTAATGTGTTCCACCTTGAATCTTTAATTTATAACCTTCCATTCCCGAAATATTTTCTTCTATCTCTACCTCCATATATAGCATCAACATTTTCCCAGTTGCTCCTGTCATAACTACAATAATCATTCTTTGTTCTCTCAAACCTCATAGTCAAGCCATCAGGCAATCTTATATATTTTAGATTCCAATTACATCTAAATTTCAGGTACTTTCTTCATTTTCACACCCATAAATTTTTCTTTGATATCATCATATCTTACCTGTTATTTAACCCCACTTAATTTCTTGCTCTCTCTTCATTCATATTCCATTTTCTTTATAGAGACAAGAATGATGTTTTAAGACAATAAAACTTATCTTTATTATTATTTACTTATGTGTACCTCAATATTGTATACAAGTTAGCCCTCCTTTCATTGCTTACTTCATGTTGAGTCATCCCTCAGCATCCCTGACTTCATGCCAACAATATCCTCTTTTGTTCTGAAAACTCATTGAGATCTTTGCCAATTTAGCCCCCTAGCAAATGCTGTTTCTTTTGCTTGAAATGTTTTTCCCCTTTACTCTTTGTAGATGGCTGTTTCCATTCTTTAAGATAATTTTGACTTATATGCATAGAATGGATCAGAGAAAGGACAAACTACAGGAAGAGAAATTATGGTTTTTCCTATATGGATGTTATTAGCAGAACTGAACAGATGAATAATATATTCTAAAGCTAGACTTAATAAGACTTCATAAAAATTGAAGATATGAAAAAGAAAGAAAAGTATAAGACATCCAGTTTTTTGGATGTAGTACATTATAAGTCACTAAAACCAGAAGGCCTAAAAGAAAAGATTTAGGTCATGTTAGTGAGCACAAAGAGGCAGTAAAGATTTTTCCAAACTCATTGTGAGGAAAACCAACATTCAATTTTGACATATTGAATGTGGGAGGTGTAGGTGATGGAGAATTCAGAGATGACTCCCATGTCTGGCTTTAGTAAGATGCCATGTTGTGAGGATAATATTGAGCTTGGAGACACTGAAGGAGAAGCAGGTCTGAGAGGAAATGTTAAATCATCCAGCTATGAAAACCTGGAATTACAAAGAGAGGTTAGGTTTAGTGACAGAGCCATAAATTTGAGAGTTGTTAGTCTGTAGATAATAAATGAAGCCAAGGAAATAAGAAATATTATTTAGAATGTAAAGAAGCTTAGGATAAAACCAGAGAAGTTGAAGATAAAACCAGAGAAGTATCCAGCAAACAAGATTAAAATTATTATGCAAGAAATACTAGGATAGTGTCCCAAGGATGTGGTATAAAAGGAAAAAAAAAAAAAAGAAAGAAAAGAAAAAGTGAGGGCAGGCCTTGAAGCAATTACACTCTAAATAGGTCTTGAGAATTCACTACATAAGAGATATGATGAAGGGGCTTTCTTTCTTATAGTATGTGACAGATAACATTACTTTTTATGGGCCACAGTCTTGATAAGCTTAGATTGTTCTAAGTGGAAATGCCCTACAAATTCTGAATTCTAGTGACCATATGGAGGCAAGGTATGATGAGCCTTAGTAGCTCATAAAAATGTTTATAAAAAGAACTGGCTGCTTAAATGAAATACCTTAAATAAAAAGACAGATTTTTGGGCCAGCTTTGTGCTAGATACTGGGCTTAAATAATAAGTAACTCAAACTTTCTATTTTTCAAGAGTCTAGTTTAATGAGGAGGGTTAGCAGATAACATCTATAAGTAATGAACAAAAATACAATGTAATAACTTTTATAATAAACTTTTGAACAAACAGCTATTGAAATATATAGAAAAATGCTTAATTCTGCCTATGATAAGAAAAAGCAAATTTTATAGTGGAGATAATGTAGTTCCAGTATTCTGTGTAGTAACATATTCTCTTCTTTTCTGTTGAAGTGTTGCTTAACCTGTAGAGATATTTCTTAATCTTTGGGGTAACACACTCCTTTAAAATCTGTTTAAATATAATCCTTCTCTATAGAAAGTAGATATATGCACCAATTCACAATATTTCAAATATTCAATAACTTCCTAGACCAATATCATACTACAAAATTGAAAGTAAATATGATATTACAAAAATCAATGTGTGGTTTTAATTTTTAACTAATTCTAGACTTTAAGGTCTAGAATACTATATAAGAATGACATATAAATAGATAAAATTTTCAGTGTTTTTTCCACATATCTGAAATTACTTCCTTGTTATAATTTACACATCAATTCAGGTTAATTTTCCAATAAGACCACTTTGAATATATCATGACATTTTCCTGTTAGATGGAGATATATCTTCATTATTACATGAAGTTTAAACTTATGCATCTTGCTTTTATAGCTCACCGTAATGTTCCTCTTCCCTATGATTCAAAGATTATTAAATTATGCTTGTCTCAATTCATTATCACTTTCATTGTGATTTGTCAAACTCTTATTGAGTGTCTATTCCATGCCAGGCATTATACTGTTATTAGAAATTCAGCAGAATAAAGTAGAAATTGTTTCTGCACTCAGGAAATAAATTTCTCATGAAAGATACACAAAGAATATCTTCCGGAGATAATCTAGGCAAATTGTAGTTCTTCAAATTTTCTTAATTCTACAGTGTCACTCTGTGGGTGAAATGAGTCCTAACATGAGCTCTCCCCGTGTCCTTTCTTAAATGTTTTTTAATTCTGAGCCATTCAGGTTTCTTCTCAATGTTTTAGAGTCTTCTTTGATTATCCCCATCAGATCAAGGGCTTCTCTACATCCTAGAGCTTTTTATACTCCTGGAGGTTACTTATATGAATAACTAAAGGACAAATAAAGATATTATTATTTTTCCAAAAGTTATAGTATTAGAATGTATATTTATAATATTTAAGGAGTGATATGATTTTGGCTGTTTCCCCACCCAAATCTCATCTTGAATTGTAATCTCCACAATTCCCACGTGTTGAGGGAGGGTTCTAGTGGGAGGCAATTGGATCATGGGGGCAGTTTTCCTCATGCTGTTTTCATGATATTGAGTGAGTTCTCATGAGATCTGATGGTTTTATAAATGTCTGGCATTTCCCCAGCTTGCTCTTCTCTCTCCTGCTGCCATGTGAAGAAGGTGGCTGCTTCTCCTTTTTCCATGATTGTAAGTCTCCAGAGGCCTTCCCAGCCATGTGGAACTGTGAGCCAATTAAACCTCTTTTCTTTACGAATTACCCAGTCTTGTGTATTTCTTTGTATCAGGGCTAGAACCAACTAATATATTTAATTGGTATTACAGAGAGTAGGGTATTGCTATAAAGATGCTTGAAAATGTGGAACTGACTTTGGAACTGGTTAACAGGCAGAGGTCAGGAAAGCTTAGAGAGCTCAGAAGAATATAGGAAGATGTGGGAAAGTTTGGAATTTCTCAGAGACCTACTGAAATGCTGATAAAAATGTGTACAATGAAGTACAGGCTGAGGTGGCCTCAGATGGAAATGAGAAACTTATTGGGAACTGGAGTAAAAGTAACTCTTGCTGCACTTTAGCAAATGGTCTGGCAGCATTTTGCCACTGCCCTAGAAATCTGTGGAACTTTGAACTTGAGAGAGATGATCTGAAATTGGAATTTAATTTTAACAGGGAAGCAGGGCCCAAAAGTTTGGAAAATTTGCAGCCTGACCTTATGATAGAAAAGAAAAACCCATTTTCTGGGGATAAATTGAAGCTGGCTGTAAAAATTTGCATTAGTAATCAGGAGCCAAATGTTAATTGCCAAGACAATAGGGAAAAGTCTCCAGGGCACGACAGAGATCTTCGCAGCAGCCCCTACCTGCACAGGCCTGGAAGTCTAGGAGAGAAAAATTGTTACATGGGCCAGGTCTAGGGTCCCTTCCTCTGTGCAGCCTCAGGACTTGGTGCACTGTGTCCCAGGTGCTGCAGCTCCAGCTGTGGCTAAAAGAGGGAAAGGTACAGTGTGGGCCATTGCTTCAGAGGGTGCAAGCCCCAAACCTTGGTGGTCTTCATGAGGTGTTGGACCTGTGGGTACATGAAAGTCAAGAACTGATGTTTGGGAATCTCTCCTTAGATTTCAGAGTATGTATGGAAACATCTGGATGTCCAGGCAGAAGTGTGCTTCAGGGGTGAAGCCCTCATAGAGAAACTCTGCTAGGACAGTGCAAAGGGGAAATGTGGGGTTGAAGCCTGCACATAGAGTCCCAACTAGGGCACTGCTTGGTAGAGTGTCAGAAGAGGGCCACCACTCTCCAGACCCCAGAATGGTTGATACACCAACAGTTTGCACTGTGCACCTGGAGAAGTCACAAACAATGCCAGCCATGGAAGTAGCTAGGTGAGGGGGCTGTACCCTGCAAAGTCACAAAAGCAGAGCTGCCAAAGGCTATGGGTTCCCACCCTTTGGATCAATGTGGCCTGGATGTGAGACATGGAGTCAATGGAGATAATTTTGGAGTTTTAAGATTTAATGACTTCCCTGCTGGATTTCAGTTTCACATGAGACCTGCAGCCCCTTTGTTTTGGCTAATTTCTCTCATTTGGAATGGGAGCATTAATCCAATACCTGCATCCTCACTGTATCTTGAAAGTAACTAACTTGCTTTTGATTTTACAGGCTCCTAGGTGGAAGGGACTTGCTTTATCTCAAAAGAGGCTTTGGATGTGAACTTTTGGGTTAATGATGGAAACCGTTAAGATTTGTTGGGAAATCATGATTGTGTTTTGAAATGTGAGGACACAAGATTTTGGAGGGACCAGGGCAGAATTACGGTTTGGCTGTGTTCCCACCTAAATCTCATCTTGAATTTTAATCTCTATAATCCCCACATGTTGAGAGATGATTCTGGTGGGAGGTGATTGGATCATGGGGACATTTTCTCCCTTGCTGTTCTCATATCAGTAAGTCTTCATGAGATCTGATGGTTTTATAAGCATTTGTAATGTCCTCTGCTTGCTCTTCTCTCTCTTGCCACCATGTGAAGAAGGTGCCTGCTTCACCTTCCACCATGATTGTAAGCTTCCTGAGGCTTCCCAGCCATGTGGAACTGTGAGTCAATGAAACCTCTTTCCTTTACAAATTACCCAGTCTTGAGTATTTTTTTAATAGCAGGTGAGAAAGTGCTAATACAAGGGGTAAAATAGCATTTTGCACTCCTGCACAATAACTATCCTAGGGCTTCAGACCAAAATGTAAATAAATGAATTTGTGAAAGTGGGACAGTTACAGCTACGTTATGTTCAAAATCATGATCCAGAAACATTTCTACCAGAAAGTGAGTTATTTGAAGAGAGACAGCATGACATCCGTTTCTATTTTACCCATATAACCTGGTACAGATACATAAATATTGAATAAATGGATGCATTAATGAATATGTGAATGAATACTTTACTCTTTAAAAGATTATTCTAGGCTATAAGTTTCTGCTTAACTAAATTCCACCTGATGCTTCTGTGAAAATAGACATTTTCTCTTTAGGAACTTCTTGTTCTACTCATAACAATTCTTTGGTGCTTTAAAAATAATCCTTCCAAATATAATTCTTCCTTTTTCCCTACTTGGTTTATGAAGATCAGAGGAGTGCAATGGGTAGAAACTGTTTGTTTCCTGGCTGTAGTTTAAGCCCAAGGCAAAAATCCTCTTGGGCCAACTGCAATCTCATCTGGTCCCTCTAATATTTGTAATAAGACATTCACCAAAAAGGAGTCTATTTTATGGAAAAATTTAGTTGTGTAACTACTCTCCTCGTTCTTTATATGCCCCTCTCTTTTGTTCTTTACATTGCATAGAATGAGATATGGAGTTTGAGGAAAGAATCCAGCAATCTCATGAGAGCACTAATGTGGTTTCTGTAGAAAACATCTATCATTATTATAATTGACTTTTTAAATATGTTTGTAAACCAAAGAATTGCTCTGTTTTCTTGATATGTCCTCTGTTTCCTTGGAAATAGATACTCTGTGTGTGTATGTGTATATGTGTTTATGCTTTTCGTTGATACTTTGGGTGACTTTGCATATTTTCCTATGGAAAACAGATGTGGAGAAACATCTAGGAATATGCATGGTTATCCAAATTGCTTCACTGTATAAAATGAGGATGATAACTTTTTAAGGATGAACTGTTTTAAGATCCCTGGCCCTCCCTTTTTCTGTGCTGAAAGGAAAAACACAAGACATGAATATCTTAAAGTTTAGTCCTGCCAAGATTGTCATTGTTCATTGGGATAAACTATTTCTTTCAAAAGTGGGAAAAAATAATATTGATACAGAAAAACCTCTAAGTTGTACTGTAGCTCTTAATCAAAGAGTCTATGTTAGAGAATCAAGGTGCATTGTTCTTCTTGATGTATTTTCTTTTGCCCAAAGTTGGAAACTAGGTACAAACGGAGATATAAGAGGGAAATGAAACAAAAATAAAGTTTCGTAAATATGGATAAGAATAATATACAGCAAAAGATGATAAAAAGTGACAGAAAGTATTTGTTCAATAAACAATTATTAGGGAGATAATACTGGGTAGAAGCTAAGAGTGAAGTCTCTACACTCAGGCTTCAAATTCTGACATCACGAATTACTATGTTGTTGTACACAAATTACTTCACATCTGTGTCTTAATTTCTTTTGTAAAAGGCAATGCTACTACCTAACTCATAAGTTAGTACTGAAGACTAAATGAGAAACTCTGAAAAGTCCCTAAGGGCCAATGTGTTTCAGAACAACAAAAGTTGCCATTATTATTTGATTTTAAGTAGAATAAGGAAAATACAGAATAAAATATGAATAGTGTGATATACGACAGTTTAAAAAATACAATGCCTAACACGTATGGTTTTGAGAAACTAAGGCACAATTTAAATGCTATCAATAACAATAAATATTATTCTTACCTACACAGTGTGTACCAGGCAAAGTATTAGGTGTCATGGATACATAATGATTAGTAGTTAAGGCAAATGCAATTCCTACTTTCATAGAGTTTGTAGTTTAGCAAGGAAGACATAATCTGAAAAGCAACAGCATAAAAAAGACTATTTTCTGGTATGAAAGCTATTAAGGTAAGTAGGATATGCTCTGCCTGCTTATAAATAATGTTACTTCTAATTCTGTATTGCTCTATCCTTTGGATATATTTAAGGCAAAATTTTGTTATGAGCAAAACTTACAGCAATTTTGGAGCAATAAAAGTATTTACTTCAACCTATTTATTTTACGAAACTAAAGAGATAAGAACTAAGTGATTTATCTAATATTACACAGTTGACAGAAGCATAAATTGTTCCACCCATAGTAACATATAGCAGAAGTAAATCACTACTTTTTATAGCCAATATTCACAAGAATTTATAATTGCAGCTTTTGTAAATTTGACACTTCCCTGGATTAAAGGCAGAAAGTTAAAAAGATTTCCCAACTTTCTAGAAACAAATGCTTCTCTAAGGTAAACAAAGAAGACAGATGAAGGGCTATTTAAAGCTTTGTGTGAGTTAAATTGGTCGTGGAATAGACACATGCATAATTTGATTTCTGTGAATTAAAAGTGGTACCCTAAAAATGTTGTACCTTTATTAAAATACCTTAAAGGTAGAGTTGATAGAATTGACACATTACTCATAGCAATATGTAAAACATTAGTAAAGACAGCAATTAACATTCTAACTAACTTTATTATTAGGAAGAAAGAAAGAGAGAGGACTTAGGTATTGTCATAGTCACAATAAATAGTAGAATAGATGATATTACTAAGTTCTTATGTATTAAGATGATTATGTATAGAAGCAATTTGTAAACTATTTCTTCCTGTGGTTGCTGGTAAATTATGCACCTCATTGGCCCAAATAAAAACACAGAAGCAGTAAGTCGATTAAATTTCTTGGAGACAGATCAGTGCGAGAAACTAAACATGTTTCAGCCACTTTGCTGTGACTTGAAGCTGACTTTGTGAAGAACAATTCTGAGCTTGTATAGTTTAGACATGTTGTAGTCTTTCTCTGTATTCAGTGCCTTTCCCACTTCTAACATTCCTATGATTTGATCTAATGCACAGTCCCTTCTTCCACTCTCATTCTGTTCTCTGGGAGGATTTCGCTGGTGGACGTGGGATTCAGGCAATGTCAGGCAAAATATCCAATCCTTCAGCCACAATAATTGATATGCATAGGGATGGGGACTATATAAGAGCAATCAAGTTGCTAGCTTTTTTCTTACATTGATATGTAATGCAGATATGCTGAAATAAGTAGATTTTAAATATCCAGTTGATGAGTTTTAGCCATTGCATATACTATTTAATTCACATGCTTATCAAAATACAGAATACCTTCATCATCCAGAAAAATGCCTTTTATTCTTTTAGTGAATCCAAGTTACCCACAGAGGCACCAGTTTTACAGTTTAATCCACTATTAAATTTTGGTCTGTTCTAGATTTTTTTTTTTTTTACTACTTTCTAGATTATCTACATCATCACATAATAAACCATCTATTTTTAGATCATCACATAAATGAAACCATACTGTACATAAATATTCTTTTGTCTGGCTTCTTTAAGTGGATATAATGTTTTTGAGTTTCATCTATGGTGTTACATGTTTCTTCAATTAATTCATTTTCATTGCTGAGTGTATGTTACAAGTTGATTATTTCTTCTGTTGTTGAACACATGTTTGTTTGGGGCTTTTATTTTTTTTAAAAAGCTGTTATTCTGCATACACTTTATTATCATTTTTGTGGACGTATATTTTACTTTACATTAAATTTACTCAGAAATGGGATTGCTAAGTTGTAGAATAGACACACAATTTACTTTATAAGAAATTGCCAGAAAAAAATTTCCAAAGACATTGCATCATTTTATGTTCTCAAAAGCAATGCATGAGTGTTACGAGTGACCGTCATCCTCACCAGCATTTGTTGTGGTCACTGTCAAATTTGAGTCATGCTAGTGTGAACGTGGTTTTAATTTGCATATCTTGATGATTAACAATATTTATCACTCATTATTGGCCAATTCTGTATACTTTTGTGTGAAGACTTTCTGTAAGTAAAAACTCTTAAAACCATATTCTTCCACTTCTCACCTCTCATTTTTTGTTCTATCATGCATTCTACTTCTAGATATATTATTAACCTCACAAGGTAGTGTTATTTTTGCTTTCAATAATCAATTAGCTTTGAAAACCAGAAACTAGAGGAAAACATATTTATCATTCAACATAGTTATATCTCTTTGTGTCAAACCAAGTTTCTATTGATATTATTTTTCTTCTATCTGAATGACTACTTTTCTAATTTTTTATTTTCACTTTCTGGTGACACATTATCTTACCTTGTGTTGGTCTAGATAAGCCTTCTTGGAAGTGTTTTTCTTTTTGTTAAATTCAGAAATTTAGAGATTTTTTTTTCTTTTAGCACTTTAAAGTTGCCATTTCATTGCTATCTATTTTGCATTGGTTCTAATGAGAAATCTTTTTTTTTTTTATTGTACTCTTGCATGTGATGTGTTTTTTGTCTGCTTTTAAGAGTTTTTATTTTTCATTGTTCAAAATTTTAATTACTACTTTTTTGTTTCTCTGATCATCAGTGTTGTATTTATGAAGATTTCTGAGTCTATAATTTATAACTTCTAGATCTGGGTTTATACTTTTTTATCAAGGCATATATTTTCTAAAATAAATCATAATTGCACAGAGTTTCTAATATAAATTCTCTCTATATGTTTCTTATGTTTTATCCAGTTATGTAGTTTATGGCAGAAGGGCTATCCTTTATAACTGAAGCAGAAAATAAAATAAGTTTTAATGCAAATGGCTTTGCTTTGACTTTTTGAAAAAAATACATACTCTTCTGATAAAAAACAAATATTTTCAACTATTATTTTTTTAAACTTTATTTTCTTCTATAACTTTTTCACATAATTTTGGTACTTCAGTTTTATGAATTTCTAGTTTTTTATATTACCAACTTTTCTCAGCCTTTTTATTTTCTATTCTTAAATTTAAATAGTTCATTTTTTCTTGTTTTTAAATGCACTCACTTTTTTTTTCAAGATGAACACTTGCTTTTTATTAGTAAGTCTTTTACCAAACATTAATGATCCAGTGATTTTCATTACAGATATTGTGATATTAACTTTTGGGATTTCTATTTTGTTCTTTTTTATAGTTTGTTATTAAATTTATTGATATACTGCTAGTAATTGCTATTTTTCTTTATTATATTAATGTTTAACTTTACATCCTTGAATATATTCATGACAACCATTTAAATTGCTTCATATTCTAATTCCATCATCTTTGACATTTCTAGCTTGATTTTTCTTGATTGATTTTTCTCTCTTCTGGTTATTTGTCCTATTTTTATTGGTTTATTTAATATCTATTAGCTTTTGGTTTCATATTAGACATTATAGAGCCTATATTATTATGTGTCTAGATTGTTCCCTATTCATTAATAGAGAATCCAATTTTATCACAGCATGTAGTTAATTTACTTGCAAATCAGCTTGTTTCCTTTAAGAGTTCCTTTTACCTTATTAGAGTTGATATAGAGTAGCCTTTCTCCTTGGGCGATATTACCCCAGCTTTTAAGAAATGGCATTTCTGAGATATCTACTGAATGTCCAGAGCATGTATGAAAATCTTGCCCTTTGGCTGTTGGAACTAAATGTTTCCAAGGCTGTGTGAACTCCGCTATTTATTCAGCTCACACCACCCTACCAGTTCTTTATTCTCCAGTCATACTTCTTTCACCAATTGTTATTATGTGCCTGGCCTTGTGGAATTTTACCTTAAGTATATAAGGTTTAGTACATAGCCAACGTTGTAAGGGCTTTCCTATGCAGATTTCTGGAGTTCCTTCTCTCCTGCGCTCCCTGCTCTGCAGGTTACCCCATAAAACCCAGTCACTTGAGTAGCACCCAACTCTGGTCTCCATTTTCTCATGTCATTGATATTGATAGGTTGTGCTTGTTCTTCCACCCTCTGTGTCATGGTCCAGAAAGTGTTACCAAGAAAAAAATCCAGGGATGGTTGGGTTCCCCTGTTTGTTTACCTTTTCTAAAAATATCATAATCCTGCACATCTTCTAGTATTATTTATATATTTCCAACGTTTTATCTAGTTATGTAATTTATGGCAGAAGGGCCATTCCTTCATAATTGGGAGTAGAAAACAAATGGGTTTTAATGCAAATGGCTTTGTTTTGACTCTTGGAAAAAAATACATGCTTTCTTTTCCTTCCTTTCGCCTCCCTCCTTTTCGCCCTGCCTCTCTCCCTTTTACTTTTCATTCCTTTCTCACTCTCTCTTTTCCTCCCTGTTTTTCTCTCTTTTTTCTTTTTTTCCTTTTCCTTCTTTTTTTCTTTCAGTTCAATTTGAACCTGAAAGAATACAAGCCTAGAGGTGCTATTATCAATCTTCCTACAGCCACAAGTTTAAGAATAAAACAACATGACATATAACAGAGACAAAAGACAAAAGGAGACTGCAACTTGGCTTTTAGATTTCATTGAACCTAGCTCCACTTGGCATAGATTATGTGAGATAATAAATTACTGCATTTTGTCAGGCACATTTTCTTCAGTATATTTTTGGTTTACTTTCAACCCAGAGAATTTTGACACATTTTTCAAAAGGCAATATTTTCTACCAGTGCCCTATGCAATGTGTTACTATTTTAATTAATACCAGTTGAGAGTGTGCCATAGATTAGATGCTGTGTTCATTGTTAGCATTAATTACTAGGCCAGACAGATCATTTTATTTAATAAAATGTGATCATTTTTATTGTATTTGGCTTTATAAAAATAAAAATATTCAACTATCAATAAATGAGCTTTATTTTCTAAAATTGATAGTTGCAAAGTTATTAGAAAAACAAAGAAGTTGCAAGTTAGTATCTGTTTGGTACTATTTCTAATATACTTTCTCAATCAACTTAAAAATCTTAACATACTGTTTTAGGTTATGTTACCATCAGTGAAGGAAACAAACTATTAGATGAGATGTAAACATCAACTCTTATACCATCTATTTTTTTATTATTGATAACCTTAGCTTACTATATATATGTAATATTATATGTTTACATAGAATTTCCATGCCACTTTTCAGAAGTTTCTTGTTTAGTGGATAGATTAGAGTTTCAAAAGCAGATATTTCAAGTAGAAAATGACAGTCAAAAAGACTTGTGGTATAACATATCTTTCTTCTTGTGTAAATGTAGTTTGGGAGGCTACACTTAAAATTATATTTAATATTCAGAGTCAGTCAATTTAGAACATGGATCTGATCTGGAAATAAAAATGAGCAATGAACATTTTTTTTGTGGTAAATGTAATCCCAGTGAATAAATGCAAGAGATCCGTATACTGGTTTAAGAGTCTGGTTTCTGGAATGTTTGAAAGCAAAGAGTCAGGCTGAAGAGAAGAATAGCCCAGGCTTCACTAGGAATGAAAAATATCTTATTCAGTGGAAGCATATTCAATACATTTTCTGTGTAAAGCACAAGAAGCAGAAATAGGTTATTGAAATACATATGAATATAAATTGTACATTAGTTAGAAAGCTACCAAAAATTGTTTATGTGGTGAATACTTCGTTACTCTTCGATTTTCTGTTCCCTGTTTAGTTATTTACTTCTTACAATTTCTCACTAAGGTGCTTTCTTGGGCACTCGCAAGATGACATACACCATTATCTGACTCTAAATTTTAAAATTGACTTAGTCTTTTTTTCTCCTTTATTAATAGAATCTAGAAGAGAATGTATGATTTTTGTCCTTTCTTCAAGCCAATAATTAATTGCTCTTTTCCCCTGAAATTGTAACATAAGAAAGGAAGAAACCCATCACAACAGATGCTCAGATTTCTACTATTAAAAATCCAAAAGGCATAGAGAATAATAAAAGGTTTATTTTCAAATCAGCTCTTTGATAAGACTGGTATGGGAAATCATCGAGAAAGCTTAATTACTATTGTCCATTATAGAAAAATGCAACATCTTATTTTTTTTCATTGCTATCAAACATCTTACATTTTCATTGCTATCAAAGAATGAGGATAAAAACTTTTAGAAGATAATTAGGCATCAAAAAGTTTTCTGGTTTATGAGATGGTTTTCTTTAGCAGGTGTGACCTCAAATACCGTTTCTTCACTTTAAAACTTGAAGTCTTTAATTTATTTGGTCAATAGATATCCGAATGCATACTATGAGCCAGATACTAGTTACACCTTTATGAACAAAGCAACATAATGCCTCCCCTGATGAAAACTTAGTCTAATGAGAGAGATGTTTGTGCTAAAAAATATAAACAAATAGGCAAGTAATAATTATAACCCATGGAAAGGGCTATGATAAAAACCAGTAGAGTCTTTGATAATTAGGTGGTTCAGGGAGGTCTCGACAATGAGGTGATGCTGGATGAGACTTGAAAGGAGAATTTACCAGGAGGTCAAATATTGAGGGGAATAATTTCTTGGCAAAGAAAACATAGTGTGCAAAGGTCTAAGGTAGAAATAACTAGGTTTGTGTGTGAATCTGTGGTTCCCAGAAGCTAACCTTGAGATGGGACGTCACATGCAAGTGATGTATGAAAAAAAATGCTCCTAGGAGATCCAGTATAGGAATTCCAGGAAAGGAAAGGGATGAGAAAATGTCAAGCAAGGGTACAATTTCAACAGCAGTTTCAGCCTCAGCCTGATCTAGCTGTGGCGTCCTGTAGTATAAATTATAGCTTGGAGCAATTTCTTCATGAAGCTTTGGAGCTGGCTTTCAACCTTGTTGCACCAGTCCGTCATTGGTTAAGAACCTGTCTGGGAGAATATTAACTCCAAGTCTTTGGATGTCTAGAAAAATAACTCTTGCAGCTGACCAAAAGTAATACATCTCAAAGAGCTGCGCATATGGGAGGATAGAAGCACAAGCACACAGAAGCTAGAGAAAGGGTGTGCAGTGTGCTGAAAAGACACTTTAAAAATCTCTGTGGAGCCTCAACAGTGTCTGCTACAGCTTGCCAGAGAGAAACTGAAAGGAGACGAGAGTGGCTCTGTCATAGTAAAAGAGACAGAGTTGGGTCCAGCCAGAGCATATAGAGAGAAAGAAGATAGGCCCTGGAGGATTTAAAAGGCTATTGTATAGAGTTGACATTTTATTCTACCAACAAATGGAAATTAATACAGAAAAATGACACAAACAAATTTGTATTCAGAAAAACATTTTTAATTATGACACAGAGTCTTGAGGGAGACAAGTAAGGTAGCCAGGGTTATTTTATTTAATTTATTTTTATAGCACTTTGTCAATCTTTTAAAAAATTATTATTTGGACAAATTTATGGGGTACATGTGAAATTTTGTTACATGTATATAAAATGTGGTGATCAAGTCAGATATTTCAATGTGTCCTTTACTCAAGTGCAATACATTTTTGTTAGCTATAGTTACCCTGCTCCACTATCGAACACTGAATTTTTTCATTCTATCTAACTATAGGCTTGTACTCTTTAATCCATATCTCTTCATCCTCCTCCCTTCTCCCAACTCATTCTTCTCAGTCTCTATCTATCCTTCCACTCTCTACCTCCATGTGATCAAATTCTTTAGTTCTCACATATACGTGAGAACATGTCATATCTGTCTTTTTGTGCTTCGCTTATTTAACTTAAAATAATGATTTCCAATTACATTCATGTCGTAGAAAAACATAGTTTTATTCTTTTTTTATGGGTGGATAGTATTCTGATGTGTATATGGGCCACATTTTCTTTATCCACTTATCCACTGATGGATCTTTAGGTCGATTCCGTATCTTTACTATTGTGAGTATTGGGGCAATAAAATATGTGAGCACAGGTATTTCTCTACCTGTGAGTGAATTTAGAAATCAGTATATCAAAGTGATACCTGTGCTCCCATGTGTTATTTTAGTAGATCTGAAAACAAATGATGGCAACCTGAATTAGAGTGCTTATAATGAAGAAAGGTAGAAGTGAACACACTTAAGAAATATTTAGGAGTGGAAAAATATTGGACTTAATAATGGATATGATGTGGACATCACAGAGAAAAGGAGTTCCTGTGAGAGTTGTTAGAGACACAATCATAATTACACCTAATCATAAGAAAATACTCTCTGGCAAGAGAAAAATAACCACCAGAATAAGGTCTATTGACCTTAACACTAACCCTGAGAAAGTCAAACCTTCATTACCTCTATGATTTTCAGGATATTAAAGAGCACAGGTCAATTCTATCAGTTTAGAAAGTTCCAGTCAGCTGGTTATTTATATAAATGTTAATTTTAACATGTATATTGATCATGAGCCCTGGGTCAAGAGTTTAGGAGTACAAAAATGAGCAGTGCATAACCTGTTTCCTCAAACACATACATAACAGACATGAATATGCCCAATTTTGTAAAAATTCAAGAAACTTAAGATTTATACTGTGTCTGTTAGAACACATGGCATCTTTTCATTCTTCATAACTCAGGCAGAATTATACCAATAGTATACAATATATATTTTACCATCAGTTTCACAATTGATGAATTAAAATACTCATACACACAATTGTTGTATTTTTTTTTCTAAGAAAAAATATATACTAGGGACACAAAGATATGGGAAATAGAATCTATAATGTAAAATAATTCTTAGATATGAAAGGCAAAGGAGATGTAAGTATTGAAGAAGTCTCCTCATTTTCTGAATGAGTTAATTATTTTTATGGATTAAGCTTGAGAATTGACTGAATGGACTTCTAGAATGTTGGGAAAAAGAAAATGCCCTGTTTTTTGAATATGTTGATTTTAAAAGGCAATGTTTGTAAAGAAAGTATAAATGTCCTATAATTTGTTGAATACACAGGGCTGATTTCAGAAAAGAAAAGGCTGGAGAGAGATTATTATGTCATCAGTGTAAATGATGTAAGTAAAGTTATAAGCAAAGGTAAGATAGGCTACCTGGAGGAAGTATGTAAGAGAAGAAGAGAGGGCTTAGAAAAGCATACCAAATGTATAGAGTTCAAAATAAGGAAGCTATAAACAATTGAGTAGAAGACAGGGAAAGATGAAGAAAAGCAAAAGGCAATGTACTCATGGGGACTACATGAAGCATAGTATCTTTATGGAACATGTGGTTATCAGGATTAAATATTGTAGAAAGGTTAGCTAAGATAACAAGCAAAACACACACTCATGCAAGTTTGCAGTATGTAGCTATAGATTACTAGAAAAGATATTGAGAAAGTTTTCCAAAAAATTATTTAAAGGAAAGTAAAATTTTGGTGTGTTTGATAGTATTACAAAGACAGGTGTCTCTTTCGTTTGCTTGCCTGAAATACAGAAAATACAGCATGACCAGAATGAAACATAATATTAAAAGGAGATTTATTTTTAATAGCTATTTTAAGCAAGTTAGATATTTGTACTTCTTTATATATTGAATGGAAAGTATCACTAAAGAATAGACGTAAGTATTTGAAGTGAAAGTGACCAGTTAATACATTGATTTCCTTTGAGAAAGTGGTGAGTATATTATCCAGAAAATAGGTGGAACAATTACCCTGGGACAGAAAATGAAATGCCTACCCACTGAAGTGGGAGAAATAGATAGAAAGATGGGATTTTATCTAGAAACATGTATGGTTGGAGGGCAGCAAGTTAAAAGGTTTCTCACCTAATGGCCTCTAAATTCTCTCTTAAGAGACAAGAGCCTGGGATAGCAGTGGTCCTGGAGAAGAGCCACAGCTCTGAACTTACACGAATGGAGAATGGGTGAAGAAACTAACCAAAGAAAAATAAAATATTTACAGGTAACTCTGCGGCCCGCTCAATCTGGGACGACACATTTGCAGTGAACCAATTTCTCTTGATGAGAGTCCTCCCGTGATTCACGCTTCTCCAGTGTTCGCAGGACGCGTCCCCATCATATTCATGCCACTATCCTTTCAGCTTTCTCTATTTGTGATTTCCTTGTTCAGTATCACCCATTAGAAGCAGGTTTGGTGTTCTAAGCCTCCCAAAGTAAAAATAAACTTAATAAACAATCTGTGTTAGGAGGTCAATGAAAGAGCAATAGAAGGGTTATGTTTTCTGAAGGATGGCTGAGGATAATAGATTACATTTTTCTTTTTGTACCTACTTCTCAAATTTAACACAGAGTTTTATAACTTAGAGATAAAATTGACAAGCAGGTGGGCATCCTGTTTGTTATATAGTGACATGCCTCAAATGGCAAGAGTGAAGGACCACTGGCTCCACTTCTGTCCAGTGTCTGTAAAGCTGAATCCCAAGGAGCCTACTGTTACAGATTATCTTGCTTCAGTAATTCAATTAAATTGATAAAATGAGGATGTTTTCTACTTTGAATGGTTTAGCATACCAGGAAATTAAAATAAACAGCAAGAAAAGTTTTTAAAAAAAAAAAAAAAAAACATTAACTATGGTTCTTAATGCACATGGTGTCCTTTTTCTTTTCTTGCACAAGACATCCTTTTCCCATTCCTTGATGTGTCAGGGGAGACCAGTAGTCAACAATTAGTTGTCTACTTTACAGCTGCCTAAATTTAAAACACCTTCAAACTACGACATTAGGGGAAAAGATACAGTGGTTTAGATGGTGATAACATTTTACTTTTTTTTTTTTAATTTCAGGCAGTGTTAATATTTATTGTCTAATGAGTTGGAGTTTCTGGTCTGTGTGTAGGAAATGGGAAATTCAGAGCAGCACAACCGTCTGCACTGGTACCCACTCTCCCCTTAATTGTCTAATGACAGAATGACAGAAACCATTCTGGAGAAACTTTACTTTTTTTTTTTTTTTTTGTAGATCATCATGGGAATTTGCAAGTATACAGTGATCAAGTTAGCCATATGCGGCTTTGAGGGACATACTGGGCACCTACATGATCATCAGAGGCAAACTTTCATTTGAATGGCATGTGTGAGCTGGATATTTTGGAAATATGATGCCAAACATCTGGATATTTGCAAATCTCCCACTCATGCCTTGCTTTTTAATGTTCATAGAAATATTGTGTCTTCAGTAGATATAGTCACAAACAATACTCTTGAAAGCAATGCCATAATTTTTATTTTTCTGAAAATTTGAAACTATGCAACATAGACAGTACCATTAGATTACTACTTATCAAACTTTGAAAGTGCATTTTAAATCAACTGGAGAGCTTGCCAATAAGTATTCTGATTCAGAGCATCCTGATTCGGCATTTCTAACAAGGTCCCTGGTGATGGTGGTGCCGCTGGTCCTCAGATCACACTTTGAGTGGCTGGGCTCTAGACTTGCACTGACCAACGCTTACAACATGTGGCTGTTTCAACTTAAATGGTTTGAATTAATAATAGTAAAAAACCAGTTTTTCAGTTTTACTTGGCACATTTCAAGTGCTCAGTTGCCAAACATAGAATATTTCCATACAGGCATCCTATTGGACAATGTTGCTCGGGATGAATTACCTCATTATTTTGTCCATTCAGAAAAACTTGCAAAAATTATTTAGAGTTTGCTTGTAATTATATCCTACGTAAAATTATAGAAGAACTCCTACAAAGGTAGCATTCACAGTTGAGTACAACACAAGAGATCACAGTTGTGAGATCTACACCTTTATATTGAAAACATTTTTAGTAGCTACGGACTCTAAAATTTGCCTGAATTAAAACAGATATATTGAAAATGACTACTTGTTGCATTAAGTTTAACTACTGTATTAAATATAATTTATTTGTGCTTATAGTTCATGATAGTTCAAACTCTGATATACCTATTCTCATTTACATTTTTTATGTTTTCATAATTCTAGGTTATGAGTCTCTGGTCTGACTTATTTTTGTGTGTGGCTTTGAGTAAATCACAGGGGCTTTTCAAAGCTGTTTCCTCATTTGTAAAGGATATCTTATTCATAGAGATCAACTGAAATAATTAATGTAAGTATTTCTTTAATACCAAATAAGCACTGTGCAACTACATTTTTAGCAGCAAATGATTTTTTATGATAATTTATAATGGCAATATCCAAATGTTCTAGTATTAGGTTAAATCCTAAAGATAAGATGATAACGATTATAAAATATTTCATACAACATAGGCCTATCAACAACAGTCAATTCAAAAATGTAAGATATAATTTATAGACCTCAACTTTGAGAAGTCTATAATTTTTATGATTTATATAAGATGTCTTTAATTTATGGGCATCAACTTGAGATTTTAATTACCAGTTACAAACTTCTTTTTATGCTAGAACCATTTATAGATAGTTATTAACATTAGCCAAATCCAAGCAGAAAAGTTTGATTTACATAAGCACATTCATTCTATTTAACATCTACACGTATAAACAATGATCTGTTTGTAAATTCATGAGAATTAGACCAACTAATAATGTCACTTTTTCTGCTACTTTTATCAAAACAAATTACCACAAAGTTGTTCTTTTGTTCCTCTCTTCTCTCTTCTTTGTTTCACTCTTCTATTACTCCCTGCCTTCATAAGTTTTTTGTAGTGTTAGTGTAGCTTCTCTCTCTTTAAAGGTTAGCTTTCTTGTTAAGTACTCAGTTGCTCTAAAATTTTCTTGTAATTACATACAACTTAAAATCACAGAATTCCTGCAGGGGTGAATTTTGAGGTTTTGTAAAACATAGAACATCACGGTTTTGAGATCTAGAACAAATTAAATGACAACATAGGTTTACCATTTATCTGATACACATTGTTATTCTCTAAAATAGAGTTCTTCTTGAACATAATTTTCAAAGTAAAGTAGGCCATGTAGGATAATCAGTTGCACAATTTACATTGTCCTAAAATTTTCTTTCAGTACCAACTAGAGGTTTGTCATGAACCATGAATAAATTTGACATTGTTCATTCTTGAGATTCACCAGTTTTAGCCAAAAGGTTGAAAGTCTTCTGCTTAAGAATATCATGACCTAGCTGGGCACGGTGGCATGCACCCGTAATCCCAGCTACTCAGAGGAGGCTGAGGCAGGAGAATTGCTTGAACCCGGGAGACAGAGGTTGCAGTGACTTGAGATCATGCCTCTGCACTACAGCCTGGGTGACAGAATGAGTATAAAAATAAAACTAATGAAAGAAAGAAGGTCATGACCTTTCCTTCTTCTTCTTTTGATTTTGATTTTTTTGTGGTACTTAGTTGCACACTGATCTTTATATTAAACCCTTTACAAATCACAGACACCAATTGGCTAAAACTATGATAGAGATTTAAAATAGATTTGCTTATCTATTTCGATGGCTGTGTGGGAAACCCTTTTAGAGGACCTCATTTTCCTTCTCTGCCTGCCTGGAGCTTTGATCCAGTGAGTGCGAGCATCATCCTGTTTTATACTCTTAATCAAGACCTGGTGAAATCTGAAATGTCCAACAAAATATGTTTTAAAGCAACCCACAGAATGGGGTTGTAGACATGTCTACAAAACCTGGAATTTCCACAAGGATATCTAATCTTTAGGATTCAAGCCGGCAGCACTGAACTTAAGCCTCCAGTAGGCAAATTGATCATTTGAATCCAAGCAGTCAATAGCTCAAGTTAAAATTCACGCTTGAGATTGGTGCCTGCATTGGTTTCCATATAACTGAGTGTGGCCTGCAGCCCAGGAAACTGGTGATATATTAGAGTTGTGTAGGATTCACAATCCTCCAATTAGAAGGTTTAGCTAATAGATTGCTGAGTACAATTTAAGACCTACTGTAGGCCACAAGATAGAATCTCTGCATGCAGGAAGAGGAGGTGGATTAGGAGCCTGAAAACAGGACAATGGAAAATGGGCTGAAGACGAACTCTGATTCCCTGATGCTGAAAATGTTTGGGACTGAAGTCTGGAAAGAAGGGTGAACTATTCCTTCCTTTCACTGTCTGAGCTAACTTTATGTTCCAGAGTAATTATCTCAGCAGACATCACCTTGTTTTGATCTCCATTCTTTTGATGCTGCTGTGGTCAGAGTAACTTGAAACCACACTTACACATTGAACTTTGGAACTTGATTTTCAGTGCCACCTTTCACTGCATGATGGTATCTATTTTCTAGCCTTGGCAAACAGTGTTTCCAGCATACTTATTTGCATGTGAGTGAATGTGGTGCTTTCCTGTGCTGTTTCTCAAGAGTGGAGGAGTAATGGTCAGATGCAGGTTTTTGATTAAGATGAGACAGCAGGCTGAGAGTTAGAGAAGCAAAGTCAGCTCGAATGGGTAAACTGAGGCATAAGGTCTTACTTTATAGGGGGTGGAAATATTTAGGATCCTGGTGAGAGAATTTGGGTTGCTGGATGGCAAAACATACAGGTTGGCAGGCAGGCAGGTAGATGGACAGACAGACAAAGTTCTAAAGGCTGGCACAAAGCTTGTTAGAAATTCTGAATTTAAATTAGAATCACAACAATCTCATAATGACACTTCCCTGAATTTCCAAGAAGAAATTGTGCACATTTGCAGTACACGTTTATATTCTTATTAATTTTGAGGTATGGAGGCTGAATAACCTGCAAGAGATTTCCAGTTTTCCAAAACGCGGGTTTGTGGTAGCTGCAGCACAGTTCCTTTCTTCCTCTGGCTGCTTTCACACTTTTAATAAATCGAGTTTCAGCGGTTGAAAAGGGTGAGTAAAACGTAAGGTTAAAAAAATGCTAGTATTTTTTCATGTAATCTAATATTATAATTCTATAAATTCTCAAGAAAAATTATAGCAACTGTAGAAATTTAGGCAGCCACCTATTAGTGAAAAATGAAGAAGTGAATACAATGTAATGTGGTTAATAATTTACACATTTTGAATTAGGGTCTGGCAGAAAACCTAATGGAATTATATAAATGATGGCTTCATTTGTTTTAAATTAAAGTATTTTTAGATTTAAGTTTTGACATTTTATTGACATTACATTTTCATCCCAGTTGTTGACATTAGAAAGTTTTCCCAATCCCCCCAAAAAAGATAAGAGTAGAGAATTTGTCATTAAGCATATATTCTGGAGACCATAATAAATGCTTTAAAATTTATACAATTATTCCTTTTTAAGAACACATTTTGAATGACATTCATGCTCTCTACTTAAGGAACGGCTTTGAAAAGCAGAAAATAGAATTATTTAGATACGAATGCACTTCTCTACACTTCTCACTTATAGTTGTTAATTTAGGATTAAGGTGACCATGAAACTCATTGTTCAAACTTGAACACTTTTGGGAGTGATATAGGATGCATTGCTGGGACAAATGGCATAAATTGGGCAACTAGAACATATGGGCACCCTCTCCAGAAGATTATTTTTGAATACATATCAACAGACTGTGGATACATTTGTATTTTACCTTCTCTGCTGCTCACTCCAGGAGTAAGGAACAAACAGAAAAACTTGCAGAAAGACAAAAAGCATTAAAAAAGGAAGTAGGCTGATTTCTAAAGGATAGGTTGGCAGCTAAAATTACGCTTTTTGACTCACAGATCTTCGTAACAAAGATCTGGGGCAGATAGTCTTTCTCTTAATTAGAATGGCAAAGGGGTCCCATTAAAAATTCATATTTATGCCTTGCTTTAGACCTAGCATATCAGAATGACTGGGAGTTGGGGGCCAAAATTCTGTGTTATATACACCCAAGTGATTTTCATGCACATTTTTATGTATGTATTTATTTATTTATTTATTTTGAGATGAGGTCTCCTGTCATCCAGGCTGCAGGACAATATAGTGACCATGGTTCATTCACTACAGCACCTAACTCACTGGCTCAAAGCATCCTGCTGCCTCAGCTTCCTGACTGAGTAGCTAGGACCACAGTCATGCACCACCATGCCCGCTTAGTTTTTTTAATTTTTTGTAGAAACAGGATCTTGCTATATTCACAAGGCTGGTCTTTAGCCCCCGGCATCAAGAGGTCCTTCCACCTTGGCCTCCCCAGAGTGCTGAGCCACCAAACCCAGCCACCATGTACATTTAAGTCTCGGTTAAAGTAGAGGAGAGAAATCTGTCCCATCTAGAATGTCTCTAAAATCAGAATCTTATTCTTTTCAACACATAGTCAATCAAGTTAAATTTTTTTTGCTGCTTTTACTAAACTGTACCTAGATGTGAACAATGAAAATAAAATGATTTAATACAAAAATGTTAGACATTATTAATTTTTTTATTTCTGGATGATGGAATTGGTAAACCTGTTCATTTTCTTATTCCTACCCGAATGAAAGAGGTAAATTGAGTGATGGCCTGCTACGAGGAAGGACTGGCGTCATCCCAGATCTCTTGCTTTCTCTTCACCTGCATCTGGCCCTTGAGCAAGACTAGTTCATTCTAAGTCTACCTGCCTTTGCTCCCTGTAGAAAAGCATAACATCCACTGAGATTCAAGGCAAATTGCCAAGGATTTCCCTTGATTTCTTTTCCCAATCTGTTTTCAAGAAGGATGTTATTTTATGAAACGGCAGTGAATGCCAGAGACTGATGCCGAAGCATATGGGGAATGCCCAGGGTTGCAAGCATAAACTTGGAGACAGTTTAGAGGACAAGCAGGTTGCTACCAGGGGTGCAAGGATTACACTGAACCCTGAATGCTTCCACAGTTGCCAACTAAATCAATAGCTAGGTTAACCCTTCACAACATTCTTATAGCTTCCCAAAACAACTGTATATGAAGAGTGAGATTGTTAGTACCCTGGAACATACCTGGGAAAAATACAGAGCCATGAAAACCCATCTTCTTTTCTGTAGCCTCTCAGTCCCAGACATGTAGTGTTTCTAGCTCTCCTTTATGACAGCTCAGCTCTCTCCTTCTTATCTCTATGAGACACACATTATGCAATATGCTGAAGAAAAGCAAAGAATCATATGCTGTGTCTGCTCTCATGAAGGATTTTATAATTTGCATTAGGTTTTAATCTTAAATACACAGAAGCATATTCGGTCATACACATGCACATAGCCCTACCTAGCACTATGATCAAGAAAATCAGTATCAAGGACATTGTCTAGACAGGAATTCACTTTGGATTTCTAGAGGCTGTTAAGATTTATAGAGGTAAAGTAGAATTTAGTTAGGGTGTATTTTTATTTTTAAAAGGATTATGTCCTCAAAGAAAAAGGTTTGAACTTAGTAGACTGTCAAGAATTTACCACTAATAGATAATTTGAAAGATTGCTCTCTCTTTCTTATCTTCCAGTAGTCTCCCTAGGTATGTATTTCCTTGGATATAGAGCTAGGCCTATTTGGGCTTTGAGATCCAGAGCCTCTTATGGTGTGTACGCCGTTCTATGTTTCTGCTGTGCATTGCATGCCATCCTCCATTTAGTTCAAAAATGTTTATAATGAGAATAAGTTTACAATGGTCTACTATGAAACTATTTCTTAAATGTTAAGGTGCATATGGGCCTTCTGAGGAGCTTACAAAAATGCAGATTCTTATACAGCAGGTATGAGGTTGGGCCTACAGGTCTGGATGTGTAACGAAATACCAGATGAACTAGATGCTGCTAGGCCAGGAACCACACAACTCCTCATAATGTCATCCTGTATTTTTATTCCATTCTTCACTTACACAGTTCCCTGTTCCCCAGTTAGCATCTGTATTAGTTCATTCTCACACTGCTATAAAGAGCTATCTAAAACTGGGTAAATTTATAAAGAAAAGAGGTTTAATTGGTTCACAGTTTCATAGGCTTAACAGAAAACATGACTGAGAGGCCTCAGAAAATTTACAATCATGGTGGAAGGTGAAGGGGAAGAAAGCATGTCTTTTCCATGGAAAAACAGGAGAGAGAGAGCCAACGGGAAAGAGCTACACACTTACCATATGACCAGATCTTGTTAGAATTCCATCACAAGAACAGCAAGGGGAAGTCTGTCCCATGGTTTGATCACCTCCCGCCAGGCCCCTCTTCCCACATATGGGGATTACATTTCAAGATGAGATTTGGTTAGACACACAGAGCCAAACCATAAAATTCTGCTGCTGCCCCCTCCCAAATCTCATGTCCTCACATTTCCAAACCAATCATGCCTTCCCAACAGTACTGCAAAGTCTTAACTAATTCCGGCATTAACTCAAAAGTCCAAGTCCAGAAGTCTCATCTGAGACAAGGCAAGTCTCTTCTCCCTATGAGCTAGTAAAGTCAAAAGCAGCTAGTTACTTCCAGGATACAATGGGTGTACAAGCATTGAGTAAATGTTCCCTTTCCACAAAGGAGAAATTGGCCAAAACCAAGGAGCACAGGCCCCATGCAAGTCTGAAACACTGCAGGGTTTAAATCTTAAAATTCCCAAATAATCTCCTTTGACTCCATGTCTCACATCAAGGGCATGCTGATGCAAGGGGTGGGCTCCCATGGCCTTGGGAAGCATCTAAATTCTTTTATGAAAGAGTCCATTGTTTCTATTTGTCTTCTCTTCACCAAACAAAACAAAACAAAACAAAACAACAGCAACAAAATCTGATAACTTAGTGTTCAGCACATGTAAAAACACCTCACCTGTATATCACTTACCTAAAAAGCAAAATAATATTTTCAAATTTAATAATAATAATTTCCAAAGAGTAACTATCAGAACAAGTTGTGCAGATCAGCCAATTACCAGACCCAAGTGCTTCTCTAAATTTAAATAGATTTTAAAATTATAGTTATATTTCATGTGTTTCCAAATAATAACCTTTCTATTTTTTTATGAAGATAAATTAGTAATGCATCACACACATGCACAAACACACCCACACACCCAAAATGATTGGCTTAAAGCAATTTCGCTATCTTTATACTTTTTAAAAAGAAACCCTGAAATTCTTACTCAGGTCTATAAACTTAGTTTATACTTAATTCTAATGAGATTGCTTTCTGCTTTCGAAGGTCACATTAATTTATAATGATAATCCCAAGTAGAGGAAATGCTTTTATTAGCTACGGAGATGGCACTGGAAACTAAAATCTTCTGATATAATAGAAAGAAAGAGATGAAAAAATAAGGTAAGAAAAGCAGGCCCATGATTTAGAGCTTTAAACGGTTCAGTATTATTTTCTATAGAGGTAAATGGCCCTTCATGCTTCCACGGGCCCTAAAGTTTTGTTTTTAATATAGTTCAGTTAAATAATTGGTATTATTAATTATGACCTAGATTTCAAAAAAGATTAAAATAATTTAATGTTTGTCAGAGGAAATAGATTTGTATTGAAAAAATCTTAGTGTTTAACTAGTTTAAATTGCAAGCAAGAATATCAGTGCATTTTATATTATAGTCTAATTTTAATTTTGAATGGTTAATTTTTGTTTTTAATGCTTAAAAGATATAAATTTCATTATCCAGAATGTTTCATTATGAAAGACAGCATAGACTTTGGGAAATAGTATTTTCTAAAGGAATTAAAATGATTTCTAATATCTTTTTACTTTGGGATTGCCCTGCTTAAGACCAAATATCTTTGATCTGTTAGAAAGGATTTGTTAATAATTTAATCAAAATACCATACACTTTATAGAACTTAATTTGATACCATGTGTATACCAAAATGATATATATATACCATGTATCATATAATCAAGAAATGTTTCAATAAACATGAAATTAAGCCTTAACAAAATAGACAATGTATTTGAAGTGGCTTAAACATCCTATTATTTCATATTCATCCCACAATAATATCAAATTAAAGCACAATTGCTCTAATTTTGCATTTGGTAAATACATTTTCTCATAAACCTTACTTTAGTTCTATGACCTGTTCTTAATTTAAAACCTGATTTACCCAAAATACTTAATTTCTGTACACCATTTAAGGATCTATTTCATAAAGCAGGTTGCATCTATATTTCAAAGAAAATTAAGTACTATAATACTTTAAGTATAAGGGTAATTAAACAGATACTTAAACATAATTTGGGGTTATAACAGAGCTTGGAAATAATATTACGGCTTTTGTATAACAGTGCTTTTTACAGAAAATCTTGATGGTACAAGCTGAAGAGTCCAACTTTCTTTTAATACATTTTCCATATTGTCAACCCATTTCTCCTCAATTTGTGCTTTGGTTCTTCTCAGCATGCTGTACATTCCAAGTCCCAGACCTGCTCTCTGCGTGTGTGCAACACACATCTGATGATGATGATACTTACAGTGATTGCCTTGTGGGGGAAAAGTGTTAATTTCTTCTGACATCTCCAGATTTGAATCTAATGAAATGAAAATGCAAACTACAGTGGGTTAAGCTCTCTGGTGCATTTCCTTCTTAGAACAAGGGTAGTCTCCTTTTGCATGATTGAAATCATGCCTATATCATCCTCTTAACGTCCACAGTACAGTGCTTAATGGCTTCATCAGGATATATCACTTTCTTTAGCACAGAGCTGCCAGTGGAACACAAATCATTTAGAGAGAGAAATTGTTAGGAAAGAAGAGGGTGCAGGGGTTGAAAAATCAGTTAAAAGTAAGGAACATAAAGTAAAAGCCTAAAGTATTTGGAAAATAAAAGAGCAAGAAAAATTCACTGAAAGCTTATTGAATCTTTTAGGTTAAAGACGGAAAATACAAAAAAAAAATCTTTAATGATTATATTGGTATCAATTTATAAGTAGCACTTATTACTAATAAGAAAATCTCTATATTTTACCTATTCATCTCAATTGTTGTCTGTTACCACCAGTGAAATATAAGTTCTGTGTAGCTAGAGATTTTGTTCGTTCACCCCGTGCTGCTAGGTATCAGAACAGTGCCTCAATCAGAACAAATATTATTTGTTAAAAATAAAAAAGTATAAAGAGAACTCTGAAATCTATATTTAAAAAGAAAAAATCATCATAAAATATTGCAGTATTAACCCATAAAATAAAAATCTATATGCAAAAAGAAGGTTTTAAATGTTCTCTCTCTCTCTCAGAGCTGCAGATAACTTGCAATAGATAATTTTTCATTTTTTTCTGAATACTCCCAATGTTCCTCTGTCCTTGATAATACACAAATTATCCTCCCTGTTTGTCGTGTCCTGATAGCATCTGCCCAAATCTGAGATAAAATCAAGGTCATAAATAAAAGCCCTGTTAGCATTTTTTAAATAACAAAAATAAAAAATTCCAGGACATGTTCTCATGCATTTATGGGCGTCTGCAGGCCACTCATCTTCTCATAAACAAACTAGATTAATATAGATTCTAATTGAAGGTTTTGGACAGCCACTTGGCACAAGTAGGGATGAAAATTTGAAGATGTAATATCACAGAGAAAGACTTTGCATAAAAAATAGTAGAGATGCAAATTTAACTGATGACCAAATCAGTTCTACTCAAAACACCTACCTTGCTCACCCAATTTCTTGGTTCTGAAACCATTGAGCATCTGCTATGGATAGTGGTCTCTTAGAACAGAGCGTTGCAACACTATTCATCCTGTTTCGAGAGTGGTGCTTTTTGAGGCTCCTTTTGGAAAGCCAGCAGATGGGGAGAAGCTGGGCTGCAGAAAGGGGGATTAAGCATTTGGAGCTCTGTAGCAGCTTGGAATTTTTCTGTTTTACTTAATATAAGATTCCAAAGTTAGGCTTTGCTTGAATACAGTGTTTGATTTGAAAAACAAAGGTATATAAAAATCCACAAGGAAATGTTTTTCTGTCACATTTTGAGGGATTTCTTCAAAGGAAAATTACTTAAAATATATTGGTTATTTTGGAAAATTTCTAAAATGCAGTTCTGAGAAATATGCCAGATTGTTCGAGACTGATAAATTACCTATTGGTAATACAAACTGATAACTTATTTTTAGTTTCTAAATACATATTAAAAAATAAGTGGAAATCGATACATGGAATTTAAAATTCTGTGCACCATAAGAAACAATTAACCTTCTTAATATTATATCATTTTATTTAAAGTCAAGAAAAATTTATTTGTATCTCTGTATATATCAGGCTGAGAGGATGCCACAAAATCTACTTATAAGCATCATATATTGAGTGCTGCTTATTTTTCCAAAGTGCAGTTTACAGAGGTGAGTTAAAGTGAATAAAATCCAAGGCTCTATCTTTAAGGATCTGTCCAAGAAGTGAGAAAATATAGGCATATATTATTTATATAAACCCATAAGCAAATAAATATGTACAATAGGCAAAGGACAATAATCTAAATTTTTCAAAACTGCTATTGGAGAACAAAGGAGAACAAAACTAACTTTGCATGTAAGATGCCGTCAAGGCTTTCCACAACAGAAAATCATCTTTATTTAAGCTAATCTTGGAAGGAGGAGAAGGACTTATCATTTTCAAAGAAAAGGAAATGATTTGTTTAGTAAAATAGAAGAGCAAACATGGCATCTGTGTGAAGGGCATTCACAAAGGAAAGATGGGTGATTAGCCACGTTAGGATAATTTATATTTCAATTTCATTCTGTAGATTACAGAGAGATATTGTTAAAATAATGAAAATATGGCATTCATAATAAACGGTTCAGTGGGAGTGTAAAATGGATAAGGGAGGGTCTAGGCTGTGGCATTGGAAATAGTGATGTGGATGAGAGACAGGAACAAAAAAACTTTTCAGAGATAGGGTTGAGAGAAACCAATTATGCGTTAAAGGGCAACACAAAGAGGAGTTTCGGAATTGTTTTTGCTGACAGAGAAAATGGCGTTACTGACAACTGAGATGTAGACTAGTGAGAGAAGAGTGAGTTTGTGCAGTGATAATTTGATTATTATTGTGTTTTAGAATATGATCATTTTGAGATGGCTTCTGACATTCAAAAATAGTAGCTAAAAGTAAGGAGAAATAAAGTCAGAAGAGACATAATGTCAGGAGAAATGAGATGAGACTTTGAACTTTACTAATTATGGAAATTATGGAAATAAATGAGATTTTCTGAAAGAAAATAGAGATTGTCAAAAGAATAGTCTTGAGTCAAGATTCTATGAAATATTAACATTAAAGAAATGAAGATTCTAGAAAAGGATTTGGAGAAGAAAACAAAAATTTTAAAAAATGAGAAGAATCAAATAAACTTTATTAAGCATCTACTGTATGTGAATATGCATATACTCATTTAATCCAAACAATCATTTCTACAGGGCAGGATTTAATATTCCTATTTTACTCACAAGAAAACCTTAACTTGGAGTGGAACAACAATTTGGCCAATATTATTTAACTAATAAATGTTAGATTTGAAATTGCAACTTCTGTCTTGGTAACTCTGAAACCCATTTTGTAGTATTTCAAATTAAATTCAGTTTGTCTGTCAGTCAATGAGTTAAAATTTGAAAGCACCAAATAAAATTGTTTTATATTACTCATTCCTGCTGTTGGAACCTTTTTACTTGTGTATCATTATGTACAACAGAAGCAATGGTGAAAAACCTTTTGAAAGCCTAAACTGATTTCTCCATTTGAGTCATGTGCCAGTCCTGAAACAACTAAAAATATAGCATTCCTTTTTTAGTAATTTTTTTAACTTATCTGTCTATTGCTTTAGATCCTTCTAGATATTTGTCTAGATATATTATCAGAACAAATATAAGATTTTATTGGAAACATATTGGAAAGAAACAGAGTAACAGGACCTGTAAATCTTCCTAAGACTGAATCATGTATTCAAAGGAAATGGTAATAGCAATATTACCTAATGGTGTTTAATGCATAATTTATGATTTTGCTTTTATTATAAATGATTCATAGGTGGCAATGAAATTCACCTTATATCTTCTAAAGGTATGGCTTACACAGAGTCCTTCTTTATAATTCAGCTCTTTTCATAAGGTTCTGATGAGTTTGACTTGCTAACACTCTTATCGTCAATCTTATCATAGTATTGGAAGTTAAAATTTTTCTTTGCATGTCAAGATTTGTTGAAATTGCATAAATAAAACTATATGCAAAAGAAAATGTTATCATCTTTTTTCTTGGAAATTTCTGTTTATACCCAAAATATTTTCATAGCTTGATTTCTTTCTTGCTAGTTAAATAAGAGAATAATTTTTTTCCAGTTACTTTGGGACTTTCTTATCCTGTTTTGCTATAAATAAATGGAAGTTGCTTATAAACCAAGTGCTTAATTTGACTTCAGTTTCTGCATCTTTACAAGGATTATTGAGGAAAATAAGGATGCCTGGACAACTTGAATTTACGAGTGATCCTTAGGGTAAGTCAACAGGTGCTTTATAAATGCAGAGTAGACTAGGAATAGAATTAATGGTTGGTAAAGCACAACTGGCATCTTTCTCCAATTCTTCATGGTGTATGACGTTACAGTCATTCCAATTTCAAATGGCCCTGATTTCTGACACAAAACATGATATCAAGAGATGGGTATGTAGCAGGACAGATGAAGTCTTAACAGCTAAAGAGGCTGCTGTGATGCAAATCATTTTTTTAGGGATGTTAAATATTTCTGAAGTTAATAATTGAAACAAAAATATGCTATCAATAAAAGGCAGATAAAATAAAAACAGAAATCACATACAGCCCTAAGAGAATTGTTTTTGAATAAAATACTTTTCAAAGTCTTCACAAAGTTGTCAACATCTCTTTTAAAATCAAGTCAAATGCATTTGGAGCAATTGTTCTTGAGACACAACTGGTTGGTAAATGATTCCATAACTTCATCCAGCTGTTAATTTTACATAATCATTCCCAAACTGTGCAAGTTTTATAACAAATAACACTTCCAAAACACTGTAACATTGTAGGTTTTTAAATAAAGCCCTATGGTTATCTGCATATTAATATAGTTGCCCCTTAACTTTTATGTTTCACTTATGATGCATTTTTTTGAGTACTTTGATTGGCATTGTCACATAAAGTTTGCTGCCTATTGCTAGTGAATAATAGCGTATTTATTAATAAAAAGAGCTGTTATTAAAATTTTGGCAGGACACTGCCTTGTTTGAGAGTTCTCCTTTATTTTTTTTAAACCCTGCTTTTAAATTTAGAGCATTGAAATTGGATTAGGGATATCTACCACATAATCTTATAATAGACTTGGATTCCAGAAAATTCAGAAGTTAGGGTAAATGTTGAATAAGACAGGTATGTCTCTATCTTTGTGGAGCTTAATTTTTGGTAGAGGAGACATGCCAAAATTAAGTAACCAAAAATAAGGTGGATTAAAATTATAGATGTGGGAAACAGATGAGGTGTTGCCAAGAGTTAAGGATGGTGTGGTAAGTGCCAAGGAAGGGAGGTATCATGAAGAAGATGCTTGTGGTGTTGGAATAGTTCTCTATCTTGATAGCAGTGGTGGTTGCATGAATCTCTACATGTAATAAAATGGCATAGAACTATATAAACATTATAAATCAATGTCATGGTTTTAATATTGTACTATAGTAATCTAAGATGTAAACAATAGGAGAAAATGGTAAAGGACGCATCAGAAGAGGACTATTTTTACAACTTCCTGTAAATCTATAATTATTTCACAACAAAAGTTAAAAAATAAGGTGAATCAATGGATAGAAATTTGATAAAGAAAATACATCAAAATGTTAACAATGCAAGGTGCCTTTAAGTTATAATAAATGCTATAAAGGGAATAAGGACTGAAAGAATAATAGAGGAACCCTATTCAAGTAGAATACTCAACGAAAACTTATTTGACGAAATGATGCCAAGGTAAAGATGGAGCTAGTCATGCACAGTCTAGTCCGTTCTAGATCTTGGGACAAGCATGTCCAAAGTACTCCAGGGAGAAAAATATTGGTTTCCAGCAATGGTGAAAAGGCTAACATGGTTGGGGGAAGGGGCCAAGATGCCAGACTGGAAGCAATTTATGTGCTCATCTCTGGTGGGGAGGAAAGGCTAATGATTGATATAGAGTCTTATAAAATAAGGCGTTTGAATTTATTTTGAGGCCCCAGAGTAGTACTTAAGTAGTTTTAAGCAGAGGAATTAAGATCACCTTTGATATTTTGTGGAAAAATAGGAAGACGGTAAGACATAAAATATGAATAGTAATTTAAGTGATAAGGAAAGGCAACTTAGGGTAATTTACTTGAAAAAGATTTCAGAAAATTACCAAGTTTTTTTCTTAAGTGCTCACAAATCTATTAATAATATTATATGTGTTTCAAAATATGTATAATAGTCCTACAGATGCAGTAGTTCAGTAACAACGTAGATGGAGTTTGAAAGAATATTACCTGTGTTTAGAGCCAGGGTAGGTCTAGACTATCTGTGTCACCACACAGTTCATTGACCTCTCTATACCAATCCATAGTTCTGCTTATTCTTCATGCAGGACTTAAGCCAGATATTTTCAGGATTTGCAAAATATTTCTCTAGTTATGCAACAAAATTTTGGCTTTTGGCTTTTCACGACAATGCTATTTAATTACTCATATTTATTTTTGTAAATTTTCTACATCAACAACTGGTTTCACATTCTTTGTACAAGATTTGTGGGAATCCATTGAATCTGTGGATGGTAGTAGGAATAATTTCTGATGAAACACATTTGATCTGAGACCTGACTTAAATGAGGGAGGAACCAACCTCCACCTCCGGGGCTCAAGACATCCTTACACTTTTATTGGAATCTCGAATTGGTTACCTGACCTGGTTGGATTTGAAGGCATTAGAGGGCAGGATACTAATAGTTTATTTTACCCGGAGGCAAACAATAATTAAATTGACATGTGTAATTACCTATTAAAATTGTAGCTTTAGAGGACCAGTTGACAGAGACAAAAACAATGTGATGGTCAGAAGCACTACAAGAACTGTGTGGTTGGCAACCCATGTCTAACTGCACCATCAAGAGTAAAAAAATACTATGTAACCATAAAAAACAATGAGTTTGTGTCCTTTGTAGGGACATGGATGAACCTAGAAACCATCATTATCAGCAAACTGACACAGGAACAGAGAATCAAGCATCGCATGTTCTCACTCATAGGCGGGTGTTGAACAACGAGAACACATGGACACAGGGAGGGGAGCATCACACACTGGGGTCTGTGGTGGGGAGGACTAGGGCAGGGACAGTGGGGGGTAGGGACTTGGGGAGAGATAACATGGGTAGAAATGCCAGATACAGGTGATGGGGATGGAGGCAGCAAACCGCATTGCCATGTATGTACCTATGCAACAATCCTGCATGATTTTTACATTACCCTACAACCTAAAATGCAATTATATATATATATATATATATAAAATGAAAGTGTCATATTCATATCTTTAAGTTTAAATTATTGGTGTCAAAGAATATTACAAAACCTGGGTTTTCTGAGACTTTTCTGAAAGGACTGCTTGTATCTTGTATTCCCAGCATTTATGTAGGCAAAAATCAGACACAAAATTTGATTCTGCAAGTTACTGAATTAATGTAGATCAAATTCATTCATTACATGAAGAGTTAATACAGTGCTTGGAAGAGAGACACACCAAGAATTAGAGTGACAGAAATTGGGAGAATTCAGGCAACTAAACATATGCTGAAGCTAAAACTTGCCTGGTGTTTCTCTGCCAGCAAAATTATTCTATAATCCTTTCTGTAATGAAGCTGGCCCACTGTACACAAATACCTGGTTCTGATTTCAGTTGAATGATGCCTTATAACAAGATGCTAATTTTTTGTATGCTATACCCAGACCACCCCTATAAACTATAGGTCTACAATTCCAGCCACCTATCTGCATATCATAGGGCCCAATACTAAGTCAAACGTCATCAGAGAAGGCTTATTCATCAAAAGATTACAAAACTGTGTTTATTTATATCAGAACAAAACAGGTGACTATGTAAGAGAAATTGCCAGCAAAGGACAAATGTACTTTCAGATTGGGCTTAGTTTACTGCTATGATTCAGTACGCTAGCTTATATGGAAATTGATACTCACAGGTGGCTATATTTAAAGCTGAGATGCCAAAAATTTCATGGTATATTGTGGGCAGAGTTAGAGAATAACGTGAGTAAATTTATTGTGTGTGTTCATTTTACAACACCCTAACTATGTGCCCTTTTGGGACCTACCTAGAGGACATTCCTTTTATTAAAACCCTAAGGGAGTAAAACATGAACATTCTTGAAAAGTGCCTGACCTTTGTAGACTAAAGATCAAAGTGGGAACTGTGGATGTTGATAGAAGGTCTCTGATTTCAATAACAGTGATTCGATCTGAAGGTGATAGAAGCTAAGTAAGACTAAAGTGTCAGAGGCCCAGTGGGCAAGTTACTCAACAGGTAGCAAGGGCAAAGTCATAACAGAATTGCAGCCTCATGTGCATCATTTTAATGACTGTGATCATGAAATACCTAATGAAGAATTAAGGGACCAACTACTTAAGGCACCACTAGAGTCATAACAGAAGAACTATAAATAATGCGACTGGTAACAACAAACATGATTTAATTCACAATAGAATTTTGAGTTCTAACTGGTTTTATAAAGTAAGAATCTTCATATTAAATAGAGATCAGTTTTCTTTGAGAAAGACTTTAATGACTTTGGGGCTTCTTACTAGAATGACTGTGCACCAAGCACAATAAAGCACCCTGCACTCTTACCATTCAAGGGTTATTAGGCACTGCCTCTGAACTGATGCTAATCCTTGAGATCCATAACATTACTACTGTCCAGCTGTCACAATGGAGATCTCTAGGAATAAATAAGCATAATGTAACAAATAGTCCTGGGCTTAAGTTTGTCTCAGAGGATCCTTTGCGTCATCAAACACACTCATTCTTACTCCAGTTCTTGTGTTATATGTTGAAAATATTCTCAGCAACTGGCAGAATCCTGACATTGGTTTCAGCTCATGAAGTAAAGACTATCATGATTGGAATAGTCAGTTGGAAGATCTACAGTCCTTAAAATATCATCTTTCCAAGAGAATTAAAGTATCATGTTTTTAGGGGAATCCTCAAGTCAGTGCCACCAACCGATTTCTTTAAAGGTAGAGTGGTGTAATCGCCGTGGTATCTTCCGTTAATTGGACTGCTTGTTCCCCATAGGAGACAAATGGATCTTAGAGATTAGAGTGGATTATACATTTAATAAGGTGTAACCAGAAGTATACCAGGGATTTAGATTTAATTTTATTGTTAGAGCAAATCACCCCAGCTTCTGGCACTAAGTATCTAGCTATTGATCCGACAAATGTATTTTCTTTTTTCTAACCCAATATGCATTGAAATATTCAAGAAAGAGTGTGCTTCCTCCTGCTAGAGATAGCAGTACACTTTCATTATCTTGCTTCAAAGTATTACCTACTATATATCTAAACCATGATTTAGTTCAAGGAGACTTTGACAATCTTAATACCAAGGGCATCATGCTAATCCTGTATATGGCATTGTGTTGATAAGACCTGGGAAGCAGAAAATTGTGCATGACTTTGATGTCTTAGTGAGACACTTTTGTGTTACAGAATGGGAAAGATATCCTTTGAAAACTAAGAACCATGATATATTTCTGAGGTTTCTGGCATCCAGTGGTGTTGGTGATATTGGAATATCTGCTACAATGAAAAAAACTAAGTAGCTAAAACTCACATATCTTACCACTAAAAAGAAGTCCAGCGTTTGGTGGATTTCTGGGAGAGATATTGCCACCTTTAAAGCTGTCATCTTCGAATAGATCATTGACTAGGAGAAGGTTATCTGGCTAACTTAGGCTGCAGTTGAAGTAGCTCTGCCATCTAGCCATAATGATCTATCAAAACTGGTATTCCATGAAGCATTTTTAGTATATTGGAATTCTACACTGAGCCTATAGCAAGCCTGGACATGAAACAGAAAAAAATTAGTTTCAAGGTCCTAAAGTTTGGAGAAAATCATGACTTCTTTATAAAATAACTATCCTCACTTTCAGAAACATTTCTTGCCTGCTGCTCAGTAAGATTTCCCTTGGCCATAAAACACCAAATAACCTTGTGACTGGGCCATCCATCATGAATGGTTATTATAATTCAACAAAGTTAGGTATGTTGATCATCTAGTGAAAATAGTTCATGACTGGAAAGACTACACGTGCCAATTTGTCTAGGAGAGCCTTAGTTTGTGATTATTGTCTAAGCATTTCATCCAGTTGGCCATTTTAGCATTCAAAAGATTTATAGTTTAGATGATAGGTTATATACTCATCTAACCTAAAGCTAGATGTAAGTTGCATGAGTAAGCAATTCATTTCCTAATGTACCTATTCTTATTCCTCTGCTTCCTTTGCCTCCATTCACATTTCCTCGCTTTATGGAATGAGTACACTAAGAAATAAAAATTAGGACTGGTTTAGAGAATGCTCTGCACACTGTAATGGCACATGCCAGAAGTAGGTTATTGTAACATTTAAGCCCAACTGAAACATTTTTACCTTATGTACTAATATCTTGATCAACAGAGCTCAGTTTTATGGCTTTGGAAAAAAAAAAGGTAGGTGTAATAATAACTTGAGCCATTCTCATTTCCACCTCCTCATTGATGACTGGTTACTGATCTCCATGGGCTACATCAATGGGCTCCCTTACTCTGTGCCTTTCAGTTAGATTTAACCAGTGGGGAGCAAAAGCAGGAAATCTGGGAAAGAAAGTAAAATAAGGTCAAGGCATTTCCAATCTCCCATCTTGCACACTTCCTTTAGGTTGGCTGCATCCCTCTGTGGAAGAGTCTTCTTTTATTCAGTATTCTAGTGATAGTTCCTTCTCTTTGTCCCTTCTGGGATAAGGGGGAGAGGGGAGCTTGCCTCCTGGTGCTGTTGCTGTATTTTCCCTTGTGGTTTCCCTACACTTTTGCTATACATTTGTCCATAGAGAATTTATTGAACACTTCTCAACTCATGCAACTTGAATTTATTTCTCCTCCTGGTGGCCTGTTACACCATGTGAAAGAAGGATAGAAAGTCTAGTTCTGCAGGTACAAGGTATTGCCCACAGAAGGGAGGCATGCATGCTGACCAAGTCAGAAGATAACCAACCAAACTTAGTTACAGCAGGTGAAAAGGTGAGAAGATTAGTAAATTTAAGCAAGATATCTAACAGCTTTCTTCCCATTCATAGTTTGCCTTTTCATCATCTTTATAGGGTCTTTCAAAGAGAAACAATTTGAAATTTTGATGAGATCCAATTGATCAATTTCTTCTCTTACGGATTGTATTTTTGATGTCAAGTCTAAAATCTCTTTACCTAGCTTCTGGAGATGTTAGCCTATATTTTTCTCCAACATTTTGTAGTTTTATTTATACTTAAGTCTCCATCTTTTTTGGGTTTATATTAAATAAGATGTGAGGTTTAGGTTGAGGATCTTTTTTCTTGTCTAGAATGTCCAATTGCTTCAGCCATATGTGTAGAAGAGTTTGCCCTTCCTCCACTAAGATTTTTATATCTTTGTCAAAATCAGTTAAGCATAAATGCATACAGTAGAAAAGAAAAATATCTAAAATCAATAATCTAAATTTCTACTTCAGGAAATGAGAATAAAAAGGACAAGTAAAATCTAAAGTAAGTACAAAAAGAAAAATAATAAAAATTAAAGCAGAAATCAATGAAATTGAAAATAGGAAATCAAGCCAAAGACTCATTCTTTGGAAAAAAAAAAGTCAATAAAATTAATAAGCCTCAAGCCAGACTAAAAATAGAGAGAGAACACAAATTACTAATATCAGCAGTGGAAGAGGGGCATCACTACAGATCCCATAGACTTTAAAAGGACAAACAAGGTGTACTGCAAACAAGTGTATAACCACAAATTTGATAACCTAGATGAAATAGATTAATTTTTTGGAAGACAGAAGCTGCCAAAATTCACAAAGAAGAAATAGACAATATGAATAAACTTTTATCTATTAATAAAATTGAATCAATAATTAGAGAAGAAAGATTTAAAATCAATAATCTAAATTTCAGGAATCTAAAATTTAAGAATTAAAATAGAAAGTTTTATGGCCATATAGGTTTACTGGTGATTTCCACTAAATATTTAAAAATAAATTATATAAATTCTCTATAATCTCTTTTAAACAATAGAAACACAGGGAACCCTTTCTAACTCATTATATAAGGCTACAATTACTCTAATACTAAAACCAAAGACATTAAAGAAAACTATAAACCAATGTATTTTGTGAATGAAAATGCAAAAGTTCTCAGAAAATATCAAATTGAATTCAGCAATGTGTGTGTTTGTGTATGTATAAAGAAATGAAAATAAAATGTATTTAGGTTGGGAAGAATCAAACAAAATATTTTTATTGACAGATGACATTATTATCTATGTAGAAAGTCCAAAAGAATCAACAGTAAGACTCCTGGAACTAATAAGTGACCATAGCAAGGTTTCAGTACAAAAGATTAATATACAAAAATAAATTTTATATGTATATACCAGCAACAACAATGTGGAATATGGAATTTAAAATATAATGTCATTTACATTAGCACCAAGAAAAAAATGAAATACTTAGTTTAAAATCTCACAAAATATGTGCTAAATATATATGAGGAACATTATGAAACTCTGATGGATGTAATAAATAATTTAAAAAGGGGAGAGATATTCCATGTTCTTGGATTGGAAGATTCAATATTGGTAAGGTGTCTGTTCTTCCTGATTTAATATTTTATGCAATTTCTTTCAAAATTCCTGCCAGTAATTTTGTAGTACTAATTGACTGATTTTAAAGTTTTTATGGAGAAGTAAAGAACCCACAATATCCCACACAATATTAACAGAGAAGAACAAATTGAACAGCAACACTAATCACTGTCAAAACTTGCTATAAAGCTACAGTAACCAATCGTGTTGCACTGGTGAAAAAGTAGTCAAAATTAATGGAATAAAATGTAGAGCCTAAAACAGATCCATGCATACATACACAAAACTGATTTTGACAAAGAAGTAAAGGCAATAGAATGGAACACACAATTTTTAAAGCAAATACTGCTGAAGCAACTAGCCATTCACATGTAAAAAGATGAATCTAGACACAGACCTTACACTGGTCATGAAAATTAAATCACAATGAATCATAGACCTAAATGTAAAATGCAAAATTGTAAAACTTGAAGATAACCTAGGAGAAAACCTAGATGATCTTGGATATGGTGATGACTTTATAGATGCAACACGAAAGTTAAAATCCATGAAAGAAACATTAGATAAGCTCACTAAAATTGAATACTTCTGCTCTTTTAAAATGCCAAGAGAATGTCAAGAGAAGTCACATATTGGGAGAAAATATTTGCAAAAGACATATCTGACAAAAGACTGTTACTTGAATGATACAAAGAATTCAAAGTTCGACATAAGAAAATTAAAAAATCTGGTTAAAAAATGGGCCAAAGACTCTAACAGACACCTTAGCAAAGAATATATGCAGTTATCTTGAAGGATAGGAAAAGTTGCTTTACATAATATGTCATCAGGGAAATGCAAACTAAAATAACAATGAGGCACCACTAACACGTTTATTAGAATAGCCAAAATCTAGAACACTGAAAACATCAGATGCTGGCAAAGACGTAGACTAAAAGGATCTCTCGTTCCATGCTAGTGGAAAAGCAAAATGGTATAACCACTTTGGAAGTCAGTTTGGCAATCTCTTACAAACCTAAATATACTCTTACTATCTGATCTAGCAATCTTGCTTCTTGGTATATACCAGGGGAATTGAAAATGCTAAACCTGCATATGGATGTTTATAGCAGCTTTAGATATAATTGCCAAAATATGAAAACAACCAGGATGTCCTTCAGTAGGTGAATAAATAAATAAACTGTGGGACATCTAAACAATGGAATGCTAAACAATGGAATGCTATTCTGCACTTAAAAATAAATATAGCTATTAAACCATGAAGTGACATAAAGGAATCTTAAAGCCATATTACTAAGAAGCCAATTGGAAAAGCCTACAAAGTTGATATGGTTTGGCTGTATCCCCACCCAGATCTTGTCTTGAATTTAATAATCCCCACATGTCATGGGAGGGGCCCAGTGGAAGGTAATTGAATTATAGGGACAAGTTTTTCCTGTGTTGCTCTCATGATAGTGAGTAAGTATCACAAAATCTAATGGTTTTAAAAAGGGAAGTTCTCCTGCACACTCTCTCTTGCCTGCCACCATGTAAGATGTGCATTTCCTCGTCTTTCGCTTTCTGCCATGATTGTGAAGCTTCCGAGGCCATGGGGAACTGTGAGTCCATTAAAACTCTATTTTCTTATAAATTAATCAGTCTTGTGTAGGTCTTCATTAGCAGTGTGGGAATGGACCAATATAACACTGCATGACATTCCAGAAAAGGCAAAACCATAGAGACAGTATCAGTGGTTGCCAGGGGTTGAGGTAGGGGAGGGGCTGACATGCAGAGCACAGAGAAATTTTAGGGCAATGAAAATGCTCTGATACCATAATAATGATAAAGCTCTGATTCCATAAAAATGATAATGATAGTGCTCTGATGCCATAATAATGTCAGTATATTTGTCCAAACCCATAGAATATATAATAGTAAGAGTGAACCCTTGCATAAACTATGGACTTTGGGTGGTTATAATGTGTCAGCATAGGTTCATCAACTGAGAAATATACCAGTCTGGTGGGGATACTGATAATGAAGGAGGCTATGCATGAGTTGGGAAAGGGAGTATATGGGAGTATGTAGGAAATCTCTACACCTTCCTCTCAATTTTGCTGTGAACCTAAACTGCTCTGAAAAACAAAGTTTTGCTACAAAGAATGATAAATGCTTAAAATGATGCATATGGTAGTTATCCTGTTTTGATCATTACACTGTGTATGCAAGCATTGGAACATTAGACTGCACACCATAAGTATGTACAATTATTGTGTCAATTATAAATTAAAAATATAAATAATTACTAAAAAATAACCTGGATGTAGTTTCTCATTCCATAATCCCAGCACTTTGAAAGTCAAGAGGAAAGATTACTTGGGCCCAGGAGGTCAAGATCAGCATGGAAAGCATAGTGAGACCCCAATCTCTGCGAAAATTTTTAAAAAATTAGCCAGGCATGGTGACTAGTGCCTATAGTCCCAACCAGCTATGTGGGAGGCTGAAGTGTGAAGATCATTTGAGCCTAGGAGGTCAAGTCTTCAGTGAGCCATGATTGCACCACTGCACAGCAGCCTAGGTGACATAGCAAGACCCTATCTCAAACAACCATAATAAAAAATAAATAATAAAGTATTAAAAAGGAGTTGAGAATAATTTTGAGGATGGGAGTTTTATAAACATCACCAATTGGGCCCTGCCATATACTAATAGAAATAGAATCCACTGATGTGACCTTGAATGTATATAAAGCTCTTCATGTGATTCCAACATGTAGTCAGGTTTGAGAACAATTGTGCCAGCCAAATCTAGCTACTCGCTTTCTCTAAAGCAAAAACAATTACTTTCTATTTCTCTTCATTTGTCCATTTTCTTCTAAGGTTGCCATATAAAACACAGGGCATTCAGTTAAATCTTAATGTTAGATAAACAATGAGTAATTTTTTTCTCCTTTTGTGCATGACCTTTTCTGCATTTGCAATGATCAGCTTATTACTCATCCTTTAAATTTTAGTCTAAATAACTAAATGACTTCCCTTTACCTAGAGAGCTGGTGATTTCTCTGTCATCCAAGCTTTCATAGATTTTTTTTGCTCCCTTTCCTGGAGCACCTATCTAATCCCATTCTATAGTTGTGTTATGTGTAGATGATTTCAGGTTTTATGTCAATACTACTTTCAACTACCTAAAATCCAGGAATTCTTCACAACACTTAGTACTAAGAAACCTCAAACTAGTATGACCTGCCATCCTTGTCTGCCCAATACTATCCCAGTGTTAGTACTGAAAGTCTGGCATTTGGGGCAGTACCTCAGCATTAGGCATATTAAAATGGCCAGCATTACTTCACACCCATTAGAGGCTTAAAAGAGGTTTAGAAAATACATGGCTTCCAATATATTTGAATAAAAAATCAGAAATGCCTTTAAAAGTCCAGATTAATATATATTCAACTTCCTACCCCATTATAGTAATCTTGACACTACCCAAAACTTGCTGGAAGCCTGCCTGTAGAATATTCCCTATATGTATATAGAAGACAATATTATTTAACCATATGAGGTGAACACCATCCTCACAATTTATTGTAGAATCCAACTTTGTTGCACATATCCTTCATTTATATTAACATGAACCTTATCCAGATTCTGAAACACAAGATGGATTAAAAAATGCACGTGTTAGAAACTTAATATTCTTAAATTGAAAAATAAATTTTCCACAGGAAATTTTGTCAATTATATCTTAAAAGAAATACTACACCAAAGACTCCATTTATTTTGAATTACATGTCAGAGTTTTCTACTTACAAAAATAAATTCATTACTCTGTTCTAATCTATTCAATTATCCAGGTATTTTATTTTCAAACGTTGTGCAATCCCATGTTCAATTCTGACCTAGTATAACTTTAGATCTTGTAACAAATATCAACAAAATGTGCACTAAAAATGGTACTGGAGATCCCATTCATGTGTTATAAGCCGCTTCTTTTTCAGTTGCCTGGTTTTATCACTTTTTAATGATTTGTCATATGTCCTAAAAGACCATGCAATTAATCTTATGTAGGTTCACTAAATTAGCCTGTAAATAATGTAACAAATCATTAAATTGAAAAGCAAACTAACAGCATTTAAAAATAAATCTATCATATTGCATTAAACACCCTAAAATGTGAATGGCAGAAAACTAAGTAAAGCACAAATTGGAGGCATTTTCTAGTTTAAACAGATAAAAAGTAAGCATGCAATATGTGGACTACCTAAGATTAAACAGGGCCAATTTTGCTGTTGGTTAAAGTTAGAGCCTTGACATGGGTTTAAAGAATAAGTCACTTTGATGTTTACTTAGTAAGTAAAAACTCGCCACTCTTTCCCAGTCTTAGACCATTAACTATGGAACTTCATTATCACTTTCTCCCTGCTTTTGATATGCAGTATTTTTAATTTATATTTTGTTTGCACAGTGATATATGCAATAGGTTCTGTTTCTTTGATGCACTTTTCCCAAGGCATCTTAATCTCTTTGGGGAAAAGTTTTTGTAAAAGTATAGAAATAAATTCCGAATATTCTTTGTGAGTTTCTCTGCCTTGGGACTACTGATATTTTGGGCCAGATAAATTTTATTTGTGGGAGCTGTCTTTTGCATTGTCAAATCTTTAGCAGCATCTCTACTTTCTACTTGCTATAGCCTGGTAGCGCTCCCAAATTGTGACAACTGAAAATGTAGACATTGCCATATATCTTTGGGTGGAAGGAAGGGAAAATGGTACTTGTTTAAAAACCTCTGGATTCTATTACTTGCAAAGTCTTAATATTACTGAAAATATATGAGAGAATCAGTTTGATTTACTTTTCTCTATATTTGAAAATTATAGGAGAGCTGTCAGTGAAAATTTGTTATATAGAAAGCTCAAATATAACCACATGGTCTTTCCAATTTATTTAGAAATATTAGAAATGGTATTCATACAAGTTTCATTATTGATCTAGTATCTAGTTTTTATGACCAAATTGGTAAAATATGGTGTTCAGATGTGATGAAATGCAGGAAACTTGTTATTTATTGTTTACCCTGACTGGAATTGTGTTTCTAGCAAGAAATACTTCATGTCATTAAGGGAAAAATTGTGTGGGTTTCCTAAAGATCTCTACATTCCCTTAGACTGCTGTGAAGTGATCATCCATGAGTTTGTTTTCAGTTTATATTTTAAGGATTGTATTTTTCCCATTAGCAACATCTTACAAACTTTTAGAGCAAGCTTATTTTTCCAGCCAGTTGCTTTTCACAATGTTTTAAAACCAAGAACTTTACTGCTCAAAAGTTTTAATGGCCTGACTTACTGAATACTGAACTGACTGTTAAAAATATTATGAGTGTTATGAAATTGAAAGAAAAGATCATAGCTTCATTCAGACTTCCCCATAAATACTTAATCTTACATTTCCTCATATTTAAATTGCTACCTCTATGTATGGTAGAAAAGTTTATGAAAATAAAATGTTAGTTGCTTGGTATAATATTTTCATAATCTTTTGAATAACAAGATAGCTCTAAGGAGAATTGCAAACTAGGTAAATCTTTTCCAACGTTTTATTTTTTTCCTGCTCTGATCTCAAGAAACAAGACATTTTTTTTTTTTTTTTTTTTTTTTTTTTTTGAGACGGAGTTTCGCTCTTGTTACCCAGGCTGGAGTGCAATGGCGCGATCTCGGCTCACCGCAACCTCCGCCTCCTGGGTTCAGGCAATTCTCCTGCCTCAGCCTCCCGAGAAGCTCGGATTACAGACACGCGCCACCATGCCCAGCTAATTTTTTTGTATTTTTAGTAGAGACGGGGTTTCACCATGTTGACCAGGATGGTCTCGATCTCTCGACCTCGTGATCCACCCGTCTCGGCCTCCCAAAGTGCCGGGATTACAGGCGTGAGCCACCGCGCCCGGCCCAACATCTTTAATCTCTACATTATCAATAAGTATAAAGAAAATAAGTGATACATAACAAGTAGTCTTAGGTAAGGGAACAACTTATTTGCTCTACCTTTTTTTTTTCTTTAAATATTGTGAGGCTGGATCTGGTCTTCTGAGAACTTCAGGAATACAGCATGTAGAGTAAAGTTAATGGAATTTCTACGTGTTCAGTATCTCGACTCCATAAGTAAAGCAATCATGTAATATCTTTTAGAAGTAACTTTCATATATTCACATTTAATATCAGGGTTTTAAATCAGATTCAGATAATTATGCAAAAAAGCTGATTACTTAACCTACAAGTTGTTAAACACTTCTAAATCAAACATTGGCAGTAATTGACACAATTTTATTGACTGAAAAGCACTAAGATTTATAGTGTTTTGAAGAGTATTGCTAATTACCTGTCATATCAGAGTGATTAGGAAACATTTACATATCCAAGATCATTGGCAAAAAAGCCAGTTGATGAGGAATACATGAATTTTCACAATGAGAAAAAATATACAAACATACAGACATACACATATGTATAAACATATAGTGTATATTTATATGTGCATTTACATATATAATAGTATACAGTTTTGTATGCCTAGATAGCTATATATATATATATATATATAGTGTGTGTGTGTGTGTTTGTATGTATATATATATACATATAATATATGTATCTATCACTCTATATCTATATGATCTGTATCAAGGGATAGGGATAAAGATTTTCAAAATATTAAAGCATTCTTGAAAAGAATCCACCAAGGATTTTCCTTAGTGTTAGTTCTTAGAGATCCTCAGAGTAAAGGTTTTCTTGATTACTTTAAATTGAGAAGGACCACATGTTAAATCCATCTCTTGGCCATAATCAATGAGTATTAGATATTCTGAGATATACTGCAGAAAAGAGTGTTTTACTTTGTTTAATAAATTATATAGATACAGATACCCACAAATCTTTCTTCCCATCGTTGATATCTTTTAGCGTCATGGAGAACCAGTATGTTGCCAAACAAACTTGGGGAAAGTAATTGCTTCCATCCATAAGAGATTGGAACATCATCATATTTTATATTAATTTGTGTGGATTAACATAGTTTTTAATTTGAAATCAGAGGACCTGGTTTTTAGTTCTCTATGTTCAAGAAGATTGATTTTCTGAGACTAGGATTTTTGGGAGATGTTCAGGAAATGAGGTACTGTTTGTGAAAGCCCTTTATAATCTTTAAAGTGCTCTACTAGTCATAATTCTTCTTTTAGCTATTATCATGCTCAACCTAAGAGGCTCTAAAATATTATCTATATCACTCAGATTTCTTAAACTATGAAATGGCATATTGCTTAATTTCCTTCTCTTAATGCTTTGGCCTCCATCTTGCAAAATAGCAAGAAACAGTTAAATGTTCCAATTCCTAAGAGGTTGAGCACTTCTACAAACAACAGTCAGAATAGGGAAAAAAGAAAATTAACGGTTTTCTGCTAATGACTCATATTAGGCCTCTTTGGTGGTCTAAAGCAATGGATTACATTTTTTTTTTATCATTTCTTCCATCTGCCTGTCACAGGACTACTAGGGTGATTGCTAGTTTTGTTGTTAAAAATGTCACCCCCCCTTTTTTTAAGAATCTTTAAAAGTAAACACAGGAAAAGTGGTGTATACCTGTCATTTAGATCAAATAAAACAAAGGTCGATGGAAATACATTTCTCTTTTGAAGAGGCTCCCCTGCTGATTTTGTTTATCAGAAAATGGCAAGTTTTTGTTCCTAATGGACTGAAATTTAAATAAAATCTGACCCTGGAAATAAAAGCAGCCATTATGACAAAATAAAATTATATACTTTGGAGGAGAAATTGAATTAGAATGCTGGCTTTCTTTGGTTAAATTCTTTTACATAAGGAAATGAGCAAGAGAGAGAAAACTGTTGGACAAAGTGAGCTTTTTAAAAATCAATAATTGCTTCTAATTTACTTTCAAAAACTTTGTTACAGACTTCATACAGTATCATAAATTATACTAAAACTTGTATATTTCCTTATACAAGAGTTTAATGAAAGTGAAAAGGGCAAAGTTATTTGCGTTTTGGTATTTCTTTTTAGCAAACAGAATTTTCCAAGTAATCAAGATTTTGATAACAAATCTAACTATTCTTTAAAAGCTGGAATCATATAAAAATCAAACAGCATTGGAAATAACATGTTTGAAGAACGAGGAAAATATTGCAGCCCTTATAAGATTACATTTGATTTTAACTAAAATTTATCTAAGAACAAAAGCGGCTCTGACAGTCATATAACGTCATTAAGGTTCTTCCTGTTTAATGGTGCACCTTAGAATCACCACTTCTTTCGTAAATTTGCTTGTTTTTGAAAAAGTGTGTCTTTGTTTTCATCACCTGTAGGGGAAGAGTTCTGAATTAATAAACTTTGATGTAAAAAGGCTGCTTTTACACTAAAGCTCTTAACTCATTTTGAAAAACTTAAGGTGTATATTTGCCTTTTGAATAGATGTATCTGCCCCTTAGAAATACAAAATATTTATGATAGTTGTCATGGAGAAAAGTCGAGTAATAAAATCATATTTATTTTATTCCACAACAGTGGAGAATTTAAAAGAATATTTAGCCCAAAGTCTTCCTTTTTTGGGGTAAATAACTAATATTTGGCCATTTTAAATTATTTATCTAGAGCTATTCTTATAATCACAACACAGATAGGAACACAATCAACAACAAGTCTGTGAAAAGTGTCTGTAGTAGGACAGGACTGAGAACAAAATCCAACTCCCCCACTTACTAGTTGTGTTAATTTGTATGAAATATTCAAATTCTAGAAATCTCAATCTTCTTTTGCATAAAATTGTTTTGAGGATTAAATGGAATAATGTTTGAAAACTTGCCGAGTATTTAATCAATGCCCAATGGAGTCACTGAACAAACATCCATAGGAGTCATCTGTGTTAGGCTTTGCTCTAGGTGATGTGGGTATTATAGAGAAAAAAATAATGATTTCATTTCTATGTCCTGGAATCACCTTCTTGTGGTTTGAGTGAGCAAGACACACACCAAAAAATAGATCATTTTAGAGCCAGAACATTATTAGGAAGGCCATGGAACTAAATATAGTCTTAATCAGTAAGGGTGTAGGCACAAGGTGGCTACTTTCGATATGGTTTTCAGGGAAGATATTTCTCAAGTAGAGACACATAAGTGGCTCATGAATGTTAAAAAGTATTGATCACATTTAAATTGAGCATGGACTGGAAGAAGAAGTCATGGTAGCTATCCATAGACTTTATATCTGTACAGTCTCAGACAGTGTTCCTTCAATTATTTCATTATGCCCTTATAAGAGAGTACTAAAGTAGTGTGTATAAATTGCAATGCTTGTTTTAATTTTTTTGGAGATAATTTAGGCAGTAATTAAAATTAGGAAGACAGCATCGTGATGATTTTGAAGTTTATTATTTTTATTAGTGTAACTAGGTAAATAAAATTTGATGATGTGGAAAATAAAGTTCTGCTGGGTTTCATCTGAAAAGACATACCGTTGGCCTCTGGGAGGATAGGCTGCAGTAGATGTTTACATGAAGTTACTACAGAAAGCCATTTATATGCTACATTGAGAATTTCAAAGGAAAGAAGTATTAAAACACCACTGTTTCTCTTTCCATTTCCAATGATTTAATCAACAGAAGATGTCCACGGCTTGCTTATAAAACTCCAAAACCATCTATATAGGCCCTAGAGTGGTATTTAAAGGGTCCAAAATTAACTCCCTACAGTGGAATTTTTGGGTGTTTAAAACCTGGGATTTTTTTGGCACCAGCTCATGTCACTTTTTGAGTTCATGCCCTCAACCTGTGTTTTATATCTTAAGGCTTTTACTAATTCATAATTACTGGTATATTTCCAAGAATTATATATGACTCTACAAGAATCTTCAAATTATTATTTTTGCACAGCAGAGAGAGTGAGAGCTTCTCAATGGAACTATCCAGGGCTGAGGAAACATCCCATTGTTTCCTGTTGAGGGGAAATCACACAATTCTGGGAGAACAAACAGGCAGTCTGTAATCTATCACTATGAAGAATTCAAAATTATGATTTGTTTTCTCCCAGGATTTTTGTTTACAAAATGCAGGAGAAAAGGAAAACACATATGTTTCAGACTTCATGGAATATATTTCATCTGCTTTAGAGGAGGAAGGAAACTGAATATACTTACAGTCCACAGTACTAAATGTTTACTAGCACAAGCAAAGAACCTCCTCACCTCTGCGACCAGAGTTGTTTGATGATTTTAATCTATAGCTTATAAATTCCTTAGAATCGACAGAAAACACCACAGCTAATCCAATTAGCTAATGCCTGAAATGCTTTCCCGGTGGATTCTGCTGGTTTCCAACGTACTTTCTCAAAACACAGTATTTCCTCTCCTTGTGCATCAATCAATTCTCCTTGTTTGCATCCAAACTGAATGTGCTTAGATCGCTTCAAAATGGACCATCTTTCTCTCCCCACTCTGACTCACATGACCCATTCCTAATGATTAGATTCTTACGGCCAACATTTTAAAGGGCCACCCTTCTGTGTGTGCAGTTAACACATTTTCAAATGCCAATTGGCACGTGTGTCTTCCTGTGGGGTAATTAAGCATGCAAATGTAGTAATTGCACATGCAAATTTCTCAGACCAAAAAAGATGGGAGGTTTCAAAACTTGGTCCCACTGTGATCTCTCTCTACATTTCTCTGGAAACTCCCTTCATTTGAAGCCAAGGCTTAGGATGGGGTTCCAACTAATGTTTATCTTTGGCTACTTCAGCGGTTTTTGTATTTATTATATTTCAGAATTTTAATTTTTTAAAATATATATTTTATTGCATTCTAGGTTTTGGAGTACATGTGAAGAACATGCAAGATTGTTGCATAGGTACACATGGCAGAATTTAAAAAATTTTTTTGCCAATTTTGTGATGTTTTATTTTCTTCATCCTCTATGTTGAACTTGTCCGTATAAGCTATGCGGAGCTAGAACATTGCTATGGGGCAGTTTACTTAGTGATCAGGAGTTTCATGAGGTCTGTACTGTTAAGCTCTAAAGAATTGTGTGTCTAGGGAAAGAAACTCTACAATGAGTATCAAGCGACCATAGGTTATAACCCAGCTGTAACTTGTTGTGTGAACTTGAACAACGCTCTCTAATCTCTCTGAGTTACAGTTTTCTTGTTAGAGTAGAGAGAACTTTGTGATTGTCTTTTTCTGTTTTGTTTTATGCTTGTGGTTTTCTTATAATTTAAAAAATTCTATAAACTATAAAGATTAAGGTTATGTTTTTTGCTCATTTTTCTTTAGACACAGGGGGCTGAGATGCCTTGGTCTTAGGAATCCTTAGTCTTTTTTCTTATTTAGTCAAGAGTCGCTTCCTGACTCTCAGAGTCTATTCATGTTCTGTTCTTTGGGGTTTTAATGGTTTGGTTCATAATAGCTACCCTTGAAAAGAACTTTCAAAAAAGGTTTTGGTGAGTCAGTTTGTAAACGTGCTTGGGTGTTGCATAGGTATCTGTGCTGGGCAGGAGCTTATGAACTGAAGATTTTTATTTTGCAGAAAGGTTAACAAAAGCTCAGTTAACTAGTTAATTTAATTATTTTTCTCTTTTTCTGCTTGGCATGTTTTTATCTCAGAAAGGAACTACCTCTAAGAATCATATTTCTTTTTTAGGGGCAGGTTGAGTTTTCCCAGTGTTATTTAATTGTTTCAGTCTGTGTAGAGGTATTCAGCTATTTTGTCCTATTGTGCTTCCTTCATCATCATTAGCTCCAAAAAGTTGGTTTATACTGAATCAAAGCTACATATATCCTCTGTACATATATCCTCTGCCAAGATGATAGCCTGGATCATTTATTTGTTTGTAATATTAATGCAGAAATTGTGTTATTTTAATATATATAAATTTGGTTTTATATATACACTGTCTAGTCTATTTTCTCTCTGCCTTATCATTGCTGTTTTCTTGCGTACCTCCTCCACTCCTTTTACCCTAGCCTTCCTTGCTGAAATCCCCAGAACATGCCAGGCTGATGCTCACTGTTGGGAGTTCTCTCTGCCTGTGGCTTTTTTTCGTTATATATTCTCTTAGATAAGTCTTTCTTATATCCCTTAAATCTTTTCTTATATCCTCCTTTCCTGTGACTCCTCCCCTTCCCAGCCCAACAATGTTGGCTCCCCTTGTCCAGTTTGTTTTTCCTTTGATTCACAGGTTTTATCACTTTCTAATATATGTATCATGTCTTATTTATTACGTTTATTGTTTATTATCTATTTCTCTCCCACTAGATTTTAAGTCTCCAAGGGTATGGCTCTTTATCTCTTTTACTTGCCAATGTGTTACAATTGCTCAGAAGAGTGCCTAGCACATAGAAGGCTCTCAATAAAATGATTGCTGAATTAATGAAAAAATGATGCTATCTTTCTGTTCAACTCCATAGGATGTTAGAAGTACAGAGCACCACAAATTTTATCACAATTTATCAACTGAAAAAAATATTATTCAACCTGCCTAACCAATATTTTTTTTTTCTTTAAGTATCCACCTGTGATCAAATCTGTTGAGGACACAGTAACTGGATTTTTTTAAAACCTGGGTCCCATAGGGAAGGCTCATGGAGCAGGGGCATATTCTCTAAGAAAGAAGTTGTGAGAGATAGAGAGGTTTCCATCAAGTCTCTCTTGGGCACCAGTTTATTATCTATAGACTTAAGATACTAAAATAGAAATGAGGACTGGTCAAATTCATGTTTTGTTTAATGACAGAAAATAATAATAAATAAAGAACCTGAAATGATTTCATAGCTGTAATGTACATTGGATGGTATTAATATATAAGAATGTTCTAGATACATTAAAAGATAATCACTTGGAAATCAAGAGCTACCAGTCCTAACCCTTTTTTTCACCACACTGTGTGTCCTTGAATGTGTCCCATTGCTTTGCTGGCCCTCGGGGTTCTTCAGATGCAAAAAGCAAAGATTATCCTAGATGATCTTATCATTCTACATGTGATTCTGTGATTTATATCATTTCTACAAAAGAGAGAAAAAATTAGTTCAGGCAATTTTATGAGCAAAAGAAATGAACTAAATAATTTGTTTGTCGACCTATGACTTGTTAGATATCTATTTCCAAAATGAGAGTTGTCATCTATCATCACCATTTTGCCACATGTGAAAATAAATTATAGCAATGGTGCTATTTGGAGAACCAGTTAAATGCTAATTTCATCAATGGTATCCTTGCTATGCTGATGTTTCTGCAGTTGACATTGGTACAGCTGACACTGAACATAATTAACTGAAAAAGTACATGTAGTAGAAAATGGAAAAAGGAAAAAGCTCATAGAAAAGTGATACATCTATTTTTAATGCCAACTTAAATAATATCTAACTGGCTTCTTAGTATAAATAACAAGGAGTATATGTTGTCTCCACTGCTAGATTTCTTAATGTCAGAGACTTCTGGCTTTGACCTAGAACATCTCCCTCCAGTGTGTCATATCCAGAAGACGTTTATAAGAAATTTTTAATTTAGTAATAATGGAATAACATTCCATGAGGTAATCATAATTCCCAAAGTGACTATGCAATGTGCTTGTTTTATACCTGAATGATTAGTTACTGCCTAATAGGTTATTGTGTATATTTTTAATATTTTTGTAAGTTTTCCAACAAATACGCATTGAAGCCTAGGTGCTAAGATTGGGAGAAAACTACATGAATAACATAACATTTTTATCTTCATGGTATTTGTATTGTAGTAGGTAAGTCTGAATTGTAAACAAATATTAACATTAGATATAATTAAACAATTGGGATAACACTGAAGAGGAAATGGAAGATGAAACTTCTTTTAACCACATTCTAAACAGAGGAGATGGCACTTTCTTGGAGTTAACTTGTATAGGTGTAAGAAGCAAGAACTCACTAACTCCAGGCAGAGGGAAACAGCTGTTTGGACACTTTTGCAGTGAGCAAGTTCAGTGTTCAGCATTTTGATGTATGGAATTCACATATGTGTATTTCAGTGCATGGAGTTTATAGATGTGCATTTCAATGCATGGTATTCAAATGTGTGCATTTTAACGCATGGAATTTTTATGTGTGCACCGTGAGTTCAAGGAATGGTCGCCTTTGACCAGAGAGGAATAAAAGCAGAGCATTCATAATTATCTTGCAGAAGAAGGGAAATTCTAAAGAGTAGATTAGCTTCTTCTGCTTTACATTTTAAAAATACCATTTTAGCAGAGTGTCAAGATGCCCACTTAGAGTATTCAGAAACCAGTTAAGGCAATTGCTGTTTCCAAGTTTGGTTCACTAAAACAGTATTTCAAACCAGTGTGCTTTTTATTAAAAATTGAAGAAAGTAACAGTGTTGAACAACCCTTTCTCCATCCAACTGCCATCTCTGTGGATTTATACTTTACGCTAATTGTTTATATTGATCTTGTTAAATCTTTTTTTTATTTTGAAGGCTAATAAATAATTATCATTGTAATTATTAACAGAATTTAATAACTATTTACAAAGCTTTCAAATATAAAGCTATACCATATTAATCACAATATGTGTGACATCTCATAAAATGAAATGCTTTTAAAATCTATTATTTTATTATTAGATTTCTACTTCTGATCCTCTTACCTGCTGGTGTTCACAGAAGAGTGATCACTTTTTGCTTTATTTGACACAAATTAAGTGGCAAGACAGAAGTGAGAAAGAGGCAGGCCTACCACCCACCTGAACAAAAGCTCTAAGGAAGTTCTGGACACCACTCAAGGAAAGTTAGGGAAATAACTCGGTATGTTTTCACTTAGCTATAATTATCACACTCCAATAAATTAAAAATCCAATACTTCTTCTTCAACTTTCTGATTATTTTCTCAGTACGGCCACGAGAAAAAAAAAACCAGGCTAGATTAGTAATTTATTAGACATTGCTTTAAACTTCCCCCAGGTGATTGTAATATGTAAATAAGTTTAAAATCCACTAATGCATTTCAATGTGGCTCCATCTCTCAACTGAAAGGAATATGCAAGCAAACTCAAGCACATTTTCATACCAAAATAGTTTTTTTTTCACTTAGTAACTTTCAGGAATTGCTAGTGATGATGATCATGATAATGATGATGATGATGTTGATGGCGATAACAGTGACAATGACAATTATAAAGATGATATTGCCATCCTAATGACAAAAATTGACCTTTTTGCTTTTTGGGGCATGCATGTCTTTTTCAAAATCCAATTTGGTGTATCATGGTCAGCATTCATAAACCATGTATAACCTGTCATAAAAATGCTTTGCTTTCAATCATAATCCTAGCTAGGACAATATACAGGTAATATTAAAATACTGATTTAATGTTTCCAGTTTCAAAATCATAATACAATATTGCAGGTTGCTATTTGTTGATGATCTGTTAGTTTTTACCTACTGTAAATGGGGTTCTCATACTCAATTTAATCTCCTGCAAGGCTAAATACTGCCCACTGAGTATGTTTACCACTCAGGTTATGTGGATGTGTGTCATGTGTGCACTCACATGTTGGTTTTAGTTTGGTAATTCTTTTACTTCTTTATTTTCCTCTTACTACAGAAGATATTTATTGGAATGAAGCCCTTTTAACATACAGAATACCCCTAAGAAGTCTGGAAGTGGTTTGGCAAAAAAAAAAAAAAAAAAAAAGTCTCAAGCTTGCTGTTCAATGGGGCTTTGCCAAACCAACACAGCTCTAATTGCATCTTTCCACCCCCTTCTCTCCCCGCCTCTCCCTTCTTCCCAATCATCCTTTGTGTGTGCTGGGGAAAAAGAATGTTTTTATAATACATACTGCATTTACAACAAGTTTCAGAGGATTTAGTAGCCAAAAATAATGTAGATTTTTTTATTAGTAGTAGCTCTCCAATGGAGATAATATTTATAGAATGGGCCTGCATGTTTGTATTTTCAAAGATAAATAAAATGAATAATATACAAACATGATAATCAACATGTCAGTTTTCAAAGTACATTGGCATTTAGCATGAATGCTTGCTACACACTTATTCTGTAAAGACTAAAGGATAGGCCATAGTACCAACTTCCTGGGGAATGATATTTTCAGCCTTATTTCAATATGAACAATCTTCTTTTGTTATAGCAGGTATAATATAACCGTAGGAGAAAAATGAAAAATTACAAACACAGGCAAAGGTTTCATCGAGCCCTTTTAGCACAAAAATAGCTCTATACCTTTTTCTGCTGTGATTTCATTCTCTAAGTAAGAGAATGTATTTGAAGATGGGTTCTTCAGTGTATTAGGTTGTTCTTGAATTTCTGTAAAGAAATACCTGAGACTGGGTAACTTATAAGAAAATAGGTTTAACTAGCTCATGGTCCTGCAGGCTGTACAGAAAACATACTGTCAGTATCTGCTTCTGGGGAGGCCCCAGGAAGCTTTCACTTATGGCTGCTACACTGCTTTTCCTCAAACCGGGAGCAGACACTTCATATGAGGGAAGCAGGAGCAAGAGAGAGTAGGGAGGTAGTGCCACATACTTTTAAACAACCAGATCTCATGAGAACAGACTCACTGTTGTGAAAACAGCACCTAGCAATGAGGGATCCACTGCCATGATCCAATTGCCTCTCACCAGGCCCCACTTCCAACATTAGGGATTACAATTTGATGTAATATTTGGGCGGGGACAAATATTCAAACTATATCATTCTGCATTTTTGTTGCATTATCTGGGAATTTCTTATATATGTTCATTAAATCATCTGGTTTTGTTTTTTCTTGAGAAGGCCACATGATGTCTGCCCCTTCCTACTTTTATATATACATCTATATGAGTTTGTGCAGATTATCCGAGATAAAATGAGAATTTTAGGCTGCTAATTTTCTAAGTTTGGGACTTTGATTAGAGTCAACAACCCTGAAATTCTATGTGGCATGACGGAAAAGAGTTCCTGATAAAGAAATCTGCTCTGTTTGAGGATTCAGGCATTGCTACCTTTAGCCAGATACCCTTCAGTATATTAGTGTATTAAAAACCTTTATATATGTCAGCTAATGTATTTGCAGAATGGAATTAATCCTCCTTTTTGGTGGGGTTTGACAGAGATGACATGAGTGGAGTACAGTTCACAAAGCAAGCTCTCTGTACATGCTAGACCCTCTATTAATCCACCTTTCATGCACATTTGCTGAGGAGAGAGCTCAGGCAACCTGCTACTGAGGATACCAGTGTTATTATCCAAGGCAATAATTAAGGTTTTTTTGGTATTTTGTCTCAGGTAAGTTGTCATACAAAGCATATATGTCATGATGTGTTGGTAAATAACGAATTAACAAATGGCTGTGGGGAAGAGAGTTGGTGGGGTTTTTGCTTTGCAATGTTTGCTGATTTCTGTGGTGTAAATACACCCACCATGGTCTATTTCAAACTATTAATGTGACAACACTGAAGGTCCAGCTGGTAGGAAATGCATCATGATACAGTATTTCCAGTATACAGATAAAAATATGTAAATAACTTCCAGGGCATAAATAATAGTAAAATGTAGCAAAATGATTAGGAAGTTGAGCACAAGTGTTATTGTGCTCATTTTTAATATAACTTATTTAACTGAATATTTATATAATTTGATTGTTAATAATGATGGTGTTTAAAAAATGGCTTACCAAATTCCTAAAAATTTAACTTTCTGCTCTTGCAAGCCAGTGCCTGCAGGCTCCTTCATACCTCTGCGTATTTATCAGCAAGTCCCTGGTCCTTTGAAGTTAGCAATGTGAAATAGAATTAAAGCCAAGCAGCCCTCTAAGGACAGAGTGCACTGACACAAAGGATAAGTAAGTCATTAACGACTTGTGCAAACAGTCAAGTAAATGTAAGTGGCATGCTGCTAAGTAGTGAGGAGTTTGTGTGTAAATACAATGAGACCTGAGGGAAATCATGACTTCTCAACTAATTAGTGGAGGACAGATCCCAGTGGTCAGAGTGCATCCCCCGAGAACTAAGATCCTTATGGACTATTCTGACCACCCTGCTCTGGAGGAGATGAGGGCAGTGTACATAGCCCATTTATTTAAATTGCTCTGTTCCCCAAGGGGTGCATTTCAGGGTAGTGGCTTTTTAAGATGGTATTTTAATTTGCTGCTTTAATGAATTTAATTTTTCATGTTCTTTGTAGCTTCTAAAGTTGTTTTGCTTGTTGGTCTAGTTGTTTTGCCTTGAACTTCTGTTTGCACGTATATTTTTCAAAAAGGATACACCTGTTTATGTATCAATAAATACAACCCAAATAAGCAAATTATTGTTTTTTAAATTTTGGGAAAAATACTTATCAACAAGAATATATCTTTTTTGGGTGTCCAAGAAATAACTCCAGGTTCAGGGCATTTAAACACTCCCATTTCTCAGAGAATGGAATGTTGATTTTCACCTTTAATTCTTTGCAGACATTTTTCTAGGGTGTATAGGACAGACACTCAAGCCACCTGTCTTCCATGATGATGGTGCTTAATCCCACAGAAAGGTAATTTATCTTTTTTCTAGGTGTAAGTTTCACCTCCCAGGGTTTCAAACTATATCTAGGCCAAGATAATTGATGACCTTATTACCACTATTTGAGTTCTGCTGGTGGCATGCTGAGACCTATTTCCTTGAGGCAGAAACCTAATGACCCACCCCTTCTATCCAGAACTCCAGTGGAGATTTCAATCTCTTTGTAAATCATAATGAAAAATAAATAGTTACAAAAATGATTTTTGTCAAAAAGAAATATACATTTGCATATGCCCATTTGCTTGACTGGTAAACTGTGGCAGAGACCACTTAAATAGGATTCCAAAGCTTTATTTTTACACTCTGCTCCAAATATTTATGAAACAGTACTTTTTTGATTTGATTAAATGAGAATATATTCCCCAGTGCTCTCATTTCTAACCTTGATTTGGCTCCATATCAAGTCAGAATGCTTTTCAATTACATTCTTTTTCTCATTGTGAGATAAAAACAAACTGTAGTTTCTTGTTACATATTCTGAATGTATTTAAAGTATACAGAGCTTCTTTCAATTAAAGAACACTTACACCAAATTCCAATTATTTTGCTGAATCATTTTGGTAAAACTATGATATTTTTACTACCTACCAGGTTAGAGACATCAGACTGTTTTATATAGAGAAGACAGCTTGTTGTTTTAATCTCAAGAAATCTTTGAGATTCTCTAGTTCCTTGTTCTCAATGTATGCAGGGTCCACAAATATTAATTGGTTGATATCTTTCACCCTTATGCCATTCATTCAAATCACTTTTTATCATTGGCTTCCTTTACATTTTTTAAGCCTTCAAATGTATTTCCTTCATGAGACCTTCACAGGTTGTTTCATCTGACTGGAGCTCTCCTTCCAAAGTTCCTTTCACACTCATATATCTGCAGGACCCTGATCCATTATTCTATATCCTGTGGTTGGTATTTTTCCTTCATAATGCTCCTCGTCATTTTCAGATTTTTTCTTTTGCATTTGCTTGCTTAGCATTTAATTGTCTCACCATGCCCACTCTAAATTTTCTGTCAGTTAAGCCAATGCCTGGCTAGTACATATCCTTATATCCAAAATCTTGCACAGTAAAATAAATAATTGTTACTGCACAATATGGTGAATGTAGTGAATAACATGGGTTTTTTTTTTTTTTTTTTTTTTTTTTTTGAGGCGGAGTTTCGCTCGTTACTCAGGCTGGAGTGCAATGGCACGATCTCGGCTCACCGCAACCTCCACCTCCCGGGTTCAGGCAATTCTCCTGCCTCAGCCTCCTGAGTAGCTGGGATTACAGGCACGCGCCACAATGCCCAGCTAATTTTTTGTATTTTTAGTAGAGACAGGGTTTCACCTTGTTGACCAGGATGGTCTCGATCTCTTGACCTCGTGATCCACCCGCCTCGGCCTCCCAAAGTGCTGGGATTACAGGCTTGAGCCACCACGCCCGGCCGGGTTGTATTCTTGAAAATTGTTGAGAGTAGACTTTAAGTATTTTCACTCCAGAAATTCTAAGTATGTGGGGTAATGCATATGTTAATTAGCTCAGTTTAGACATTCTGCAACATACACATTGTTCAAAACAAATGATACATAACGAATATGTAAAATGTCAATTAAAAATAAATTTTAAAAATAATTGCTAAAATGAAGGACTGAACAAATGAATGTGTAAATAAACAAATATCAACTTTGCTGTCAAATTACTGTGTAAGAATTAAACGAATACACTCCAGTAGAAACAGGAGATGCCTAAGGAAGAGTTTGTTAATTATTTTCAAACTTTCTTACATCAGTCATGTAATTGGCTAAATTAAAGATGGTAATACCTGGCAAATGGATTGCCTCTTTTCTCTGTATCCACCAAGGGCAAGCATTCTTAAGCTATTCATGAACAGTTTTGTTATTAAATTTAGATTTCAACTAGATCCCATCTCAAAGCAGAACACTAGGCAGTCACTTTCAATGAGTCTGACAAACCTACTTGCCATATTGGTCCTATTGGTTATCACTTCATATTTTTGTTTATGCTTTTAAAATTTTTAATATGATGCTTAATTTGTAATGTAGACATGAAGGTCTGGTGATCTTTTCATCTGAATGTTTTTGATAATAGTACAAAAATGAAGTATTTGCAGATATTTATTTTACTTTTTTTATTTTTATTATTTTATTTTATTTTTGAGATGAAGTTTCACTCTTGTTGCCTAGGCTGGAGTGCAATGCCTCAGTCTCTGCTCACTGCAACCTCTACTTCCTGGGTTCAAGCGATTCTCCTGCCTCAGTCCCCCGACTAGCTGGGATTACAGGTGTATGCTACCACACGCGGCTAATTTTTGTATTCTTAGTGGAAACAGTTTCACCACATTGGCCAGGCTGGTCTCAAACCCCTGACCTCAGGTGATCTGCCCTCCTTGGCCTCTAAAAGTTCTGGGATTACACATGTGAGCTACCACGTGCTGCCTCAGGTATTTATTAAATAAATAACCATGAGTTTCAGAAACATGCAAATTCCTAGCTATTTATTTATTCTATTCATGTGTACTTTCTGTTTGAGGGTGGAAGGAAATAAAACTAATGCAGGCATTTTTAAACCAATTTTAGAATGTTAAAAATTATAATAACCTGAATCTACTTATGAAATACATATGGACATAGACAATCATACTGAATTATAAATCTATTGTACTTAACTCTTAGACCAATAATTTTCCAGATAAGCAAAAATATTGAAGAAACAATACTTTTCTTTGGTGCCTTTATTTTCCTTTTTTCACAACCAATTACAGTAAGATTTCTGCTTCCTCCTCCCTCTTCCAGATTTCTAGTAGAATTTCAGGAAGAACTTTCTAGACTCCAGCTTTCGAAGAGCAGTACTGCATTTGCCATACCAAGTTTCCCATTAGAACATTTTCTTTTGGAATACTGCACTCTTTTCCTGACACTTTATTGGTTCTTTAAATAATGCTCTTTGGTAGTGTGATCCATTCCTAGTAGTTTATTTAATCATGTTTTAAGGTTTTCTATTTCTATATTTTATTTCTCACTGTTAAATACAGTCTATGTACAAAAGATTATATATAACATTACCTGGCAGAATTTAATATTAATAATAAATATACAAATAATAAATAATTAGCTCTCACATATTCAGTACTCAGATTCATAGACAATTACTAAACTTTTGAAGACCTCCATAATTTTCTTCCTCAGTTCCAGTTACCACTATTCCATATTTATACGCATTGATGCCCTGCATCTTTTATAATTTTAGCACATTTGGTTTCCTAAAACCACATGATGCTTAATCAACTTTATCAAGGTACAATTTACAAATAAGGAAAGGATATCATTTCTATTTTATTCTTTGTTGAGTTTTTATTAATGCATTCAATATATTGCTATGTAACTATCAGCAAAATGCTGATGTAGAATTTATCCATAACCAGTTCTCTGGCGTATCTTTGACAAACACCTTTAATCTCACTGTGGCCCGTAGCAGCCTTTCATGAATTTGCTGCCATTCCAGTTTTGCCACATCTAGACTACCATATGCATGGACTAATTTGGCATCTTCTGTGTCTGGCTTCTTTTGCTTAATAAGACACTTCTGAGATTCATCCGTGTTGTGTTTGTCAGTAGTTCATTTTCTAAATTCCTCACTAGAATTCCATTGTATGAATATACTAAAATTCATTTTTTCCATTTTTCCATTGATAGATACTTTGGGTGTTTCAAGTGTTTAGCTAGCATAAATAAAGATGCTATAAACATTTGCATACTACTTTTTTGTATGGACATATATTTTTATCCCTCGGGTAAATATCTATGGATTTGCTGAATAATTCGGTAAATATATGATTAACTATATTGATCAGTTGGCCAAATCGTTTTCCAAAGTGACTGTCATTGGTGTTCTCAGAGTATGAGTGTTTCAATTTCTCCAAATTCTGCCAACAGTTAGTACAGACTGAGGAGGTGGTTTTGTTTGTTCGTTTTATACCATTCTAGTGAGTTTGTGGTGGTTTGTGGTGGTATCTAATTGAGGTTTTAATTTACATTTTACCAACTGGTAATGCTGTTGAGCATTTTTAATAATAATATTTAGGTACAATTCATATATTTATTTTTTAAATTTCATTTTTTTTGCACATTTTATTGTTAGTCATGTTGTTTGCTTTTTTTTTTTTTTTTTTTGAGACGGAGTTTCGCTCTTGTTACCCAGACTGCAGTGCAATGGCGCGATCTCGGCTCACCGCAACCTCCGCCTCCTGGGTTCAGGCAATTCTCCTGCCTCAGCCTCCTGAGTAGCTGGGATTACAGGCATGCACCACCATGCCCAGCTAATGTTTTGTATTCTTAGTAGAGACAGGGTTTCACCATGTTGACCAGGATGGTCTCGATCTCTTGACCTCGTGATCCACCCGCCTCAGCCTCCCAAAGTGCTGGGATTACAGGCTTGAGCCACTGCACCCGGCCGTTGTTTGCTTTTTTATTACTGATTTTACGAGTTCTTTTTATACTCTAGAAACAAGTTGTTCTCTGCTATGCGTTCTGTAAATATTTCCCCTCAGTCTATTCTTCGCCTTTTTGAATTTAAAATAATACCTTACAGAAAGCAGATTTTTTTTTTTACTTTTGAGAAAGTCTTATTAGCTTTTAAAACTTTTATGTTGAGTATCATTTAGCAATATTTGCTTTCTTCAAAGTAAAAATTCCAAAGTTCAAAGACGTTATTTTCATCTTTTTAGAATTCACTGGTATAACTTTCTTAGCCTGGTAAGATTTTGGTTGTTGTTTGTGTGTGTTTGTAGGTGTGTGTGTTGTATTAAGTTTTCTAACAAGAAATTCATCTCATTAATGGATTTCATATGTTATTAAATTCAATGTTTAATTTTGTGAAACTATTTTCTTAATAATTTTTAAATTTTTGCTGAAGTTGTGATGTCTCCTCTTTCATTCCTGATTGTTCGTTGTCTCTGGCTAGAGGCTTATCAATTTCATTGAATCTCCAACATATGCAGCCTTTCATTTCATTGATTTTTTTGTCCTGTTTTCTGTTTTCATTTGTGTTGATTTCTGTGCTTCATTATTCCCTTCACTCTGCTTACCTTGGTTTTAATATGCTCCTAGTTTGATATTTTCCTAGTTTCTTAAAGTGGAAGCCTCCATCATTGCTTTTAAACAGCTCTCCTTTTTAAATATAAGCATTGTGTTTTGGGCTGAATTGCGTCTCCCTCTTCCCCAAGTTCCTAGATTAAAGTCCTAACCCCCAGTACTTCAGAATGTCTTTGGAGATAGAGTTTTTAAATTGGAAATTAAGGCAAAATGAGGTAATACAGATGAGCCCTAATCCCATGTGACTGATGTACTAATAAGAAGAGGAAATTAGGACTTAGACATCCATAGAGGAAAATCAAGTGAAATGAAGATGGCCATCTACCAGCAAAGGCAAGAGACCTTAGAACAAACCAGCTCCACTAAAACCTTATTCTCAGATTTTTAGCCTCCAGAACAGTAAGAAAATATCTGTGATTTAAGCCACCCACTATGTTGTAGTTGTTATGGCAGCTCTAGCAAACTAACACACATTGTTTTAACTGCCTCTGACACACATTTTATTCAACTTTTAAGTTCAGGGGCACATGTGCAGGATATGCAGGTTTGTTACATAGGTAAACGTGTGCCATGGTGGTTTGCTGCACAGATCAACCTATCACTCAGGTATTAAGCCCAGCCTCTACTTGCCATTCTTCCTGATCCTCTCCCTCCTCCCACCCACAACCCTCCAACAGGCCTCAGTGTGTGTTGTTTCCCCAAATGTGCCCATGTGCTCTCATTGTTTAGCTATCACTTATAAGTACTTAGAGAACATGTGGTATTTGGCTTTCTGTTTCTATATTAGTTTGCTAAGGATAATGGCCTCTAGCTCCATCCATGTCCTTGCAAAAGACATGATCCTGCTCCCTTTAATGGCTGCATAGTATTCTCTGGTGTGTATGTACCACATTTTTTTTTTTATCCATCTATAATTTATGGACATTTAGGTTGATTCCATGTCTTTGCTATTGTAAATAGTGCCACAATAAACATATGTGCACATGTGCCTTTACAATAGAACAATTTGTATTCCTTTGGGTATATACCCAGTAATGGTATTTGTTGGTCAACTGGTATAATATTTCTGTTTCCGGGTCTTTGAAGAATTGCTACACTGTCTTCTACAATGGTTGAATTAATTTGCATTCCCACCAACAGTGTAAAGAGTTGAATTTCCTCCACAATCTCACCAGCATCTGTTATTTTTTGACTTTTTAATAACAGCCATTCTGACTGGTGTGAGATGGTATCTCATTGTGGTTTTGATGTGCATTTCTCTGATAATCAGTGAGGTTGAGCTTTTCTTCATAGGTTTGTTGGCTGCATGATGTCTTCTTTTGAGAACTGTCTGTTCACGTTCTTTGCACACCTTTTTTTTTTTTTTTTTTTTGAGATGGAGTCTCACTCTGTTGCCCAGGCTGGAGTCTACTGGTGCCATCTCGGCTCACTGCAACCTCCACTTCTTGAGTTCAAGTGATTCTCCTGCCTCAGCCTCTCAAGCAGCTGGGCCTACAGGTGTGCACCACTATACTCAGGTAATTTTTGTATTTTTAGCAGTGATGGGGTTTCACCAGATTGGCCAGGCTGGTCTCGAACTCCTGACCTTGTCGTTCACCCACCTCAGCCTCCCAAAGTGTGCTGGGATTACAGGCATGAGCTTCCACGCCCAGCCTTTTTTTTTTTTTTTTTGGATGGAGTCTGGCTCCCTTACCCAGGCTGAAGTCAGTGGTGCAATCTCCGCTCATTGCAACCTCCACCTTCCCTGTTCAAGCAATTCTACTACCTCAACCTTCTGAGTAGCTGGAACTATTTTAGTAGACATGTGGTTTTACCATATGTCCAAGCTGGTCTTGGACTCCTGACCTCGTGATCTGCCCACCTTGGCTTCCCAAAGTGCTAGGATTACACGTGTGAATCACCACGGCCCGCCCCTCTGCCCACTTTTTAATGGAGTTGTTTTCTTTTTGTAAAGTTAAGTTTCTTAAAGATGCTGGATATTAGGCCTTTGTCAGATGGATAGATTACAAACGTTTTCTCCTATTCTGTAGGTTATCTATTTACTCTGTTGATAGTTTCTTTTGCTGTGCAGAAGCTCTTTATTTTAATTAGATCCCATTTGTCAAGTGTTGCTTTCTCTGCAACATTTTTATGTTATATTTTTATTTAAGATATTTCCTTTATCTTGTATTAATTATTTTATACATGGTTTCCTGGATTGTTTAGGAGTATGTTAGATAGTTGCTTAATTTTTATGGATTATTATATCTTTCTTCCATTTGAAGTTTTTGTTTTTTTTACTTTGTTTCAATTTTAGTTTTTTTGTTTGTTTACTTTTGGTATGAATAAGAAAGACATTTTGGCTGAGTGCCATGGCTCACGCCAATAATCCCAACACTTTGGGAGGCTGAGGCAGACAGATCACCTGAGGTCAGGAGTTCGAGACCAGTTTGGTCAATACTGTGAAACGCTGTCTCTACTAAAAATACAAAATGATCTGCGCATGGTGATGCACACCTGTAATCCCAACTACTTGGGAGGCCGAGGCAAAAGAATCCCTTAAACCTGGGAGGCAGAGGTTGCAGTGAGCTGAGATCACACCACTGTCCTCCAACTTTGGAGACAAGAGCAAAATTCAGTCTCAAAAAAAAAAAAAAAAAAAAAAGACGTTTTATGCTTGCTTTTTAGTTCAAAACATGATTTGTCTTTGTCAATATTTCATGTTTACTTGATAATGCTGTATATTCTGCTATTGACAGGGCAAGTGATCTAAACTGTCAATTAGGTCAGATTGACTACGATTTTATGCAAGTTTTTTCTGTCATTACTTGATTTGTGACTATATGTTCTACAATCACTGGGAAAAAGGAATTGAAATCTCAGAGTATAATTGTTAGTGTATTTCTTTGATTAGTTATTTCAATTTGTTTCATTTTTAAAAATTTTGATATTAGGCGCATACACCTGTGAGGTAGTTATGATTTTTTGATGAATTGACCTCATTTTCATTTTAATAAGTCTTGCTTTAGTTTTGTTAATTTTTATTTTTGCTTGAAGCTCACTTCTCTGGTATTATTATAGAATTTTTGATTTTTTGTTGATTTATTGTTTTGTATCATATCTTTTCCAATCTTTTACTTTAATAAATATTGCACTTATATTTAAAGCATATCTTTGTATAAACTTTGAATATAGTTTAGTCTCACTTTTTCATCCAATGTAAAACTTTCTGTCTTTTATTTGGAATATCTAGATCATTTGCACTTAATGCAATTCTTCCTATGTAGACCTTCTAATCACACAACTGTAAAATAATAAATTTGTGTTGGTTAATTAACATCTCAGATAATTTGTACAGTGGCAATAGAAAACGAATACAGTTCCACAGATTACTGATACTCTATTATTTTATAGTGTTTACTTTTTCTTTGCTTCATTTTGAATACTTTCTATTTGTATGTTAAATTCAAATTTGCTTTTTTGTCCTTCTGCATATCTAATCACCTGTTAATCCTGTTGAATATATTTTCCATGTCATATATTTATTTTTATCTCTACAAGTTCCAGTTTAGTGTTTTTTATCTTCATTCTCTGTCTTCATTACATCTGTGAGGTCCTCTTTATCCTATTCTAAATTTTATGAAAGTTGTTTTAAGATTTTTGTCTTCTAATTCTATCCTCTCCCTAATCTCCAAATCTATTTCTATTAATCAACTTTTTTTGCTTCTTTGTATGTCTGGAATATTTTTTGCATTCCAGGCATTCTGAAATTTATGCTGCTGAGTACTGAATTTTGTAATACTCTCTTAAAGACTGTTAGACTATTCTGGCATACAGGTAAGTAAGTACGTAGACCAATTTGACGCTTTTGAAGCTTATTTTTTAATCTTTGTTAGGAAAAGATCAATGCAGCTTTTATTCTGAGGCTAATTTAGCCACTAATAAAAATCTCTTCTGAGAATTCTAACCAAAGTTTTTATTATTATTATTTCAGAGACAGGGTCTTGCTCTGTCACCCAGGCTGTAGTGCAGTTGTGCAATCTTAGCGCACTACAACCTCAGTAACCTCAAATTCTGGGCTCAAGTAATCCTCCTGCCTCAACCTCTTGAGTAGTTGGGACTATAAGCACATGCCGACACTCCTGGATTATTGATTGATTGATTGATTGATTGTAGAGATGGGGTCTCATCACATTGACCAAGCTATTCCTGAACTCCTTGTTTCAAGTGATTCTCCTGCCTTGGCCTCCAAACATGCTGGAACTAGAGTCATGAGCCACATTTCCTGGACTGATTATTTATTTATATTATGAGGTTGCTCTGGTAATGACCACTTCAACTATTCCTAGCTTTTCATTGGTACCAGGAATCATTATTTCTACTCTCTTCTTTTGGGGTTTTTCTATGCATGACTCCATCAGTACATGGCCAATGGTACTCAGTGGGACCCTTCTGAAGATCTTGAAAGTTTTGCTTCTCTTTGGTACCATCATTTTCAGTATTCTTGTCTACAACTGTCTTAGCTTTCCTGAAGTCCTACAAGTTTTCTCACCTTAGTGTGAACTCCAAGCTCTGTTTTATTTTCTTCTCCCTGTGATATGGTCTGGAAACTGAATCCTGGTAGTAAACTGGGCAAATGTATGGCTCATCTTGTTTGCTTTCTTTCTCATTGAAATCACAGTTCTGTGCAGCCTGTTGTCAAATATCTGTAAACAGTTCCATCTATTTTATACTGTTTTTACTGTTTTTATGATGGAATGGAAATTTCTATTGCAGATAATAATTCATGGACAGAAGTAGAAATCTATTTATATTTTGTCTTTTATTTTGAACTTTAAATAAATAGAATCATATGTGTTCTTCTGTGTTTTTTTTTTGCTCAATATTATATTTAGAGATTCACACATGTTCCTGTATATAACTATTCTTCATTTACTTCCTTACTCTACAGTGTTCAACTGTATGAATATATCAACAGTTATCCATTATTCTATTGGTGGGATTTTACCCCCATATTTTGCTGTTTCAAAAATGCCACTATGGACATTCTGAAATATTTCTCCTAGCACTCTAAGAGTTTCTTTCTGCATTGTATTAATTCATTCTCACATTCATACAAAGACATACCTGAGACTAGGTGATTTATAAAGAAAAGGACATTTAATTAGCTCATGGTTCTGCAAGCTGGATAAGAAACATGATGCTAGCATCTGCTTAGAGGAGGCCTCAGGACACTTACGATCATGACACAAGGCAAAAGAAGAGCTGAAACATCATATAGACAGAGCAGGAGCAAGAGAGCAAGGTGGGAGCTGCTACACACTTTTAAATGACTAGATTTCAGAGAGCTCATTCACTCTTAAGGCGGCAGTACCAAGAGGGATGGTGCTAAACCATTCATGAGAACCTGCCCCCATGAGTCAGTCACCTCCTACCAGGATCCACCTTCAACATTGTGTGTGTATGTGTGTGTGTGTGTGTGTGTGTGTGTGTGTGTGTGTGTGTGGTGTGTGTGTGTGTATGCGCGCACACACATGCGTCTGCCAATAAATTGAAGAATACCAAAGATGCAGTAATGTGGTTCTACCACTTTCCTGGGTATTGCTAAACTGTTTTCCAAAATGACAGTACTGTGAACCGCAAAAATTTGAGACAGATCTCAAATAATTTAGAAAGTTTATTTTGCCAAGATTGAGGACATGCCCATAACACAGCCTCAGGAAGTCCTGATGACATGTTCCCAACGTGGTTGGTGTTTAATTTTATTAGAGTACAATTTATACAGAAAGCATTATAATTTCAAGGATTTGTGTCTTGTTTGAGAAATTATTTCTTAGCTCAAAGTCGTAAATATACTATATTTTCTTCTAAATATTTTGAAATGTTACTTCTATATATATGTTACTACCTATATTTAGGTTTTTGGTTCAACTGGAGTGAATCAATCAACGGACTGAATATTTATTACATTACTATGAAGTTAAAATTCATTTTTTTCCTCTTCCATCATTTCTAGCAGTGATCTGCTATTGCAACTTTATTATACAGGTATGTGCATGCATACACATAAACGTGCATATATACACATATATATGCATATAGATATATATTACACAGGCTTTTATATAGAGTATTTTGTTCATTTTTTTAAACCTGTGCTAATATTGAACTCTCAATATAATTTTATAAGAACACTTTCAGCTTGATAAGTCACGTTTCCCTATTCAAGATTTCCTCAGTTATTTGTGGGTTTTTCTCTTATGATATTTAGGAAAAAATCTATAAAGGTGAAAAAATATCTTGAATTTATCTGTATTTGCACAGATTTTGCAGCTTAAACTAGGAGAAAAATAACTTTTTTAAGTAATGAGCTTGCCTATCTAATTCATTCTATTCCTTAATATGTTTTGATATTTTTATTATTATTTTCTGCATGAAAGTATATGATGTCTTTTGTGAAATGTCTGCTAAGGTATCATAAAGGTTTTTAAGCTATTTTAAACAATTGACCTCAGGTTTAACTGCATGTGACAGAAAAATCAAAGTGATGTTTTAAACAAGATACAAATGCATTTCTTTCACATGTATAATAAATCTGGAGATACATGTTATAGAATTTAGTTCTAGTTATCACAATATATTATTCTCATGGTCCAAGATGACTGCTAGAGCTCCAGCCTTTAGGTTCACATTCCAGCCAGCAGAAGGGAGGCCAAGTTCAAGAAAAATAAACTTCCCTTTCACATCACTGCTCAAAAATGGCACAGACACTTCTGAGTATGTCTTATTATAAAAGAACTTGGTTAAAGGTGGTTGGGAAATATAATCTTAATACAGAAAGCCACATGACTAACTAAAAATTATGCATTCTGTTACTAAAGAAAAAAGGAAAAATAGTAGAAAGCCAACAGTTTCTGCCCCTTGATTATTTATTTAATTAAATTACCTAAATGTTGGAGAACTATTACACTCTAGAAACAGCAACAAGCTAGTAACTGCTGGAAACGGATCTGTAAATTCCAGCTTCCATTACTCCATATCTAGGTAACTGGGCTGCCAGTGCAATATGCACCAATCCCCAGAGCTCCTCAGCAAAATTAAACAACTTACTTGATAACACATACTTGAGTGACTGCTTTCTCTTCCCTGTATCACTTCTGTTCTCTCCTACCATCTCCCAAATAAAGTGTACTCTCTCTCCCTAAATGTATATATATATATATGTGTGTATGTGTGTTTATGTACATACATATATACCAACTATTTAGAATATATATATTCAGACAGATAATTATATATATATTCATATTTATACATATAATTCTATAACAGATACATATAAATTAAATATATATTATAAAAATCATATAACAGTATTTTTATGGAAAAATAATCTTTAAAACTTTAATAAAAATGAAGAGCAAACTTTCAGGATCATTAGTAAGTATTTTGCATCATACAGAAGATTTAAAGAAACCTTTTTTCTGTACTTTCAGTTCATATCTTTTCAGAGTCATTATTATTTTTACATAGGTCAGGTATAGACCCATCTCAGTGGATTCCTAGAGGATAATTAGTTTCTTAGTAAAGTACTCAAAACAAAAGGACATTGACACCCAGAGAGGATTTCAGCAATCATGGTCAGAGTGATGCTGATGATTTACAGCAAAGAAAATTCTGCTCATTAATGTACTCAGAGCAAAAAACAACTGTCTTTTAACATGGGCATGCTTGGTAGCTCGCTGGCTTCTCCTGTGGCTTTGTTAAACACAGGAATCTTAAATGGGCTTATTGACTTTTTCCAATCCACATCACCATACCTCTCTTCTAAATAGCTGGTAGTAGAGACTGTTGCATTCCATTGTTAGCAACACTTGCTAAAATCAGTAATAGAACAGTGGGAGTAAAATCACAGAGGGGTATAAAAGCTAGCACACTAAAATATTAAAGTCCAACTGTGAAAAGCTTTCCATGATATTTTTTTCCATATCAAAATGTGTTTTAAACACTTTTTGAGTATTATTATAATTAATTATAGTAGCTTTGTAAGCAGTTCCTTTTGTAAGAGAAAAACCTACCATCACTTAGAGGTTACTAGTTTTTGACATTGAGCTCTTAAGTGGATAATTATATTTATTGAGAGGTGATGCTCACTTGACCACTTGGTGTTTTGTTTTGGGCCAAGGGGAAATAAGGCAGGTGAAGTGTTTTTATTTACAATGTAACAGATATTCCTATTGTGACTCCATTTCTCAGGCATAGTTTGTTAACTAAATGGTTCCCCCCCACCCCCCACCCCCGGCCCCGGAAACTGAAATGTTCCTCTCTTCCCTGTACTTGGGAAATTAAAAGCTTCTACCTTAGAGAAGTGAGTGATACATTATCCACTCGCTCTAAATTGAACCCATTTGGAGCTATTTGCATCTTGTAGAAACCTACAGCTGAGTGCTCTGCTTAGAGGTGTAATGAGTGGTTGTCACAACACACTAGAGGTGGCCCCATAACAAAATGATCCCCTGTCAATCCCCTCACAGGAAACAGTTTGGCAACCTGTAATTCCGCCCCAGTATTAACATCCTGCCTGGGTTTTGTTAAATGGCACTTTCTAGGAAGTAGATCTGGGGAACTTATGTTTAATAATGTTTTAAGAGGAATATTTGATAGAAGTTTTAGAAAGCATCACATGGGGTTAACGGTGATTTGTCATTTGTTTCTAATTAAAGGGGCTAATCTCTTATCACTGAAGCAGTCCTTTTTTTATACTAAAGGCACAGATGTGAATGGAAACATATTAATGAGATGTCATACTACATAGTCATTTAGTGTTTTGTTTAACTTAAACATAGCAGAAAATGTGTGTCTAAGTAGACGCATGTAATGACATCCTGATAGAATTATAATTTTCTGCATTTGCATAATCTTCAGTAAAATTCACACTAGGTTCACCTTGCATTGCTAATTTCATTTCCCAAATCTGCATTTTTAGAAAATTAAAGAAAAGTCAGACCCAAAGTATTATGGGAAGAGAAAGGATTTATTGTTAGTTCCTTCACATTAAAGCTGGAATTGTAATTTAAATATTTGAGTGCCAGGTGTTCTAAAAAGTGACAGGAACCATTCACACTGACAGAAAGTTTTGCATTTTCTGAAGCTATTTAAAATACTAGAGGCTAAATCCTTTTAATAGCTTAGCAGGTCTTTGGTCCAAGATACAGCTGAACTGTGACTTGTGGGCCTGAAAAATCATGTTTGATCAGGTGTCCTGGTGTGCCCAGTTCCAGGACTCCATGAGCTATAACTTGCAAGAGTCAGTCAGGTAATTGGGCAATGAAGGAACCAGCATGAGCAGCTCTATTTAACCGCCCCCTGACGAGTGCCACATGACTCTCCATTAGCCCAGCAAGACAACTCTGGATGCAGGTTAAAACCAGGTGATCTCAAAATAGTTTGGGGATGTGGAAAGACAACGAAATTAAACATCTACCACAGATTATTAGTGTGGTTGCTAGTAGGAAAGCCTAATTATTCCAAGGGCTGGTTAAAAGGTATTTAAAAAAATACCTTCCTAAACTCTGTCTATGGAATATTGTGCTTCCAAGATCTCATTCATTTAATTAAAAAACTATTTTTTTGAACATTACAATGAGCTAGACATTGCTAGGGACAAACTGAGGAGTGTTCATGCTCTCACACATGACAAAAACACATTTTTTTACATGCATAAGTTATTTTGTACTAATACAAATGTTCACAAATCCTGTTGTTCCTTGAATTGCCCTTAAGCTCACACCTAGGGTCTAAACATCACAGCAGCTTTCATGGTCTCACTTGGCTGCACACTGGCACTTACTCATGCCCTGTTAGACACAAAATAACCTGCTAGATTAAAGGGATATGGATTTTACAGTTTTACAATGCAAGCTATACAGAAAGTGTTGATTACAGTTAGTCGACTTTATGATAAACTGTGATAGCCAACAAAGATAATTTCAGTATTCAAATAAACATTTCTCAAGTTTCTTTGTACAGCAACAATACATATTTTTCTTTTTTTCTTTTCTTTTTTTTTTTTTTTTGAGACGGAGTTTCGCTCTTGTTACCCAGACTGCAGTGCAATGGCGCGATCTCGGCTCACCGCAACCTCCGCCTCCTGGGTTCAGGCAATTCTCCTGCCTCAGCCTCCTAAGTAGCTGGGATTACAGGCACGCGCCACCATGCCCAGCTAATTTTTTGTATTTTTCGTAGAGACGGGGTTTCACCATGTTGACCAGGATGGTCTCGATCTCTTGACCTCGTGATCCACCCGCCTCGGCCTCCCAAAGTGCTGGGATTACAGGCTTGAGCCACCGTGCCTGGCAACAATACATATTAATAGAATATTTATGTCAAGGTATAAACCTTTGGACTATGTCATAAGAGATCCCAATTCAAAAGTTTTGAATTCAGGCTGGAATTCAGCATTTTTCAGTCACCAAAGATTATTATGAGTTAGTAGGAGATCAACCTTGAAATGCCCTGGTTTGGTTGTCAACTTTTGTGTTAAGATGTAGACTTTGATGTAGACTCACTGTAAATTATATGAATAATTATCAACAAGGATGGTTTGTTATTTATATATACAGATTGTGAGCTAGAATACTTTCTTTTTTTATCTGTTTAATACTTTATTAAGGATCACATTTATATCTGTAATTTTCAGAAGGCAGACAACTTTTGGCCATGTTGTTGCCTAATAAACAAGCCTAGCACACATGCTATTGATATGAGTGAGGAAAAGGAAGTGCTGGGAGAAGGGAGGGTCCCTAGCTAAGGCTCCACCCCCGTGCCTGTTCCCGGGGACTTAGATGACGACTCAAATGTTGCATTTTCCAACACCACCCTGGCCCGCCATGCCCCCATCCTGTGCCTGTAAAAACCTAGAGACCCCAGCCGGCAGAGACGCAGGTCGCTGGATGTCAAGCGAAACACACGGGCAGAGCAAACCAGCTGCTGGACGTCGAGAGGAACATACCAGAAGGACACACAAGAGGATAAATGTCTAGAGAAACAGGCTGGTGTAAGAACACACTGGTAGACACCAGCAGGTGCCAGGAGGCCATCCACCAGGGGTACAAAGTGGAGTTCCGCCAAGGGTGGACCGAGGAGAGCTCAGCGGCTGAGCGGCCTGACTCCAGGGAAAACCACCTTCCCACTCCATTCATCTTCTGGCTTGGCTCCCCATCTATCTGCTGAGAGTTGCTTCCACTCAAGAAAAGCTTGCACTCATTCTCCAAACCCACTTGGGATCCGATTTTTCTGGTACAGTAAGGCAAGAATCCAGAATACAGGAAAGCCCTCTGTCCTCGCAATAAGGCAGAGGGTCTAATGGAGCTGGTTAACACAAGCCACCAATGGATGGCTAAACTGAAAGAGTACACTGTAACACATAGTCCACTGGGGCTTCAGCTGTAAACACTGTGCTGCCATGCTTGGGGTCAAGCCCCACAGCCGGCCCCTCTGCATGCTCCCTCTAGAGACTTGAGCAGCAAGGCACCAAAGCCGCACACCACTGCCTCATCCCACGCCCTGGAAGAGGAGGAATAAGGGAACTTTGCCAATTTCACTACCTCTATGGGACAAAGGTGCTTTCCAGAAAATAATTAACTTGAAAAGCAAAAGCAATGTTTTGTGACTGACAAATGTTACAGATTTTCTTTATCCCTATATATTTATTTATTTAGTCTTTAAATTTTTAATAAAAGCCAATTATATCTTAGGTACATTTGTGGAAACATTATATTTTTAAATTTTTTTAATTTTTTTTTAGTTAAAACAGTTATTGAGATAATTAATTCACAGATAGTTGTACAAAATTACACAGCAAGTTTCTGAGTACACTTTATTCAATTTCCCCCAATGGTAACATCTTACAAAATCATATTAATACATGACAACCAGAATATTGCTATTGGTATAATCCACTGGTTTTATTCAGATTTCCTCAGTTTCATTTGTATTCATTCATATGTGTCACAGTATTTTTTATTAGCATCATATTGTTTTGGTTTCATTTTTTGCTTTTGTTTTTTTCCTACTTTTCTCCCTTCTTTATTAAAATTAGAGAAGAGTATATAAACTAAGTTAGCTAACATATGAGTACCCACTATCCAGGTATAATAACAAGGTGAAATTCTTAAGTGTATATCTTAGGTATCCATTCTTCTTCCTTTCCCATCAGAAGTATGCTTCACTTCATATTTAACATTTTTAATACTTTACTACATACACAGTTAGAAATAAAAAATATTTGTCAAGATTTTACTGGTATCCAACTCTAAATAAATCGTATAATAAAATACATTCACTTTACATTTTCCTTGTTTTCACTCAACTTTATGTTTGATATTTATCCATTTCAATCTTTGTAACTTTAAATCATACTTTTTAGTTGCTCTCTAATATTCTGTAGGTAAGCATAACTTACTGTATTTGCTTTGGGTTGAACAGTGAGGTTATTTACATGATTACAACTGAGTTGTCAATGGATATTCTTGATGTGGGAGAGTTACCTTGGGATGTGTAACTAGATGTATTCTTGTCAGATAATAGGATAGATGCATCTGCAACTTCCCTAAATATTGGTGAATAGTTCTCTACATGGCGTACATTTACACTCAATAGAAATGTGCTAGTTACTATTTTTCCTCATTATTAGCACTGTCTGATTTTTAAATCCATTGTCAACTTGGTGAGCTGAGTACTTATGTATTAGAAAATGACAATTCCCATATTTATAAAATGAAGAAAATAATAATACCCACCTCAGAAGCTGTGGTCAGATTTAAATGTGATAAGCCACAGAAAAGCACTTAGCATAGTATCTACCACCCAATAAATTCAAGTGTTTCACCCCAAAATGTGAAAAGCACAGTGTTCCGATTTTAAATGGGATTGACCAAGATGTCTTCTTAGGTAAAATTATTGATGGTGCTTGATTACAACTTCTTTCATTTGGGGTAGATGGTTTAGCATGACAGCAGGTTTATAAAATATGACACTGTGTTCTCTGATCAAAAAACAAACAAACAAACAAACAAAAAAACAGTACTCCTCTTAGCCCCCGTAAATACTATGACTGAGTCCTGTGTCCTAGTCCTACCTTAAAAGGCATAAGACCTTCAGGATAATGAAAATGCAAAAACCCTGGGAGCAACTGGAAGCGAGGTGGTGCTCTAATGGAATACAGTAAGCAAATGGTTGGAAAGACCAGTTAAGATGTTTTCATGAGATTCTAGAATTTCCCATTTCCTACGAACAGGCCTAGGTCTCAATTTCTGAGGGCAAATTAGTTTATAGCTACAATCACATGTATGGCTATGCAGAATTGACTTCATCACCCTTAGCAGAGTAGATGTCCGTTGAAGAGAGAAACTAACTTTTAGCAGAATGACTGTCTGACTGTAAAGATGAGATTGGTGACCAGGGTCTGACTATTTGATTGTGGCTCAAACTGTCAAAATGATTAGGAGTCTAGGATACATTTTGCTAAAAAAAATTAGATGACTTCCTCAGAAAATGTTTACCTAAAATAATGAGCAAAAATTTGTGCAGGTGGGTCTGATACCTGCTGTTAAGAGAAAGACTTCTAGAATCAGAAAGACTTGCCATCTACAACTATGTGATCCTGGAAAAGTTATGTAATCTCCTTTTTCAGTTTTTTTAGCCTTAAAAGTATAACATGAGTTTATTATGGAGACTAAGTAAAACATTCTATCAAAGCAAAAGCATGCACAACAAATTTTGACATATCTGCTAAAAAATTATCTCTGAAGGAGAACATTTACACCGTACCAGAATTTGGATGAAAATTTGGTAAGTCTATGTTGACTTGAAAATGACAAAAACCAGAAGAGAAACCAACTAAACCATACGAGAGTTCAGACAGATTCTAATGCATCTGAAAGGTAAGGTATGGCAGAATCGATGAAGTGGAATTTTATGAACTCAGAATGGAAAGGCCTCAGAAAAGAATGAGATAAGAGAAAGTGTCCGACCAACTCTCTGCTCTTGCCCAAGTACACACATTAAGAGATGATCATTTGGGTTTCTGTAAGGATACCAAAAGCACACACCTCTGGGACTCAAAACACACTTTACAAAAGGAGATATTTCTGGAGATCTGAGTACAGTTGAAGGAATCTACAAAGCATGAGGGAACATAAACTGAGGGAGTGCTGCAAGACAGAAATCATTGCTAGGTTGGAAGAGGCAAACGAGGGACTAGTGTTTCGAGAACTTGGGGAGAACTAGAGCATTGGCCAGAAAAGTCTGATGGAAACTTTAGCTGAATAACTGTTCTCCAAATTTCATGTGTATGAAAATCATGTTGGGGTATTGTTAAATGGCAGATTCTGGTTCTGTTACTTTGTGATGGGACCCACATTCTGCAGTTCCAACAAGATCTTAGGTAATTTCAAAGCTATCTCTCTTTGAACCACTCTGTTAGAAGAAAGGTCATAGAGAAACTCAATCGCTCCCAGATCCAGGACATTCAAGCAGAGACTCTTCTAGGAAAGAAATACCCTACAGTTTCCTTGTAAATTGGATTCACAATAGATGAAATTCAAAGTCCCTTTCCTTTACATACTACCATATAGTAAGACTCATTAAATCAAAACTAAAATTATATTTAGAAAAATAAACAGAATATAAAGAAAAACATGGTTTCAAACACGGTCTTAAGAAATATTGCCAGGCCAGGCGCAGTGGCTCACGCCTGTAATCCCAGCACTTTGGGAGGCCGAGGCGGGTGGATCACGAGGTCATGAGATCGAGACCAACCTGGTCAACATGGTGAAACCCCGTCTCTACTAAAAATACAAAAAATTAGCTGGGCGTGCCTGTAATCCCAGCTACTCAGGAGGCTGAGGCAGGAGAATTGCCTGAACCCAGGAGGCGGAGGTTGTGGTGAGCAGAGATTGCGCCGTTGCACTCCAGCCTGGGTAACAAGAGCGAAACTCCGTCTCAAAAAAAAAAAAAAAAGAAACATTGCCAATATAAAAATATTTCATCTTCAAGTCTCAGTACAATTAGGCTTACAGAAAGAATGGAAAATGTGCACATCAAAATACTGTAGTACCTATTTCTGGGTAATAGAATACATGTGGTTTTCATTTTTGTCTTCTTTACATCTATTTTTTCATTGTTTTTATAATCACTATATAACAAAAACAATGAAATTATAAAAATGGAAAATACAAAGTATTTGATCATATTTAAATTCAAAAGTAGCATTCTGTATATAGTTCTGTAAGTCAATAGATAGTTCTAATATTGCAAGGAAATATTTAAAATAACAAGTCATGTCACTCACATGGGAAAAGCCTTCAGAGTGTCACAGTCACAGTAAAATAAACTTTTGTATTGTAAATAAATCATCAAATTTGATATTGAAAGCTTCTATATTGCTTCCTAGAGCTGTTGATAAAACAGTGCAAAAAAAAAAAAGAGTACTTTGGAGAAAACGAGCTGTTGGAGAAACAAACATAATATGTCACTAAATACAGGTGATTCTTTACCTTGTCTGGAAAACCTGGCTATTATATTCACAGGATGGAGGAGAAAAAATATCATCAACTATTAAAACAGGCCAAAGAAATAGCCCTTGTATCCCCAGCTGTGGAACTGTCCTGAGATTCCTTATTTGGCTCTCTACTCTTTCCATTTTTTCGTTCAAATAAGTCAGCAATTTTTATTGCTTACAGCTGAGTTCCAGAACTCCAGTTTCTGCTTTAGCATCACTTCTAAGTTGCCCTACAGTTACAAGAACTTTGATAAGTTTCTCTTGTTATGCCTTCTGTTGAAAAATAAAGCAGGGAGGGGCAAAGATAATTTTTAATATCCGCAAAGAATGATGCAAATATGCCTACTGGTTTCCTATATTTTATATGGGGAAATAAGCATGAGATGAAATTTGAATAAATAAGCAATGATCAGAATGGCATCAGCCTTCTCAGTGGAAATATCTTCCAAGTCCAGAGGAAAAAAAGGTTTTAAACATAAGATCTTGTATACAGTCAATGTAACATTAGATGATAGAGCAAGAGAGAGACATTTCCAGAAATGCAATGATTTAGAAAACTTCCCTATGCATGCTGTACCAGAAATAAATTCTAAAGGTGACATTCCAGGGATATTATTTAATTTGAAATAGAAGATATAGAGCAAAAGAAAAAAGTTTAAGAAAAAATAAATAAAACCAAAAGAGTAAATGCTTAGCTATGACTAATTTTTTTGATACACAATGATAAAGTAATGATTTTTCTAAAAGTAAAACCCTTTTTGAATTAAATATAAGTGATAGTAAAAGGGGGAAGACAAATGAAAATATGTTAATGAGATTCTTAAATTTGGGAAGGAAGAAAATTGAAGAAAAGACAGTGAATAATCTAATGTTACTCAGTTCTTTGTTACTTCTCTTGAGCACTAGATTGGAAGTTCAATTTATGACAATATTAAGAAGAAAAATTAGGACAAGAAAAAGGCAAAAAAAGGCATCATTTGAAAAACTGACATTTCTAAGTGATATGATGATTTTTCTCTATAATATGAGGTAATTAACAGAAAACAACTAGAAAGAATAAGGAAGTTCGAGAAGATACCTGATACCAGATAACACAAAAATTGGTAGCTTTCTTATACATCAAGAATGTATACACATAAAATGTTTAAGAAAATGTTGGGTCCATATACAAACAAACCCCAATAGCTAAGGATATAAAAATACGCAAATTATATATCAAAATAACTACAAAGTATCTTCAAAGATGTAAAGAAGACCAGAATAAATGAGGAAAGTACATTATGTTTCTAGATAAGAAAATTCAGTACTTTTGTATGTCAATTCTCACTAATCTTACTAATCTAAAATATGTATGTAGTGTTCTAGTTGAAATAGTCAGAGAATTCTTCAGTCTAAAATTTTGACTGAAGGTTCTATAGAAAATATAAAACAGTAATAGTTAATGACAATATTATGTTTGTTTATTAAACACATATGTGATACGTATTAGTGCCTAGTCTTATTCTAAGTGATTAATAAATGCTAAGTCTTTTCATCCTAATAATAATAGAATTATGAAGTTAGAATTACTTCCCATCATTTTAGGCATTATACACACATAGAGTAAAAAGTTATATGGTATTTTGTAAAAAGCTATATGATATTCTGTAACACCAGGTGTTTCTGGTGGTCTTTGGCAAGTTGATGGTAGACACCTAGACATCGCATTTCCAGGAGGCCCTTGATGCCAGTTAATGCCTAGTTGGATTTTATTAGCCACAGAACAGAGCTAATCCGTTATAATCATTTCATAACAACTGATCTTTACCCAGATGTAGACATTTCATATGTCTCTACCTCAATTGCCTGTTCACTACAATACATTAAGAAATAGCACGATGACACTGCAATTGGTATTTCTTAAACCAAATGTATCAGTTCATAATAAATTTAGTTCCTCTTATTAAGCTCTAAATTTTCTTACATTTTATTCCCAAATCTCCAGGATCTCAGATGTTTGATGATTGGTTTCTATTTTGTGCTATTTCCTAAATTCTGCAGAGGAAGGTAGTATTTTTACTGATTATTAGTCAAGAAGAAATTGCAGGCTATGACAGCATGGTGTCATAGAAATATTTTTTTTCTCTTTTTTTTTTTTAAGAAAAAGCTTAGCATTTATACCTATGAGTATTCCAACTTGAAGTAATAATAGGATGAGAGTTGGAGCCAACCATAGTGTTTCTCTGCCTTTCTCCCCTTCATCCGGTATAGAAGAACTCTAGAAGTTCTAATTGCCTCTAAATTAATTGGTTGACTTTTCACAGGAATCTTGTATGTACATGGCCTAGGAATTAGGTTTTTCTGCCAGCATGTGGAATGCAATTGTTTTGCCTTTTTTCTTCTTTAACTCATTGTGATTTTGCCCATTAATTGCCAATAACTAAAGGGATTGCACCGATTCCTACAACGGTTTCTGCTGAGATGTGAAGAAGCCAAGTGGAGGTTGTTATTACCTAAAGCCAGAATCATGCCATGGTAGATATTTTCTCTAGCCTAGGCCTGGAAGAGATCGTTGCAATCACCAGCATGGGTGCTGCCCACAGTGATACTATGTCCACCGCCTCTGTTTCAGTCATTTGCCATTGCCAAGCTTGCTTCAGACTCTATCACTTCCACCAGTGCTGAGATACTGATGAAGTGTTCTCAGTGTCTATGAAAATCACAGAGAAATAAGTTTCATTCATTTATTGTACCCTCTCCTCCAAGAGCCATGGATAGGCCAGCAGAGATAGGTGAGGCCCACATCATTGTTCTGCTCTATTCATTGTTCAGTCCTCACTGACAGAATCATTGTTTTTGAGTCATCCCTATTCTCTTTTCCCTTAGGATGTCCTCTGTCTCCATACTCATATCTCAGCTTATCCAAATTCACTTTTAATGAGCGCATTTGACCTGGGTTTCAGATAAATGTAGATATCCTTGAATTCTAAAATGACATTATATGCAACCTGAATCCTCCAATGAAAACAAGGAGGAAAAAAAAAGGAATTTTGAAAATGACTGTGTTCTGTCTTATATTTCAGAAACTTACCTCAAAATAAGTCCTAACAACAACAACAAAAAAGAAACATATATACACATACCAGTATCAAGCGGGAAGTTCTTTTAAAAAGTGATAATTGTACATATTCCAGGTTGATAGCAAAATTTACAAAATGGCAAGAAAGGAACAAGGCGTTCTGACAGTAGCTAGCTGCACAGTGCTGGTGTCTGCAGTGCCAGTAGCTCCGTGCAGCAGATCCCTGGGAAAGAGAATGGTGAGGTCTAATGTTAGCAACAGTGGAGCAGCCCCCTGGGGAAGGTCTGTAAGGATAACACAATAATAACTGCAGGGTGTACACCAGAGGTTACGTAGCTGTTAGTTGCATTTGAAAAATCAATTAGATAGGCCATAGTGAAGTTTAAACTGGAAAAAGAGTTGCTTGATATTTTAGTAGATAAACTCACTAGGAAACATGAAGTTGAGGACTTCAGGGAAAAATGCTAGTAAGGATTCTGTAGAGGAACTGAAGCAAATGTTAAGAGAAAGATATTTATCGTGTATGTAAGACAAGCTTTAAGGAATACTGCTTTTAAAAATAGTAAAAATTATGGACTAGGGATTAGATGAAGACATGGAAAGAAACAATTTTCTTTCTCTGAGGGCATTACCTGGTTTTCAGATACCCATTGCTAGAATGAGAATTTCTTCCATGTGGGCCCTGAGAGAGGTCCAAGAAGTGGTTGTGAGGATAGCTGCCAAACAGTAGCCTGCCTTCTGAAAAGCATGCCAATCAATGGCATTGGAGTCAGGAAATGAGGAACTGACTTACAGCTCTTGTTGCCTTGAGTTCCTATTTCTTCATCTATAATGAAATGAACATGTAACTTTAGGGTTTGTTTTGAGAATAAACAAGGCACCTAAAATTATGAAATCATCTAGCACTGATTTTTATTTGAAAACAACCATGCATTAAAAAAGTGGATTTTTAATTATTAATAATTTTATTTTCCCGTTATTATTAAAAAAATGAAACTCTTAAGGAAGTTGAAAGCATAGTACAACAGACGTTTATAAACTCTTCAACAAATTTATTCAATTGTTATCATCTTGCCATATCAACCTCCCCTCAGTCTCTTGCTTCATCCTAAAACACCTGAACATGTATTGCCTAAGAACAAGAATATCTTCTATATAACCACATACACTAAAATATTTAGGAAATTTAACACTGATCCAATTCTGCTATATGATATGCATTCCACTATCAGCTTCCCCCCAATTATTGCAATAATGTCCTCTGTAACTGTTTTGTGTTTCTTTGTGTTTTCATTTTGCTTTTTATCAGGATTCAACCAAGGGTCACACATTGCAGGTATTGGTTCTCCAGTATTTTAAAATTAATAAAAGCTATTTTAAGACTACAAGATCTCTGGATTTGGATCTCATTAGATTGTTTCCTCATGTTTACAGTGTAGTTGAACATTTTTGGCTGAGCTACTACTCAGATGATGTGTTTTCAGTCCATCAATGAAGAGAATCAATGTCAGTTGGTACCATTACTGGGGAGGTTGAATGACTGTTTAATTAACATGGTATCTGCCTGATTTTCCAATTACAAAGATGCCTTTTTCCTTTTGTGAAGAATAAGCAATCCATGGTGGTGCTAACACACTGTTTTATAAGGTTATCACAGAGTTCTTTAAAAGATCATTTTTAAAGTCTTGGGATCTCAGATATGTATGTGCAGTTTCCTTCTTAACTCTGTAGACTGAGGTTTCTTAAAATACTCCAGACAAGAAGCATGCTAGTTTAAATATAATATCTCTATGTTCATTGGCATTTCTCTAGTCCAGTAAACAATCCTATAACCCCAAACTGTACTTTGGTTTCATTTTGTTTTGTTTCTCTTGACGTGTGTAGGAACATCCTAGAAATGTCAAGGAAGCCTCCTGAATGGAGGTATTAGAAACTGTAATAAAAGTAGCTTCTGCATATAGGGTAACATTTTCAAGATCTCTCTTTCTAAGAAAAATACATTTGTGAGTTCTTGAATATTTATTTTCAACAATGATTCAAAGTGCTTGCGGTGGAGATTAAGGAAGCTGGCAGCTGCAGTCCTATGTCAAATTCCTTTGGGACAGGTAATGCTGTGCTTTTGACAGAAACACAACTTTCCCAGCTTCACCTTCTTCAGTTACATGAGACTGGAGCCTGTTTTATATTTCTGTGACTGACTAGAGGTTCTGCTACTGTCAACACTATACCCTCTCAGACACACACACACACACACACACACACACACACAAACACACACGCACATGTACACACACATAATCATTAGAAAATAAGGCAATTACGTCCTTTCCACATTCTGGTAAACTTTTATTTTTTCTGGTCAATGTTAGCATCCTACAACTCTGCCTCAGTCTTTGTTCAAAAACTCATCCTCAACAAATTCTGCCTGTCATTAGTGATTTGCCAAGAGCTTCCATCTCTTTTTCCTTCTTGTCACTGCTCAATCAAGCAAACTAACAGTGACTCGAATGCACATCCCAAAAAGTTACGTTAATTTTATATTTGAAATGACAGAATACTTCTTATTCATCAGTAGATTAATGAACAGATAAATCTTTGCTTTAGAAAATACCTCTCAAATTGATCTCTACAGCTCCAAGGCCAACACTAATTTTTTCAAGCTTCCATAATACCTCACTTGAACTACAGCAATCTGCTTCTATAGTCTCTTCTCCAATTAATTCCCCATATTGCACAAGACTACCTTTTTGAAATCACATCTAAGTGTCTAAAATCCATTTCTCTTTACCCACCTTAAAGTACTTTAATGGACTTCCATTTCTTTTGAAATAAAAATAGAAATGAAACTCTTCAATATGGCCTGAAATTTCCAGCATGCTAGAATCCTACCTACCCTCCCTAGCTTTATCTCATATTATCAGTCCCATTACCTTCCCTTCTTTGAGTTTCTTCAATAGGTCTTGCTGTCTCTACTACAGGGGTTTTTACACATGTTGTTTCTTCTTTGAGAATGCACCTCATTCCCACCTGCCTCTTACTGTTGCCTGAGCAAATGATCTCTAAAGTTGTTTATTTTTTAATGAATACATATCCAATAATTTAATTGATTAATTAAAGAGGAAATTAGATATTATAACTGATTAAAAAGAAATTTCAAAGAAGGCATTATATACATAAAAAGATATATACATACAAACATAATACAAAGGATTCAAAAATGCATTATATGCATATATACACGTATGTATCACATATGAAAAGAGAGAGGAAGAACAAGTGCCAATGAAAAATGCTGAAATAAATTTATAAATAGATTTTAAACTGATCAATATCCACAAGGTATTGATTGGGTATCTACAGGGCAACAATCAGTTGTATTCCACTAGACAAAATCTGTTTGCATTTTTATGGACAAGAATCCTTTGTATTATTATTTGTTTTCTACAATCCACTAAATTGTAAAATGATTCAGACACAATGGAAGGTCAGATGGTCTGGAGTGGTGCATTCATCATGACATCTAGTGATCTTTTGTGCCTATTTCAAACTCTTTCACAATCTTAACTGACCAAGTTCCCCTTCATGATCATAAAAATCTCAAAGATTAACCCATGAGGTAATAAGCTTAAGATACTGAAATTACTACAGCCATAAATTATCTCTGGAAGTTTTCGAAATGGCTCTCAGAATCTTTTTCTTTTAAAAGCTTGTATAACTTTTTTTCCCAACACAAAGAAATGAAGTCTAGAAAACCACCAGATTTAAGCAACCATAACTGTAAATGCTCTTTACAAGCCTTAAAAAGTTTGAAGATTTTTGGTCCAGAGACCAAAAACACAACAACAAAAAATGACAACAATGTCTTTATGACAAGATGACTATTTTTACTTGGAAAAACAAACAAATAAAAACCTCAGCACAAACCAAGTTTTTTCTTAGTCTCTATGGCTGTTAGAATACTTCAGACACTTATAATTATTTTTAGTCAAAGTAACTTCCTTTTTTTTTTTTAATTTTTCTGAGACAGAGTTTCACTCTTGTTGCACAGGCTGGAGTGCAATGGCTTGATCTCGGCTCACTGCAACATTTGCCTCCTGGGTTCAAGCCATTCTCCTGCCTCAGCCTCCCAAGTAACTGGGATAACAGGAATGTGCCACTATGCCCAGCTAATTTTGTATTTTTAGTAGAGATGGGGTTTCTCAATGTTGGTCAGGCTGGTCTCGAACTCCCAACCTTAGGTGATTGGCCTGCCTCGGACTCATAAAGTGCTGGAATTAAAGGTGTGAGACATCACACCTAGCGTAACTTTGATTTCACAGAGTAATTAGGGCTTGGATACCCAAGACCTTCCTAGTAACTATAGCATGGGAGCAACCTAGCAGAACTCACCGGCACACACATCATATCTTTCTGCAGCTGCACACATCTAGCTCTCACCTTCTTAATGTGTCAAATATGAGCAGTTTTATTATCATGACACTTAAAATATGCTTAGAGATCAATGTTTTCATATTCTACTTACTTAAAACTTATTTGAGTATTTAGGTAATTTAGTTAAAAAAATAGACTCAGTAAATCTACTTAAGCAGATGTATATGAACAGAAGTATTTGCAGTTCACTGAAAGCAAAGCAATGAAATTATCTCTGTTACTAATGTTATTATGTGTGCAAACGCCATAAACTGAGTTAGAGTACCTGATACAACCTTAAAGCCAATGTCATTGATTAGATCTTGCTCAAGTTTGGCCTCTAGCAAAAAAAATTGCTTAGGATCATATTCTTGTCTTACCACTTAGCTTAAAGGAAATGTTACCTAGGTTTTCTAATCTTTCATTTGCATTTTTTTTTTTTTTTAGATGGAGTCTCACTCTGTCACCCTGGCTGGAGGGCAGTGGCCCAATCTTGGCTCACAGCAACCTCCATCTCCCGGGTTCAGGCAATTCTCTGCCTCAGCTCCCCGAGTAGCTGGGACTACAGGCACATAACACCATGCTCAGCTGATTTTTGTATTTTTAGTAGAGACAGGGTTTCACCATCTTGGCCAGGCTGGTCTTGAATGCCTAACTAGTGATCCACCTGCCTCAGCCTCCCAAAGTGCTGGGATTACAGTCATGAGCCACCGTGCCCGGCCCACTGGCATTATTAAACTAGTTAATTTTGTAAAATAACTTAGAATAATATTTGGCCCATACTAAATGCCAGTATGTGCCTGACTTGGTTGGGTAAGGTAAATTTGGAAAGGATATTTATCCTTTTTTAAAAAATTAAAAATTATATATAATGTACATTATCATTGAAAAATATTTGTAAAATGCAATAGTTATATAAAGAAGAAAGTAAAAAAAATCATATATATAATCTTATCTATAATCTAAGAGAGGCATAACCACTCTCAAAGTGTCAGTATTTATTTTCTTCTACTCTGTGGCATTATTATTGATACAGACAGGCGGCAGGAAAATACTGGGTAGAAGAGGGCAAGGTCCCTGGTGAGAGCTCCACCCTCCAGCCTGGACCCGTGGCCCTAAGTGAGTACGATCCCAGTTTTCTCACCCAAATGTTACCTTTTGGCCTGCCCCGCCCCTATCCTGTGCCCATAAGGACCCCAAATCCCAGACTCAGTAGACATACACACAGAAGAGAGAAGCGACTGAACATCAATAGGAGAGGCAGCAGCTGGACATTGAAGACTATGGTCGGAAAGTTAAGTCCAGGCAGCCAGGCTCAGGGGAAGATTATCATACAGCTTCACTCCGTTTCCTGCTCCCTTTCCCGCTGAAAGCCACTTCCACTGCTCAATAACGTCCTCCACATTCACCCACCCTTCAATTCATTCATTTAACCTGATTCTTCCTGGATGCTGGACCAACTCTGGTACCAAGAGAAAAGGGTGTAAAAGGCTGTCACCCCAACCGTCCACTGAGCTGGTTAACACTTCTCTGTCCACAGACGGCAAATGCTAAAAGGGCACTGATTGTAACACATGGCCTCTGGGACTCCAAGGGTCTCCAGCAACCCCTAGATGCTGCCACTGAGCCACGCAGCGTTCTAATGCTGCCTGCGCTCAGACGCACTTGTTCTGGCCTCTGCATGCTTCCCCTCCCGCAAGTTTGAGAGCTGCTGGCTGAGTAAGGGAGCCACCCCTTCATGAGCCCCACAAAGGGGTCAAGGAAACTATTCTGTCTCATTATTATTATTTTGTTCTTTAATGGAAACCGTTGTTAGAGAATTTTATTTATTTAATAAAGCAAAGAGTTGGAGAAAAGTACTTGGTTATCTAGTAAATACTCAGTTTTTTCATTAGAGTTTCCAATATTTCAGTTGTGAAAAGCTGACTTTGCCTCTTCAGCATTCTTTAGTGCTTAAGGGCAAACAATTTGTCTTTTGATTTTTGATTTGTTACTTCACTGTTAGAATTACCTTAGCTGTATAGAGTACATACCTCTTTACAGTGGACCAAACATCGACACACACACACACACACACACACACACACACACACACGTTTTATTTGCTTTCTTATGTATTTTACAATTGTTTTATCAATATCTACAAAATAGGTCCATTAAGATTTTAATTATTGTGGTGTTGAACTTATAAATCTCAAGAATTGTGATTTATTTTACATATTTAATTTTTTAAGGTTTAGGAAAATCTGGATGCAATATTCTACTTATTAAAATATACTTGACATTTTAGATAAATTTTTAAAAAATACATTAGCCCTTTGCAAACATTTTAAGAGTTATTCTTAGAATAAATTTGTTTATTTTGAAAAGAACTTTTATGGTTGCCACAATTTTTTCCTGCTATTACCACTTCACTAGTTATTGTTGATGTGGAGAAAAAATTTTGGAAAAAAAATATATTTTGATCATTATTTTCAGCATTTTTACTTCTTATTTACATCACATGATTTCCTGTGACCAGAATTCCCAAAGCAATGTTTAGAAACTATATTACTGTAATAAACCCATTTATTTTCACTTTTAGAGTTTCACCAATAAATATAGTATTGACTGTGAATTTCAGACAAAAGTAAATTAACCTAGTATTTCAGAGTTTTTGTGTTTTTTTTTTTTTTTTTTTTTTTTTGAGGTGGATCACTGTATTGCCCAGGGTGGAGTTGCAGTGGCATGATCTTGGCTCACTGCAACCTCTGCCTAACGGGTTCAAGCAATTCTCCTGCCTCAGCCTCCTGAGTAACAGGGATTACAGGTGTGCGCCACCATGCCCAGCTAATTTTTGTATTTTTTGGTAGAGACTGGGTTTCTCTATGTTGGTCACGCTGGTCTCGAACTCCTGACCTTGAGATCCACCTGCCTTGGCCTCCAAAAGTACTGGGATTACAGGCATGAGCCACCACACCCAGCCTCAGAGTGTTTGTTTGTTTTTTTTTTTAAACAAGAATGAGTGTTGAAGTTTAACATATTTTAAGCATATATTAATGTATTTTCTTCTCTGTGTCTGTTCATGCAGCATGTAATTAGTGATCGCTTACTTATTGAAATCCTGTTGTTCTTAGTCTACACTCACCTAGGTTGTGATGGATGATGAGAAATAAATGTTAGAAAGGAGGAATCTTTTATTGACAGTTTCATGAGTTTCCACTTTTTTTTTTTAAGGGGAAAGCATATTTCTTAATCTAATTGCACAGAGGTAAGATTCTATGCTGGGAGCATCATTTTCCAATGGTCAGACTCTCTGACTTTTGGGATATAACCAAATGTGGAAGCCTAATTGCCATAACCACAAAACCCACGAAAATAGATTTTTGGCCAGATAGTGAAGGCTTTGGTGTATAAAGTCAAAGCAAAACATTTTCACTACATTTTTCATAGAATGCTCTGGAATCCAAAAATATCAGCAGTTTTGACTCAGGAACAACAAATATGTAATTAGTTACATGAAGGCTTTAAAATACATTTAAGATCTTGCTTTTTCTATGACTGTTTCCCTATTTGTAATTTTGCAGAAAGGTAGGCTATCAAAATAGAGAATTTAAAAATAAATGAAGATAACTCATATCAATCTTTCCTTTGCCTTTTTAACCATACCTATATTTATCTATTTGATGTAACACACTTTAGTTCATATTATTTTTCAATCACTGACAGCACAAAGAAACAGCTTATATAGTAACTCAGGCAGAAATACAATGGGAGGATTCTAATTCGATTTGATGAGGAGGGGATGTTCTAATCTTAATAAATATAGTTTGGGATATGAAAGTCCTATTACTTTTTTCTTTTCTTCCCCTACTTTGTTCTCCCTAAGGCAAGAACAATTTTCCCTACTTTATGCCTAAAATATGTTTAAAACATACTTTTATAATAACCTACTTCTGCGTTTTAATGAGTAATATTTTAAATTTTATAGCAGGCATTGTCTATGCAGCTTAAAGTGTATAGTATTTTTATATCTATAAGTGAGTTTTCAAATGACATGTATACTTCTATTTAAGCAGTTTTATAATTTAAGAAATATCTTTGTTGAATTTAGAGCTAAAAGTTATTATAGATTTCATTCAGCTCAAATTTATCTGTGTTTCCACAGCAGACACACAATCAAAAATGAGGTTTCCTGCCTTGTAACCTCACTTTAGGCCTTGTAAGTATCTCGTTGATCTGTGTCCTGCCGAGTTCTAATGTAGTCCCACTGAAAACAAGTAAGGTGATATTATAGACTTGAATGCATTTGATAGTGTCCGAGGCACTATGCAAAGGTGGGTGATCACTGGTGATGACCCTTATCTCAAACAATTGGCAAGCCTGTCTCTTCTAGATATTTGAGGATGCACTCTTCTCTACTTCATCAGTGCCATTTGCTTTTGCATCATTTGCTTTTGGGAATTGGTGCCGTGATGTAGGAGGATGGGAAACACTGCCACATTGTGGCATCAACTTGATGATGGATTTTACTTCCTGAAAACTTTGAATGTGGTCAAAAACCAGTGTGCTGGAGCTTTTCAATTGTTTGGAGGATACCTTCAGACTTGATCAACTCATGATGTACATTGTACTAGTTTCAACCTTCTTAACCAGAAATGTATTTTGCAATTAAACCAATTTTTGAAAAGTTGTGAGGATTATATGACCTAATATATGTATAATGGTAGCTCAAAGAAGGCATTCAACAGAATATAGTTTTTCCCATTGTTTCCTCTAGTTTTTTTATTATTATTTTCATATGAAGTACTAAGTTTTTGATAATATTTCCTCTTTTTTCACCTGAGGAAGGCACAAGAAAAACTTCTAGGGTTTCCATTCATATAAAATTTAAAATCAGGGTATATCTTGCTATTTCATCCTATTGTCCAAGGGGTTAGAGCATCTCTTATGTGATATATTTGAAATACTCAGTTAATAAGAGCTTTTCCAAAGACATAGGGAAGTGAATGTAATATCAAATCTTTTGTTTTCCTTATTTGGTAAGCTTAATAAAGTATGCCACTGAGAAAGAAGCAGTCCCTTTGGTTGAGTTTAACTGGCCAGTTCTTCACAATTCATTATTTCTCTAACCTTAATTTAAAAAGACATCTTTTTCTCCCTTCTCCCACTGTGGTTTCTAACATTCAAAGTGAAGATGAGCATGTTTGTATCTGTGATTTGCTACAGGTGTAGAACTAGCCCAATTGTATTGTCAACAATTGCTAAGATTTTATAAAAGTTTTCAAGCTTTCTGAAATAAACTGTGTATTTGAATCTTCCAGACAGCTGCAAATTACATTAATTTTTCTCTGATTGTTATCTAGAGTGAAGTCATATTTTGGTTTAAGATTTCGGCTGTGTTTTTATTAATGACTAAAGATAGAGAAGAAGGAAGGAGTTTGAAATACTATGATTACTGTTCTCCCTTCTCCATCTGAAACACATGATGTTAGTTGCCTCAGAATTATTTTTTCAAGTAAAAGTGGCCTCTGATTTAAAAGATCTGCATTTCAATTTTTTACATCAATAAGCATTTATGTATACAATATTTTTCAAATTTCTCATCATTTCTCTATTCCTCTTAAAATTAAAAAAAATTACTAGTAACTGGAAATCAGGCACAGATATCCAGGAAATGTAATTTGGCAATAAATGCTGTTTTGAAGTACACTGCATGGTTTGTGGATAAATATTTCTTTAATGTGTGTAATTACTGGATCAGCAGAATAAATGTGGTCATGTCCTTGTAATTAATACATTGTCAAAAGTTCATTTAAGTATAATAATTTTACTGGGAAAATGCTGTCTATGTGTTTCCCGCAATAATTTGTTAAATTAAGTGCAATAAATATAAAATTACCCTTAGGAATATATTTATTTTTTTCAAGTTCTTTTTCACGAGGTGTCAAATAATGCTTTTAAGAAACCCCTGCACATATCCCCTTTACCCTAGCCCTCACCTCTTCAATTAAAACTCCTCAAGAAAGCATATAGATAGAGATGAAATACCACAATAGACTTTTCTAGACATTTAATTTTAGTTTTAGATATTATAACCTAGCATATATTAGAGATTAGGTTGACAAATATTTAGCCAGGAATTATGCAAACTGCCAAGTGGTCTTGACCTTAATATCAGATAATAGTAAAGCATAGCTCTTTCCCCTGCACTCAGCTGAACATTTATCTGCGGAGGATAGAGTCCTAGCAGCACAGAATTCTAGGCTGGAAGGGATCTTAGAGCTCACCCCATGCAAGCCCTTGATTTTAGTTTTGTCAAATTGCTCCAAGCTCTCCACAGAAGGATGCGGGGCTCTCCTAGGTGAAACAGCTGTGGGCACTCAAAGAGGACATGATAAATTAAAGGTGCTTTCTTTATAATGTTATGGCCAAAGGGCTGCAGGGATATATGGTTTACATTGCCTGACATTTTACCTGTGTTGGACATGTAGCTAGATGGTCTATAAATAAAGGGCAGAGTTTCTCAGCAGTGTTCGGAATAAAACGCAGTGTGTAATAGACGTGGCTCCAAGTGGTATGAGCTAGAAAAGACCTTAATTTCCAGGCTTTGCCCATGATGGATAAGGGATAAAATACAAAAATAAATCAGTGTGCTAGAAGGTAAAGCAGGTGCAAGAAAGAATGGACAGCTGCTAAGTCAGTAAGCATAGATTGCCAACTGTTGTCCACTTTGATAGCATCTGCATATTCTTTTTACTTTCAGTACCCTTTTTTTAAAAAAATGATATTCAAAACCTATGGCTCAAGATGAGAATTTCATATATTATTCAGCCTCAATCAATTTTTCCATGCATTTCTATAGGCCCTTGGACCAACTTACCATCCAGAATCTCGCCTGCTTTAGGGAGGGTTTACACTGCAACTAAATCCAGATCCTCCAATTTTACTGCTTCATCTTGTCCATAATAGACTGCCCAACCTCTTACTCTTCTAAAGTACTACTAGATCAAGTTTGTTTGTGCAATAGATGTTGACTGGAGACTGCTGAATTAGAAAAGAGTTATCAGAACTTACTGGTGTGAAACAAATCCTTAAAATTCAACCTTAGGCATTGCCATACTTAAAAGTGTATCTATCATTCCCCACCTTGGGAAACATATAACTGACCATATTTTTTTCTGCAGAGCTCTGGCCTCTTTCTGTGAAACTTGGGCTCTCCCTTCTCATTCAGACCTTGGAAACATCTTCTGCTTCTTCCCCTGTTACCCACTCTCTGTCTTGGGCTGCTTGTAGAAATATTCCTTTCTTATGATTATTCAGAATTATTTGGCCCTCTGTTTGTATTGCCTTCTTCCCTAACATCAAATGCAGATGGGCTTATTTTAAATGTCTAAAGAGACACTCAAAAAGTTTCCTAAACAAAAAGTCATATTACCTCATGTAAATTATACTACTGTCTAATTATTCAAAAACAACACCAATACATTATTGAACTAAATACTTTTGTTCCCTTTCTGCCACTTGGGACTTATTTGGAGAACTCCAGGAAACATATCAGGAGGGGGCAAAACCTTCACAATGCATTGGAAAAATTTAAAATCTAGTTGTGAAAAAATACAGTATGTTCATAGATATACATGTGAATACCTAGTTGGGAATCAGAAAATAACCAAGTTTTAAATTACAATCAAACAAGCATGAGCTAATTTGGTACAATCTTATTACATGAATGCTCAGAGAGGAGATAATTTAGAATTGAGAAGCTGTATTGATAGAACTTTTGGAAAAGTTTTGGTGCTTGGTCAGTATTTTCACATAGGCCAATAGGCTGTGGTCTTTTATAAATCCAGTGAAGTAGGCAGACCGACTTCAAAACTGATCAGGCTGAGCATTAGGGTTCTTTACTTGCGTAGTGGCCCTGGCAACGTGTTTATGTAGTCCCTATTTTTGCATACATGGTCACAAGCTTGCAAAAGTGAAATGTTTTAACTATAGTTGACTGAAACTCCTGCCTATTTCCCCATTGATTTCCTCTGCATTGCCCTCACCTGGTCCAGTAGTGTTAGAGTATCCATCGCCCATGTGGGGATTTATGTGTGTGTATGTGTATATATGTGCTATTTAAAAAAAAAAAAAAAAAAGCTTTGAAAGAAGTTTCCTCACATTTAACAACAGTCTTAAAAGTTACCATGCTCTTACTAACAATGAGCTGTGAGCCAGATAGTAACTTGCCTAAAGTATCTATTAAAAAGAAAAAAGAATAAATATACAAGGGGAAAATTCTAATTATTTCATCATTGTATAGAAAATGAGAATTATTTCAACAGTATATGAAGAGATGGTCAAAGAAAGTGCAAACCAAAAATGTAAGGAATAAAAGCGTAGTCTGGTGCCCCCCATAATGACATTTTGATCAATGATGTACCAAATATAGGATGGTGATCCTACATGATTATAATGGAGCTGACAAATATCTATCATCCAGGACATTGTACCATAGTACTGCAGCAGTGCAACACATTCGCTTTCTACAATTAGATACACAAATGCCGTTGTGTTACAATTGCCTACGCTATTCAGTACAGTAACATGCTATACAGGATTTAAGCCTAGGAGCAATAGGTTTTGCCATATAGCCTAAGTGTGTGGTAAGCTACAACTTCTAGGTTTGTGTAAGAACACTCTATGATGCTCCCACAATGACCAATTTACCTAAGGTGGCATTTTTCAGAATATACCCCCATCCTTAAGTGACACATGACTCTAATTTTTCAGGGTTTTGTGTTGATTACCATCTTCAATTGCTTTTTATGATAATGGCATTTGGATGTGCTTTTTTACTCTAAATATATATTTACATGTTCACAATTTTGTGTTCTTCTTCTGAAGAGAAATATTAGAATTTTAAAAGCTAAACCAAGGGGTGATGGTATGAGAGCCAACTTCAGACTCACAGGGCTATGTTCATACTGTGTTTGGTTTGTGTCCTAGGTCTTGATTATTTTCAGTTTGAAGAAAAATGGTAGCTGTGATTTTGAGTCAGTTATCAACTACTTTGGCATGACGGTTAGAATTATCTGTGATGTCAGATTGCAAGCCCCATTCTCTTTTCACCATTGTGACCTGAGACAAATTGCTTAGCTGCCTCAGTGAAATGAATAAGATGATTGTTAGGACTAAGTGAGATAATGCATGTAACAGACTTAGCAGAATAGTTGACACATAGTGAAAAAAGGCTTCATCACTTTTAAATAATATTATTACTGTTATTATCACTGTTATCATTAGGCCAAAACTTTACCTAGTATAATTCAGTTAAAACAAACAATGTAAATGCAAATACATTACATTCACAATCTCACAAATCATTTAAAAGTTATTTTGTGGAAGTGTCTACATAAAGACAGATAGGTTTTAACAATGTAGCTGAAAGAAAAATGTGGGACCTTATGTCTCCTTCTCTGCAGCATCAAGTGAGAACCATCCAGTATTTGGTCTGTCGTCTGAATCCTGGGTTTTTTTCAATTTTAGAAAAAAGAGTTGCTGTGATTTTGAGTCCATTACCAACTACTTGAGGTCAGCAGACAGAAATTTTATAAGGTAGTTTGTTTTTGTTTTTGTTTTCAATCTAAAGGAGAAAAATAAATCATAGCATATGATTCTCTCCTTTAGAATGTCAAAACAATTTTTTAAAATCGTGAAATTTACAACCACATTTGCTTAGGTTCCACTAAACAGTACCTCTATAATTGAGTCAGAATCAAATTGCTATTCATCACCACAAGAAAAGAATTATGATAGCTATCAGTTTGGATGGGTATCAGTATGGTAGCTATCAGTTTGATATTGGGGCAGGTATGCCTGACTCAGTGGGAAATAAAATATTAGCTAAACCTAAAAACTGCTTGAAAACTTCTCTGACATCTATTAATTTAACATAAATATATGGTGATAAGCATTCAATATAGTTTCAAGTGCATAAAGTGTGGAAAAGTAATCATTTTGTATATAATGAAATCATCACTGAGAAATAATAGATAGATTTGTCTGTTACACACTAAACGTTTTTGTCTACCCAAAACTGACATATTGAAGCCCAAGCCCTAGCTCTCAATATGATGGTATTTGGGAGACAATTAGGTCTAGATCAGCTTATGAAAGGGAGGTCCCCAAAATGAGATTAGTGTCCTTACAGAAACAGGATAGATCAAAGCTCAAGCTGTCTCAAACGTGAGGACACAGTGAGAAGGCACCATCTGCAAACCATGAAGCAGGCCCTCAATGGAGAACTAACTGGTCAGCCCCTTGATCTTGGTCTTTCCAACCCTCAGAACTACGATAAAAAAACAAATATCTGTTGGTTAGTTCACTGAGACGATTGTATTTTGTGGTGTCAGTCAAGCTAAGATAGTATTCATTGGAATTTATCCTCCAATTATTTTAGGAGAAGTTACATTTGGCCCCATTATACTATTTAATATGACCTAATGTCATTCTTTGTGATTGTATCTATGCTCAGTTTCCCTTCAATATGCTCACTCCCATCATGTTTATCCTGATGTGCTCTTTTCCATAAAATAGCATTTATGAAAGTCACCTGTAATTATGAATTCTGTTTTCCACTGGGTTCTGAGTTCTTTTACATCTCCCTTTCTCTGAACCCCTCGTTCTTGTTACCACATCTTATACAGAGTCACACTTGTAATAATGTTGTTTAAGGGAAAAAATGATGTGTATTTTATGGGTTTTACAGAATGCTTATCTAATACATAAGTAAATTAAATAAAAGCAACAAGACATACTTGACGCAACTAAGAATCAAACATATAAGAACAGTAAAATATTGATCTTCATGTCTCAGAATATAATTCCAAAGCTCCCAGTAGAGTTGTAGAGAGTGAAAGTTACCATAAGAACGTATTTCCGCCCAGAGTCTGTGTTTCCCTTTTCCAAGTGTTTAATGCCCTGGACTACCTCCATTCAAAAATATTAGAGAAGCACAGAGTTCTTTACCTACTTCAAAACATCTTCAGAACAAGGACAAATGCTTAGCTAAGGATCACATTTATCATTCTAGTTGGTACATATGGTAATTTTCTCTAAATTGGCTGGTTTTCTAAGGCTACTGTATCATCCTGAGATATTAAGTTTTTAAATTGGCTCTTCCCACCTCTTTTAAAGTTAGATGGCTGATTGCCATCACATAATTTAATGATCTAGTCCAATCTATACAATGACTGTGTAACATGGGCAAGATAATCGTAGAGGAATTGCATGCCATTAATCAGTTGGCTTTTTGTTCTTTCGTGTTCCATTGCTTATCATTCAAGGAAGAAAATTGTCTTTTGACAGGGGTCCCATTGCAGCCTTTTTACTGTCCAATAACATCAAGGCTGAGATTTCACAAGATAAATGAGAATGGTATATACAGAATGAGACTTAGTTAAAAGGCCTATTTTTGCATGAATTGTTTTTGAAAAAATTAGAAATGTGTCTGTATTGTTGGGGAATGGATTGTAGAAGATGTGTATTTTAAAACATGGAAAGAGGTGAAGTAAAATAGATGGTTTCATTAGAGATTCACCAATTTATGCAAAAGACTACTACTCTTCATGGTAAAAAAGATAATGCCAAAATTCTCTTGATGAGCATTGTCATTTTTTCCACCTTTAATAAACAATGACTGCATTGACCAAGGAATTTTTTTCTCAAAGGGTAGTCTAGGTACTCTACTCATGGCCATTATACTTCATTCCCTCACATGTGGAAAGCATGACTTTTTAATCTTTGTATTTTTAGAGCCTAACTCCATATTTAACATTTATTAGATGCTCAATTAATGTTTTTTAAACTAAACCAAACCATTCTTGATCTGGTAAAACTAACTCTGCAAATAATAATTTATTACTAGGGAAATACATTAATATAAGACTTCTGGTGAAAGTGGCAACACAGTGAAGAAACTGGTGACCTTTCCAATTACACAAGAGGAACAATTCATAGTTTGAATCCAATGTCTTAACACGCATGGTGGAGTTTTTTATTTTATTATATTTAATTTTTAAGAATAACAACAAAATTAAGATGGAAATTTTTCTTTTATGAAACATTATATTTATGCAATAATATTAACATATACACATACATATACCTATAGGTATAAGTATGTATGCTTTATTTTTTAATCTGTTAACTTTATCTTAAGCTTTATGGGTTAGATTTCTGACTGAACCACTTCTATTAAAATTAACGGCTGAAAGCACAATTACTTTTACACTGACCTAATAGTAAATTAATCCTCGAATGCATCTCAATGCAGGGACAAAAAAAGGAGATGGACTTTCCTTTTCTCACAGACAGATTTTCTTGGTACTATACCAGATGTTCTTGAATGTATTCTTAGTCCTTCCCTCTCTCTCTCACTTGTAATGTTTCCACTTGTATCCTCTGGGGTAAAAATGTTCCTGGTAGTCAGCAAAGAGTGTTTTTGAAAAATGTAAGGCAAATTTACTGTTGTGAATAGAGTGATGAGTGCATTTAATAGTCATGGAAGCAAAGTTAAAAATCTAGAGAAAAACATTATTATGAGATTATTTCAGCATTAAAATTAAGTAGTATTTCTCGTCAACAGAAAATATTTGAACAAACATTATCTTACAAATGACACTCGTTCTTTTAAAGTAAAATAAGTTTAGGTAAAAACAACAACAGAAAAAGACAAAACTCTTTCTCCCCATCTCCTCTAGCTGCATCTTCACCTGTGCAAGTCTGTGCCTGTTCATAACTTCTACTGCTTTTTCTCAAAACCTTCTTTCTAATGGAAGCTATAAGATGGCGCCCCTTGATGAAAAGCAGATGTTTTTGTTGTTTCTTTTTCCCTTTTAACCCTGTTTGTATTTTTAAAGTATAATGCATAATGTTAACTCTCTTTAATAAGCAAGAACATAGCCATGGCACTTAAGTGAAAACAGGGCAGAGAGGCTGGCACAGTAATATAAGGAGAGCTTCATCAAACACCAGGACATACGAATGTGTAAGAATGAATGATCAGATGTGGGCTTTAAATCAATTTTATCTTCACCGTTTTAACATCAAGAAGAGTTGTTAGTTGTAAACCAATTGTTATGCAACTTAATGAACTAATTAGGAAGATCAGTTGCAATAATAGTATTGGTGCAAACTGATCTGAATATAAAAAGTAGAATTAGAATTCTAATACCAAACTTTTCCAACTAGAAAGACTGCATAATAATGCTATTATAAGATCTGTTCTTTTTAGAAATTAATCATAGGTTGTTCTTCATTACTGCATTTGATTTCTATAATCCATTCTTCTGTAATTGTGCTACACCACACTGTTTTACTCATGATATTTCTGTTGTGTGCATACACGTCTTGAGGTCTGCCAGGATGAACTAGTTAATTTCTCAAATAACATTGCATGAACTGGCTCTAGTATCATTTTTTCCTATTCTTTTGCTTTGTTCCATGAATGAATGTCTGTCATTCAGAGATATAAAATATGAAGACCTCTGCTCAAAGACCACACTTGGGCTGGCAAGATTACTACAACTGCCTGGTTGAGTCACAGACAGAGCTGGGATACACCAAATCTCATTCACAAATAATAGAGAAAAACTATCTGAGTATCGCCTAGACCATTTTTAATGTGGAATTCTCCAAAGATGGAATCATAAACTCCATAAGATATATGTCAGTTGTCACTCCTATCTTTTGTTCCCTAAGTTGTGCATTTTTAATATGAATGAAATATTTTCCTCAGCGGTGACTGGGTAATTGTTTTGATAGTTACATAATTTTATATCCTAGTGATGAAATATTTATGCATGCAATTCAAGTTATCTGTTATAAAGGGAAACGATTTAACCATAGTGGACTAATGGTACATAGGAAAAATGGGTGTCAAAAGGAAATTTATTATATCTTCCAAGTACTGCTTTCTGTGATAAAATACAATTTGTATGATTGTGAAGTAGCATTGTTTATTTTTCCAGTCAAAAAGTCACTGTCAAAAGTATGTTTGGGGAGGGAAAAATAGCCTTAAAACAAATGTATCACAGAGACTATCTAGGTTGTTAAAAAAAAAAAACCTAGGGCAGCATGTTAAAAATGAACATTTCCAATACAATTTGTCACCCATGCATAAATCTTGCTGACATTTTCAGTCACTTTAATAGCCTGCCCATTTTATAAATCAGTATGAACTTGCACAGTTGCAAAAAGTGTGTATTTTGAACATCTCATTTGCATACTTTACCAAAAGCCAATGAGGCAGTGGGAACAGCACTGGTGATCATAATACGTGTTTGGGGAAAGGCAGAGAGATCACTAATGGCTTTGCCTTTAGGGATTTCTGTACTCCATAGGGGACGAAAATGAGAAATATTTTTCAAACAGCAGGGGTAAAGGTTTTAAAACTAGAAACACATGGAGTGATAAAGATGTTAGTGCCACAGGGCGCATAGCAGGAAAAATTTACAATGTAAAAACTGTAATTTCAGCATTAGGAAGTAATAATCGTGTTTCATCATTGTTATTAAAGCATGACCCTTAAAGTCACATAAATTAGATATAAGTTTCAAAAGAAGTTTATTAATCTTTAGCAGGAAAATATTAGGAAAGTTTATTATCAGATAAGATTTTCAGGGAGAGACAAATTCTTTTGATTGCATAGATATGTGTGTATGGGGTTGTGTGTATGTGTGTGCGTGTGTGTGCCTGTTCGTAAGGAAGTCTATCATTTCAAAGGGTAAATAAAACTTTACTCACTATTAGACACTGGGTATAAATAGTGCCTGCAGATACTTCTTAGTCTTTTAAATTAGCAATTTTAAGACAGAATGTGATACACAGAGAACAGGGGCTGACCTATATATCCTAAATAGTATATTTGTTCCAAATAGAATAGCAGATGGAAATTAAAGTTTAGCTTTTATACAGAATTTTGTTCAAATGACAGTTATGACAAACCAGTGTTGCTAAAATAACCATTAAATTAGTAACAGGTTTGGGGCTTCTTGGACTATTGAAATATGTATAACTAAAAGATAAGGTTTTATTAGTAGTATTAGTAGCTCTGTAGCAAAATTAGTGAAAAATTACAGCTTAGAGAAGGATGAGAGTCTTTCTCTAAGCTATAATTTTAGTGAGCATTAATGATAAAGAATAGTTATTAATTATTAGTGAGCATTAATGTTAAAGAATAATTTATATTAAAAAGGTAGCCTTTTTAGTGGTGCATATGTTAACTTGGAGTTGAACATGTAGCTTATGGTAGAAATATTATTTTTGTCAAAAGTCTGGGTTTACAATTTATGAAATCATCCTATGTTGTTGCATAATTATTTAGGTAGAACTCAATCTTGGCAAGTTTAGGTAGGAAAATCTTTGTTTCTGGAATAATGGCTCAATTTTATTCTAATAATTTGTTTTAACGTTTAAGAATGGAATGACTGGTACAAAAAATATAAAACAATAATTTTTTAGAGCAAACACTCCACAAATACATTATAAACTGAGACAATGTAAAGTTTTATTAGTTCAAAATCAAAGATACTACATTTTTGTATACAAGTAAAAGTTGTGTGTCATAGAAAAATATAAGAAAATATAAACAAGCATGAAAATTAGTTTCTATAACAGAAACATAGTCATTTAAAATATTTTTATATTCATTATTCCATAATTCTTTCCAGGAATATATGTATATCTATACATTACCAAAAATTTTATAATTTTTATTCTATTTATAATATTAAAAAATTTACTTTAAAGAATATGTGGTAATATTATTATTTTGTGGCACATGCAACAAATAAGCTATAGATCACCAAAGCCTAGCCAAGTAGAAAACATACAGAATCTGATAGAATGAAAATCCAGGATCATTTAAAATTAGATTAATTAAATGCAAAGGACTTCCAATAAGAAATTAAGCTTGTGTAATAGACCTCATCTTAACAATGTTTGCTACTGATTTAGGTAATAAGTCTTATTCATAGATATTGCTTATATTGTTCTGTTATGAACAATTATTTTGAACATTTTGTGATATACTCAAAATTCTTTCAGATAGACTAAAGTGATATTTATCCTCTTTAAAAAAGCAATAATCATCCATAGCAGTAAGTTTATTGACAGTCATGCTCCATTGCAGAATTATGAAATAAATAGTTTTCATTGTATTTGTTAATTTGCTGAAAGGAAAATAAAAAGACCCAGCAATAGGAAATTCATGAGAGCCATGTTAGAGAAACCATGAAGACTGAGAAACTATGAAGACTGAGTACTTAGTGTGCTCAAATCCTTCTTAACCAGAAATAATATAGACATAGAAACTAAATTGTAGGGAAAAGAAATAGAGTGAGACAAAAGTGTTAAGTGTTGACAGAAAAAAAGGACTTAGTATATTCTGTATTATACATAGTTAGAATGAGAAAGGAAAATCATGAGGGAGTGAGAAAGGGACACTGAATTGATACTTCAATGCCAAGTCATTGGAAAAATAAATCATAATTAAATCTCTATGAAGAACAATTAAATTATATGAAGAACACTGAGAGGCTCTAAATAGCAAGGTAGAGTAAGTTTAGAATTTCCCCTATCTTTAAGGCACATAGAACTGGAAAACAAACAAATAATTGAAAATGCATTCTATGCTTCAGAAATAAGTGGGAAGACTTGCTTTTCATTAAAAAAAAATCTTTCTTTTTATTGTTTTTTTCATTGGCTATTGCCTTTCTATTTAATGCATAGCATAATTAAGCTGTTTCAATGAAATACTCATTTTATTCAACAAAGAGTAATATCTTAAGGTTTACTTTTTTATGTCCATAGAGATACTTACACTGCAGAATTTAACTACATATGAAGAAAGCCACCCTTTAGAATGAGACCTGTTCTAATGTGTTAGTCAGCTTTTGCTAGATTATGCTGCGATAACAAATAATGATCAAATTTAAACATTTATTTCTCACCATATTACATGTCTGCAGTTGTGCTTTTTCTATGGTGCTAGCTTAAATTCATTTTGGTTTTGGTCTGAAAAATAACAAAGAAAATATTGTAGTTCTTAAATCATTCTGTCAAATCTCACTTCCATTAGCGAAAAAAAGTCATATGGCAAGGTTGATCTCCATGTCACAAACAAGTACCCTCTTCCCACAAGAAGCCTCTGCCAATTGCTGAAGAATGGGTTGCAGGGTATAAGCTTTTTATATGAAATAAGAAATGATTAGAGATAATAATACAATTTTGTATGTATGTAAATACAGTAATAGAATTTGCTACATTGCTAGGCTTTCAAATAACAGTTTCTAACTGCAAGGGTGTTTGTTGTTTCTGTTTTTAATTAGATTTTTCTCAAGAGTCATAGTCTAATCATGAGATGGGAGTGGGTGGGAGATACAGCAGAGGCAGGGAGATCAGAGCAGCGCTGATAATGTCATTAACAAAACAACTGGAAAGGAAAAAAAAAATCACCAAGGGAGAAGGAAGGTCTTTCAAGCTCCTTGTTCTCTAATGGGAATCTTTGCCATATGACAGGAGATTAGTTCAAAAATTTAATCCACCACAATGAAGTAGGCTTCATTCCCAGGATGCAAGGTTGGTTCAACATATGCAAATCAATGAATGTGATTCATCACATAAACAGAACTAAAGACAAAAACCACCTGATTATCTCAATAGATGCAGAAAAGGCTTTCAATAAAATTCAACAACGTTTGATGTTAAAACCTCTCAATAAACTAGGTTTTGAAGAAATATACCTCTTCTATGATGAACCCACAGCAAACATCATACTAAATGGGGAAAAGCAGGAAGCATTCTCTTTGAAAATTGGCACAAGACAAAAATGCCTGCTTTCACCACTCCTATTCAACATAGTATTGGAAGGCTTGGCCAGAACAACCAGGCAAGAGAAAGAAATAAAAATACATACAAATAGGAAGAGAGGAAGTTAAACTGTTCCTGTTTGCAGACAACATTAGTCTACATCTAGAAAACCCTGCAGTATCTGCTCAAAAGTTCCTTCAGCTGATAAACAATTTCAACCAAGTTTTAAGATACAAAATTAAAGTACAAAAATTACTATTATAGCATTTCAAAACAGGAACACAATTCTATTCACAACTGCCACAAAAAGAATAAAATACTTAGGAATAAAGCTAGCCAAGAAAGTGAAATATCCTACACTGAGAATTACAAAACAATGCTGAAATAAATCAGAAATGACACAAATGAAAAACCATTCAATGCTTGTGGATAGGATCAGTATTATTAAAATGGCCATACTGCCCAAAGTAATTTACATATTCAATGCTATTCCTGTGTAACTACAAATGACATTCTTTACAGAATTAGAAAATAGTATTTAAAAATTTGTATAGAACCAAAACAGTCTGAATAGCCAAGGAAATCTAAGCAAACAGAACAAAGCTGGAGGCCACACACTATCTGACTTTAAACTATACTACAGGGCTACAGTAACCAAAACAGCATGGTGCTGGTACAAAAACAGACATGTAGACTAATGATAGGGAATTGAGAACACAGAAATGAGGCCTCACACCTACAACCATCTGATCTGCCAAAAAGCTGATAAGAGTGTTCTGTGAGGAAAGGACTTTCTATTCAATAAATGGTGCTGAGAGAACTGGCTAGCCATGTATAGAAGATTGAAACTGGACCTCTTCCTTATGCTATATACAAAGATCAACTCAAAATGGATTAATGACTATATGAAACCTAAAACTATAAAAACTCTGGAAGATAAACTAGAAAATATTCTGGACATAGTAATGAACAAAGATTTTTGACAAGTAAGCCAAAAGCAATTGCAACAAGCAAAAATTTGGGATATAATTTAACTTAAGAGCTTCTGCACAGCAAAATAAACTATCAACAGAGTAAACAGACAGCCTACAAAATGGGAGAAAACTTTTGCTAACTATGCATCTGACAAAGGTCTAATATTCATTACCTATAGGGAACTTAAACAAATTTACAAGAAAAAAAAAAAAACATTTAAAAAATGGGCAAGACATGGATACTTTCAGAAAAAGAAAATACACACGATCAACAAGTATATGCAAAAAAGCTCAATGTCACTTATTATTGAAGAAATGAAATTCAAAACTACAGTGAGATACCATCTCACACCAGTCACAATGGCTATTAATAAAAAGTCAGAAAATAACAGATGCTGGCAAGGTTGCGGAGAAAACGGAACACTTATACACTGTTGGTGACAGTGTAAACTAGTTCAGCCATTAAGGAAAGCAGTATGACAACTACTCACATAGCTAAAAACAGAACTACCACTGCACCCAACTATCCCATTTCCAGGTATATACCCAGAGGAATACAAATCATTTTACCATAAAGACATATACACATAAATATTCATTATAGCACTATTCATAAGAACAAAAGCATGGAATCCACCTAAATGTCAATCTGTTACAGATGAAATAAAGAAAATGTGGTACATATACATCATGGAATACTATGCAGCTATGAAAAAAAAAAATCTTGTCTTTTGCAGGAATATGGATGGAGCCAAAGGCCATTATTCTTAGCAAACTAACACAGGAACAGAAAACCAAATATTGTATGTTCTCACTTATAAGTTGGGGCTAAATTATGAGAATTCGTGGACACAAAAAGGGGAATAATAGACACTGGGACCTACTTGAAGGTGAAGGGTGGGATGATGAGGAGGAGCAGAAAATAATAACCATTGGGTACTAGGCTTAATACCTGGATGATGAAATGAACTGTACAACATACGTCCCCCTAACCCCCGATACAAGTTTACCTGTATGACAAGCCTGCACGTGTACTCCTGAAATAAAAGTTTAAAAAAAGAGAGGGAGGAGACATTAGAATCTGTGATGTAGCCTGCTAGTTGTCTAGGATAATCTGTGATCTTTTTCTATTGTGGTAACTGAGGTGTATCTGAGATGTAAATGCCTAGCCAGACAACTCAATATCCAGACTCCTCTTCAGTTAAATCTGGCTACATGACTAAGCTCTCTCTTCAATAAAAAGTAGGTGGGTGTAATATTTGCCACATTCCTGTCTATTTTCATAAAAATTCCCATGTGTATTCATTTTTGTTCCTCCCCTGGCCCCAAACCCTTCCCATGAGGTGGTAAGTGATGATTATTCTGCCACTAAAAGCCACATACTGATGATGGAAAAGCTGCTATCAGCCTATGTCTCTGAATGTGGTAGAGCCATCCCCACTTATAGGTTTTCTCAGGGACACCTGCCCTGTATGGTAACATAAAATAGAAAGAAAATTCCATAGTGTTTGAGGCATTCCATTGTATATATTTATTACAGAGGTTAAATGATCCTAACACTCTTCTTCCAATAAATTTTCTTTATAGTCATCAGAGAGATATTTTCTACAAAGCATTCCTTTCCTAGCCCAAGTAAGATTTAAACTAGTGCACCTTTTAAAGCCCATATTGAATATTCTACACTCCTGCCTCTTCCCTGCTACATGTTCTATAAAGAATAAATACTTGCTAATTTTCTCTAATACTGTGCATTTTTCAGCTTCTATGACTTTAGTTTCTCCATTGTTCATTTCAAGAAATCATCTCTTTTTTTGAAAACTATTGATTCTTGAACTCCACCACATGCTGCATATTTTGTTCTCACAGTCCAAACATTATAAATTATTTGCAGCAACAATAGAATTTTTTTAAAACACTAATTCCCATGATATAGGATGTATACTGATAAATTTACATATAATTTTTTCTGCACTAGGCCACCACACCTCAAAAATAGAAACTGTTCTTTCTTCAAATTCTTAGCACGGTATCTGGCTTTCAACAAATAATTGTAATTTTTAATTGTTTGTAAAGACTGTTTTGAAAGTTGACCAGGAAGTTTATCAAAATTGATTGGTGCATCTTAGATCATCTATCAGTGATTCTTTGCCTTAGAGATTCAGTTAAAGTTCCAAGTCATATAGTTACACATAATTAATTCATGTAATATATAAACTTTGTAAGTAAAGATGACCATTTTACACTGTATGATGAATTAGAGAACCATCTTGAATTTTTACAGACTATGTTGGAAAATGCTGGAATGAGGCATTAGAGGCATTATTTTTGGACAATTAAACATCTTTTGGTGTCAAGAATTTCCTTCAGTTTTCAACCTACCATACATATTTGGAGGCAAAAGGGAGTATGTCAATACTGAGGGTGGAGGATTATGTAAATTAAAGACAGAATATATGTGTTATATATTAGTCTCTATGCTGCCATATAAATTTCACTTTGTTCAGCTCAAGTCATATATCTCAACTATTCTGTCAGGTCGTCTGTGGTCATGAAAAATTTGGACTAAAGAATTTATCTAGGATTTTTTTCAAAGTGACCCAAACCATCTTATGATTAGCTAAGAATGTTAAACTTCTTTGTAAAATAATTTAAGCAATTATTTTATAATCCCTTTAGGCTTTTAGTATCTCACTTTCTCTTGCTGATTTTTTTAAGGTATTGAAAATTTTACATTTAATGAAGGATAAAGGAGACAATTAAGTATTTTAGAAGTGATGACATTTTTTTTCTATATAAGTTTGTGTCTCATGGTTATAGAGATCTGTGACAAAAGAATTAGATGAAACTCAACCAGACACTATTGCCACAAGTCCACAAAGAGGGATGGTGTTAAACCATGAAAAATTTCCCCCATTAGCCATTCATACCCCACCAGGCCCCACTTTCAACACTGGGGATTACAGTTCTACATGAGATGGGTAGGGAGACAGATCCGAATCATATCAGGCCTGAATTTTGTGGATCATCCAAGAATTCATAAGCGGTACTCTTGCAGTGAAGAACATTCATTGGCTACCTACAGGTGATTATATGTAAGAGGAAAAGTTATACTGTGGGTTCATCATGAGCACATACCTTATACTGGTGTTTATGGAAACATTATATAATGACATAATCAGAGAAAAGAGCAATATAGTGTTATCAATATCAAGAGGTCCGTAAGTGTTCCAGCCAATGGTCCTGGTTTTCCTTTATTCCTCTAAAGTTGCAGGAACAGGAGCCCCTAGTTCTTTTTATCTTTGAATTGGTTTAGAACTGCCCTATGCCCAGGCAAAAATTACGAGATGATGTCACAGGACCAACACCGTAAGTGATGTAGGTATTTATTTATTTACTTATTTTTGAGATGGAATTTTACTCTTGTTGCCCAGGCTGGAGTGCAATGGCACGATCTCAGTTCACTGCAACCTCTACCTCCTGGGTTCAAGCGATTCTCTAGCCTCTGCTTCCTGAGTAGCTGGGATTATAGATGCATGCCACCATGCCCGGCTAATTTTTGTATTTTTAGTAGAGATGGGGTTTCACCATGTTGGCCAGGTTAGTCTGGAACTCCTGACTTCAGATGGTCTGCTCACCTCAGCCTCCTGAAGTTCTGGGATTATAGGCATGAGCCACCATGGCCTGTAGGTACTTATTTAAAGATGTGTGTTGCTGTGAAATGCTACACAATCATAAAAAATGAATAAAATAATTTTCTTTGAAGCAACATGCATGTAGCCAAAGGCCATTATTCACAGTGAATTAATGCAAAAACAGAAAAACAAACACTCCATATTCTCACTTATAAGTGGGAACCAAACATTAGGTACACGTGGACGTAAAGATGGGAACAGCAGACACTGGGAACTATAAGAATGGGTAGGGGGTGTGGGGCAAGGGTTGAAAAACTACCTAATTGGGACTTTGCCCACTACCTGGGTGACGGGTTCAATCACACCCCAAACCTCAGCATCATCTAATATGCACTTACAACAAACCTGCACATGTGACCCCTGAATCTAAAATAGAACATGCAATTAAAACCAAAAAATAAAAAAAATAAGATATTGGTTACAACAGCAAGTCAGACTTCTTGGTCTCATTTCTTCTCTTTCTTCATTGCTTGTTCAGGAATTGGTTTTTTTTCTTTGGTATATGGGGAGAATTGGTAGAAATCACATTTTAACTTTGAGATCTTTAGAGTACCGTTATCTTTATCACAATTTTTGTTTTTGAAGATCCAGGTAGTGTGAACAGTATCTCTATTGGTCATATTCCTGCTTCCATTCTTCTAAATCTGGAATTGCCATAAAAATACAGACTTTGTCAGATGGTAAAGTTTAACATGATGAGAAAGTACTTGGAAAAGATGAAGCCTGCTTTTTCCTCTCAGCCCTGCTTATGTGGAAATAGTCTATAAAACTCCAGTGTCAGCATCCAGCATCCAAACATTATAAGGGATGCCATCGTGCATTCATAAAACCCCTTACATTATACTATGGGATCATTTTCAATTGTTGCCACTGTGCTACAAAGGACAGCTTAATAACTCTGGTCTAAACTCCATGATTACATACACTCGGATGCTAATTTGATATAATTAGGTGTGCTCTTTTGTTGGATTCTACATTCAATTTATGTTCAGAACTGTGAAGACTATATTTAGTAGTGGTTATCAAGGGTAAAATAAGCCCCACAGGTGCTCCCAACAGAATCATGCTTCTAAGTCACCTTTTCCATTAGCTGCTAACATTGTTAATGGCTCAGGCAGCTGGTGCAGGAATGAGAGAATTCTGCAGTTCCTTTGCTAGAAACAAGATTCGTTTAATCTAGATCTGAATAGTCTTCTATTTCTATGAAACATCTGTTGGGTGGCACAGTGTATGCACTTTTAAACAACTAAAATACTTCTAGTGTTGTAAGATTATCTGTAAGAAGGTGTCTGATCAGTTCGTAGCCTTCTATATGTATCATTTAATTTTCAAAACTTGACAGATACAAGATTCAGATACAATTTGTCACCAAAACTGGGCAGTTTTGGTTTTTAATTTTATGTTAATTAGGAATGCTGCTTTGTTGTTGTTGTTGTTTTGAGTGTTACACAATCTCAACTCCATATTTGTCTGCAATTTTGCTATTCTAACATGAAGTAGCAACAAAACTGAAGACATTACAAGTACTAAAATTATCCATAAAACCCTGAACTTGAGTTTAATGCCATGATTGAATGAGACATTTTGAAGTGTCTTATTTGGAGAAAGATGTGTTTATTCTGTGTTCAGGTAGAAAGCAAGCGTATTTAAGTGGCTAAGAGGGTAAGATATGATAAATTTGTATTGTTGTTTTCAGTCATTCAATTCCCTACAGTAGTTGAATTATACGTATCTTCTGTATTAGTCAGGGTTCTTGGTGGTAAGTGAATATATATAGATCTATATTCAAACTTAGATTTATTATGAGAATTGTCTTACATGATTATGGAGGCCAGAGAAATTCCCTGTTGCTGGCAAGCTGAAGAATGAGTAAAGCCCAATGATTCAACTGTAATGTAACTAAGGTCTCAGAAAGGGCAAAATGGTAGAAATTCAGTCAGGGTCTGAAGGTCTAAGAACTGGGAAATCACCAATATAAATCCCAGAGTCCAAAGTCCCCAGATCCAGAGGCTGTGATGTCCAAAACCGAGAGAAGATGGGTATCCCAGCTCAAGAAGAAAGAGGTAATTTGCCCTTCCTTCGCTTTCTGTTTCATTCAGGTCTCTCAGTGGATTGTATTGTTCCTGCTCATCTTGATGAGGATGATCTTCCCTACTCTGTCTACCAACTCAAAGGCTAATTTCTTCTAAAACACTCTACAGGCACATTCAGAAATAATGTGTTACCAGGTATCTGGGCATTCCTTAGCCCAGTCGAGTTGATGCATTAAATTAATCATCACATCTTTTGCTGGGTGAGTGAAGGTGACTCCCTCTGGGTGGCATTAACTTTTATGGTCTGTTATTATGAGATATACCCATGAAATCCAATATGTCCTAATAAGGAGCTGCTCCTTCAGCCTGGCTCCTGTAATGAAGAAAAGACGAGAAGCAAGGAAGAGCCACACAGGACACACCAGAGTTAAGCAGTAAACCTTGGTTACTAAGGGATACTGAGCTTTGAAAGAATCATCCAGGAAAAACCTGACTATGACAGGAATATTTAACCTAAACTCTTTTTTCCTTTTTCACCTTTCTTTAGTAGGATATAAAAGGATAGCAAAGGCATTTTCCACTGAAATGTAAGGCCAAACAGGGATTACCTATGGTAGTTTAGATGCACAACAGACCAACTAATGAAAAAAGAGAAGTTGAAATAAAATATGACCTATGGTTTATTAATTTCATGTTTTAGACACATGGGAGGTTGACTATGGGAAGACCTAAAGTGAAGGTTTCATTCTTTCAACTGTTGCATCACTCACTGCCATAAGCATTGATGAAAATATCTATTAGTATATTGGATTGCAACCATTTTTCGAAATTATGTGAAGTATTACTTCAGTTTTCATCTGCTTTCTTCAAAACAGCCTTAGCTCATGTTAAAATTGCCTTATTTTAGGAGTTGTCCACCAAGTTTATCTGTAGCATTTCAATAGCTCATGCATTTTGCAAGGCTGCCTTCTAACTATTTCCACCTTTTGATAGTGTGGTTTGTAATGAGGTTAGTTCATCCCCCATACAACTCTTGACCCAAAGAGAACTAGGATAAAATATGAGTCTTCAAAACTAAAGATCCAAGTTGTACTATTGCAACACTACCCAAGAATGTACATTAGGAAAAACTGTCGGAGGCTTTTAAGGTGTCAGAAAGGGCAGAATCTGCATGTATAAATTATGAGAATTTCCTTTTTCTTTTTCTTCTGTTATGCCCCAAAGCATAACTACTAGTCTGCATTCTGTACTGTTGGGCCTAAGCCTTCGAAATAAGAAATTCTAAAACATTCTGAACATTTATCTATTTATATTGGTTTTACTTTTACACTTCCTTCATTTTTGTTTCTCAGTCTATCTTAATTTATTCAAGTTTTCATCTCGGGTATCAACGTGTTATCATGCCAGATCTGTGTTTGACTATTCCTCATCCACATTTATAACATTTTAATTGAAATTTAATTTTAATATAAATAGTATTATGTCTTTGCAATGAGATTTGTTTAGAGAAATGCTTAAAATTATGATAACATTATTCAGGAGCATTAGTTATCAGTAATTAGTAGTTTTAGCATTTATAGGAAAATAATTTTCAAAATATATTACCAAAATTTGGGGATGGGGATTGCATGAAGGAGTAATAATTAGGATGCCAATGTTAATACATGATTTATTATTTCTACCTGATAATAAATAATATCAAATATTTTTTGTAACCCACACTATCTGCCAGGTATAATGCTAAGCATTTTATATATGATAAACATTTAACCTCAGAAAGATCCCAAGAAGTTGCTACCGTTAATATACTATTAATATGTCTAATGTAAAAATGAACAAACTTAGACCAAATTATATTAAGAAACTTGTCCATGCACATAGAGCTAATAAGTGGTACATTTGTCAAACCCATATAATCTGATCCAAAGTCCCTTTTCAAATATAAGATTCAAAAATATCAGTGTTAGAATTTTGATCACTTACTACGCAGATGTTCTCAGCCTTCTATTAACGCACTAGGAACCACAAAGCTTTAGAGTTTTCGTGGGGAAAAGATTGATAGTTGGATTTCGTATCTAATCTAAACTCTATCACTTTTGATAGAGATGCCCACAAAACTTCATGTTTACTTTCGATACGATACAGTTGTATTCACTGTCATAAGTTATTTTAAGTTACTGGGTATCTTTTTTTATGGATCTTACTTCATAAGTGAGGAAACTCTAAAAGGCAGGGAGGATGATTCATTTATCTTGCTGACTCTACATCATCAGTGCCTGTCTTTGCAGCCTCTTGTAAGTAAAATACACTGACACATTACTTATGTAGGCTCATTTTTCTCTAATTTCTGAGTCAGCCTTAGCATCTGGCATAATGGGATGGGTTTTTGTGTGTGTATCTTTGTGTGTTTCCATAAATGGGCCAATCATACAGAATCACAATGCAATCATCCAGTGTCTCAGGGGAATCCCTTCTGAAACATTCAAACTGTCTTAGCATTCAAACAAAATATATACAGGAATTACTACTTCCTCAGACCCAGTCTCAATTATCCAGTTCCTCTCTTTTATTCCAGAAACAAACTTCTTAGACTTACATAAAATATAAAGCACTATATATTCTATTTTCCTGCATCACCCCATAACTATTTTGTTTATCATCCACTCAGTGTATTCTCTACCCATGCCCTGTATTTCAGATTTCTTTTGTCTAAGCACTGATGGAAGCTGTAGAAGTCTCAGAATGCTTTACATATAGAATGCTGTATGCATGTATTAGTGCAGACATGTAAAAGGCATTCAAAACATGTTCGTAGAATTGAGTTGAAATGTCCAATCATGATTATTCTATTAAGAAATTCACTTATCTAAACTCATCTGAACGGGGTAAGGTTAGATTAATTGTAGAATTAACTGGGCACGGTGGCTCATGCCTGCAATCCCAGCACGTTGGGAGGCCTAGGCGGCAGATCACCTGAGGTTAGGAGTCTGAGACCAGCCTGGCCAACATGGTGAAACCCTGTCTCTACTGAAAATACAAATATTAGTCAGGCGAGGTGGTGCATTCCTGTAATCCCAGCTGCCTGGGAGGCTGAGGCATGAGAATTGTTTGAACCCAGGAGGCAGAGGTTGCTGTGAGTCAAGATCAAGCCACCACTGCACTCCAATGTGGCAGATAGAGCGAGACTCTGTCTAAAAAGAAAAAAAAAAAAAAAGATTAATTGTAGAATTATATGAGTTAAATAAAATTGTTCGGTAAGATTAGCAAGAGAATGTTAAATATTTTGTTATCAATGCATTAAAGAATTTGAGTGATACGTTTTAAATATCCATGGGTATAAAAATATATGTCATTACAGAACAACTTGGCCAAATTATCTTGAAATAGAAACATTTTAAAATAGAGTGTATATATTTTCTTTGTCTGCAAGAAATGAACACTTGTAGCAGACTGAAAGAGTGAGATTCATGTAAATAAATTATTTTAAAAATACAGCATCCTGTGGTTAATTTCACCAATGATTGCACTAGTCAGGGCTCTCTAGAGGGACAGGACTAATAGGATAGATGTATATATGAAAGGAAGTTTATTAAGGAGTATTGACTCACACTATCACAAGATGAAGGCCCACAATAGGCCATCTGCAAACTGCGGTGCAAGGAAGCCAGTTCTTATCTTAAAACTTCAAAAGCAGGGAAGCTGACAGTACAGACTTCAGTCTGTGGCTGAAGACCTGAAAGCCCCTGGCAAACCACTGGTGTAGGTCCAAAGTCCAAAAGCTAAAAACGTAGAGTTCAACGTTCAGGAGTAAGAAGCATCCAACATGGGAGAATGATGGAGGCCAGAGACTTAGGCAACCATGTACAATCATGTTCTTCTGCCTGCTTTTATTCTAGCCAGGTTAGCAGCTGACTAGATTGTGCCTACCCAGATTGAAGGTGGGTCTATCTTTCCCAGTCCACTGATTCAAATGTTAATCTCCTTCAGCCATACCCTTACAGACACAGCTAGGAACAATACTATTGTTCCTTGGATTGAAAGAATTGTATCTTTCAATCCAATCACGTTGACACTTAGTAGTATACCACAATAATCAAGGAAGTATCAATTTACATGTAAGTTGTCAAAATCAGAACCAGTGCCAACAATAAATGGACTTTTGGTGTAACGATTAATAAAGTGATGATTACATGTAAAATAATTAGCAATGATGTGATTTGCAACCAATTATCAGCAACTTAAGAAAATAGAATTCAAAAACACAAAAACACAGAAAAGAGGTACAAAGAAGATTGTCATTGTCCAGCCCGTGGAATAGGTATCCAAGCTAGCTGCAGAAGAAGGGTCATGGGAAGATTCTGAGTAGGGCCAGAGCCTGGAGTTCTTCTTTTCGGATTTTATGTACAGATAGTGAAAGTCTATGGTCTAGGCAGTGTCTGGAAATATGATTATATTCGAGAACTGCTGTTAATTTCAGGAGTAAAAGATAACACAGGAAAAGTAAGGCAAAGGGAAATCTTAAGAAAGGTAGTACCTGAAGTTCAGGTTGGTTTGTTTTCTGGGCTCTCTGCAAACTAATGTGACCCTAATTTTGCATTATGATTCAAGTGCAAGAATCCAAGCTCTAAGAGGGAAACATAAAATAAGTGAGTTATGCACCTAGCAGGTCATTAACAATTATTCTTTTTTTTTTTTTTTTTTTTGGCAGCACACTGGGAAGATAATGGAAGGCTCCTTCTTCTTCGGCAGGCAAGTCAACTTATTTGAGTACTTGGTAATACAACAAGTACAGTAGTCTTGTGGGCCTTCTTTTCTTTCTTTTTTTTTTTATTGTACTTTGGGTTCTGGGGTACATGTGCACATTCTGCATCCTGCAGGATTGTTGCATAGGTACATACATGCCATGGTGGTTTGCTGTCTCCATCCTGCACCCCCAGTTGCCTACATCAGGTATTTCTTCCTGTGTTATCCCTTTCCATCCTCCCTGCCCTCCCCCCACTGCCCCTCTCCTCCCCTCCACCCCACCACCTAGCCCAGTGAGTGTTGTTCTCTTCCCTGTGCCCAAGGGTTCTCATTTATGAACAATTATTCTTAATATTGCTGCCCATTAGAATTACCTGGCAGGACTTAAAAATGTCTAGATGTCTAGTATCTACCCCCTAGACCAGTTATATGCTACTGGAACATTATAAATAGTTTTGCTCTTTTTTTTATGGTTTAAATTTCCAGTAATTCTAATGGACAATATGATTTACAACCCTTGTTCTACAGTGCTTGTCGGGCACCCAGGAATTTTATGGAAATACATACAGTCGGCCTCCTGTGTATCTGTGGGTTCTACATCTATGGATTCAACCGATCAATGATCAAAATATTTGGAAAAAAACTGCATCTATACTGATAATGTACAAGCTTTTTTTTTTTTTCTTGTAATTCCCTAAACAAGACAGTAGAACAACTACTTATATAGCAGTCGTATTAGGTATTATAAGTAATCTGGAGATGACATAAATTATACAGAGGATGTGTGTAGGCTATATGCAAATACAATCATCCTTAAAATACATGAGTTTGAACTGTGCATATTCGCTTATACATGGATTTTCTTCTGCCTCTGCCATCATTAAGACAACAAGAACAACCCCTTCTTTTTTCTCTTCTCCTCAGCCTATTTAACTTGAAGACAGTAAAGATAAATACATTTATGATGATCCATTTTCACTTAACTAATATTAAATCTGTTTTCTATTTCTTAGAATTTTCTTTCTTTTCTTTCTTTCTTTCTTTTTCTTTCTTTTCTTTTCTTTCTTTTTTTTTTTTTTTTTCTTTACAGAGTCTTGCACTGTTGCCTGAACTGGAGTAATGCAATGGTGCAATCTTGGCTCACTTCAACCTCCGCCTCCCAGGCTCAAGAGATTCTCCTGCCTCATCCTCCCAAATAGCCGGGATTAGAGGTGCCCACCACCGTGCCCAGCTAATTTTTTTGTATTTTTAGTAGAGATGGGCTTTCACTATGTTGGCCAGTCTGGTCTCAAACTCCTGACCTCGTGATCCACCTGCCTTGGTCTCCCAAAGTGCTGGGATTACAGGCATAAGCCACCGCACTGGCCTCTCATGATTTTCTTAATAACAGTTTTCTTTCTCTAGCTTACTTTTTGTAAGAATACAGTCGATAATACATGTAACACATAAAATATATTTGAATGGGCTGTTTACATTATCAGTAAGGCTTTTGGTTAATGGTAGGCTATTAGTAGTTACATTTTGAGGGAATCAAAAGTTTTAGGTAAATTTTTTACTGTATAGCAGATGGGTGTCCCTAACCACTTGTTTGAAGATTAACTGTTCTATATCATTTCATAGAAGGGACGTGAACACCTATGGATTTCAGTCCATGAGAGGTCCTGGAAACAATGCCCCATGGATACATAGGAACTATCTTTTTATTCAGTAGGCTGAAGGCAGGACACAAGATTCTTTATTTCCACCAATCTTTCAAGTCCTATAGGTTCACATACTGCACTATGGGTCATAAGGCTCTACTTGACTTATTTAGGCACAGGGGAAGAAAGTCCCCTTTATCAGAACCAGGTAAGTCATTCTGATAAGCTCACTTTTCAGAACCGAGATAACAAAGAGGGCAGTTACATGGCTTCTTCTTAGATTATCAGTCTGCTCTGTCCTAGAGAAAGCTGTAATGTCCAGCCTCACCTTCACATTAGCTGTTGTCAATCTTTTAAAATTTCTGATCCCATGCAGTATGCCATTTGCTCACTCCTGTATAGTCTCAAAAAACAGGAGTATTTTGTCAAGCTTTACTCTCTGAAGTGTGTATTATGAATTTATAATTTCTTTAAAAACTATACATATTTCGTTGGAAATGCTAGTATTCTACCTCTTGCCTCATATTTTGCCTCTTATTCTTTGTACTATTAGAATCTAATTTATTCCATATCTTTTCAAAAAATACTTGAAGATTATATGACTATATTTTACTACACTCCATGTTGAAATTGTGAATTAAGTGATTTTATCAATGACAGCTACTAGATCTATTTTGAAAGAATCATACTATCCATCTAACTTTCTTATTTTTAGAAATCCCATTAAGGAAGAATTAATCATCACAAAATATAATACAACTGATGATTTCTAGAGAAACTTCATAATAAAAATTAGAGAGTGAGGTGTCAAAAAAGTAGTTTGCTTTTTGAACATTGCTGCAATGGTTCTAGGGAATCCTTTAGGGGCATAAGATGTCGATTAAATGTGTAATACAATCTATTTTCACAGACACTTTAAACAATATACTACAGTAAGCAATGACCTTCTAAGTTATGATATTTCAATGAACATTCATTTTAATATGTAAATTAAGTGTTCATATAAGCATGCTGGAAAGCTGTATCAATACTCTCAGTCCACCTAGTTACCTGTTAGGGCTAACTGAACAAAATAATACTTTAGTAAATGTTTTATGTGAGTCAAATCTATTTTCATTAATTTCTATCATGTGTTTTATATATACACTATTGGGATTTTGAGAATATATGAATGTATTTTAAAAGAGATTTTATCTCACCCAAGGTTGTTGCTAGGATTCCTTTGCTTGAAGATGTAGGACGAAGCTCTTGGCTCCAAGGAGCTGCACACCATTCTTTGTTTTGTGACTCTGTCTGAAACTGGCTAATTGCTTCTTTAAGACCAAGAAGAGAGCATTTCTGCTGCTTAGAATCCCTCTGACTTCTTTTGATTATGATTTTTTTTTTTTTAGTCCATTTGGGCTACTGTATCAAAATACCCTAAGATGAGTGATTTTTATAAACAGTGGAAATGTATTTCTCTTAGTTCTGAGGGCTGGGAAGTCCAAGACAAGTTCCCAGCAGATTTGGTGCCTGGTGAGGGCACACTTCTTGGTCCATTGATGGCTGTCCTCTCACTCTAACTTCACATGGCAGAAGGAACCAGTGGGCTCTCGGGAGTCTCCTTCACAAGGACACTGATCCCAATCATAAGGGCTCCACCTCATGACCTAATAAATTCCCAAAAGCCCCCACCCCTCATAACCTTGGGGGTTAGAATTTAAACATGTGAATTTAAGCCAACCATAACTACTCAGACTATAGCACCACTACATCTTCTTTTAAAAGGCTCTTCTGATTAGATCAGGCCCAGACACCATAATCTCACTTTTTATGAACCTAAACCAGAGATCTTAATTATGTCTAAAAAGTCCCCTCACTTTTGCCACATAACATAATCTAATCTAATCACAGGAGTGATATCCTTTTAGAGTCACAAAACCACAGAGGACTCCTGTCTAGGGCTGTGGGGTCCAAGAGCCACCCCACTGAGTCTGGAAGGTGTGGAACCTAACCAAAGAGGATTATCCTCAAGCCTTAAGATCTGAAATTTGTCCTACTGGGTTTTGCACTTGCTTGCAACCTGTTACTTCTTTCTTATTTCTCCTCATTGAAATGGGAATGTCTATCCTATGCTTGTCTCGCCATTGTCTTTCGCAACATATAACTTGTTTGGTTTCAGAGGTTCATAGCTGAAGATAAATTTTGTTTCAGGATAAATCATACCTGAAGTCTCATTCATATCTGATTTAGGTCGTATTTAGGTAAGACTTTTGACTTTGTACATTAGAGTTTATACTGGAATTAGAATTCTGGGGGCTGTTGGAATGGAATGAATGTTTTTCTCAGGTTGAGAAGGACATATATTTTAGAAGGCCACAAGTGGATTGTTACGAATTGAATGTCAGTGTCACGCCCAAATTTAGAGGTTCATATGGTGAACCTCTAAACTCCAACATGGCTGTATTTGGCTATTTGGAGATGGGACTTCTAGGGAAATAATTAAGGCTAAATGAGATCATAAAGGCAGAACCCTGATCTGCTAGAATTAGTTTCCTTTTAAGAAAAAACATCAGAGAGGTTGCTGTTTCCTTCTTAAAGTGCATGTTCCCAGGAAAGATCCAGTGAACACACAGCCGAGAAGACACCCATCTGCAACTCAAAGGGAGAATCCACATTGCAGGTCATCCTGCTGGCACTTTGATCTTGAACTTTGAGGCTTCAGAACTGTAAGGAGATATATTTCTGTTGTTTAAGCCACTCAATCTCTACGTTACTCTGTGAAAGCAGACCAAGAAAACTAAGGTACTGTTCCCCTCCCTGTATCCATATGTTCTCATTGTTCCACACCAGGTAACAAATCTGCACATTCTGCACATGTACCCTAGAACTTAAAGTATAATTTTATTAAAAAAAGAAAGAAAAGAAAATAGAAAACAAAGAAAGAAAACTAATGTACTAGTTCATACAGTATATACGGCCAGCTGAAATGGATAATATCGAACTGTTATACTACGTCTACTAATATATGTTTCTACCAGTGATTAATCAGAATTTTCATATGGTCTGCATCCTTGCCAACACTTTGTGTTTTCTGACTGTTTAATGTTAGTCATGCCAGCAGGTAGGTGGTGGTCCATTACTATGGTTTTATTTTGCATTTCCACAATAGCTAATAAAATTGAACATTGCTTTCTTACTTTTGCTGGCTATGTGGATATTTCTTCATAAGTGTTCAAGTGTTCAAGTCTTTAGAGATATTTTTTAATTGGCTGTTTTAGTATTTTTGGTTATTAATAATTTATATATTCTGCACATAATCATCTATTGTCAGAAGAAGGTTTTGCAAATACATTCTCTAAATCTATGTACTATCTTTTACCCATTAATTTTTTTATTAAAGACATTATTAATTATTTTCCAACTACTTAGTATATGGTTAGCACTTTTGAGTCTTGCTAAAAATTCTGTCTGCTACAAAGTCATGAAGGTTTTCTTAAAACATAATTGCTTTACATTCACATTAAGACTAGCAACCTATATGTATTATCTTTGAATGTTTTCTATAAGATTTTTAATTTATTTTTTCATATGGATAACTAATTGACTCAGCTCTTCTGTTTGTGCTGGCTTTTGGAAACTTTCAAATTAACTATGAATCCTTCTGCACAGTCTTGAAGTTCTACAATATTCTTTAGGAAACACTAGCCTAATGATGAGGTTTTCTCAAATTCCCAGACTATAACTCCTGTACTGCTAGAACATTAAACATTTAGCTGGTTTCCTCATCGAACTATGTAAACTTAGATAATTTGAACATCACCCTAGAACTGGAAAATGACTATAATTAGGCAAATTCTCCCAGAGGGAAAAAATCAGGGAGACATGAAGTTTCCTTGGAAAAGTTTTCTCTGAAATTTTAGTTTATATGATCTTTGCTTTTTTTTAAAAAAAAAAAGTTCATGTCTATAAAATGATATTTAAAATATATTCAGCCCTTTCTAATTGTTGCAGTGACAATATCACCTATTGCGGCCTTCTCATAGTGGGAGTTCTCAGTGTAGCTTTGTTTGCTTAAATCGAGTATATTGAATGTACAATTTAAATAAAATAAAATTTACTCTTAATTTAAGTATATTATTCAATGAACTTAGACAAATCTATCCATCCATGTAATCACTGCCACAATCATAATATAGTGTATTTTCAGTACCTCCAAACTTTTTCTGTGTACCTCCCTTCAGGTTCATACAGTATATAAACTATAATGTCTTTTTTTACTTAGTATAAGACTTGTAGATTCATTCATATTATCACATACATCAGTAGTTTATTCATTAATATTGCTGAATATTATTTTATTGGCCAAGAGTTGGTGGATATTTGTGGTTCTAGATTTGGAATTATGAATAAAGTTCATATATGGGGCATAAATTTTTATAAATTGTGGAGTGGGTTAAAGGACTTTGGAGATATTTCTAGCTGCTAGCTCTATAAATAAATCTGCTATAAATATTTACATGTGGGTATTTGGATGGGTCTGTTTTAGTTCCTGGGAGTAAATAACTAGGAATAGAAATAGTGAGTTGTGTATCTGACTCCATAAGAAACTGATTAACTATTTTCCAGTAGGGCTCTATTATCTTTCTCCCCAAACTAGCAATGTAGGTGAGTTCCACTTGCTCCATATCCTCACTGACACTTAATATTTTCAGTCTTTAATTTTAACCACTCTAGTTGTCATATGGTGGTTTTAATTAGCATTCCCTAATGCCTACCAATGTTGAAAATAATTTCATGTGCTTATTTGTTATCCATGTCTTTTTCAGTAACGTGGCTGTTCATTTTTTTTTTTTTTGGCCTATTTTTCGTTGTTCATTTACTTTTTTTTTTTTTGCATTGTGGAAATACTTTATATGTTATGAATATAGGTCCTTTATCATATGGATATGTTGTAAAGATCTTCTCTCTACTATAACTTGTCTTTGCCTTTTCTTAAAAATGCCCTTTAAGTATTAAAGCTTGTAACTATGATAAAGTTCAATATGTGTGTGTGTGTGTGTATGAGTGTGTATAATATATATGCATGCATTACTATATGTATTATGTTTATATATACACACTAACATACATACATATATAGAAATATAAATGCAAATATATGTAACTAAGCTACTCTTGCCTCATAAAGAAACATTAAGATGTTCTACTACGTTTTCTTCTGAAATTGCTACAATATTATTGATTGCATTTGTGTTGATGATCTACCTCAAGCTAATTGTTATATGTGGTACAACACAAAGATAAGAGCAGGCATTTTTTTCTATTATATATTAATGGCCATTCATAGCAGTTATCCTGTTCCTGTTCCACCATTATATATGAAGTATTTGAGGGCAAATAACTTTCCTCATTAATTTCACAGATTTAGTGTCTGAGTGGATCTAGAGTCTAGGAGCTCCACTTAAGTATCTGTGCCTGAGATGCCTCCTCCACACCTGGACCTGGGATAGATAATGGGATTCTAGACTTTAAGCTGCTACTATAAAGGGGTAAGACTTACAAATCTGAGGAAAGAGTGAATGTATGATATGTATAAGGGGACATGAAATATTGGGACCAGAGGATAGGCTGTGGTAGGCTGCTTCTAAAATGTCTCCAATAATCTCTGTTTTCTGGTTGCTATGTAGGCTGCACCTAGTCACCTGTTGCTAATGAATAAAACATAAAAAGGGGCCAGGATGTCACTTCTATGATTAGGATATAAAGGACCATAACTTCATTTTTTTCTTTCTCCATCTCACTTTGTATTGTCAGCTTTCTTAATGGAGAAGTTCCAGATAAAATGGAACTGTGTAACAGTCCATAAGGAACTAAATTCTGTCCAAAGCTATGGAAGTGAGTTTGAAAAAAATCCTTTCCCATTGGGTCCTTGAGATGACAATAGCCATAGCTGACACCTTGTTCACAGTGTATGAGAGACTTCAAATCAGAGGAACTCACCTAAATTTAACAATGATTCCTAATCCATAGAAATTGTGAGATACTATTATTTTAAAAGCCACTATGTTTGGGGTAATTTATTATGCAGTAATAAATAATTAGTGTGCCAATTATATCACAAACATTTGTTTAAAAGATTATTGTTTTCACCAGCTTGTTACCTCAACATCTTGGGCGAAAGTCAATTAACCATAAATGTGTGAGTATTATTGTGAACTCTATTTATGTCATTAATCTATATGTCTTTTCTTTCACTAATGCCATGATACTTTGATAACTGTAGCTTCATAGTAATTCCTGAAGATCAGTTAGATTACTTTGATTCAGCTGGATTCACTTAAGACTTGCTTTTTTTTAGGTTTCTTATGGCAGTTCTAGAACAAACTTTAAATTAGGATAACTTAACTTCACTATGAAATGGATGCTTTTGGAAATTTTATCTGATATTCCATGTATTACAAGGCTTTTTAAAAATATTGGCTGTTAAGACTGAGGATTATCTTTTAGTCCCACACAAGCTCCTGAACTTTTTCTGCCCATTCCTTTATTCTGTTGCTCGTCCTATCCCCAGCCTTAAGTATTTTTCTTTCACATACATGCAGAATGTCAGCACTCAGCCGAAGATGTTAGAGTACCCTATTTGCAGATTTCTAGAACTCTCTTCCCATGCACCACTTTTCTCTCTCCTACTCTGTTTTTAAAAATTCTAGTTGTCTCTGGGTGCAGTGGCTCACACCTATAATCCCAGCACTTTGGAAGGCTGAGGCAGGTGCATCATAAGGTCAGGAGTTCAAGGCTAGCCTGGCCAACATGGTGAAACCCTGTCTCTACTCAAAATGCAGAAATTAGCCAGGCATGGTGGCAGGTGCCTGTAATCCCAGCTCAGGAGGCTAAGGCAGGAGAATGGTTTGAACCCAGGAGATGGATGTTGTGGTGGGCCGAGATCCTGCTACTGCATTCCCACCTGGGTGACAGAGTAAAACTCCTTGTGAAAAAAAAAAAAAAAATTAGTTGTCTAAGCCTCCCAGAAGACTAATTGCTCTCTTCAACTCAGATGACAAAGATTTCTGAGCTTCATTTGGATTCCACCTCTAATCTCATGGCCTGGAAAGAGCCTGCAGACAATAAACTTGGGACATTATAGGGCTAACCTTATATATTTCCTTCTTTCAAGAATCAGAGTCCTATGTTGCATGTTGTCCAATGCCTGAAAAGAAAATCCTTAAAATAATATTTTCTATTTTTTACTATTGGTTTAAGATGGGATGACAAATATTGTTTCTGTTACTCCATTTTGAATAAATTAGAAGTCTCAAAGTTTTGCTCTCCATTTTATTTGCTCATATATATTTTGCATGGATGTTGAGTTTTTATTTTTGTGTAAACTTGTGTCAGAGATTTTTTGCAGTAGCAATAGTAGGAAAATCTGTAGACATTATTAAGGTTGAGGAACTTAGTTCTCCTTCTCAAGAGAACACTCTGCTCTGGAATATCCCATACTCACCTAGGAATTCTGTCATTCCTGTTCCTCTTGCCACTTTATTTCAGAAGGGAGGCATAGCTAAGGATCTCTCTTAGGAATCAATACTAATAGCTTACTCTTTTTCTCCCCTCCTCTCTCTATCACAAGCATCCCTCATTCATAGACCCAGTGGTCTCTCTTTCATTTCCAAAGGTGGAAGAAGAATAAGTTGGACAAATATTCTTTCAGCGCTGTTGTCTTTTTTAATGGATTCACCAAGATTACATTAGAATACTGGTTCTCAAACTTTAGCCTGCATCACAGTCACCTGGAATGCTTTTTAAAGCACAGATTTCTGGGTCTCGGCTCAGAGTTTGTGACTTACTAGGTCTGGGCTTGGACCAATAAATTTGCATTTCTACCAAGTTCCTATATGCTGCTGATGCTGCTGTTCCATACATTATCCTTTGAAAGTCACTGCTTTAAATAATAAAGTCTATGTGTATTTGTTACTACTCCTACCTTCCTCATATTTCCGCCATATGTGTAAACTTATGCAATTAACTAGTAGTACACATGAGCTTCTCAGAAGGCTTCCTCTAATCTAGTTAGAACCACCTCACGGAGGGTGTGTAGAACGTTACATGACCTCTCCGAATCTTCTAATGGGAATTCATATAAGCCACAGACACCTGAGACCCTTTTGACCCAATGTGGCACAACCAGCAGGAGAATCTTATCACTTTGGTAAGAGTCCAAGGCTTTACTTTACCACAGACAACATCCTTGCTTGGACTGTTTCCTGTTCTCTCCTTTTTGTTGCATTTTTCTCTTCCTTACAGTTTTTTTCCTGATGAACATGCTCCTAAGGCATTGTGTACAATTAAATTCCTCTCTGAGGCGCTGCGTTTAGGAAACCCAACTGCAGACAAGAATTTCACTCATGCACATTTAATTCATTTTAAGGTACTTTTGTCCAAATAGTGGAGGAAGAATAATGAATTCATAAAAATTTTGTAGCACAAAAGTCATAGAATACTATCTCCAATCTTTATCCCGTAAGATCCAATTCACTGCTAAGTTCTGTCTTCTGTTAAAATTTAAGAAATGATTCAGTAAAATGGTGATTCTCATGAAAAAATGGAAAAAACTTATTTGCCACGTTGATTTCCTCAAACCCAATTAACTAAACATATAAATGGAGATGTAGATTTTGAATTATGGCCTACCTTGAGAGGCCATAGAAATAATAATTCCTTCCATAACCACTTTCACTTTTGAATGTTTGGTTGGAGGACTCAAACTTTAAGTTTATAATCTTTGTTGGAGGCTTGAATACGCATCCCTCAATAAAAGAAAAAAAAACACATTAAATGTCAATGTGGTTGGGAATGTTTTAATGAGAAGACAAGTTATCTAGATAAATTATGAATTGTTTTGGACGTTTACCTGTGGACCTCACATAAAACAAGAGATTTCACATGTTTAACTGCAAAGTTGTTGACTGAATATGTGTCACAGTGGAAAATCCCATATCTCTAAGCCATCAGATTAGCTCCCATACAGAGATACCAACTATGGAAAATAATAACCATCATTTGAAAAACACAGCTGAACAAGGGCAAAAAAACTAAGATTAAAACATGAATTTTTTTATGGTTAAATATATTCTTTGATTTCAAGCAAAAGACTTCTCTAGTAAGAAGTATACCATGAAAAGTCAGTGTTTAGACTATTCCATAAGGTTTACTTAAAGCTTTTGCTAAAATGCAAACAATACATTAAGATAATTTCAATATTCAAATTTGCCTTTCTCTTAAAAATGGCTTGTCCACTAGAGAATTAATAGAATAATTTTAAAGGGGTTGTAGAGAAAGTGTTACAGTAATCATAGATTTAAAAAGGGCAGAAGGTATCACAGAGCCTCATAATTAAACTGAAACTTACGGCTCAACGAAATTTAAACATCGTCATGTATGAAACAACATCAGTGAGAATCAAGAGACTAACAAAAAAAAGTACTATTGATGTTAATAGGCAAAGTTAAGAGATAATATAGATTGGACCAATTATTGCAGATGGAGTCAGGAAAAATGTGAATATTGTTAGAAATTATAACTTAATTCTTTTTCTAATAAGCTAGGATATTCTTGATATAGAAGGGCTATCCACTGCTTCAAATATATCAACTCATGTTTAAATTAAACACCATAAATTATATTAGTTTGGAAGAATGGGAGATTTGGGGCAATAAAAAATCATGCATATATATGTGTGTGTATATGTGTGTGCGTGTGTGTGTGTGCATGTTTATGTGTGTGTGTGTGTGTGTATATATATATATATATATATATATATATATACTTTGACTGGAAAAAAGAAAGCAGGTGACATCTGTGACATCCAAGCCATTCATCATCTGATTCACTATGGTAAAACTCATATATAAAAAGAATGAGGTAAGTTGTTCCAAAGGAGAGCCATTTTTAACATTCAGGATTAAAAAAAATTAAAGTTTTCAGGAAACATATTAGATTAAATATTTCTTTTAAAAGAATGAGAGATTGTGACATAATTACAAACTTTCTTCCTTAAAGAGCTAACACCATTTAAAAAAAAAACATATAATTGATCCCAAATATATACAGTTACATTTAACTACAAATTTAACTATATTTTGTCATACATATATCCCACATATACATAATTATGTAATATGTGTGTGTGTGTGTGTGTGTGTGTGTGTGTGTGTGTGTGTGTGTGTGTATTCTGTCCATTTTTATCTATTTTCTATATTTGGAATCTCATCCATCAATCTGTATCAGTGGTTAAGAGATTTCTAGATAAGAAAGTTTGATACCTCTAGATTTTGATTGTCTCATGTCCAAAATATATCCTACATTATTTTCAAAGTATTTTTTTTTTTTCCTTTTAAACTCTTTAACTCTAACATTCTCTATCAGGCAGTTTCTACTGCAACAACTTTTCATGGTAATTTGGTTCTTACAAATGAATTCCATTTGATCATAGGAAGAAGTTATGTTGCTTAAGCAAAGTATTTTTTGGACACAGTCAATCAACACCCATTTTATCATCTTGCTTAAACCCAACCCAGCACCTTTTTTTGGTATAACATGTTATGGAATTAGATCAACATGTGAAAATCTAGCTTTTGTCTGAATTTCTAATCTTTCATGTAACACATAGTAATTTCCAGACGTGCAGTCATTTCTACCTCTGTACTGAAATATTTTTCTCAATACTTCTTCTACCTTGGATACTGCCTGTGTATGTGTGTGAGACATCCCACCTAATTTTCCCACCTTTCTTTTAGTGATACTAACACAACACTTTTGGTGAGAACTGGAGTCAGAATGCCCCAGCCTCTGGCTTTGCCCTGTACCTATTACAAGGGAATCCTTTTTGCCTCATTTCTCTTGTAGGCTTTCTGTCCCTCTTCATAAAGACAGATGTCTTCATCTTTTTGGAGAGCCTCCTTCTGTTACAGACATTTGTGCTAATTTACTGCTATAAAAATTGAGAGAGGTTCTAGAAAGAATATGATAATGTAAACCAAGTGTACAAATTCGATTTGGAGAAGGAATGTTAGTTAAATATCAGAATTCTCATGCCGGAATGATTCTAAGTCTGATGTAACAAAAGCATTTACCCTGATCAATTGGTCACATATTATATCAAAATTACAGCAATACTTGATTTTATTTAGGTTTCTCCTTCTTCATGCTTTCAATTTTCCTTTATTTTCTCTTTTCCTGTATCCCTCTCTCACTTTCACATTCATTTCATTTATTCTTTCTTTTAATTTCCTTTGAACCTGACACAAATTCAAAGAATTAATGTTGTAAGGGACTCTAGAGAAATAATACATTGTATCACTTCAAATGTGCCAATTTACTACATTTGACATACGTTTTTATTATATGTAGTATATGATAATTTTTCTTTGGCACGTGTCTGCTTTCATTTTACTTCTAACCAGAATAAAAGTATAGTTTTAGATGTAAGTTAGCTCTGCAAATTTTATGTCATTTTGTCAGTTATCCATCTGATGGCTGAAGTTTATTCAGATAGAAAAAATGTGGCTTCCTATATCTGGTAATTAGTTATAAAGGCATGTAGTTGAAAATTATTTGCATCTCATGACTAAAGTTGAATCTTGGTTAGTTTGGGCTTCAATCTCATATTTCACTTGGATTAAGTAGCCTAGAAGATACTCTTTTTTGGATAAAGGAAACATTTTAGAGCACCAAAAGGACAGGCATGTTTTTTGGTTTTCAATATGGCATAGGCTTAGATTTTTATTCTAACAATATTATTGCTGCTGATCAGAAAGGACATCCAAGTCTTGAGACCTATACATCATGTTAACTCTCACTGCTTACGGTTGCAGATTTCTTCATGAGTTTGCTTTGTTTTTCACCTTAAAAATCTCAAAATATTTTGCCGAGGTGTAATGAAAAGTAAAAGTAACTAAAATTATGAAAATTAAATAAATTAACCAAAATTCTTTCAAAATACAAGGCTGAGGTTGAAGGGCACCACATGGCTCTAAAGTGGTCTGGAAGTAGAGGGGAGGATGGAAGGTCATGTCTATTTTATCATGTTGGGGTTGCAGTGAAACTATACAGAGCACAGTTCTCACATATTCACAATGAAAACTAATATTGTTTGATGCTAAAATTTTTCAGATTTTTTCAAAGACAATTGTCAACATTTCAAAATATGCTTGCATTGTGCTAAGGTGCTATTTTTAATTCTAGGTATATTAGAAATATATGTTATATATACACGTTCTTTTTCTATATTAATTTTGTGAATATTTAAAAAGAACACCTAAGTGCCTAAAATTTGTTACTTGTATTACAAATAAATTATATACATTATAAATTATACAAATAAATATTACACATGGAATTTGTAAAATATTTTATTATGTTATACTAAAAGAAATATATGATATTAAGGTTATTTTGAATCCTAATTTTTCATATAATATACTTGTATTTTGTTTCCAAATTGGAAGATTTAAATTACCTGAAAATTTTGAAAGATCAACTGATATTAATTTTCAAAATAACTTCCCCAAAATATAACACTCTTCAAATATATTTTTTCAGTTTCAGGAAGAAATGACTTACTATTTATTTATCCACTGCTGATGTCATTAAAATATACATCCAGTAATTTTGAAAGCTCATAGTAAAAAAGTACTACCAATAGTAAGAGTCATCTCTTAGACATTTTATAAAGCTTTTTTCCTTATTACAGTCTGATTTTTTAAATATCTAGCTTTTTTGGCTAATGCCACCAACATTTAGATGAAATATTATGGATACTTCAATTTAGATATCTTATTAAAGATTTTAGCACTGATTTATTTGAAGCTATTAATACATCTATTTGGATAGTCAATATAGTCTCCCCTTTCTCTTCTCTTTTTAACTTCTCTCCATCCAAAGATGAAATTTTATCAATATTAAAACACAATTCATCTTATTTATCTAAGGAAAATGTAACAGGAAAAGCATCCACAGCAAACATAGAACAGCTTGCCAGAATAAGTGATTTTCTTATTCCATGCTGTATCTTATACACTGAATATGTTTGATAAGCTTTCGTAAATTGATGACATTTTAATGATAGGTGGATAAATTGTGATTTTAATCTTTCAAATAAAAAAATTCACACATGGTTATTTTTAACACATATTTTATCAATTTGATTAAATTAACAAACTATAATCGTTGGCTAATAATGCCATTCTTTTTGTTATTAAGATCTTACCTGAGCCCTAAAAATACTCATGGTACAAAAAAATAAGAACTCTGTTTCTCCTGTGTCAATTGCCCTACTAATTTCTCAGCTGTATTGTGGGAAACATGTTGAGAGAAAGTATTAAAATATATTAAAGCCACATGGGATTATTAAAAACTGGAATGAATCCTCTAAATCTTTGAGACAACTGTTCATCAGTTGCTTTTTTTAAAAAAAAGAAAAAATCTGTACTTTACTGGAAACCCATAATTCACAGCTGTTAGTTCAAGCAGTGTTCCTGGAGAATGGTCAGAGGAATATACTGGAACATTGGAAGGGGAAGAAATTAGCCAAATTCATCATTTCCTTTTAATTTTGCATTTTCATTCAATTAATTCCCCTTACTTGTCTAGCAAGACTGAACTCATCTTAAAAGTCTTAATTCCTTTTGGCTCAATGTAAATTATGATGCCCGAGAGTCTTTCCCAGTACTATGAATTATGGGGCGTATTTGAGGGAGCTTCTATCTATTATTTTTGGATAGGAACAACAAAAGCATTCATGCACTCAAAGAAAAGGAGTGAGTGTTGAAAATAATCAATGACTTGTCTTTTATTTGCTCTAAATAACAAGCTTAACTATTGTCACAGAACTCACCAGTGCATTGTGGAAATCTCATTCTGTCATCAGAAAGCCCTGACTATGGCAACATCTGTCTAAGCCTGGACAGAGCCCCAGTCAGCCTATGTTAACATTGGATCCCTGGTGGTCAGAAAGCAAGAAAGGAAGGTAAAAGTAAAGAAACGTGTGAACGACTACTTAAATGACAGAACAGTACTCTCAGAAGGAAGCCTTCGTTCTTTCTTCCTTTTTTGTTCATAGCTGTCAGAGGTAATTCTCTGGATATATCTTTGTTTTCATCAAGCAGAAATCAAAACGGAAGTAATATGTTATACAAATAAAATTAGTGATAAACTCAAATTGTTAAAAGCAGTTTATCCTATGTTTTTCGTTTTGCATTTTTTACTATCCTTCCTAATGGTCCCCCAACTGTGATATGTGTCAAAATTTATTTTCTGTTTTATTGAGTTTACACTATACATTTGACAACATTGTAACATAAGGCAAATATTAACAGATTGTTGAGGAAAACCAGGAATAAAGAGTGGACACTCTTCTTGACTCTTTTAAAGCCAATGCTAAGAGATTTTATTTTCCCTCAGTGCCATGTGGGGTTGGTGTTGATATGTCACCAGGTTCTTTTATATTAAAGAAATTGCCGTCTCACCCATCTCAGAAATATAAATCCTTGCCATCATACATTCTTACCAGGAACAGTGTTAAATGTACACATGTATTGGATTTGTCTGATTTATTTTCTATGAAACATACATGGATGGATAACTGAGACATAGATAGATGATGGATAAATAGAAATAAAGAGATAGGCTTTTTTTCTTCCTTGGACATTGAAGTGTCATATCACAGTACAGCTATTTCAATAAAACAAGACATTATGAAAGGTAATGCAGAAAAAGTGTTGTTTTCTCTACTTAAAATTTTCAAGTTGTACATTATGTATTCTCATTTATCTCTGGATGAATGAATATACCTTTGTCAGGAGGTGAACAATAAAATAATAAGGTTAAGTTGTAAAGCCCAATACACTTTTCTTGCCACTCAAGCAGATCAATCACCTGAAGCACACTGAAGACAATGGATGGTCTTTACGATTTTCAGACAGGGTTTAAATGCATTAAAATGTAAAAATTAATTTTTTGCAAAACTATGGGAAATGTATTTTACAAATACAAATCAGTTTGTATAACATATTAACAAACTCTCAGACATCTAATTTTTTAGCTTTACAAATATTAGAAGAAGTAAAAATCTCTTATAAGCCTTTACTATCCTTTGAATGTTTTTTTTCAATTGCCTAAAAATATTTGGGAAAGTTCAGAAAACTCTCACACACACAAGTTTTTAGTTTTACCCCTTCTGCCTCAAGTGCACAAACACAAAGCAGTAATCTATCTAGTTTATTTCTTTGAAAATGGTGTTCTTAAAGTACATCTTGCAGATAGATTATCTATCCCTCACAGCAAAGCTTCACAATGGGAGTCTAATAATTGCTCCTTTTCTAATTTCACTAAATGAGTTATAATTATTTTATGTCTGTTTTATGGTTACTGAATAGTATTAACCTAAACTCTAATTATAATATAGCTTTCAAAGAAATGTATGGACACCAAATTGATGAACTGCCAGCTTATGTAGGAACATCCCATAAAGCAGATACACAGCTAATAGTTTTAGGAATAGCATGTTAAAATTCAGGAGCACAATTCATTTGTGAATGAAGCCGGGTATAAATTCATTGAGTTTATATCTTCTAAGATTAGATAGACAGGAATTTGTGATTGTGATTAATACAAATCAAATAAATTTACAGTTAAGCATAAAATTGCTATTTTCCAATATGTTTGAAACCAATGATAGATACTTCAGTTCTATAATATACTTATAATGGGAATGTGTAGTGCCCATGGAGACTTTTGGTCTTATAGCGATCTTCCCAAGACAGATACTATATAAATAAAGCAGATTGTATTGTGAAGGGAGACAATTTGACTAGAATGCTTTAATAGCTACTTTTTATTTTTAAATTCTCTGCTAATATTTTAATGAAAGAAAATTGATTAATCAATTAATTTATCATAAAGAGGGAGAGCAGTGTTTGCTTTCAATTAAAAAATCCTTTAAATCTAATTGCTGAAATGCATTTTTGAATATTCTCATAAGTTATACATTAGAGAATATTCACACACAGATTAAGTGAATTCCTTATAAAATAAGTGCTTTATTAATCAAAATTTTACTTATCTGACTACAACCTGTGGAAAATTGACCACCCTTTTTACCAACAATGTTAATATTAACAATAGTGACTATTATGTAATAGGAGTTTACAATAAGTCAATTATGGCCATTTTAATGATTATATTATAAGGAACATAGTATGCTAAACATTATCAATACCAATTTTATATGAACGGAAAACCCCGGGCTCAGGGAGGTTAAATAGCTTCCATATAATAGGTTAAGTGTTGGGGTTTAGTATGAATTCTAGTATATTGTCTTCACTGTCAGCAGTTGAAATGTTTTCAGACAGAGGACTACAATTTCATATCAGCTTTAATGTCTTTCTAGTACTTTTAGTACTTTATATACTGTTAACTTTTTCCCAAAGGACTATTCTGAAAATAAACAGAGTCTGAAAAATATTTATCAAAGGCCTGCTTTATGCCAAGATAAGACGTAATTCCTTATCCTCATAATGTTGTCAGACTAGTTCTAATGACTGACATAAACATTTAATTTTCACATATTGTAAAGTGCTATGAAGAGGGTTTGTAAAATGTGAACATATAGCACAGTCTGTGGAGTCCAGAAAATATTATTTATAAGATAAAAAGTTTAGTTCTTAATGATTGAAGACTTGTTAAAATTTAAAAAGGTAAGAAGAAAATTACAGGCGGAGGGAATTTTAGGATAAAACCTCAAAATCTCTAGCCTGTCTGTGAAGGTATATATACAGTCTGAAAGATACAAACTGTGAGACTACCTCTGAAAGTAAAACTTTTAATTAAAAAGTTACAAGACACATTATAGTTATATTATTTTGATTAAACATGTTAAAATAACTGTCTTAGCCATCATGAATGTTGGTTTGGTACTATCTGTAGATTCTTAATTTTACTTATAATTACTATGACCTGTGGAAAATTGACCACCCTTTTTACTAACAGTGATAATATTAACAATTGTGGTTATTATTTAATAGGAGTTTACAATGAATCAGTTAAGGGCATTTTTATGATTATATTATAAGAAATATAGTATGCTAAATGTTATCAATTTATCAGCCTGTCAAAGGTGAAGAAATAAAGACTGGTGGTCTTTTTGTTGGCCTATATTTTTCTCCATTGGTTGGGAAAAGAAAAACAGGAAGCAGACAGGTGAAGTATGAGAAACTTAGACAGCCAATGATCTGATTCCTTGACGTTTACAACCCTATGCAACCTTAAAATAGGCTCTCAATTTTCAGACTATACAAATTGCCAGATTCTTTGTTGAATCAATTAATTTCTTTATTATAATGACTGTGATGTGTCAATAATTGCTATAACATAATGTATGGCTATGGTAGCTGCCAACCTCATAACTAATAGCATAGCCAGACATGTCTGGTGTTACTGCTGATGTACAAGTTGAATTTTAACTCATTTTCTCATTTTATTTTATCCCATTTCTTAAAGGCTGGACAAACTGATTTAGTCTGTGACCTATGAACCTCTTCTGTGGATTTCAATAAGAAAAACAAATGTAGTTAAGTAGCATATAAATGTTGGGTACTGGTGTGAAGAAATAATTTGTTTTTGGCATAACCTTTTGACCTTTTTCTAGTTCACAAGGATTCTCAAACTGAGCTTATTTGAATGACAAATAATTTGCTTAGCTAATAAATGTCCATTTCTCTTATCATATATTTAGTTACTAAGTAATTCATTTATGTATATTTAGATTACTAAACAACCTATTATTTTATAGAGAAATAATTTGATAAAGAGTTCTATAATATCAGACCTTTACACTTTTGGGTTTTTTTCTAAGTTACAAAATAAGCTGGTTTATTTTCTCTTCACTAAATTGGCTATAAAACAACATCTGGGTCTCTTGAGTTTATCATTTTTGCTCCCTTTACACCAGTTGGGCATCCTGATAAATTCAAAATGGGCTTCCATCTGCTGAAAGCTTTTTAACGTGTTTATTTTTTATTTTTACCCTGAATTCCAGTCCATAATGCACTGTTTATTATTGTTGTTTTAACAAAGCTGGATATACAGTATAAGAAGCCATACTGTAGTTAAGCATTTGCTCAGCTGTAGTTCAAAAGATGAGTGCTCTTGTCAAATGTGCTGTGACCTCTCAGAGAGAGGAGACTTCATCCAACTGAGTCCTTGTTTCATCTACAGCAGTACACTGGGACAGAATTTATTTTTTTGATTACATGTCCTAAAATTTGTCAGGGAAAAAATATTATATGACTATTTGGTGTTTAATACGGCAGTTAAATAGAGGACTGCAAGAAAGAGAAATCACATGAATCTGAAATGCGGATGCGGCTATGCCATTATCTCGTGATAAAACTTTCTCCTATGTTTTTCCCCTCCATTCTCTAAATATTTTTGTATGTTTTTGTATTTTCATGAGCAGAATCAACGGCTTTGTACAATGTTGCCATCTAAAAATGGCAGACATAAGCCAGAAATATCTCAAATACAAATTTACCTAGAAAATACAATTTATAAAGAGCAATTCTAAAAGAGCAATTAGAAAGAACAATTCTAAAAATGACATTTTCTGAATGGGAATTATATCCCATTCCAACTCAAAACTTATACCAAATAGAGCCATTCATGCATCCTGTGACAAAATTAACTAACCTCTTTCTCTAAGATTAGTATCCTTCTTTAACCAGGGAGAGAAATTTCCCACCTGTAAATGAGAAAGTTTGCTGATGTGTTTTAGAATACAGTCTGAGTTTACACCTAGAAGTATTGAAGAGGCAAATTATTTACTCAGTTACCCAAAGATCTTACAATTAGACCAAGAACATAGGTAGAGGCAGACATAATTTTTTCCTACTGCTTAGGAATCTGAAATCACCTCACATTAATTTAGGGGAATGAGTTTTCAGTATACAAAAACAAACAAACAAACAAAAGCTAGAAGAGGAAACATGATTTCATAAACTAGCAGAGCTTCGGGGATCTAAAATGTACTGCTTAGTTTAGCAGCTCAGTCTTTATTTATCAATTACGAATATTTTCTAGTATAGAAAATAGATATTTTTTCTCTTTCTCTTCATATATTAAAGCTTACAAGGAAGTTTAAAGAATATAATTGTTAACCATTTGAAGATTCAACTCAATCAAACTGGTGGAATCTTACAATCATATAAGAGGAAGGCAATTTATATAAACCACACGTAATCTGTACGTTCACATCGTAAAATTGATGGTCACTTTTTGGTATTTTACATATCCCAATTTATTAGAAAAGGTTTAGCTTAATGTTCGTTCATATATTTATTTGGGCTCTGTTTTCTTTCAATTACTGAGTACAGAACAATCAGCAACTTTGCAGATAAGTTGATATTGATGAATAGAGGTAAAAAGAATAAAGTAAAATAAACAAAGCCTTGGAGAAGTGTGGGACACCATTAACAACAAACATATGCATAATGTAGAACTGGAAGTAGAGGAAAAATGAAAAGAGCAAAGACATTTTTTTTTTTTTTTTTTTTTTTTTTTTTTTTGGCTCAGTGTGTTGGTGCACACCCATAATCCCAGCTACTTGAGAGGCTGAGGCAGGAGAATCACCTGAACCCAGGAGGCCACAAAGAAATATTTAAAGAAATAATGGCTGACAACTTTAAGATAAGATAAAAACATTAATTTACAATCCCCAAACTCAACAAACTCTAAGTAGGAAATCATCCTAAAAAGAGTGTTTAAGACAATGACAAAGAGAACATCTTAAAAGCAGCAAAGATAAAAACAACTTTATCAGATACAAGTGAATCTTTTTTTTTTTTTTTTTTTTTTTTTTTTTTTTTTTTGAGACGGAGTTTCGCTCTTGTTACCCAGGCTGGAGTGCAATGGCACGATCTCGGCTCACCGCAACCTCCGCCTCCTGGGTTCAGGCAATTCTCCTGTCTCAGCCTCCTGAGTAGCTGGGATTACAGGCACACACCACCATGCCCAGCTAATTTTTTGTATTTTTAGTAGAGACGGGGTTTCACCATGTTGACCAGGTTGGTCTCAATCTCTTGACCTTGTGATCCACCCGCCTCGGCCTCCCAATGTGCTGGGATTACAGGCTTGAGCCACCGCGCCCGGCCACAAGTGGATCTTAATAGGATTAAGGGGTAATGTGCACTCAGAAACACTAGAACCAGAAGGCAGTGAGTTGCCATAATTAAACTGCTGAAAGAAGAAGAAGAACAAAAAACTATCAACTAGGAATTTTGTGTCCAGCAAAACTAACTTTCAAATATGAAGGTAAAATAAAACCATTACCAAATAAACAAAAGCAGAGAGAATATGTTGCTCGCTGACTTGTCTTAGCAGAAAGACTAAAGTAAGTTCTTCAAGCAGAAAGCAAGTAACCCTAGATAGTTGTCTGAATGCATGCACATACACCCAAAACAAGATAAAATAAAAAGAAAGAGAAGCAGAGAGAGGGAGAACCAATAAATGAATTTGTGTAATTATAAAAGAGAATATAATTTACATGTCCTCTTTTGTTTTCTTAACTATTATAAAAGCAGCTGTAGAAAGCAACACCTATAGAAGTGTATTTTTTGTTTTACAGGATAGAGAAATTTTTAATATTTGATAAAATACAACAGAGGGGACTTGGGGGCAAAGCTATATTGGAATAAAGTAGTAAAGCTAAATGGTAAATTGATTTCACAAGAACAAAGGAAAAATAGTAATTGGATACCTCAAGACTCTATTTCCAGTATAGATGCTACAACAAGTCAAAAGTTAGAAAAGAAAATAAAAGACTTCAACACAAGTCTTAAAAATTAAATTTTAATAACATCTGTAGAACATTTTATCCAAGGACAGTAGAATACACATTTTTTTGCCACAGGTATGTAGAACTATTTTAGGACAGACCATACTTCTAGGTGACAAAACAGTGAGGCTTGATTTTAAAATAAATGAAAGTTAAAAGGAGTGCACACTTAAAATAATTAAAATTATCCAAAGTATGTTATTTGTCTATAATAAAAAATAGAATTCAATCAATAATGGAAAATAATGTGGATATTGACAAATGTGTGAAAATTAAGCAACATACTCCTAAATAATAATTGAGTCAAAGAAGACATCATGAGAGAAATTAAGGGAGATGAGTAACATTGGAAACACAATATATAAAAACTTATGGGTTGTAACTAAAGTATTGCTTAGAAGGAAATTTATAGCTGTAAATGTCTATATTAAAAAGTAAATATAAGATGATGAAGAAACTGAAGCTGATACTGTAATCTGTCATTTTAATATAATGGAAAAAAAAACTAAAGAAAGCAAACGGAATGAAATAATGGATCTTTTGTTGGTAAATATTTAGATGGATCAGAGAGAGAGAAAAAGAGAATTCAAATTACTGAGACTCATATTACTGAAATCAGGAATGAAAAAAGAGATATCACTTATGATAACTGACATAAAAGAATAGGTTTATAGAAAGACAAACCACTGAAACAGATTCCAGAAGAAATAAAAATCACAATGGGCCTATAATTAGCAAGAACAATGAATTAGTAAACACTTCAAACCCAAAAAAATTCTAGTCAAAGATATTTTTACTGGTTAATTCTACCTAGTGTTTAAAGACCAATTAAAATCATTTATTATTTTATTCGTTTTACTTTAGGTTTTTTTTCCTTTTTCCATTGCATTAAAATGACAGATTAGATTATTGACTTCAGTTTCTTCATCATCTTCCTTTTACAAATATGTTGTTTGTTCTCTTGACACTTTTATTCAATATTGTACTAGTGGTTCTAGTCAGATGAATTAGACAGTAATATTAAATTTAAAAATCCAGATTGAAAAAGGAAGTAAAAAGATTTGTTTGCATGTGATAGAAACTTTGTATATAGAATATTCTCAGGAATCCACTAAAAAATATTAGACCTAATCAACATGTTTGGCCAAGATTGTAGAGTACAAGATGAACATATACAATTTAATTACATACACTCATAAAGGACAATTCATAAATAAAATTAAGGGTACAATCTTGCTTATAATATTATCAAAAGGAAAAAATAGAAGTAATTTTAATCGAAGAAGTGCAAAATTTATACTTCTAAAAGTGTAAATTATCATTGAGCAAAATCAAATATTTAAATAAATTGAAACACATCTCTTGTTCATGGATTCTAAGAGTTCACATTGATAAGATGGCAGTTTACCCTAAATCAATCAAAGGATTTATGCAACTACTATCAAAATTGTAGCTGTTTTATTTCCTTGCAAAATTGATAAGCTAATTTAAAAATTCATCTGAATGTTCAGCGCATCCAGCAAAATAAAAATAATCTTGAAAAATAGAAACAATGTTGAAGGATTCACATTTACAATTTTAAAACTTGCTGCAAATAATAGTAATGAAACCTGTTTGGTAGTGGCATAGGATACACACACACACACACACAAACCATGGAATTGATAATAGTTCAGAAAATAACTCTTACATTTATAGTCAAACAATTTTTAAAAATGATTTCAAGACAATTCAATGTGGGGTTAGTGGTTAGGGTGGGGATAATATTTTCAACACATGATGCTGGGACAACCAGATATCAACATGCAAAAGAATGAAATATTTTTCTCATATCATAAAAAAATAGCCCCAATTGATCAGAGACCTAAAAATAAGATCTGAAACTATAAAACTCTTAAAAGTGAACACGTGTAGATCTTTTCAACCTTGGATTGGCAATGGTTTCTTCAAAATGACACCAGAAGCACAACAAAAGAGCGAAGAGATAAATTAATCCTCTATAAAATTAAAAATTCTTTTTCACCAAAAGATACTATCAGAAAGTAAAAAGGCAAGCCAAAGAATGGAAGAAAATATCTGTAAGTCACATATCTAATAGATGTCCTGTATCCAGAACATATAAATTCAAGAATAAAAGAAAAAAAATCTAAATGAGAAAAATATTTCAATAGACATTATATCAAAGAAAACACACCAATGGCCATTAAGCACATTAAAAGATATTCAATATCATTAGTAATTGAGGAAATGAAAATCAAACCCACAATGAAATACTACTTCACACTCACCAGAATAATTATTACAAAAAAATGAAAAAAAACGAGTGTTGACAAGGAGAAATTTGAATCTTCATACACTACTCATGAGAATCTAAAATTTTACAAATGCTGTGAAAATAATTTTGCAGGTTCTTAAAATGTTAGACATAGATTTGCCTTATGACCCAAGAAGTCCATCCCTAGGTACATGTGAAAGAAAAATGAAAACACGTTTACACAAAAATTTATTTGAATGTTCAAAGGAACATTTTTCTTAATAGACCAAAGTAGAAAAGAAACAAACATCAATTTATTGACCAAAAAAAAATAAAATTTGATGTATTCATATAATGAAATATTGCACAACAATAAAAAGGAATGGAGGATTGATAGAATGCTACAACATGGGTGAACCTCGAAAATAGCTGCTAAATGAAAGAAGCAAATCCCTCCTAAATAGCATGTATCGTGTGATTCTGCATATATAAAATACCCATAAGTGTCAAATTTTTTATGGTAGAATATAGATTAGTAACTGCCTAGAACTAGAAGACGAATTTGGGAAAAATAGGATTGAAGCTAATGAGTAGAAGGTTTCTTTTGGGGATGTTGAAAGTGTTCTAAAATTAGTTTGTGTCGATGGCTATACAAGTCTTTCTGTTCATAAAGACTTGCATAAATGGTTAAACTAAAAACCATTATATTGTAAAATATATATATATATATATATATATATTTTTTTTTTTTTTTTTTTTTTTTTGAGACGGAGTTCCGCTCCTGTTACCCAGGCTGGAGTGCAATGGCACGATCTCGGCTCACCGCAACCTCCGCCTCCTTGGCTCAGGCAATTCTCCTGCCACAGCCTCCTGAGTAGCTGGGATTACAGGTACGCGCCACCATGCCCAGCTAGTTTTTTGTATTTTTAGTAGAGACGGGGTTTCACTATGTTGACCGGGATGGTCTCGATCTCTTGACCTCGTGATCCACCCGCCTCGGCCTCCCAATGTGCTGGGATTACAGGCTTGAGCCACCGTGCCCGGCTATATTGTAAAATTTAAATGGGTAAATTATAAGTGAATTTGATCCCAAAGCCATTAAAATTCTCAAATTGAGGAAAATAGTTGTACAACTCTGTAAATTTACTTAAAATTCTTGAATTGTACACTTAGAATGGGTGAACATTATGATATATAAATTATGTCATGTAAAAAATACTCAAAAAAGTTGTTTTTAAACCATATGTACTATCAGTGACAGCTCATTTAGTTTGAGATTATTTATTGTGTTTCAAAACGGTTGGTTAAGAATCTTAAAGGAAGAAAATTTTGGCCATAACTGAATACTGAATTTCTATCCTGAATAAATAAAATCCTGGCTTGCCGTTGGGCTGTAATTACCATCGCCATTAGTATTTACTTATACTTTTGAATTTTTCCTTCTACTCTGACTATATTTTCTTCCATTTTTGTGATCATATTGTTAATTATATAGATGTCTTCTCCCCATGTCTTGAATGAGACTTTTCACCAAATCTTATCCATACTGAATTATTTTGTTGTAGAGAAATACAGTTGACCTTCATTTCATATTCTCTTTAGCTTGTGCCGAAAGTCTTCATTTTCTGTAGATAATAGCTTTTAATCCGAAGCGTTTGACTAACAACAGTAATAGTGACAGTGACAATAAATAATGCCTGACATTTATTAAATGCTTACTATGTGCCAGTCACTTGCTGTGTACTATAAATGCATTAATTCTCCAGAAAGGATAATAGTGTCTTTATATGAGCAAAAGATAATCTCCACTTTCCACATCTGTTTAATTTGGAAGTACAAATTTTATTGTTTTCATTGTATTAAAGGTGCTACTCATTTCTTTCCCATCATCATCCTCCTGAGTAAACACACTCCACACTAACGTAGTTCAGTCGGTAACTGAACCTTGATATTTCTTTGTCATCGGAATCATGCATAAATATCTTCAGCTGACATGGGTGTATGTTTAAAGGTGGGGTCAACATACATCATTTTCTTTCTATAATTGAAGGGTAAAGACCAAGAATAAAAGTTCACCCACTTTTATGCCCTAACCTATTTAAGTTCAAAACTTTTTTGTCTTCCATCAACTTCTTGTTTTTCACTGAGTTTTCATATCCATATCTTTACGTTTTAACTGAATTTTCCCTCATTAAATAGTTGAGGATCCTTGTGTATCTGTTCTGAAAACATCCTCTGCTCAGCAACTCCAATCCTCTAGTCCCCTGTCTATATATGTGTTTCAAGAGTGACTGCTTGCAGTTTTCCTCTAATAGACTTGAACCCCATTCTATCCATATGCTGGCTGCTAGCCATCAAAAACATAGCTAGAGGTGGGGGGAGAGTGAGCTGCCATGTTAAATCGCCTCTTTCCCTCCCTCTGGGAAAGGACCTTAACCTCAAGCATTTTCAGTCAATCACAGTTCAAGAGAGAACCTTGAAAATGTTCTGCAACACTGATTGGTTCCATAAAACATGCTGGCTGGATGCAGAAGTTGAGTTTCTTTGAGCTTATTTCATAATAAAGGGCAATGCATGTGCTGTATTCATAGTAATTCAAATCTGACACAAATAATGCAGCAAATAATTACAGTGACCTTTAACTCACCTCAAATTTAAACAAAGGTTAAACTGCCCTTTACTAAAGTAAATATTTTCCGTAGTCAAATGAATGCAGACACCTTTGGAGAGTAGAATGCATTGCCAAACTAAAAGAATCTAAAAGTGGTTACAATAGAATAATTTCAAAACATAAAGAATGCAGGACTCTTCAGCATAAACAACATCCAGACATGCTGGCATCTGCCATTATTAATTTACCTTACAATATTTCCAATGGGCTTCCCCATATGTTTGCTGGGAACTGTTGCTTGAAATTTCTGTCCAGAAGGGCAGATTTCAAAAAGAAATATTAAAAGTAAGAGAATTTAGCTCTCCTATTCATACCCTGATTCAGTAAACAATTTATATTTTATTCCATAAAGCTGAAAAAAGCCTTAAATGTCTAAGTGATTACCATGCCTACCCTAAGTCTTAAAAAATAAACCCAGAAGACAATGCTAACTGAGTAAAGGAAGTAGCTGATAAGTTTATGTAGTTCTTATACCAAGGTTTAGCTGTCGGTCAGATAAGGACCAGGTGTGTTTTTGCACATTTAATTTGTTTAGTCTATGTCTATTTCAAATAGCACTGAAAGAAAGAAAGAAAGAAAGAAAGAAAGAAAGAAAGAAAGAAAGAAAGAAAGAAAGAAAGAAAGAAAAAGAAACCCGGGTTGGACTATGTTATGTGTACCTAGTCTTTAATTGTAAAAGTTTATTTAAAAAAATAATTACCTTCTTTCTGGGGTCCAAATGCTAATGATATGTTGACTGTGAAAAACAAGTCATCAACTTGTTACTGCAATTGGTATTGGCTCCAAATTCTCCCTTCATTAAAATAAAACCACCTGATTTAATTAGAAATATTCAGCATGCCTATAATACTTTTGGTCACAATTTAAATCGCATATCTCAAATAGGGATTACATTTACATTTAATAAGACAATAATTGTATGTTAAAAGAAAAACTAAGTTTATTTCTTATCGTTTCTCTCACAGCAGCTTTGCCAACTCTGTTACTAAGACCCAAGATGATCTTAGACACTTAAATTAATGGGTTTATTTTTAACCATTAAAAAAAAAATGCAAACTCTAGGTCAAGAAAACCCTCCTCCATGTCTCTCCTAACTCTCTGAATCAGCAATTTTTTTCTATTTCTCACCCCCTTTTTGAAACTATTGGAGCAATAGCACTGAGAGAGATATCTACTTCCTCACCAACATGGTATAAATTTAGGGCCTGAGGCTGATCTATTAACAGACACAGGGAGTAGCTGTTTGTTATCTCAATGACTTTAGTTCTTCTTGTATACTGAAATAACTGGCATTGCCCTTGACAGAAATAAATTATTTTGAAATTGGAGTGAAAATGAATTATTAGCAAAAGCAAATTAGCTGTGGAAGTATATTGGGCTCTTTTCTGTTGTTTGAATTTCTTCACATTGTGCACTCTTTTACATCTGAAACTTAGTGAAAAATCTTCTTCCTCTATTCTTTAAAGGTCATATAGTCTCCTGCAGTTCCTATCTTTTTGAATCTTCCTCTTTTAATACCTTTTTTTGATGAAGGAAAAAAATTACTCATTGTTCTCCTGATGTTTATGAAAATCTTCCTCCTCTTTGGCATCATTCTTTTTCTTGGAAACCTTTTTTCCAAGTTATATACTGCTCTAAGGGATAGGCAGAGACAACGCATAAGGAATGCAAATCTAAATCAAGAGATATACAATTTTATAACTTAAATATGCACTGTCCTTTACTCAACTATGATGCTTCTATGTCAACAGGTAGATTTAAGGAAAGATACTGCTGTGAAGTGTACACCCCTTACTCTCTCTAACTAGCTCATCAGAGGTTCTGCTTCTTCCTGTCTAGAAACACCTACCTGTGAGGTCCTCTATATCTTATTATAAGCAGAACTCATAACCAAGTTTAGAGTGCAAACCATGTTGGCTCCTCAAAGTGAGAGGTTTAGGGCAGGATTTGTGTTTTTAGGACTGTATTTTTATTTTCTCCTCAACATTTATAAACTTCCTTAGACTTTGAATTTAATTTTCTATCTGATCTTCTAATATTTGCTTGCTTTCCTCTTCTGATTATTTTGCCCTACTTTGAATTTCAATATGTGTGAAAGAGAATCTGACATTTGTAGATAACCACAGAAGTATCTTTGATACTGTTTTGCTAAATCTATTTTCCTTGTCTTAGGATGTGTAATTAAAAGACAATTGAATGGTATTCATAAAGTGTTTTGTCTTTCTAATCAAGAGTGTTTTATTTCATCAGCAGAGTTTCTAATGTAGAAGTAATATATAAGAATGGGAAGACAAGATATACTAAAGCAATAGATAGAATGCATCAGTATTGGAAAACCATAGTTGTTTGGTTAAACAGCTGTAATACTCTGAGAAATTGATGCAGTGTTTCCTGAGGAAAAGTAAGGTCCATAACACAGGGCAAAGTGAGAGGATTTTCAAAGAAGTAATGGGATTTGTCATGAAGTTATGGGCAAAGAAAGCTTATTTAGCCATAGAGAAGGAATGGAAGAGTTAGTAAGAAAAAAATATAATACCCAAAGGCTAAAGATGTAGGAAGAGAGCTAACAACTATGGCCAGTGAGTCTGATTAAAGCAGCTAGCATATCTGAATAACAAGTGAATCCATGGTTACAAGGGTTCAGAGTTCCATAGGTATGTTCAAGTTCAATGATACATGTGGCTGCTACATATGCCATGTAACTTAAAGTCGTAAAGGTTAGAGTAGGGAGACCAGAATAGAAAACACCAATTTTCTTAGAACTATGTATATCCCGGAGGGATGATAGCTAATTGGAATGAATAGAATTCTAACATGTGGGCAATAGGAGTGAGTCATATGGAGGTAAGGAAAATAATAAAAGTGAGCAACCAGAATTGTTTAATGGAATGATGTGAACATAATTAAGAATGAGATGGATGCTACCAAGAGAGACTGATAGAAAATATCTTTTCAATTATCAATAAGCCTCTTATAATTCCCAAAAGATACCTTCAAATTTCTAATAATCATTTAATATAAGCTCCTGAGTCTCCCATAGATAATCTTGGGAGCATTTTTCTTATCCCTCTAAGAGAGGAACAATTATGGTCTTCTCTGTTACCTCTATGCTTTGTATACATTTAGGTAACCTAGCATACCATCTTATAATTATTTGAGAATCTACTTGTTTTATTTACTAGAAAGGAAACTCATTAAAAATAGGTTACATTTTTTCTTCTTTACTTCTCTTTGTAAATTACCAAACACCATACTTGACTTTTTGTAGATGTTGAATGAATATTAAATGGAATTTAGTTTTGACAACTATCTTAGTTTTAACTACAGTTCTGGCTACAAAGTTTACTGATACTAGGGATGGGTGAATCCATGGTTAGGGTAGAAGTTTCCTTTTTTTTTTAGGTATCTGTTTGAGCAGGAAGGAGGGAATAATATTGTTTGACAAAGGCTCCTGAAAACAGTATGTAAATATTGTGCTTCTAGCGTAAGTGGTAATTTCACTGCCCTCAGTTACTAGAGATAAGGCTACCAGACCACTTGTATGGGAGGAAAGTTATTCTATTGCTGAAAAACATAAAGACCTTTGGCATAAATCATTCTATGACTTTAGTGCTTTGCAAAGCTATGTTTCTCCTGATTGCCTAGTGTATTTTACCTCACACATGATGTAAATAAATCTTATAACAGATTTTTTTCCACTTTTTGCTTTGACTGCTATGAAGCTCAGTGAAGTGCTATCATCTCATCTTAAGTAACTTTACTGCACTTCATGTCTTTTGTTTCTTTATATTACCTCTCCCCAGGACTCTACTTGTGATTTTAATCCTTTCTCCTTTCACCTCAATACTCTACTATATTACCGTATGATTTTTTTAATAAACTATCTCAAATACATCTGGGAACAAGGCAGGATATAAAGTAATTAATAAGTAAAATAAATCCAGGCACGTTAGCTCCACATACTACCTGCCTGCCAATACCACATAATACAAACCACATTGCACTGTTTAGAATGAATGAAAGCAAAGGTCTGGAGTTGGTGGCTAATAGGCAGAAACCTGCCCACTGACATGTTTTGTTTGGCCCACACAATGTGTTTAAAGTATGAATTACTTGCCAACCTTTAAGAATCAGAAAATTTTACACAAGTTTTTCTTAAAGGAGCCTCCACTCCATGTTAGCAATACTTGAGCAGTAGCTGCTCTTTCCAAGTTCATTCTGTCCATGACACTTATTTTATTTCTGCTATATTTCACTTGACTCCATCACATTCATTTATATGACCTGCTAGACACAATAAGGCTTTTTCTTGGGGCCTCTGAGTTAATGAGTTGACCAATATACATTAATATACTTAAAATTATTTTAATCAGAATTAACTTATTTACAGTAAATTTAATTACAAACATTATTTGCGAGATTTTTTTTCTCTTAGTAGAATAATGAAATACTTTTATGTTGTTGCTTTTGCTTCTTTCTAGCATGAAAGAATTAGCTAATATTTTATAGCGTAAACCAGAAAAACAATGTCTTTATGATCATTACATACATATGTTTTAATTTCATGTATCTGGGAATTAATAGTTTAGCCACCTTAACACTCCAAATCCCAATTCTGAATCTGGAAATAAAGCCTTACAACAGCTATCAGAAACCTGTCTTAGAATCTTTTGATCTCAGTGAGGGTTCTAATGACTCTTACTTAACACAGTATTCTAACAAGCTTGACTATCTTTTCATCAGCGCATAGCAGAGCAGATATATTGTTAAATGCAACACAACCGTAAATGGCAGGGTAACAAAACACATTTTGGTGCTTAAAGACCTCTATGGCAGAAAAAAGCTAAGAAGTTTAGAATTACTATTTGGTGAAATTAAGCATTTTCATAAATGTTCAATTACTTTTATATCTTTTATGTAAGAAAGTGGTGAGTCTACTACCAAGTTTCCCAGCACTAGTGGTGTGCAGGAAGCTAGTCATGCTGGTTCAGGACAGCCCATGTTGTATATCTTTTCCAAATTCTACACTCACTGACATCATGCAGTTGTTTTTGTTTATTTCCAGAGAGCCAGTTGTTAAACATTTACCAACACATCACTGCAGCACTTCCAACCAAAGCCTGCCAGGCTTTTTCCCCAAGGCTTCATTCCTTAGCATGTGCCGTTGTCTATGTCTCCACCAGAAACACTTGTCTTCCACTTCCTTCATTTGGAAAACTCTTAATTTTCCACTAAAGCCCTTTTTGAATGTAAGCTCCTCTGTGAATTCTTCTCCAATTTTAGACAGGAATCATTATTAATTATTGATATCAAAATCCTTCCCATTGTATGGGATTTATCTTTCTGCATTTTGCCTCTTCTTCTACAGAGTGATCTATTTCCAGGAGGGGAAGAACACAATATTTTCCTTCTCCTGATTGTATATCCTTGAATGATCCTTTTCATCCAAGACCATGGTAGTTACCCACTCTGGATGGAATGTAAGGTGCTGCTGAGCCTAAATTGAGTTGGTTTCCTGGCAAATTAATGAAGTGGACAATTAATCCTTGGCTCTGTACTAACATCTAGTAATCAAAGGCAATGAAAACACAAAGCACAAGATATGAACATAGAGAAACAGGTTCTCCAATCTGTCAAAGGGAAAGGACACTTTTATTAAAGACTGAAAGTGTATTATCTTTCCCTGTCTTCATAAGGGCAAACTGGCACCATCTGGGGAAGTACATGAAAATGTCTAATACATGAGAGTTATTTTAAGGAAAAAATGGTTAGATAAGTTGATCTTTAGCAGGACTGAATGCTTATCCATGTTCTCTTACTTTTGCATAGAAATTTCTAAAAATATAGCAACCTAAACTTTCTCTGTACTCCACACAAATTGTGTGTGACAGGTCAGTTATTTAATATTAACTAATAGTCACCATGTCTCACAATCCATTTCATTTTAGTCCTCCAACGTCAGTAACTAAAAACTAAATTTGCATCCAAGTAATTTTTTCCCCAAAAGTTAAATGTGATTCTGGCAAAAACATAGCTCTTATATTATTTGGTGCTTTTGTTATTAAATAATTATGCTCAAGGAGCTTCATTGCTTGTTATAAGCTTTGGATGTGAGGAAAATTCCACGGCAAAGACTGCATCAGTTTGTAAACATTTCTGTGTCACCGCCAAGTTGCTTTTTTTCTTTGAATGTTCTTTGATTCACTCTCCAAAGAAAGAAAGTCCATTCAGTAGCATCAAAGTGTGGATGTTGTCCATAGCAATCTGGATGGGAATCAGTAGCAGGAGGCTTGCCTCACTGTCTATGGTTCAAGGGAGGATGTCACTCTTCAGAGCCAGTGTGAGCAATAGGGAAGCAGGGGAAGTTTCTGAATGACCTCACAGCATGAGACGAACGGTCAGTACTGTAATAATGGTTTACATTGGCAGGACTCCACTTCTGGGGTGGTCTGCAGTGACATTGTCAAGAATCTCTTTCATAGTACTGTGAATACTACCGGGACACATTGGTTGAAAGGTGAAAAGTTGGAAACACTGCTGTTTTTCATGGCTGGGGATAAGAAGAGTCCATTTAGGAGCTTATAAGAAGCTGTTTTCGAAAGAAAACAAAACGCCACCACAATTTTTCATGAGTTCTCAAATGCAGTGTGGTGCAGTCTTTCTTGATTAACAAACTGCTCTCTGTGTCCTTTGGAAATATGGCTTCCTTTTGGTAGTGTGATTTTTGCTAGGAAATCTCAATTTGCTAAGGTTGAGAGGTTAATGGTTGAGGCTACAGGTAGCAGCAATTATCTAAACTGGAGAGCAGATAGCATAAAATAACCAACATGCATTTTATCAAGTTTATTGATTAAGGTTTCATGTAATGTAACAACCAGTGGAAACCTGGCATATTACACACATTCTTTCTTTTAAATCCTTTAATGTGTCAACAACATGGTGATCTAGATTTAATAACTTCTTTGTTGTAAGTGTGCATTTTATTTCTTTACATATATTCGACTTAGAGAAAATGCTGGAATAATTGAGAAGTTGTACAAGGATGATCTAGAGCAATTTAAAACTACTAGTGCACTTCGCATTTTAGGATTAATTTATATTCAATGTGATGTCATTTCTACCAAGTCTTGAAAAAGAAGGATCTAAAATTATCTTCCTCTTATATCCATAAGTACATCTTTCCAAATATGATTGACTGTGATTTTAATAGTGCAAAATTTAATGGTATGGAATAGTTAAAAGTAATTGTAGGCATGGTGGCTCATGCCTGTAATCCCAGCACTTCGGGAGGCCAAGGTGGGCAGATCACTTGAGGTCAGGAGTTTGAGACCATCTTGGCCAATATGGTGAAACCCTATCTCTGCTGAAAACAATACAAAATTAGTCAGGCATGATGGTGGGCACCCATAGCTCCAGCTTCTCAGGAGGCTGATGCAGAATAATTGCTGAACACAGGAGGCTGAGGCCACAGTGAGCTGAGATCACACCACTGCATTCAGTTTGGGTGACAGAAACAGACTATCTCAAAAATAAATAAATAAATAAATGTAATATAGAACAGTATCAAAAATAAAATCTTTATTTTATGCTAGTGCTATACTTAAGGTATTAATAAGAATATGTGGTTTATTATTATGTTTTTTACTTTTACATTTCATCTGAAGTTAGATTTTAATTTATAAATCAATTTAGCATGTTTGTAGAAAATTTCATTTTAATTAAAATTTATATATTTGTAATTATGAAATAATATATGGTTATGTTAGATAACTTGAAAAACAATAAAAAGAACAAAATACACATAGACATCTTCTGTAACATTTCATTGTTCTATGTTTTCAGGCTTGTGGCGATGTGTTTGAATTTTTCTATCCATAAATATGTATTTTCATTACAAAATAGACACTATGCAAACAGTTCAAATACCACAGTAACTTATGCTAAAAATAAATTTTTCTCAACATTTTACTCCTAGAATTAATAAATTTCAGTAGCTTGTATAGTTTGCAGGTTTTTCTTAGGAATTAAAGATATATAATGAGATAGCAAGTTATATTTAAATATTTTTAAAGAAGTGGCTTTATTTTATGCATACTATTTTGAAATCTTCTTTTTCCCAAAAGACAAACAAAAACATAGACTTCTAGATGAGTATATTTTATGTATACTGTTAATATATGGAATTATGGTTAGTTACTATTTGGTATATATTTTTTATCATGTTAAATATAATAACTTCTCATCATTTATAGTATTTTATAATATTTTAAAAACTTTATAACAAATGATTGTACTATTTAGAAATAAATATTTTCATAATTTTGATGCCAGTTTAATCAATGCTTTGTCCTGTAAGTAAGGAATAAATATCTTTACCTTTTTCTGTGTTGTTCCTGTTCTTCTTGGTGTTGAATCTTATCAGTGGGAAATATTTAACTAAAGAATATTAAAATTTTCAGGTTCATGTTTTTTATTGAATAACTACACAATGCAATCCATATTTACACCTATGTGGAAGAGAGTACTTGTTATCCTGAGATTTCCTACTTCAATGGTTCCACTAATAAGCTCAGCTTTTATATTTTGTGCTAAATGATAGAAAAAAATTCTTACTAACATTCTCATATTAGTAAGTGATTTAGTATGGAGAAAAAGCATGGCAGCTAGAAAATGAATGGAGAGATATTATTCCCAGATTAGTACTTCAGTTACTGAGAATTTAATTATAAGAAGTTAAAATTATAACACTTATATGAAGAAATTTAGAATGTTTGTTAAAATAATTGCTGCAGTGTAAAAACATGAATGGTGGCATTACAGCTAGCACTGTGTTAGAATGTAACCAGAGGTGGCTCTTGGGAGGTAATGCTCTGAAAGAAAAACCTATGAAGGATGCTGTGAAATGGATTCTATAATGATCTGGAAGTTCGCTCAGATAATGTCTCTGATTAAGTGAGGTACTCCACAGGGTTACTTTAGGTAGATGTAGAATTGAGGAAGGGAGAATCTTTATCCTCATTTTCATATCAAAATTATCTTAATGTTACTGATGGCAGAAAAATTTCATGATTATTAAATTGTTGTGATATTAAAGATAAAAATCTCATTGGTAAATGGAAGAAAATATGAATCTAAGGCCAAACATGTAAATAAGAATTCCTGGTAGTACATGGAATTTTGGGAAAAGACAATGAGTTCTCACTTTCACGAAGTATTCCTTTGCATTTTTTTTTTTTGATGTAGATTTTATAATAGACTGAATCCAGAAAATCTGTTCAATTGTGTAGATACTGCATGAGGACACGCTACATGGTAAACTCCTGGAAGATGGGAGCCATGGTTGATTCATTATATACCATCACACATACAGTTGGCACTCACAACATGCTTATTAAAACAACAAGTGAGTGAGTATGTGGACTACAAGAGTAAATGAATGCTATTAGCTAAGTCCAGACCTAGAGTGTGGAGCTGTTCCGAGATTTTTCTATTGGTCTAATACCTTCTGGAAGTTCCTGACCAGATCATCTGACCAGTATGTTAAAAACTAAGGGATTTGTGTGAGGTATTGTGCAATTATGTCACCTTCCTTTGTAATAACTGAATGCTGCCATGAGGTAGTCATTGGATCATCCTTAGTCATAGTTATAAAGAAGAAATCAAGGTTTACTTCTGTACTTCCTGTACGATATCCTTTTGCTATACTTCCCATGTTTTGAATTTAGGTGTTCAGTATCCTCATGCTGCCTCCCTCCCACCCAAATTTGCTTTGAAGAAAGAATCTGGAAGTTTCATTTTCATAATAGTGTAAATCACTGATACGGCTGAAGTTCTGCCCCTCCCACAGCTATATTTTACAATAACAGATAAAAAAGCCCTCTATTCCTTTTTTGTTTGTCTTTTGCCAGAAAAATAAGATCTTATGTAAAAATGTAGGTATCTATAACTCAGAGGTAAATATGTGTTGAGGTTCAGAGATTCGATGGATGTAATTGTTTGATTTTTGTCTGAGTGCTCTTGCTCTTGGTTTGGACCTGATCTCAGATCTTATAGCTCTCTCTGTTGCAGTGGGAAGATTAACTCTGCCCCATGCTACTTTGATTATGCACTTCATTCTCTTTGGACTTTCTCAAATCATATCACTGCTATGGGATTTCATCACTCCAAAAAAGCATGACGAATTCCCTGATTTTGTTTTCACTTCCATGAGATTTCACAGAAGTTTGGTGCTCTACTTTTTTTTATTAATATTAATGTAACCTAAAAGTGAATTTTTGTATGAGTGTAAGGCAGACCTAAACTGAAGGCTTATTATGAGTTTCTAGACTTTGTTGGTATGAAACTTGCTATTTTGAAGGAGGTATCTGAGATATAAAGGTGTAAGAATCTTTTGAAATGAGAGAACTTTAAAACTAGGAGTGATCTTAGCAATTATCTTGTCATTATTATTAGTTTTTACTTTAAAGATGATCAACCATATAAATCAACAAAACATTGAGGCACAGTGGACTGGACTGTATTAGATACTGAGTATAGAAAAAGAAGTGTTGAGTGATTCTTCTGGCTATGCTTAAACATGTTATTGTGGAGGAGTTTACAACTCTTATGAAATAACTACTGGAAATAACTCCATTCTATTTATAAATGTTAGCTGAATTGATGATTTTTTCTCTTTTTTCTTTCATATGGAATATAAGACATACTAAGAAACACATGGAAGACAGTAATTATTAAGAGTATTATGAAACCCAATATGTATTTTCCAGGTTTTATAATCAAAGGTGAAATATACCTATAATCCTTCCACAGAACCACATTGTTAGATTAACAGGCTGTCATGAGCTCACATGGTCCATATGCTTGTGTTGCTACAGTTTTTCCTTTTCTTTCATTGAGTCTGTGACTACATAGATGATAGAGTAATATTTGTTCTGTTGTGCTAGTGCATTTACCTTACAAAATACATAAATTTAAAGAGAAGATTTTATGCATTGTCCAGAAAACAAAGATGCTGAGACGAATATAACTTATCTGGCTGCTGCTGAGTTTGGACTTCCTGTTTTGTTCATTGTACATCAAGGACAATCCATGTCACTACTGTTTTCTAGGTGATTAGTGAGTTTTCCACAACAATGTTCTTTTCTATCTGTGAGGTGTTATTTCAAATGTTTCTCCTTCAGAAATGCCTGTGATATAAATATATATAAATACTACATACACACATACACACACGAAACTGGATTTGGATTTCTGGCATTTCAGAAGGAGCTGCTTGATTTTTTTTTTTTTTTTTTTTTTTTTTAGACGGAGTTTCGTTCTTGTTACCCAGGCTGGAGTGCAATGGCCCGATCTCGGCTCACCGCAGCCTCTGCCTCCTGGGTTCAGGCAATTCTCCTGCCTCAGCCTCCTGAGTAGCTGGGATTACAGGCACGTGTCACCATGCCCAGCCAATTTTTTGTATTTTTAGTAGAGACAGGGTTTCACCATGTTGACCAGGATGGTCTCGATCTCTTGACCTCGTGATCCACCAGCCTTGGCCTCCCAAAGTGCTGAGATTACAGGCGTGAGCCACCGCGCCCGGCTGATATTTGTTAATGCCAGTTGTGATACAGTTAGACAACCTAATTCTACAAAAAGTAAATAAGTAAATAAAAGAAAAGAAAAAGAGAAAGAATTGATTGAGTTGTCGTCTCTGGTTTGTATGACAACATTCCATGGGTCTCTGGTCTCCAACCGAGGTAAACTGAAATAAGGATTAACTGACTATTGCAAAGGCTAATTTACAGAAACCGCATGAGTAGTTCCTGAGCACAGCCTGGATAACAAAAATATTATCCACATTGTTTACAGTGGAGTTAGTCAGTTTATTAGTTGGAGTGCTTCATTATGTATAAAAGATGCCAATGATAGTCTCCTAGTCAAAATAAACAGGCATAAAGTGTTCCACATATACAATTTCTGAGGAATAGTTACTTTGCTATTTATTTAATAATTGACCATAAATGGAGTCAAAGTGCAAAGGGAAAAACTAAAAAAGCAGCCCACTAAGGGCTTTTTGAAAGATTGATAAATAATGTGGAATCTCAATTAGGCTGTAGAAGGAATGCAGATATTAAAAATTTGGTCAAGAATCTAATTAGCTGGAGGTAATTAAACAGTCTCACACGGGGTCATTAATCTTTTCCACAGACCTTTGATGTTTTGCACACTGTCTTCTAGTCATTAATAAAATTCATAACACTCTACTTTGTGCTGTTTTATCATCATGTTTTTTCTCTGTAAGAGCATAGAGCAAGTGTCATTGTATCACAAGGGCCTTACTTTAGTTAATTTCTTTTTCTCCCCCTATGCTTGTTAGGATTAACCATTTAATGATCCAAATGAAAAGCAAAAGGGACATTTAAATATGTCTTTAACTTTATTAAATAATACAATTTTACAACTTTGGCATCTTATTAAAAAAAAAAAATGAGGTCTGCATTGCTACCATGAAAATGTTTCTGGAAATGGTAAATAACAGTGGAGCTACATTTAGTTTTCTGAAGATTTACACAGTCACATATTAAAGTTGTAATTTCTCAAAGAATAATCATTTAATTTAGGAAAAGAGGCCAAATGGAAATTATTGAACACAAACTGTACATTGAGCAACAAAGGAGCAGAATGCCATTGCAATAGTGCATTATTTTGATAAGTTTCAAAGTAATGCCATACTCAGAACTGGCTGGGTTATAGAAGGCAAAGAAAATACAAAGACTGCATTTAGAAAATATGATTTCTGTGATTGAGAGAAAATATTTTATTCATTTCATAAATGAAATATTTGTGTATGTATTATTTTATTTTAGCCTTTTAACCAAATACATTTCTGAAAAAAATGAAACCTGTTGTTTCACAGAATTGATTGTATTTGTCATAGAGCCTGCAACTCCAAAAGGCTTTCTACCTGTCCCCTGGTAGACTATATTGAATTAGCAGAGATTGCTAAAAACAGTCCAGTAGTTCTGAACATTTGATTTCAGGAATAATGCTCTCACAATGATGGAATAAAAGAATATATAGGAAATGAGTTATTCATCTGAAAACACCTGAAATGCTTCAAAAGCATCATTAAGAAATACAATGAAATGATTTCTGCAGAATATAAAACACAGAGAAAGTTATTTTATATTGATTGTTTCTAACAGAAGAATTGTTAAACCAAGAAAAATTAAACTCATGAACACATTTAATTAAATGAATCTTAATGAAAAAAATCGCTTGCTTTTTGACTTTTTAGGACTGTTAAATGTTATCATCTTAGATTCTGATATGGTATTTTGTGTGGAAGCACATTTTTTTCACCTAATTCTTATTTTCCAAATAATTAGCATTACTCTTTTAAAATAAATAATAACACTTCCCCCCTAAATCCCCAAATATTTGCATGAAACCAAATTCTGTTTGATAAAATACTGTTCTAACAAACTGTCACATTTTAATATTTATAAACATCTTTATTTATTTAAGCACTAAAAGAAATAAATTCAGAAAAGAAAAATATGTCATTAATGTCATGAAAAGAAAGATCATATTAAATAAAAATGTCTTTGACTATTCACTAATAGTGCATTATATGAGATTGAGATGCAATCCATTAGGCACAATATGAAGAGAAGAAACCTATCAACTTCATGTACAAAAAGGAGTCTCTCAGACAATCTATGTGGAATCCCCAATCAAAAATAGAAACACCCACTCACATTGATTAAAATTTAATAGTGATTTAACTAATCAGGATGTTTATTCTAAGCAATTACATAGTAAGGCTAATTGTTAAATTTGTACAGCTTTGTTACTCTCGATCCTCCAGTGACATAAATTTAAAAAGAGTTGAAGTTAATGACCAAGGGAATGTAAATAAAATAGTTAAGTATTTTAAAATATTAAAAAGCTTAATAACATGCTGGAGTAACATCAAAAAAAAGGTTTATTTCACACTGTGAAAATCAGACTTCCTGTGATGAATTTTGCACTTTCTCTTTGTAGAGCTATTAATTGTCTTAGGAAGGTCCTGAATTGGAGATCTATTTTTAAAGATATAAAGTAACTTTAAACAAAACAGTAAGTATAAATGGAATTATTAACATTGCATTTGGGTAAAATGTTAAATGAAATAGTTGCATTTTATGCTTATATATCCTTGTGCTTATGTGTTTGTGTGAGTTTTAGGCATGTCATTTTTATTGGGTATTTTTCACCCAGGAGATATTGTCTATTTTAGAAAAAAAATGAACAATGGACCAGATATTAATGTAATTTATCATTTTATGACATATAAAACACATATTAAAAAGCAGTTTTAAAACACAGTGATTTAACTGTGAATAAAAAGTCTAGGCATTTGATAATAAATAGCCTCAAAGTTTTATTTCCATGAGAAAACAGTTAAACTCCATAAATATTAAAGCATTAGAAGTTTTTTATTTTAATATTTAGGTTGCTTATGTGCTACGTTTGTGTTAGCTAACTGGATATTAATGTATGGTTTAAATAGTCTGCTCAAAAGTCTAGAAATATATATATAATTTATTATAAGAATAAATATTTACTCAGCTAAGTTTATCCTTATCTCTTTCAGTTACAGAGTTTGAATCTATTTCTTTACATGAAGAGGATCTAGGGATGAAAAAGTAAAATTCAATTGCGTAAGTATTTGTGATTCAATGCCTCCTCCGAATTTCCTGGTTAACTGTAAGATCATCCCCCAAACAGCAGGACATAGGGGAAATATACAATTTTGGAATTATTATGTTATTTCCTGTCCTGTTTTCTGTCAAACGTTTCTGTCAGAAGTGGCTAATCATGACCTATTTTCGCCAAGCGAGAGAAGAAGCTGAAGTCAGAATTATGCTGTTGAATTAGATCTGTTTCCTAAATGTAGTTATAAAATCTGGACTAAAGAGGGCAGGAGATACTCTATAAAAAAACTACAGAAGCCCAAGAAGAAATCTCTTTGAGAAAATCATATCCACACTTGAGCATATGATAAAGTGGTTTATTTTCAATAAAATCTGTATGCATGCTTTAGTTGCTTTGATGCAGTGATTAAAAGGAGTTTCAATGATATTTGTAGGTGTGAGATTCCCTCTGTGCTCAATGTGCAGCCTACTTCATTGTGTTTGTATTGGCTATGAATGTTTCTTAAATATTCTTCGAAGTCTCCAGCAGTTTCCTTCTCCATACAGCAGGAGCAAGGGACTTAATAGTGGCCTGTCACCACGAAACATGTCACTCACTTAGTGTAAAATACTAGGTCTTTCTAATCTTTACTCCAACCTGAAACTTATTTTTAAAAACACTTGACAACATGTGTCATAAATGAATCTCTCTCTAAATGAATGTGAATCTCCAGTGACATAAATTTAAAATGAGTTGAAGTTAACTTATATACCATCTGAAGAGACATTTTATCTCTTCAATACAAGTTCAGGACCTCCTTTTCCCTTTTTGTAAACGTTTACAAATATAGAGGGCAAAATTGAGAATCTGAATCAGTCTGCATGCTGGGAAATCAATGAATGATCAGGATCATCATGTGGAAGCAGGTATTTAAAGAAAATTGCTGAATGGAGACCAGGCACTACAACTTACTCCTTTTTACTTTGCAATGGCACAATTTTATTTTAGTCTATAGATTTATAGTTAATCTGACATCTTCATAAACATTTGTACATATGAGGTACTTCAGTAGAAAGAAGAAATAGTTCTGAAAGGAATTATATATTTAATGTAGATACTATCTAGTTAAATTAAAATGCCACATTTTATTTTTTCTTAGTATGTATTTAGTCAAGTTTTTACAATTATTATGATATCTGAATTATCCTAATTTAGTTTACTTCAACATAAAATTTAACTTCTAACTGAGAAGGAGGGTATGTGAAATAATTATTAACTTCTTATAATGGATCTGTACATTATTTCATCAACTGAGTAAATTTAAACTTGAGCAGGCAAAAATAAATGTCAAAGTGCTAAACCCTGATAGAATGAATTATTCAGGTAGCTGAAGATAGTCCCACATTAAGAGTTTAACACTGAGAATAAATGTCTGGAAAATTTAAATTGCTTTTCTTTAGTCAATTTTGTAATTTCTCACCTCTCAGCACATCAGAAGTAAATATTGGCCCTGCACACTTGGATACTTCTAAGCAGTGGACGCTTCTGTCAGGCTGGGACTAAGGTAAATAGTGGTTGATTTTCAGAGGCTAACCTTCAGCTGTGAGATGAATGGAAGACATTGTCATACACAAAATCACAACTACATGGGCTCTAGGCTATTTTCACCAATGGCTGTAAATGACTCTTTTTCTTCAATTGAAGTCAAAGAATCTAAGGCATCTCCCTAATGTCTGTCATTTGTTCTATTTTTCTGTCTTACAGAGATGAAATTTTTGGTTATTTGGAGAACTGAAGAAAAAGAGGCCCTCTCTGTTATAATGGAAAATAACTTACCCGTAAAGACAATAATCTCAATAATTTTATGATTTCATGTACATTGGTAAATACCACTTTGCATTCCTAAATAACACATTTCAAATTTCCAACAGTAAAAAGGCTTTTTAATGAAAAGTGTTTTTCCTGCTCTCTGTGGACTAAACGTGAAGTCCATGAAACTTCCAGAATGGGGTATTCTGAACATTTTAAATAATTAAATAAAAGGCATTCCATTACCTTTGTTGATCATAAAGTCTTAAGAATCTATGACTCTTAGATTCTTGATAGCATCTGACTTGGTCCGGGTTTGTTGATATTCAAGCTGTCTCTGAATTACATGGTGTGCTGAGAATGACATCCTCTTGCATTTGAACTTGGAAAATTAGTATTAAACTTAACTGTTATCCTCATAACTAGATGAAGACTCTGCAGTAGTTACCGTGGCTGCTTTAAGGCTTCATAAGGTACTTCATTACATGCAGTGGCCTTGTGAAATTTACAGGATTTTTTCACTTGCTGAAACATATCATGTTGAAGTTTAATTCCCTTTAGGCAAGTATTTATTGAGGGCCCACTCAGAATATTTGAAGATGGTAAACCAATCTGTCAGAATATGTAAACATATATTCCTGTAATTGACTTTTTCCTGCAATCCATGAACATAATCCGAGTAACTACTGTTTTATAAGACAGAGGGAGAAGGGAGATGGGGACGATATGGAAAACTGCTATTTAAAAAAAAATTAAAACTCAGAAATTTAGATGATACTCTTAGAATTGCTTTCAGGGTAGTCTAAGGTTTATGGTGAACAGAGACGCTATTGGAAATTGTTCACAGAAATTTAAATAGCATTATTAACAAATTATTGGCTGTTCTCTTGTCAACTCAAGAGAACAGCCAATAATTTGTTAATAATGCTATTTAAAAATTAGACTTGTTTTGTTCTTGAATAAAAAATACTGACCTACACAATCAGCCTGGTTACATAACATAGTGTGATCTCCATCTGAAAAAAAATTAAAAATAGCAATCAAAAAAATATATGTATACACACAGACACACAGACACACACAGAGAGAGAGAGAGAGAGAGAAAGAAAAAGAGAGAGAGAGAGAGAGAGAGAGAGACCTAAATTTTAAACACATGGTATACTGTATGTGGAGGAAATAGTAATCATGTTGTTTTGTTTTGAGGATTTTATTTTGTTTTGAAATTACAAGAATTTGTTACATTTCATTTGCAGATACAGTAAGAATATATAATTCCTGTCAAGTTGATCCTTGAATAGGTATGACTATAAAGAAGAAATACTGACTTTTTAAAGATATACAAACTGCACAAAGTTAAGTCAGGATTGACCTTTAGTATAGTTGTTTTAAGTATAGTGAGTACAATCACAGGTTTCAAAAAATACTTCATTAGGAAATACCTTCTGATCTCATTTATAACCTTTTCTCTTGCTCTTTCTCTCTGTCATATTATTGAGTCTTGTCTTCAGTGTTTACTCAGTCTTACAGAGTGAAAAAAAATCACAGGTTTTAACCTCTTGGAGTCTCACTTTCTTTATCTGAAAAGAAAATAAAATACCCATATGATAATCACTTCAACTGCAGTTTCTGACATTAATTCTGCTTCAGGTATAAGTCAGTTCCTTAAGAAGGTACTGCCATATTTGATAAATAGCAAAATGGCTGAAAAAAGAATAGATGTATAACCTCACTTTTTAAGAAAGCAACATACCTGTGGATATGCAAAATCTGAATAATTATTTAAAATCAGACTCAATGATTCAGAGCCATACCTCAAATGTATCTAATTTCCTTTGTTCTGAACGTTGACATTTTACCCAAGGTCATATGTTGGAACCTAATACCTAATGTGACGTGGGATTTGGGCTGGTGATTTGGCCTTCATGAATTGGATCAGAGCCCTTATAAAACAGGCTTGAGGGAGCTTTTTTGTTCCTTCTTCCACATGAGTTTGCAGCAACAAGGCACTATCCAGGAAGCAGAGAGCAGGCCCTTACTAAATTTGCTAGTGCCTTAATCTTGGATTTCCTAGCCTCTAGGAAATCAAATGTTTGTTATTTATAAATTATCCAGTATGAAGTATGTTTTATAGTAGCCTGAACTGACTAAGATATCTTGGCTCAGTTTGTACATAAGTTGGGACTTGTGTGAACTCTAACACAAGGTTGCATTAAGCATTCAGGGCATGATCGTTTGCACTTTCCTTGGGTAGTCAAGAATTACCATTAATATACAGCCAAGAAGTGGAATTGGTGTCAACTCAAGAGAACAGCCAATAAAATTATTTCTAGTTAAGCAGCAGAAAGTTGTGCACATACCTAATTTTACAATTTAAAAACATAGCTTATAAATTTCATTTTCCTAAACCTGTGTATTTTTCTGTAGAGAAATAGTTAGACAAAAATTGTAGTGCTTTATTTTCATTCTATTTTTTTTTAAAAAAGTGGTCAGTTTATTTCCCTATTGAATAAACTAATAAAATTATGTTTAAAATGTTTTTAGGAGGAGGTGACTCTTCATGTGACTAAACCACACCATTACCAAACATGAGAGAGCAATTGAATAAAAATAATAGCTTTTGAAATTTGCTGAAGCAACTTCCATCAATAATGCTTGCCATGGGGAAGAGTGGCAAATAATCTTCTCATTTTCTTTTGTTTTTGTTGGTTTTTGGTCCAGTTCTAAGTGAATACAAAATATATTTCAGAACATCCTTTCCTTTTAGATTTTTCTGTTTTGTCTTCCTCTCTTCATCCTTCTCTTGGTTGCTTTGTAATTTTCCCCCGGACTTTGATCCTTTTCTGAACTTTTATCCCACCATTTGCACTTCAACTTTCTAAGAATCATTAACTTTATAATTGGTATATGAATACAAGAAATATTGGTTTTAAGGATTTGTTCTAATTTCTTTAAACCCTACCTCAGTCTTACTCTCTTCAAGCCTTTGTGCTTGAAACATGTCTGGTAAACCAATAAAACTAGAATGTAGTTGCTTGCAACATTTTTATTTATTATAGAACTTTGTGGGAAGAATTATTTATGTATATTGAAGATATCTTACAGCACTTGAGGAAAACATGAATGCAAACTTTGATGAGACGTTTCTGGGTTTTAATAGATTTGTTTCTACAGGATGATTTGAGTTTTCTTCATTTTTTGACATAAAAGAAAGGTTAAGCAAAGTCCTTTTAAAGAACAGTGAATTTAAGCAATTCATTGTAATGGCATTTTTAAATGGGTGCATAAATATAATAGAAAAGCTTAAATTTTTGCCATAATTTCTAATGAAAAATAAGCTTTATAAACTCTCTTTTGTAGGCATGGATTCATGCTCAACAAATTGATTTCCTGATCCTCTTTTATTATCAAGTAACAGATTCAATAAGTAAAAATATTCTGTACATTTAAGATCACTTCCTGTTATACATGCACAGAAATTTAAAGTACCTTATTTCTCTACACAGTTTAGCCAGAATGCTCAAGATAGTGTTGCCTTTGTCAGTAAGAGAAGGATTGAACCAGGAAAAGGTGTATGTGTATATATAGTTTGAGTATATATGTATACACACACACACACACACACACACACACACACACACACACGTATGAACATATATACACAAACAAAACAAAACAAAAAATCCAGTAAGACGTCATCTGTCATGTCATGCTCTAGAACAAATGGACTTCATAGACTGGGAGACCACATAAGGTATACTTTATGAGTTTGTAAATTTAGCACTAAAAAATAGTCATTCTTTGCCCTCAAATTTCATCTTATGTTTGAGGGTTGGTAATTTAGATTACTGAATATCCATTTGGTCTAAAATAGCCAACTTGAAGTTAGTTAAAGAGTTTACTTTAAATCATCATGCATAAGCAGTTCTGAGGCAGGTGTAGAAACATCAGCAACATCGTGAAACTTTAATTTGAAAGGTTTACTCATCTTGAAGCTTTCAAATGTTATTTGATCATGGAGCTTTCAAATGTTATTTTCTTTGTTAGTCCTTAAAATATTAGAATCAAGTCAGTTCTTAGTTCATTTTAAGTACATTTCTTCCTTTTCTCATACAAAGATGATGTAGTTTGAGAAGTCCTCTTAAGCTGCAATTACTTTGTCTTTTTAATTCAAGAAATAGATGTGGAAAATCAGATTTGGATTTCTGGCTTTATACCAACAACTCACGGTTCTCTTCAGCTCTTATGTTCTGTTTCTGTAACTGGATAGATGATGGTTACTTTTAATGGCTGCTTTGGGGTTTGTGGGGGGTGGTGTGAAATTTTATACATACATACTCACAGGAAAAGAAAACTATTATGGACAGGAGATTGTTGAAAGCTTTACTGACTTTCATGCTGTGAAAAGAAGACATCGAGATACCTTATGCTTTTGATGCCTGAGGGCCACTAACCAAAAAGGGAAGAAGGAAAACACATTTACATGTTGTGGCTCTGATTCAAAATTCTTTTCCTTTTTTCTGTCTATGGGTGCCCAAATAGGGGCAAAAAGCCAGCACCTCAATTTTTTTGTTGTTGAAAGGGTAACAGATGTCTCAACTTTCATCACATGTTCCCAGCAAAGTGAAAACTAAGTAAATTGAGCTTCAAGTCACTAATATTTTCTTCCTGTTACAACTGTAGCCCCATGGTGAACTTTAGAAAAAGGTTCAAATTTTTCATAATAGTTTTCCCTTGACATAAGTGCTTGATAATTAAACAAAATTCTTCCCCTTGAGTAAGATTTTTTTCTTCAGAGGGATAAGTCAGATTGGTTTGAAATCTCATCCAAAGTTCAATCAAATGTTATCTCTTCTTTAAAAAATAATGATATCCAAGTCAGTCATTATACACATTGCTTACATTTAGGAGAAACTATGAGCTCATATTATGGCCAATGCTATCATCTTGTGAAATCTCAAGTGTGCCTTTTTTTTTTTTTTCCAGTTTTAAGAAATTTAAAACAATTATCTCAATATACCTCACTAAACACTTTTTTTTTTTCCACATCACTGTTAAAAACCTGGGATGAAATGGAAGTGAGAGAATTTGGAATAGCCGCTAATGGACAATTGCCAAATATCAAAGCAAGACAAAGAAATGTGTAAAGTCTGTACGCTCTAACTTGGATTTGTAAGAATAATTTCAGTCTTTTAGGTGGGAAAAAGCAAACACACACACCACACACACAAGTCTTGTGGTATAGATTTAGATTTTAAGTATCGTTGGCATTAAATGCAATGGCAACAATTTAAGGTAGAGAAAAATTTTTTTAATTAATTAATTTTTTTCAATAAGCTATTGGAGTTACAGGTGGTATTTGGTTACACAAGTAAGTTCTTTAGTGGTGATTTATGAGATTTTGGAGTGCCCATCACTAAAGCAGTATACATTTCACCATATTTGTAGTCTTTTATGTCTCTACCCCCTCCCACTCTTCCCTGCAACTCCCCAGAGTCAATTGCATCATTCTAATGCCTTCGCACCCTCATATCTTAGCTCACATATATTAGTGAGAATGTAAGATGTTTGGTTTTCCATTCCTGAGCTACTTCACTTAGAATAACAGTCTCCAATCTCAACCAGGTCACTGCAAATGATATTAATTCACTCCTTTATATGACTGTGTAGTACTCCATCATATATATATATATATATATATATGATGGAGTCTTTTTTCTCTACCATATATATATATATATATACACACCAATTTTATGTATATATATAATTTGTATATAATATAAATATATTATATATAATATATAACATAATATATAAAATATGTATTATGTATAAAATATATAATATATATAATTTTAATATATAATTTATATATAATTTTATATATACTTTATATATAGCTAATTATATATGTATAATTTATATATATATATGTATATACCAGTTTTTCTCTCTACCTTATATATATGTGTGTGTATATATACCACAGTTTATTTATCCACTCATTGATTGATGGGCATTTGGGTTAGTTCCCTGATTTTGCTATTGTGAATTGTGCTGCTATAAACAAACATGTACAAGTATCTTTTCCAAATAATGACTTCTTTTCCTCTGGGTACGTACCCAGTAGTGGGATTGCTGGATCAAATGGTAATTCTACTTTTAGTTCTTTAAGAAATCTCCAAGCTGTTTTCCATAGTGGTTGTACTAGTCTGAATTCCCAGCAGCAGTGTAGAAGTATTCCCTATTCACCACATCCATGCCAACATCTACTGTTTTTTTCATTTTGGCTGTTTTTGAAGGAGTAAAGTGATATCATATTGTGCTTTTGATTTGCATTTCCCTGATCATTAGTGACGTGGAGCATTTTTTCATACATTTGTTGGCCATTTTTATGTCTTCTTTTGAGGATTGTCTGTTCATGTCAGTAGCCCACTCTTTGAGGGGATTGTTTTTTTTTTTTTGTTTTGTTTTGTTTTCTTTTTCTTACTGATTTGTTTGAATTTGCTGTAGATTCTGGATATTAGTCCTTTGTCAGATGCATAGATTGTGAAGATTTTCTCCCACTTTGTGGGTGTCTGTTTACTCTGCTGACTCTTCCTTTTCCTGTGCAAAAGAACTTTAGTTTACTTAAGTCCTAGCTATTTATCTTTGTGTTTATTACATTTGTTTTGGGGCTCTTCATCACGAAATCTTTGTCTAAGCCAATATCTAGAAGGGCTTTTCCAATGATATTGTCTAGAATTTTTATAGTTTCAGGTCTTAAGTTTGAGTCCTTAATTTATCTTCAGTTGAGTTTTGCATAAGGTGAGACATGAGGATCCAGTTTCATTCTTCTACATGTGGCTAGCCAATTATCCCAGTACCATTTGTTGAAAGGGTGTCCTTTCCCCACTTTATGTTTTTGATTGTTTTGTTGAAGATCAGTTGGCTGTAAATATTTCTGTTTATTTCTAGGTTCTCTATTCTGTTCCATTGGTCTATGTACCTATTTCTTTACCAGTATCATGCTGTTTTGGGTGACTATGGCTTTATAGTATAGTTTTAAATCAGGTTGTGTGGTGTTTCCAGATTTGTTCTTTTTCCTTAGTCTTGCTTTGGCTATTCAGGCTCTTTTTCTAATTCTGTGAAGAGTAATTGTGGTATTTTGATGGGGATTGTGTTGAATTTTTAGATTGCTTTTGATGGTATGGTCATTTTCACAATATTATATCTACCTATCCATGAGCATGGCATGTGTTTCCATTTGCTTGTGTCATCTGTGGCTTATTTCAGCAGTGTTTTGTAGTTTTCCCTGTAGAGGTCTTCTGACTCCTTGGTTAGGTATATTCGTAAGTATTTTACTTTTTTTGCAGCTATTGTAAAAGCTGAGTTGAGTTGTTGAGTTATTGATTTAATTCTGGGTTGAGTTATTGATTTAATTCTCCCCTTGGTCACTGTTGGTGCATGGAACTACTGATTTGTTTACCTTAATCTTGTATCCAGAAACTTTGCTGAATTCTTTTATCAGTTCTAGGAGCTTTCTAAAGACGTCCTTAGGGTTTTCTAGGTAAACTATCATATAGTCATCAAACAGTGACAGTTTAATTTCCTCTTTACCAATTTGCATGCCCTTTGTTTCTTTCTCTTGCCTGATTGCTCTGGCTAGGACTTCCAGACCTATGTTAAAGAGGAGTGGTGAGGATGGGCATCCTTGTCTTGTTCCAGTTTTCAGAGGGAATGCTTTCAGGTTTCACCATTCAGTATTCTGTTGGCTGGGGGTTTGTCATAGATGGCTTTTATTAACATTAAGGTATGCCCCTTGTATGTCGATCATAAAGGGATGCTGGATTTTGTCGAATGCTTTTTCTACATCTGTTGAGATGATCATGTGACTTTTGTTTTTAATTCTGTTTATGTGGTGTACCACATTTATTGACTTCATATGTTAAATTTTCCCTGCATCCCTGGTATAAAATCTACTTTATCACAGTGGAATATCTTTTTATTGTTGTTGAATTCTGTTAGCTAATATTTTGTTAAGGATTTTAGCATCAATGCTCATCAAGGATGTCATTCTGTAGTTTTCTATTTTTGTTATGTCTTTTCTTGGTTTTGGTTTTAGGATGATGCTGGCTTCATAAAATGAACTGGGCATGGGTGTTCCTTCTTTCTCCATCTTGTGGAATAGTATTGAAAGGATTGGCACCAATTCTTCTTTGAATGTCTGGTAGAATTCTGCTGTGAATCCGTCTGGTCATGGACATTTTTTTGGAAATTTTTAAATTACCATGTTAATTTCACTGCTTGTTATTAGTCTGTTTAGGGTATCTAATTATTCCATATTTAAGCAAGGAGCATTGTATTTTTTTCTGGAATTTATCCATCTCTTTTAGGTTTTCTAGTTTGTGTGCATAAAGGTGTTCATAGTAACCATGAATGATCTTTCATATTTCAGTGGTGTCAGTTGCAGAATCTTCTGTTTCATTTCTCAGTGTGGTTATTTGGATCTTCTCTCTTGTTCCCTTGGTTAATCTTGCTAATGGTCTATCAATTTTATTTATATTTTCAAAGAACCAGCTTTTTGTTTATCTTTTATATATTTTTTCAATTTCATTTATTTTTTTCTGATCTTGATAATTTCCTTTCTTCTCCTGGGTATGGGTTTGGTTTGTTCTTGTTTTTCTTGTTCCTTAAGATGTGACATTAGAATGTCAGTTTGTGCACTTTCAGTCTTTTTGATGTAGATGCTAAGGGCTATGAACTTTCCTCTTAGCACTACCTTTGCTATATCCCAGAGGCTTTGATAGGTTTTGTCATTACTGTCATTCCACTTAAATAATTTTTTAAATTTTCATTTTGATTTCGTTTTTGACCCAATGCTCACTCCGGAGCAGGTTATTTAATTTCCATGTATTTGTATGTTTCTGAAGGTTTGTTTAGGCCTTAATTTTCAGTTTATTCCACCATGGCCTGAGAAAGTGTTTGATACAATTTCAATTTTCTTATATTTATTAAGGCTCATTTTATGACTTATCATATGGCATATCAGATGAACAGAATGTGTATTCTGCATTTGTTGGATGAAATATTTTGTACATACCTGTTAAGTCCATTTGTTCCAAGGTATAATTTAAATCCATTGTATCTTTGTTGACTTTCTGTCTTGATGACCTGTCTAGTGCTGTCAGTGGTGTATTGAAGTTTCCTATTATTGTGTTGCTGTCTATGTCATTTCTTAGGTCTACTAGTAATTGTTTTACAAATTTGGGAGCTCCAATGTTAGGTGCATGTATGTTTAGGACTGTGAAATTTTCATGTTGGACAAGATATTTTACCATTATATATTGTCCCTCTTTGCCTCCTTTAACTGCTAATGCTTTAAAATTTGTTTTGTCTGATATAAGAATATCTACCCTTGCTAGCTTTTGGTGTTCATTTGCATGAAATGCCTTCCCTGCATCCCTGGTATAAAATCCACTCAATCATGGTGGATTATCTTTTTATTGTTGTTGAATTCTGTTACTTTAAATTTATGTGAGTTCTTATGTGTTAGGTAAGTCTCCTGAAGGCAGCAATTAGTTGGTTGGTGAGTTCTTATCCATTCTGCAGTTATGTTTCTTTTAAGTGGAGCATTTAGACCATTTACATTCAATGTTAGTATTGAAATATGAGGTATGGTTGCATTCATCATGCTTTTTGTTGCCTGTGTACTTTGTTTTTCTGTTGTGTTTTTTGTTTTTGCTTTTTAACACATATTTTTGTTTTACAGGTCCTGTGTGATTTATGCTTTAAAGAAGTTCTGTTTTAATGTGTTTCCATGATTTGTTTCAAGACTTAGATCTCTTTTTAGCAGTTCTTATAGTGGTGGTTTGGTAATGGTGAATTCCCTCATTGTTTGTTTGTCTGAAAATCACTGTATTTTTCCTTCATATATGATGCTTAGTTTCATTGGATACAAAATTTTTAGCTGATAATTGTTTTGTTTGAAGAGGCTGAAGATAAGAATCCAATCCCTTCTAGCTTGTAAGGTTTCTGATGAGAAATCTGCTGTTAATCTGATAGCTGTTAATCTAACATATATATATATATATATATATATATATATATATATATATATATATGTTACCTGGTGCTTCTGTCTCGTAGCTCTTAAGATTATTTCCTTTGTCTTAACTTTATATAACCTGATGACAATATGCCTAAACAAAGATATTTTTGCAATAAATTTTTCACATGTTCTTTGAGCTTCTTGTATTTGGATGTAAAGGTCTTTATTTTTCATCTCTAGAAATTTGCTTCAGTATATTTTCTATATCTTTTATGTCTATATATAACATGATTCATGTATCTTCTTGAACATTTTAAATATATGTTTTATATAATTTGTTTTTGTATCCTTCAATGCTTATTAATTTCTGTTGAATAATTTTCCTTATTGCTATGGATCATGTTTTTCTGCTTTTTTGCATACTCAGGGCAAAATATTTATATTTCTTATTTTTTGCATATTCAAGGTAAAATATTTGTTTAATAAATATCCAGCACTCAAAGTAAAATTTATAAAAAATTTTATGTGATGCTAGACATTATGAATTTTACCTTGAGTGCTGGATATTTTTGCATTTCTGCAAATAAGTTTAAGCTTATTATTGGTGTGCAGTTAAGTGGCTTGGAAACAGTTTATTCCTTTCAAGTCCTGCATTTAAATTTGCTATAAGGATCAGGATATGAGCAATCTTTAATCTAGAACTAAATTTGACCCACTGTTAAGTCAGACACTTCTAAGCATACTTCCTGATTTTTCATGAATTACAAGCTTTTGGCCAGGCATGGGTCTTGCCCCTGTGATCTCAGCACTTTGGGAAGCTGAAGCTGGTGGATCACTTGATGCCAGGAGTTCAAGAACAGTCTGGCCAACATGGTGAAACCCCATCTCTACTGAAAATACAAAAAATTGCCAAGTGTGGTGGTGGATGCCTGTAATTCCAGCTACTTGGGATACTGAGACAGGAGAATCACTTTAACCTGGAAGGCGGAGGTTGCAGTGAGCTGATATGGCACCACTGTCCTCCAGCCTGGTGACAGAGCGAGACTCCATCTCAAGAAAAGGGAAAACATTAATTACAAGCTTTCTCCTCTCTGGCTGATGGAAACACACATTGCTCATGGTTCTTTGTCAACTTCAGGAATCGTTTTCTCTAATTTTCTCGGGAGAATGTTTCCTGAGCCTCAGGAAATTTCGGATTAGGTGCAGATAGGAGGATAGAAGCTCAGAACTTTGCCTTTTCTTCACTCAGGATCAGAATTACATTCTGTTGTACTGGATCTCCCAGGCTTTTCTTGCTTCTTCTCCATTTTTTTCTCACTTTATTTTCTTCTCTTTATTAGGTATGTCCCCTAATAAAATTCTTGTGTGGTTAATCTAATGTTGATATCTGCTTCTTGGAAGCACTGGACTAATACAAGTGATACTACAACTGGAATAGCCTGAGTAAACAGGTTACAAGACTGGGATTTGGGATTGACTTGCTCCTGCCCAACAAATAGGATGGCATCTTGGTTGGTGCATAGGGCATGGATACCACCTAACACAATGTGTTGGCTTAAGAGCTGAACATTTCACCAATAGTAACCTGGGAAAATATTTTCTTAGAGGAAATTCTATGACAGGTGTATAATTGTGAACATCTAAAAATATGGGAGAAGCAATGCCTACAAAGACAGCAGAGTTGGTTGGTTACGGCTACATTGTACTGATGCTCCACAGGGAATAATGAGACTGAGCACTATTAATAAGAAGTTAATGGTAAAATTAATATATCATGTAAGGCCAGAAGATTCATCAAAGGATTACATTCAATGGAAAAACCAAGTGGATGCAACATTAATTAAGAACATGTAAATCATAAATAAAATTCAAAGCCCTCCAGTCACCTAAATGAACCCTTTCTTTCAGTAAGGGCATTCTAAAGTTAACCTGAAAAACTAGCTCAGGCCATGGTGGGAATGTAGAAGCAAACATGCCTCATTATAACCTCCTCCTCCCTTTTGGAATTACTGATAAAACAGACCTTTTAAGTCTGATAAGAAATATTTACAGTCTATTCTCCCTAAAGCTTTCTACCTGGAAGCTTCATCTGCAAGACAAAACCTTGGTCATCATAACCCTTATGGGAACCTAGACATTCCTTTCTTTAGATAATAACTGTTTCCTATGTCTATATCACCCTGAACACACCTGCTTTCATCTGATAATAACTCTTTTAACCACTGCCAATCAGAAAATCTTTAAATTTACCTATGGCATAGAAACCCTCACTTCAAGTTTTTATTAAAGTCTCATGTCTCCCTAAAATTTATAAAAGCAAGCTGTAACTTGACCACCTTGGGCACATGTCATCAGGAACTTTTGAAGCTGTGTCACAGATGCATCCTTAACCTTGGCAAAATAAACTTTCTAAATTAATTTACATCTGTCTCATTTACTTTTGGTTTACAGCCCTAAGTGTTATAAAAGAGATACCAGTATTACTAAGCATGTTGACGGTTCTCTTCTGCAGTGGAGGATGGCTGGTGAGGCATTACCAAACTGTACTTGTTATCTTCCTTAGGGATATTGAAGGTGGCCCTAAAATAATAGACAGGAAATTATTTTGCTTAGCTACTAAGAGCCAGGAGGATTCAATTATTATAATAACTGGGAAGGTTGCATAGGTATCCATGGAGGTTTGATCTATATGGAGTTAAACAAATGGATCACAAGACAACTAGAAGAAAAAAAATAAACAGATGGCCAACAAAGATGCTGCTGAACATCTGTAACCAAAATAAATCAAGAATGAAAGATGAGGAGAGTGAGATCAATCTTCTAATAGAAGTCATAATTCTTGCCAGGCATGGTGGCTCACTCCTGGAAGCCCAGAACTTTGGGAGGCTGAGGTGAGCAGATTACTTGAGATCGGGAGTTCAAGACCAACATGGTGAAAGCTAATCTCTAATAAGAACACACAAAAAATTAGCCAGGCACGGAGGTACATGCATGAAACCCCAGCTACTTAAGAGGATAAGGCAGGAGAATCATTTGAACCTGGGAGGTGGAGGTTGCAGCCACATCACTCCAGCTTTGGCGACAGAGTGAGATTCCATCTTTAAAAAAAAGTCATAATTCTTTGCTTTCTAGATATGAGCCAATTTCTACATCCAGAACCAACTGACTTAACAATGTCTCTACAAATAAGAACATTCCAATATTACCGCGGATTTATACTGTGCTAGTTACCTCACGCCTTTGCCCAAAGGAGCCTGCAGCTATTTACCTGGGTGACTGTATTTGGGAAAAAATGGGAATATCCAGACTATCCAGACATTTGGTATAGATTCCGAATTGGCAGTGATACCTGAACATTCAAAAAATTATCACAGCACCCCTAAAGTGGGGGTCTTTGGGAGCCAGGAAACACGCGGAGTCCTTCCTTCTAGTAGTCACACTGGATTGCCTTAAGTACTGCTTCCATTAAACTCACAGAATCCACTGATCCATGCAGTGGTATTTCTCAAATCCTTGATTACTTAATTAGAATTGATATACTTTGCATTAGTTGTAATTCCATATTGGTCATTCTTCTATTGAGAAGTAGTTGTTATAGTGGGGAAGGCCAAATGGAAACCACAGAAACTCTCCAGAATTGGTCCCTCCACTAAACCAACCATGCACTTGGAGAGACAAACAAAATCAATTTTGTGAAACTCTGTAATTTAATCTAAAATGTATAATAATAAGAGGAATGCTTAATAAGAAAATGGCACTTGAGTTTTGGTAATAGCTTTGAGGCATTTTTGCTTACCTACTTATGATCTCTCATTCCCCAGAAGTGTTTTAGCAGCCTTGATAACAACTTACATTCCTGATGCAGCTTGCTGATTCCAAGGGGCTACCATGGACTTTGTTCTTAAAATACTGTGGTTGAGAGTTTTGTCTCATTGGGTAATCACTGGGAAAACGGTGCAGAAAATGTGTTTACCTCCTTCCTCACTTAAGTGTATTTCTGGATAGCAGTGTCTGTCCAAGGATTTAAAGCCATATACCACTTCTGCCCACCTGTGGTAAGGGATGTCAGATGAGGCCAGATAGAGACAGACCCAAAAGCCCTGGAGTAAGGAGGCAGAGGAGAAAGTATTTGAGATGGGTGGAGAATAAGAGCTTAGAGGTCTAATATATATAGCAGGAGAAAGACTACAACATTCATCCCAATACCAGGCATTTTATGCTCAAAGGAATATGAGAAGACTGTAAACTTGCAACTCTGGCTGATTTGCAGGCTCCATGTAAGCAGCAGATAAAAAATAAAGAGTATTCTAGCTCAGATTTATGCTACAAAGTCTTGAAGAATAGGGTATTTCCTCTCCCTGTTTTTGACTTTAAGCCTTAGGAAATATCTGCCTGGTCCCTGGCTGACCACTAAATGAAGGAATAGAGGCTTCAGTGACCACATATTGCAATAAATATATTCTTTGAAAATTTCTATGGAAAAGTCACAAAACAAAAGACAACTACAGCTTTAAACAATCCAGAGCAGTAAACTCAGAGGAAGAAGAATAATCTCATTCCAGAGTTACCACATTGTAATTTAGTTTGCACCAAAAGAAAATATAAGGATGAAAAAAAAAAGAGAGAAAAGTATGGAAAATTAAAAGGAAAACTAATTGACAGGAGCAATCCCTAAGCAAGCCCAGATATTGGACTCACTGGATGAAACTTTAAGTCAACTGCCTTAAATGTGTTCAAATAATTATGGGAAATCATAGACCAAGAACTAAAGGAGACCAGGAAAACTATATGTGACCACAATGAGAATATCAACAAAAATATATAAATTATAAAATAGAATATAATAAAAGTTCTTGACCTGACAGTATAATAACTGAAATGAAAAATTCACTAGAGGGATTTAATGGCAGATTTCAGTAGACAGAAGAAACAATTGATGAACATAAAGAGAGGATAATCAAAGTTGTTCAATCTTCAGAGAAGAAAGTAAAAAAAAGAATGAAGAAAAGTCAACATGGCCTAAAGAAACTCTGTAACATCATAAATTATATCATATACACATTATGAAAGCCACTGAATGAGAGAAAAATGATATTGGATAAAATATTGGCAAAGCCAAATTTGGTGAAAAATGTGAAACTACACATACATGGAGCTCATTAAACTCAATAGGATAAAGTCAAAGAGTTTCACATCAAAACACTTATAATTCAATTGTCAAAAGCAAATGACAAAAAGAAAATCTGGAAAATGGCAAGAAAGAAATGACTTGTCATAAACAATTCTCAATAATATTAACAGCCCATTTTTCATAAGAAACCACAGTAGCCAAATGACAGTGAGATAATATTTAATGTGCTAGAAGACAAAAAAAAATGCCAACCAAAGTTTTTTATTTGGCAAAACTCTCAAAATGAAGAAGAAATTAAGAAATGTCTAGATTAACAAACACTGAAGGTGTTCATTGCTAATATGCACTACTAAATATACTAAAGGATGTCCTTCAAGCTGAAACAAAAGAATCCTAGACAATAACTCAAAGACATATGAATAAATAATAATTCCAGTAAAATATCTATCTATCTATCTATCTATCTATCTATCTATCTATCTATCTATCATCTACAAGCCAGGAGTACTGTATTTTTGGTTTGAGACTTCTTCTTCTATATCTGTCATGATTTAAAAGATAAATGCTCAACAAAAAGTCTATGTTAATGGGATCACAATGTACAAAGATGTAATTGTTGTAACAATAACATAAGGGAGACGTGAACTGATCTGTGTAGGAATAGAGTTTTTGCATGCTATCAAATCTAGGTTGGGAACAACCTAAATTACATTGTTATAAATTTAAGATGTGACATATCATCGCCTTGTTACTGACTGAAATAAAAAACCCAAAATCTTTAAAATACATATATGCTAAAAGACATATTAAAACCAAACAGAAAAGTGGCAAAAGTTAATTGGTTCTTATCAATAATTACTTTAAATGTAAATGGATTAAATTTGACAATCACAAGGCAGACACAGACAAAATGGCAAAAATAAAATAAAATAAAATAAAATAATAAAAAAAACCCAACCAACCAAACACTAGCCAAGTATATATTGTCTACAAAAAAAACTGAATTTGGATCCAGACAAAAATAGGTTGAAGGAAAGAGATGCAAAAAATAAAAATATAATTCATGTAATTAATAACCAATAACCAAAATAAAGCAGAAGTGTTATACTACTATCAGACAACATAGATTTCAAGTCAACTGGTTACAAGATACAAATGAAGAACACTAGATATTGACAAAAGTTCAGTCCATCGAGGTGATATAACAATTGCAAACATATCTTCAGCAAACATCAGTGCTCTAAATATATGATGCAAACATTGACATAATTAAAATGAGAAATAAATAGCTCTAAAAAATAGTAGGAGCCTTTATCACTTCACTTTGGATAATGGATAGGACAATCAGACCAGAAAGTCAATTTGAAAATAGAGGACTTAAACTTAAGATTATAAGCCAGTTGGGTCAAAAATATAAACAGAACGCCACACCCAATAGCAGCAGAGTGTATAATAACCTCAAGTGTACATAGGACATTCTTCAGGATAGTCTATCAGTTAGTCCACAGAACAATTCTTTGTAAATCTAAAAGTAATGAAATCAGAAGATGTATCTTTTCCAATCACAATAAAATGAACTAGAAATCAATTACAGAAGAAAAACTACAAGTTTTAAAAATATGAGAAAATTAAACAACACATTCTTAAACAATCAGTGGGTCAAAAAAAGAAATAAAGGAACCTTAAAAATGTCTTGATACAAATGAACACAAAACACAACACATCAAGGCTTATAAAATTCAGTGAAAGCAGTACAAAGAGGAAAGTTTACTACTGTAAAAACTTATGTTATAAAAGAAGAAGAATCTCAAATTAAGAGCTCATCTTCACACTTTAAAAAACTAGAACAAGAGAAAAAAAATCTAAAACTAGTAGAAATGAGAAAAGATTAATGTTAGAGCAAAAATAAATGAAATTAAATGGAGAACAGAAAACAACAGAAAAAATCAACAAAAACCACAAGAGATTTACATGTAGTGTGGAAATTTTTAATTCTTTTAAATCAAAAACCTCTAAAGAAAGATATGCTCTGGACAAGATGATTTCACAAGTGAATTCCACCAAATATTTAAAGAAGAATAAAGATCAAATCTTCTCAAAGTCTTTCAAAACTTTAAGAGTAAGAAGCACTTCTAAACTGATTGTAGGAGGCCAGCATTACCTTAACACCAAATCCAGATTAAAAAATCAAAAGAAAAAAAAACTACAGACAAATATTCTTGACAATTATTGATGCAGAAATTCTCCAAAAATACTAGTAAACTGAATTCAATGGCCATTCAAAGGATTAAATATTATGATCTAGTTAGATTTATTACTGTAATGCAAGGAGAGTTCAACATGCAAAATCAATCACTGTAATGTGCTACATTAATAGAATGAAGTACAAAAACTACATAATTAACTTAATATAGAAAAATAGAAAAATCCAGTGAGAGAAGATATGTTGAAATCATGTATCTGATAAGTAACTTGCTTTAAGAATGTATATTTTTATAACCCATTGGTATATCTATATATCAATTGCTATATCTATATATTTTTATAAGCCATTGGTAAAATGACAAATAACACAATCACAAATGCACAAAAATCTAAACAGGTATTTTCCAAAGAAAATATATAAATGGCTGATACAGTCAGTAGCCATTGGTAAATTCTACTTGACACCACAATGAGATCATACTTCACACCCACTGGATTGGCTATTATTTAAAAGATAGCAATTATTCCTGAGGATGTAGAGAAACTGGAATTCTCACATGTTATTAAAGAAATGTAAAATTGGAAAGCTGTTTTGGAAAACAGCTTGGTAATTCTTCAAAATAATATGAAGTTGACATATGATTCAGTAATTTCATAGATAGATATTAATAGATAATAGATTAGATAGATAGATAGATAGATAGATAGATACATACATACATACATACATACATATATACATAGATACATAGATACATAGATAGATGAAAGATATTCAGGTTGAGCATCCCTAATTCAAAATTCCAAAATCCAGGATGCTCCAAAATTTAAAAGCTTTTAAGCACCAATATTATGCCACAAGTAGAAAATGTCACACATAAGTACTTAACACAAACTTTATTTCATACACAAAATTATTAAAATATATTGTGTAAAAATACATGAAATGTGATATTTCTGATGGAAAATATCAGCCTGATAACATATAAACACACCCATGACGTCACATACAATCCTTCCTCAAAGTTTACTTGAGTGTACACACACACACACACACACACACACACACACACACACACATGCTCACACAGGAAGCCCCATTAGAATTCTGCTTACTCTATCAGGGATAATTAGTTGGAAATGTTTATATAACTTATCCTTTAGCCTACAAGAAAGGATTATTGTTTCAATATAAGGTGTTATATTTAGTCTTCTCTGAAGGTGGTATTTTTACTTTCATTCAGAAATCTGGAAAAGATGGTTCTTATGCTTGTAATGCATATGTCAGATAAGAAGAAGAAAAAAGTTTTAGCATCAGGACTTTGAGTTGTTTTCAGATATATAAAGGAATTCCAGTTTAGTGTAGGTTCAAGATGGTATTTGCTCAGTGATGGCTGACCAAGAATTTCCTGGTGTAGGGCTTTGAGTTGAACCTGTATTTGCTTTTCTAAATTCTAGGTCACCTTGTTTCATGCTATTCCTTCTTAATTCTTTGAACATCTACCTTTTACTCAGGTTGTCTGTAGGTGTCCTAGCCTGCTGTCAGATGGACTGTATGCCTACTTCTAGACTATAATGTTTAAACAATGAAAAGCAATGTGTTCTAGCGGCATACAGTGATCATCTTAATTAGAGAGAAATTTCTCAGAGACATCTTTTTAATCAAGTATGGATTTGGTGCTGTAGCTACTTCTCTTAGTATAAAGATTTTTCAGACATGGCTAGCAGTGAGGAATCTGAGAAGAACGCTATATCCTTAATCAATATCATAGTATAAGAAAACAGATACAGAAAGAGTGATTTCCTCAAGTTCACCTAGATTACTAATAGCAGAGCTGTGATCTAATCCAGGAGAACTCAAACTTCCTAAAACATGACACTATATCTTAAGCTCTTTTTATTTTGTACTGAAATATTTCAAGCATCACACACACTGGTTTCAGTTATAGCCTATATATCTAGGCCAAGTTAGTCTCATTCACAGGTAATTTGATATATCTTCAATCATTTTAAGTCTCATTCACAAAGACCACTTCTTGGTATATGATAATTCCTGAAACTCTATTTTATATGCTCCCCAGAGAGTTTCTACGCTATTCTCAAGTCAACAGGTTGATAAAGCATTGTTTAGGAACATTTAGATATGTTCAGAAACTAAGGGTTTTGAATACTCTCCTTGTCCAAAACTGATGTTCTGAGTTCCTTTAGTATTTGAGTCCATTCAGAGATTTGAATAGTAGGTTAACAAGAAGCACTAATAATTGTGAGATACCAGCATTTGAGCAATTGTCCATCAGTACAACAGATTTGACTTTGTTTCTGATTAGCAACCCATAGCTTAATTTTTCATATCTATTCTTTTAATAGTGCATCCCATCTTCAAGTACCTATGTTAGGTTAAATGGTTAGAAGCTGCTCTGTAATACAGTACATCTCATGTAAGTCTAATGTCCTAACACATCTTCATATAAGAAACAAAAGACTGCATGTAGGTACTTGGGCTAAGCAAAATTACCCAGGAACTAATGAATAAATAATGTTACTTATGAATAATTCAAGATTAACATTGGATGCCTCAAACAATCTTTATCTGCAAAACAATAAAGTCTTTTAATGTGACCATGTGACATGGAGTACAAATAGGGATGGGGTTAATTGTATCCTCCTCAGAAGCACATACTGTACTCTCACATTCTGCCTCTGCATGAGGATTTAATGCACAGGTAGAGCCTTAGAATAATGAGAATTTAACACCTTGCTTGTAAGAGAGTTTAAAACAGAGAGACTCCGGCATCATGCTTGCCATAATTACAGCAAACATATTTCCAGACAAAGAAGAGTCAATAGCAAGATGTAGCAAAGAAGTGTGGGATAACAAAATGTCACAGTTTTATCTAACTGGATTGCTAACTGAGATTTGGGCCAATCACTTGACCTGCTGGATCTCAAGCTACTCAGCTAAAAATTTATTATTCCATTGAACTAAAGCATCCCATGTTTTCTTTGACCTAGAAAATTAGTATAGATTGTTGGAACACTGCTTATGAAGAGAAAGATAATTTGGTACTATCATTTCTTTAGAATATCAGATCACATATCAGCATATCTGTTTTAAGAAGTGATTGTAGTATATACAGGAATTTTTTAAAAAAGGAAACAAAACTAACAAATGAGCCAAATAAAACAATAATGAAAATCCAGTTAGGAGACGTGTAAAACTCCAGAGACCTAAGTAGTCTCATTCAGTTTGTGTGCATTCATTCACACCTCCCATTCTGTTCTCTAGACGTTTGGAAAATTCTGAAATACCAAAGCTACAAGATGTATGAACTCAGTGACTTTACTTCCTATGTCAAAGTCCCCGTATCTATTTTTGAAAGTTGAAACAATGCTGTCTTCAAAGGGATGTTTAAGAATTAATCGAAGGGACTTCTGCCAAGATGGCCAAATAAGAACAGCTCTGGAGTGCAGTTCCCAGGGAGAGAGATGCAGAAGGTGAGTGATCTCCACATTTCCAACCAGGGTACCAGGTTCATTTCAATGGGATTGGTTGGACAGTGGGCATAGCCAAGGAGGGCAGGGTAGGGTGCTGCCCTACCTGGGAAATGGAACTGGCCCGAGGATCGGGGAATTCACCCCCTCAGCACTCCACTTCAGATACCGTGCTTCTCCCATGGCCTTTGCAAGCTACATTCCAGGAAAATGATGCTGGGCTAGAAGGCACCGCAAGGTACCAACCCAGATGTAAGTGACAGTTCTGGCCATCCCGGTGCCACAAGCTGTTGGCACAGATCTGGGAGGAAGTTTTGACTAGCAGAGAGCACCTGCAGGACACATCTATCCACCTCCCAGAAACAGGGAGAGCTGAAAGCAGGGAGACAGGTGATACGGCTTGGCAGGTCCCACCCCCACAAAGACCAGTAAACTGAAGCCTTTTTGCTTAAGAGTTTCACAGCCAGCACATCAGATTGACCTCGACCTGGGACGATAGAGCTCAGTAGGGAAAAGGTGTCTGGCATTGCGAAGGTGGGTCTAATCTCACCTGTGTAAACAAAAGCTAGAGGATGCCTACACAGCAGCCGGGCTGAGTCTGAGGCAGCCCAGCAGCACCTCTGCAGACAGACAAGGGACAGACTGCCTCCTCAAGTGGCTCCCTGACCCCTGAATAACCAAAAAAACACCTCATACAGGAGAGCTCTGGCTGACATCTGGTGGGTACTCTTCAGAGACGAAGCTACTAGAGGAAAGATCAGGCAGGAATCCTCGCTGCTCCACAGCTGCAGCTCCCACAGGTGATTCCCAGGCAAGCGAGGTCTAGAGTAGAACTCCAGTAGTGCTACAGCACTTCCTGTTAGAAGGAAAACTAAAAACTAAAAATAAATAGCTTCAACATCAACAGAAAGGATGTCCATTGAGAGACCCCATCTGAAATCACCAACTTAAAGATCAAAGGCAGATAAATCCACAAAGATGGGAAGAAACAAGGGGAAAAGAATGAAACCATCAAAGACAAGAATGCCTCTCCTCCTCTGAGGTCCACAGAGTTTAATAACTTGCCCAAGTTCATCCCAAATTCAATTTCCATTTGAGACCTATGAAAGTGTTTCTTGAGACATATTACTGTTAAATTATGACACACTCGTAGAGTCAAATAGACCTTAGGCAGGGGGTCTATCATACTCTATTTAAACAAATAAAGCTAAAATTTACACCTCTTCCTCACATCAAGATTCTCTTCCAATTTTTAAGAGCTCAAAAGAATCACCTCTCTTTGCTAATGACAAGATACAACAAACTTTATTACTAGAGCTATCCTTTGTGTAACTGCCGAAGCCCTCATAGTATGGCATTAACATGTTCTATTTTGGTATATCACCATAAAATTACATGCCTTATGTATAGTATTAGAAAATAGCTGGTTATCGTTCTTCATGAAAGTCCTTGGTCTACTTGCAAAGTATAGTTGTTATATCACTCCTGAAAGATTTTGTCCAAACATAAAATCAATATAACATGTATATGTTAACTAATTATAATCTTTTTTTTTTTTCTGAGATAGGATCTTACTCTGTCACCTAGGCTGAAGTGCAATGGCATGGTCTCCGTTCACTGCCACCTCTGCCTCTCAGGTTCAGGTGTTTCCCTGCCTCAGCCTCCTGAGTAGCTGGGACTACAGGCATGTGACACTATGCCTGGCTAATTTTTGTATTTTTAGTAAAAACTAGGTTTCTCCATTTTGGCCAGGCTGATATTGAACTCCAAGACTTAAGTGATCCACCTGCTTTGGCCTCTCAAAGTGCTAGAATTACAGGCCTGAACCACCACACCCATGCTATTTATAATCTTTATGGTCTTCCGATAAATTTCTGGCTTTTCAAACTACCTCACTCTGGTTGTAGAACTTCAAGCTCCATGTCTCTCATGAAAGAGCTGACTATTGCTCAGTCCAAGATTTGTTTTGTTAGTCAGAGCATGCATTACTATTTCTGTAACATGATAGAAACTACAGCACTAAGGATTTAAGTTTCCCACTTGTATATTTTTTATCAGGTAAGTCTCATCGTGTCACTAGTTTCTGTTATTAACAGAGGTGATGGAAGCTTAAATATTGTGAGATGGATAACTAAGCATAGAGTTAGTAGTGACAACTGGTTTACATATCACTGATGATTAACCTCTGTATTTATATTTGATTTATATTCTCTATGAACTAAACAGTATGGGTCTATTGTCTAAGAGGCATCATTTACACTCATATAAGCATATCACCTAAAAGTGAATATTGAATGAGCATCTCCCTAGTTAGAAAATAGTGGTACCCAGATGTGCATTAGTGTACTATTTATCCAAGGTCAGTAAGTGACTCATGTAGGAAGAAAATTGGTAATGAAAACATTTCTATAAATTATCCTTAAAAGTATCTAGGATATGAAAAAAGTATTTTACACTGGCCAAACATGTCACTTATAATTCCAAAGAAGGAAATAAGATATTTATAGATAATTTAGAGCTGGCAGATTTCTGTTCCTAGAACATAACTTAATGAAAAATATTTAAAATAAATAAAGTAGAAATAATAATATTGTTTTAGTTTACAAAATGCAGCAACTAGAACCTGAATGATTCTTTAAATGGTGATGAAATGTATATCATATATTGTTTTTTTCCTTGACCTTTGAATGTAATGGAATAGTGCAGGAACTTCCAAACTTGCTTTTATTATTGCTCCTCTAAGAAGGCTTTAGACTTTTTTTTTTTGTCTAATCCCTTCATGCATTTTAGTGTATGTACTGGATGTCTATTTATATATTGTATGTATATCTATGTTTCTTACATAAAAAGAGAATTTTTTTTCACCTCCCGAAGAATGAATGATTGCCCCTTTCAGGGCACTATCACCACCTGTGAGAATCCATGAAATATTCTTAATGTGAGAGTTAAATTTCATTTTGTAGAATATAAAAAATATGGGTGTTTATTCTGCCCTCCCCCCCCAAAAAAGACATGAAATTCAAATGACACAATTATGATTTTAAAAAATTAAATACCAGGCCTAACAAGTATTAGGATTGTTAGGACTAACAAATCCTGTACAGGATTTTCACAAACAAATTTCCATAACATGTGATTCCATTCTGAGTGACCTGCAGAAGGGCAAATAATCTCACTTTGAAAGTGAAAGCTGTTATTTTGCCATTACAATTTTCCAAATAAGATTTTGTTCCACATTAGCTCTATAAATGGATGCTGGGCAGTTCTGATTTGATACCTTCATGGGCTTTGATACCTTAGCTTCCCCATCTTCTGCCACCAGTGATATCTGATTTGACTCTATACCTACAAGAAAGAAAAGGAGTGTTTGATCGAAGTTTGAAACCAAATGAAAGTCACCATCAGTGGTGGTTGAAATAAACGCATCATATGATAGACAAGGAAGTTGGAAATTACTTTATATTGCAAAGATCATATTTCTGTAGGTACAGAAGTCTAAAACAGGCAGACCGTGGTTGTATCATTTATTGGAAACTCTTAGTTATAGAGTGGAGTCAGAAGTAATCTCTTACTGTGGCTTGTGCAACGTGATGATCACCAGAGATGCTCATAACACTTAATGAACGAAAGGATCATTTGAAAAGTTAAGTGGCCAGTCTCTATCATATGCACAGATTCACTTCTCCTACAACCGTAAAATTATTGTTGACATGTTCAAGTGTTCTCCCAAAAAGTAATGAGCTTTTAAATATCAAAGGAAAAATAATAGTCAAAATTATGTCTTAGTTTATATAACTCTGAATGTTTCATGAAGATAGTTTCAGAAACTCTCAGGAATTTCCAATTTTTAAAAAATATTTGGCTGAGAGATGTTTCATAGGTTTAAAGTATGGTACAATTGAGTCATTCTTAATGCCGAATTAAACTTCTAATGTTTAATAATTAAAAGCATTTTTTTCTGACTAGATACATGATAGAATTTAATGAGAATGAATAAAATCTGTTTTGCTCAAGCCACGCACCATAATCCAGGCCTTCAATTCTCGAATTTCTTTTGTATTTAGTCAATTAGCACATGTTAATTGGACAGCTGTATGGTTTCTGCAGAAGAATTAGAAGGATCCTTTTCCCCTCTGCTACCTTTGACTGCCCTAAGAGAGAAACCACAGCAGTGCTTTGAAAAGGGGCAAAGTAGAATGGGGACCAATGAAAACAAAAAGGAAAATTAAGTACAATTCTTATGAGTATTTCTTCATACTTTTCACCTGTTTTCTGATTGTCTTTCATGTCAGCCTACATCCTTTAGGGAAAAGTGTTTTAAAAAAGTTCAACTATTAGAAAAATTTTATGATAGAAGTACTTCATTTATGACAGGAATTAGTCAAGAGAGCATGATTTAAATTGACACAACTTAAATTGAAACATATTTTCATTAAAATAACTGTTATGGTACAGATTAAGTATATTATCATTTGATATATTAATTGTCCATTATACACAGAAATGATTTCTAAATCACTGAAATTCACATTGCAACATTAGCAAGTTAATAAATGGAGACAAGGCTTGAAAAAGAGAACCTTTGCCTCATTTATTTTTTAGGGTGTTCAGACTATTGAAAGCTACAATTGGAGAAGACATTAATAGTGGGAAAAAAGGAAGAAAGAAAGCAAAATCCAAATCCTTGAATGGGAACCTCTGCATTTAAAATTATGCTTTCATTTTTAATAATGATGTGACCTTTTATAAATTACTTAACATACATAAGCCTCAGTTTCCTCACCAGTAAAAACAAAACAAATAGGACAATAACATTTTCATCACTGAATTTTTGTAAGAAAATTAATATACAGACAAAAGACGTCAGAAAGTGATATAACCAAGACAGCAGGAAAGAGCTTTATTATACACTCTGGACCAGTTTGCAAGCCACACTCCCCACCAGCAGGCAGAGTTAATTACAATTAACTGATATGTTAGATAAATAAAAAATTTAATTATTGGTAACTGCTTATATTTATTTAATTTCTTATCCATTCACTCATCGAACTCACAACTATTTGGAGAGTATTGTATATGTAATGCTGGAGTTTCTGTATTATTCAAGGTAAGAGAAGGCTGTGTTTTAGAGAATGCCACTACGACAGCTCACTAGAGTAATACAATGAGTGCTTATTCCTAGTTCATGTCACAGTCATGCAGATCTGCGGCTTTCCTTGGTTGTTCTCTGAGCTATGAATCTGGGTTTGAGACCTGGGTTCAAGTCTGAGATGTGATTGAGAAATTACTTAATCTTTTAAACTACCAGTTTCATCATTTGTCATTGAGGACAAAAATAAGAGTGACCTAGAGAGAAAATTAAATGAGATAATGTTTATAAAGCACTTTTCACCAAAATGGCACATAGCATGAGATCAATTAATGTGAGTCATTTTTTTTTTTTTTCTGGGAAATGTCAGGGTGTATGGTAATAATAAACTCATGCAAGATGCCGCAAAGCTCTCTGTCATTTCTAATCTTAATGGAAAAAAACTGCATCCATGATTCCTGAGCACCCCCCTCTCCCCAGTGCAGGCTTGGTGAAAGTGGCATTCACCGAGACTACAGCTTCAGGTGTCCGGGAGTCAATGTGAAAAACTACATTCTTTACAGCTGTCCTGTACTCTGGACACGCTGTTAGTGATTCTCTCTTTTTGTGACAGATATTTCTGGGTCTGCCCAAACCAAACCCAGGATGTTTTGGCTTCACTGTTCTTTCTTTCTTCAGAATGAATTTCCTAATTTTTTTTCTCTGTCTCTGACTAGGGTTTTAGCTTCTCAGGCTCTCTCTCTCCTGATCAGACTACATCTTATGTCCTGGCATCATATTGGAGTATCCTTACTGTAGATTTCTGTCACCTCCTGAATAAGGAAATAAAGGAGGAGATCAGCCCTGTCCTTTCCATTTTCCTATTGGGAGCAACACTGGGATTCTTACATTTGTTCGCAATATTCAAAATGGACCCCACCTGGGTATCTACGGGGGTACTTGTTCCTGTTTGACTCTTTTTATGCAAAGATCAAAAGTCAAAACAGAGAAACTAAAAAAAAAAAAAAACCATGAAATAACAATTTAAAAAGAAGCAAAAAGTCCATGGTGGAAAGTCACGAATACGGCAATAGTTTCCAGAAACTCAGGAAGTGGCAAATAGATAGTATAGATGGTGACACCCTTAGACAGCCTGTGGAACTTTCTTAATGCTATGTTGAATTACTGTCGATGTTGAATTACTGAGAATGTAGGAAACTGATGAATCCCTATACCAGACTGTACAGGTCAGTGAGGGGAGCTGCCTTGTCTTCTCCTCTGGGTATCCCTCCGGCCTTCCTCAGTGGGACACATAGTTGGTGCTTGATATATGAACAAACATTCAGCAAACATTAACTACTTATTTGTTGCATGTCAGACAGTGTCGTGAATTAACTGGCCACATACGGAGCAATATAGTGGTCACATACATAATATTTTCAAAAGGAGTAGTTCCAATTTGGAGATTGGGTTTCCAAAAACACCTTATGATACAGTGGAAACATTAACCTTCACACATGGAGGATAGAAAAGAGTAGTAAATTGTAACCCAAAAGCTTAAGGCCAAGTAGATTAGCCAACAAATAAATATACATAGACTTTAAAATTAATGCTTTAATCATAATATGGTAGAATATTCCTCTGCAGCTTAATTTTAAAATTGAAGAATTAATTCATCCATTCAGTTTCTCTGAGATATTTTCCCAAAGTTGTATTTCAATTTACAGCTTGCTAATAGAGGATAATAGTGAAAAAGCCCAGTTCTAAGACTACAGAGTAACAGAAAATAAATAATCATGCACAGTGGTACATTCTGGCTAGAGATAGTTCAATAAAAGGAAATGAATATATACGAAAAATGTTCAGAGATAATTATGCTAGTTTTTCAGTCTAAATACCTTGGAATTTGCAAAGACAGCTCATAGACAAAAGGGATACCACTAAAATTCAGTGCAATAGATTTCTCCATTGGAAGTGACAGGAACATCTCTCTCAATATTACTTGGCTAATGAAGGGATAGATCTGCTGTGAAGTTCCTAAGAGGCTCGTTTTCTTGAGTACAGTAGTAAAAGTTCGCTGATGAATGACCTAAAGTGCTTAATGTTTCTCCTTACAACTTCTGAGCAGCAAGGCGTATCCAGGCGAGTACTAAAGAAGGTATCCTCCGGAGGCCCTGGTGTCCTTGCAGGTTGTCAGAGGCAATGAGCCAGGTTTATTTCAAATGGCTCCTTAAATGAACATTTATTTTGTGCCAGTAACACGTTTTTGATTAACAGCTCCTTTTGACTAATTTGCTTCCCAAAACAGCCCAATAAAGGACTCACTTAAAACATAATTAAAAGCATGTTATTGCTGGTAGTTAATACTGATTAAAACAGGCATTAAGACAATTATCGTTGAAGGAAAGTAAGCACCGGTAGTTAGTACAGAATTCATTCTTACTGTCTGTATGTATCACATGCAGAAATGGCTGCGTGACAAGCTAGAGCAAGGTCTCATTCTTTATGGAATCATATCAAAATATGTTTCTATTTCATTTGTTTGTTTTGATGAGTGGAAAAGTTTTTAAATAGTGGGTTCTTGATTTATTTTTCTTTATATGAAACATTCATGTATTCAATAAGGTAAACGTCACTTCCAATAAATCTGGAATGATTTCAACTGTATGAGGGTAAAACTCAGCTATTCATTTGTATTAATAAGACATAGGACCTAGCTGTTTCTATGCACTCTCGATACAAAAAATGCTCTCTTACAGTATAGGTTGAATACAATGGGTGTTTTTATTACTATTATTAGGCACTTTTGATATATTGGTTTTTATAATGCTTCTTGTTCAAGTCATGTTGTGTTGCAGTGTGAAAAGATTGAGACTTTAAATAATTTCTGCTTTTCTTTTTCTTATAAAAAAAGTAACTTTTAAAAAAGAGCAACTGTAGGAATTAATATTATATGACATAAGTTTATTAAAGTGTTTTTGTAACCACTGTATTTAGCATTAAATTGTGAGTTTTCAGGAATTGTACAGTGATAAGAACATGTTTTTTGCATGAACAATTATTTCACTCAAAAGAAAAATACAGAATATTGCCTCCATTTCATATGAGAAATTTATTTCTAAAAATATTTTTCCTATGATCAATTTTATATTTAAGTATAACTGCAACTATTTTGCAACTATTCAAGAAGGTATTTGGTGTAAATAACAGAAATTCACTTTTGGTATTCTTAACTAGAATGAAACTACCTTTAGAGATTGCATGTATAATAGGTTATCCTAAAAATTTAACATAAAATATTGCAGAGATGAAACTCTGCTAAGACATTTGATCGTTTGTTTTAGATATCCATTTCGCTGTAGTAGCCCCTGGACAGTCTCACAAATATGCAGCACTCACCAACTGCCAGGGCCAAGTGCATTTATCAAGAGACAATTTATCATTTTCTTCATAGATCCTCGAAGGGTCAGAGATCACTGTAGGGTCCTCAGGCCAGTTTTCACACTTTGCAGGGCCTGTGGAGATTTAAAAACAACAACAACAACCTTATGAGGCAGTAGATGGTCCAAAGTTTGGCTGGGAGTGGACAAAAATGTAAAGAGGAAAAAAGAAAAGCATTTGTCATATTTAATATAATTAATCTGTTTTCATTCTACTACAGGCTTTTCTGGAGGATTCCAAGAGTTTCCTCAAATGTCTCCCTTTTCTACTTTGGTTAATGCTTCATATTGCCATTTAAGTTATGGTTTTAAAATGCAAATATGATCACCTCCTGTCTCTACTTCAAATCTCTCCATGGTTCAGATCATTTCTTCTTGACAGACTAGATGGTCTTTAATCATCTAACCTCAATATATATTTTCAGCAAAATTTTCTAATCCACCTTTTCTGTACACCATGAAATCACCTCATGCTTCTCTCCTCTCTAAATAAGCATTTCAATATATACCTACACTTTTATACAGAGGAATTTTCTCTCATTCATTCTATCTGGAATGTCTTCCCACATGTTCTCCAAGGGTCACACATCTGCGTATCCCAGGGTTGCAAGATTAGATTTAGCAGATCAAAATAAAGGATATCTGGGTAAATTTGGATTTCTAATAAATAATGCATAATTTTTTAGTATATGTCCCATGCAATGATTTATATATACCATAAATAAAATTTGTCATCTTCCCCATAAGTAAGCCTTTGAACTCTGTATGTGTTCAGTGTTTTATTTAGCTAGTGGAAACTCTAGTACATAAAAGATGATCAATGATTTTTGGTTGAATAAATATAGTGCCTTTAATGTATTATAATATTGTTTTAATATACATAAATATTTCTAATAGTAAATAAAAGTGCAGATAGTATTTTGAGCTATCAGGTCCACTTGGATTTCTGAAACAATCAAGGGGACTTTGCTAAAATTCACAGCAAAGACTGGATTTATTGTGTAGCAGATAAGAAGTCTGGCTAGATGGCCTAGCTGTGAACTCTAACTTAACCACCTAGTTCCTCAGTTTTTTCGTCTGCCAAATAAGGATAATACAGCAAGATCACTGGGACAGATTTAATGGGTTAATAGATATAAAGTTCTTAGCAGAGTATGTAGCAAGCTTTACATAAAAGCAAGCCTTTATATCAACCACAAATAGAGACACCAGAAGAAACAATCTCATTGTTGATTTTAATATATCCGTGAATATAAATATCTATGCATTTAAACAGCTTTTTGTGTCTTCTTTGCTTCTCCTGATCCAAACTCTTCTTCCCTCTACTCTAAGGTCCAGGACAATGATTCACACAGAATCATTCATCACACTGACCTCTGGCTGAAGGTGGGATATGTGGTGGGGAGAACTGGCAGGAGACTAGAGGAGAAGAATGTGTTTAGGGAATGTGTTGCTCTGGCACCTGAGCCCTGAGGTCACCTCGTCAGTTGGCTGAGTTCCGGGATCTGAAGTCAGCAGCTCTTGGCAGGTGCCCTCTCCATCTGGCATTCTGCACTTTGTGGCTCTGGGTTCTAGTAGCCACCCTCCGTTTCACCATTCAGGCCTAATACTGTTGGCATCTCATTCCTACCAGCCCCAAGTTTCTACTTTTCCCAATAGTTGCATTACACACTGCCTTCATCTTTGAAAATAGTTCATTTATTACACTTACCTAAAATGTTCCCATTCATTCCCTGCAAGGACCCTGACCAAAACAATACTCATAAAAATAAATTTGGTTTCAGAATATTATCAGAACTTATTTTGCTTAAATATTTGCATATCCTCAAAGATATTCAAACACTTCATTAGCCAAAATAGTTTTATTATGTTACCATGGTCATTACAACTGGTTATTTAAATTGCATTTCCTCAATAAGATTGCTTTCTTTTCATGACAGTCAATGTGTGTTTGTTTGTTTTATTTGCCAAATTTAGAAAGTCAATTGTTTGTGGTGGCATTGAAAAACAAAGCAGTCTTCTCCAGATATTAGATTAGGTCTATGATATGGAGATTAACTAAATAGTAATGTATTTGGTCTGCCTGGAAGTGTAGCTTTTAAAGCAGTCACTTGGATCTGGCAGAACTTATTTAAAATAGAATCTTTTCAATGTTCAGAAATGTTTTGACAACTCACTCAAAACAATAAAATTGTCTTTCCACGTGACAATTGTTTTAATTCGACATTGCAAAAAGAAAAAAAAAAGGTGGGCAGGCTGGGGAATGCATGAATGAAAGTAATGGCAAAAGGGGGGGGGAACTAGAAAAAATGATTCATCTTCTTTGCATTTGCCCAAGATGTTTTTCCCATAGCAGTCACTTTCAAATGCATAGTTATAGGAATAACAGAAAAAGAGAGAAAGAGGAGTGGAGGCTGAGGGGAGGAAAAGAGAAAGAATGAGGAAGGATTGAGAACCAGAAAACTTTGTCAACTGAGTTTTTTTTCATTCATGAGGGAGTTGGTGGCTCCAATTGTACTTAAAAATCTATAGTTCTGGTCAATATATTATGTTGATTTGTGTTTTTTCATCTGCAAAATGGAGAATACATACATTTATTTCAAAGTAGAACATTAAAAATATATTATTGTTATAATTAATAAGGCAATATTATTGAATATTACATATTTTAAAGACTTTTGTAAGTTGAATATTAAACATGCAGTTATAACAGACATGTAAATATAAAAATATTTTTTATAAAATTATAATTATATTTAAAGGAAACTCATGAGACCCTTACTTCACATATATTCTATCATGAACTCTTTGGGAATTTATAAATTATATTTTGATTTAGTATTTTGTTGACACTAGTTTTGCTACTAGGTACAAAAAAAATTCTTGGAAACATTTTTAAAAAATTGTTAAGTATAAGTGCAGATTTACAAGATGATGGATAACAATAAAGTTTGCAGTTTCTTCTAGAATCAACTAGTCTTAGAAAAAATTATGTGCAAATTACATTCACATATATTCCTTACTTAGAAATTTGGTCCAATTTTTACATTCAACATATATTTTAATTCCTGATGTCTTACAGCATAAGACTTTCTGTGTGTGTATGTGTGATCATCCTAAAATTCACTTCCTTTTATGAAATCCAAAAAATAGATGCAAACCAAAATGAATTTTCCATTCTCAGAGGAATTCTTCCCAGAGCCACGAAGCCCAAGTAGGCAGTCATTCACTGCCCTTTGAAAACAGGCATATGATGTCTAGTTTGAAGTAACAGACTTTTGGCAATAGTAAAAATTCAAAAGACCTCTGTCTGGTTTGCAGGAAGCAAAAAGTGATGGAACTAAAATGAACTGAAATGATTCAGATGTCAAATGAGAATCTGTTCCAAAATTAAAATTTATTGAAACCATAATGTCTCTGCCAATGCCTGTATTGGTGGGACATAGAAATTTTATGTTTCGGAGAAACAACCAGAGGAAAACCAGCTGAAACTACAGACAGTGTGTCTCATTCATAACTTCACATTTTCTGGTTTTCTCTTGATGTCCTGTCCTAAATAGTGCTAGGAGACACATCTTCTCCCATTTTACCACCAATTAATTGGAAATAAAGTTCATTCTGTACTACGTGATTTCTTCTGCTTACCTTCTTTCTAACGGGAAGGATCTTATAAGAACGTATCTGGCCTAAATATAAATAAGAAGCTAGGGCAAAAGTTTTATTTTACTCACATTTCAATTTATAGGCAATACTTAAATAGATCCTCTAAGGCAGTTGTGGTTCATACATAAAATAACTAATCCAATATTTTTTAATTGGCTTTTAGTGGGTGCAAGGCTGTGGAGCCATGGATGATAATCATTCACAGAACGTCTGAGACTTTTAATCACAGGATTCTCTGCAATGACTGGAAGATATTGCAGGGTCACTTGTTCAGGGACAATTCAGAAACTGATGCAGCTTCCTAGGATGACTTATTTGGAACTGGACAACAACAAATGTATTATCACTGAATTGACTTATTTGTCCAAAAGAGGGATATGTGCACGCATATACAAAAAATTGCATATTGTGGGATGAATCAAGTTTCTTTTCACTTTCTTCAAACATCTTACTGGTTTACCTATTAAATATGAAATTTCCATATAAAGTAAACCTGATATTGCTTTTCATCTAATAATTTGTGAAACTGAAGTTGCATTTAAATCGTATATATTTTTAGACAAAGATATCAATCATTTCATACTAATCTATATGTAACTCTAAACAAAATGCTGCAAAATAAATTGGCAACTACCACGTACTTTCTAATATGCTGCCTGTTATGGAGCTAAGAAAAACTAAACTGGGAATTTAATTACAAATGAAAGTCAGAAGAATCTGAAAGAAGTAAGAGACGGGATAAGAATTTATTGTATAATACACTGAAGCCTCTTTCTTTTTTTATTTCTTCTTTACTGAACTCTGGATTTTAGATACTAGTTTCTAAAAATTTACCTCAATACCCCAAATTGTCCCTGATAGAATTAAAGCAAAATATCTTCTCAGATTACCTGAAACATTCATGTGCATGAGAACAAAGAAACAGGAAGTATTTTCATGCTCTAATTTCACATGTGCCCAAACTGATTAGTGATTATAAAGTTAGTTGTCCCTGTTGCTTGCAAAAGACCTGCCTTTTATAGCCTAGAAGTTACCTATGTGCACAAGAAAAAGAGCATATTTTCCACAAAGCACTTAATAAAAATAACAGTCTATCATGACCACACATATTAATGACAGTCTTTTAGAATTGTGCAGTGCCCAACCTTGAAAACAACATATGCATAGAGCTGTTTTAAACTTTAATTTTCTATACCTCAGGTTTTCCATGAAGAGCTTGCATATTTCTCCCTACTACCTTAACAGTAAAGAAACACACACTCACATTTAGAAATGCATCCTGAAAATAAAACTCTCTTAAAAAGTGATGGCTCATCAGGAAATCCAACACATTTCTCATGGATTACAGTGTTTAAAACCAGATTTTGTTTCACCGTCATTAGAAAGCATCACACTAATTTACCAAATCAATCTAAAATCAGTGCTATTTGTGTAGTGATCAATATGCTACATCTCATTTTAAGATGATAACCTAATAATACATTTAGAGATTTTTCATATGCATGCCACATTCTCAGATTCCTATGGAGAAGCAATTCCTATCAATTCTTAATATAGACTAAGGCCAAGTACATATATAAGAAACAGACTCGGAATATTTTCCTGTCAAAATAAGTCTAAGAAACTAAGAACTTTGTGTTCTAGGACTTTTAGAATAATTTCACAGCAAGATATGCTGTTACAATGAATTTGCAAAAACTAGAGCAACTTACAACTACTTTACTATATTGAAATATCTAGAAACAGATATGCATTTCATATGTATAAAAACATAGATTGCTCTATGCGTTAATCATGACCATTTGTGTGCATTTTTTATTTTTATTACCTAGGCTCGGAGCAATCTTTGCAAAACAGACTCATAATAAACATGTAAAAGTAGAATAAAAAGCACATTCCCCATAAAGTGCTTGCACAGCACAGAAATGTAAAATTTTGGCATCCAGTCAGTTTTGTGTGATATAAAAAACTTCTTATATGTAAATCTTCTGTATTTTACCAGTCTTTTTATGTAAAACTTTAAGTAGAATTGACTGTTTATCCCGGGTGATTTGGCCATGTGAAGCCTTCCAGGTTGGGGAGCTCTCACTTCACTCTGTTTTCTATCAGCACTCCTCCACTACTGGCATGTGGGGCCAATTTGTTCCTTCTGCAGAGAAAGAAGAAGGGGTTTGGATTTAATTTTAAGCCTTGACATAAGGTTTAATTTGCTAAAAAGGGGAGCTCTGCTATTGTAAATCTTGGAGGAGACACTAAGGTTGTGAGAGTTGTCAGCCCAATCTGTTTTAAGCACCGTTTGAGGTGTTTGTTAAAGAAACTGTATTTCTTTCCAGACACCACTCACCTAATTGAATTGATGCTTGATTGCAAACACAATTCTATTCCTTATTTTGGTCACTTATTTTTTTGAGAGAAGTATAGAAAGTTTTCATATAAAATATGGGCTTATAGTACACATGCAGGTTAGATAATGTGCTATGAGAATGAAATTCATGCAAGGACAATACTCATCTCACGTTTTAACATCTCAATACAAATACAAGTAGAGGAAAAAGAAATGCAATTATCTGCAATGGGATAACTCAATAAAGAAATAGAGAAGATTCTTAACTGAGAAGAATTTTTAACATTGAGTGGCATTTATATGGGAAGCTAGACAATATTTGTTTTTCATGTATGTAATTTTTAATTAAGATAGACTCACATTGACCTGTAAGGTAGTTTTTTTGTTGTTGTTTTTTTGTATTGCTTTTGGTTTTTTGATGAAGTATTGCTCTGTAGCCCAGGCTGGAGTGCAGTGGCACGATCTCATCTCACTGCCACCTCTGCCTCCCAGGTTCAAGTGATTCTCTTGCCTCAGCCTCCTAAGTATCTGGGATTACAGGTGTGTGCCACTACACCTGGCTCATTTTTTGGTATTTTTAGTAGAGACAGGGTTTCAACATGTTGCCCAGGGTGGTCTTGAACTCTCGACCTCAGGTAATTCACCAACCTGGGCCTCTCAAAGTGCTGGGATTACAGGCAGGAGCCACCACACCCAGCTGAACTGTAAGTTTTACTTGCAGAGATTGTTGACAGGAAATGAAGGAATGGGGCTAATTTTACCCTTGGTGCTGCACTGCATTCTCCATCCCAGAGGCATATGTGTGAGGGGCTTTTGGATCTTATGATGACTGAAGGGATTAGCTGCATCAAATAATTAATGAGAACCATGGATAGAAAGTTCTGCAATGCACAGGACATGTCTGTACTGTGTTGTACCATTTCTGGCATTCATTATATGCCAATAACTCAGTTAGAAAAAATACATAAATCTCTCTCTCTCTCTCTCTCTCTCTTCTTTTTTGCTCCTGTTACCCAGGCTGAGTGAAATGGCATGATCTCGGCTCACTGCAACCTCTGCTTCCCAGGTTCAAGCAATTCTCCTACTTCAGCCTCCTGAGTACAGGCTTGTGCCACCAGGCCCAGCTAATTTTTGTATTTTCAGTAGAGACAGGGTTTCTTCATGTTGGCCAGGCTTGTCTTGAACTCCTGACCTCAGGTGATCCACCTGCCTCGGCCTCCCAAAGTGCTGGGATAATAATAACTACAATAATAATTTATTTTACCCATGAAACTTTAAGCAGGGCTCATAAGCTGTGATTCATCTCTGCTTCATAAAACACCACGTATATCTATGTATACACACGTCTATATATATACACATAGCTTAGTTTTTAATCAGGAAGAAGGCAAGACTGACACATGTGAAGTTGTTCATCAAGGAAATACCTACAGGTATCTCCACTGCTCTGCAGGATGGGGTTATTTCAGTAAGTAAAACAGACTGAACAAGCCATGATGCTGGTGTTCTAAGGGTTTGGGAGAGTAAAGAATAAAATGAAATATTTAATATCAGATGGGATAAAGGTTATAGAGAGAAACGAACCTATGAAGGTTGCTAGAGAGAGATTGGCTGAGAGTGTTCCAATTTTAAATAAGATGATCAGAATTTTGTATCTGAACACAGACTGATGGAGGCAAGGAAGCCAACAGCAAGTAAAATATTCCAGGTAGAATAGAAAATAGGACCCAGAAGCCCAAGAGTAGAGCTAGGCAGGTAAATTCAAAGAAAAACAAGGAAGCCAACTTAGCTAGAAGTGAGTGAGTAGAGGGAAGCTTGTGTGGGAGATGAATCAGACATAATCAGTCCTGGATCACACAGGCTATTTGGACATTTAAGGACTTTGGCTTTTACTGAGTGAATTAGAAAGCCACCGGAGGGTTTTGAAGAGGAGTGATCTGATGATGTGATCTGACTTAACAGTTTTATAAAGGAACATGGACTGTTGTGTAAAGCACAATATTTCCTCCCAACCACCCCTCTCTCAACTACCCTAAGACTTTAAGAAATACAGAGTGGAGATGAAGACGATGGTAGCTGCAGACATAGAGACACATGGTGAAATTCTGGATATATTATTATGCACGAGCCAACAGGATTCACTGCTGGATTTACTATTGACCATAAAAGTGAAGTCAAAGATGACCACAATCCTGTTAGGCCTGAGCAATTGGGAAGAGGTTTTATAATCAACTGAGATGGGAAAATCTCAAGAAGCAGCTTCCCAGAGAATAGCAGAAAGAGTTTGAACTTGGGCATGTTAAGTTTTAACTGCATTATTTGGCATCAACGTGAAGATGACAAGCAGACAAGTGCATGTATTCCAGTAGGCTGGAATTTAAATCAAAAGCGGTCTGCATGGTCATGTGGATTTTTTCTAGTGACATTAACACACATGGGTGCAAGGTGTTTTATCTATTGGTATTTAACTATTTCAATATCTAATGCTTTAAAACTACAATAATATTTTTTTGTTCATGAAATTTTAAGCAGGCTCATAAAGTATTATTCATCTCTGCCTCATTAAACATCACATATCTATATATACACACATCTATATATACACACTTAAACACACACACAAACATACACATATATATGTAGAGAGAGACAGAGGTACAGAGTATTGCCACTATTTATTTTATCGTATATACCTTCTCATAGAAGAAAAATAAAGAGGCTGCGAAAGAAATCAGAAAAGAGAAAGAGCACTTGATGAATCTTATAACAGGAAAGAACATAGCACAGTGGAGGAACTAAAGGGGGACCACAGGATAGAAAGCAGGAGGTTTTGGAAACCTTGTTTCTAAAAGAAGCCAGAGCGATGGGTAGGGTACAGATTTTGCAGTGTCTTATAGAGTAAATTAAGTATTTAGTTTATATCTTTAGAGCAACAGAAAGTAATTGAAGTGTTTTAATTAATGTGTTGATAGAATATATGTACTCAGTTAATATTTGTGGGGAAATAATGTAATAAAGAAGATAAAAACATAAAAATAGCAGTGTTAACTGAGAATAGAAAAGTTCAGCAATAAAATGGTGTCTCTATGTAAGTAATTAGTTATATCCTACTTAATTATATCTTAGTTATAAATGAACATTTGCCAACAGTGTGTGAAGCTGCAATTTGCCATTTCTCTAGAATTTTGAATATGTCACTCTCTGTGTAACACTAGGGCATCAACATGTCCAGTAGCAATAAAAATAGCAATTCATGTCTGCTCTTGAAAAGTTTGCTGAAAAAGAATGCCTGGACAGGCAAGTGTGTGGATAATATATAGGCATGACATACTTTTTGAATTTCTAAGCATTTTTCTCTACATATTAGGGCAAAGGTATTGGGAACAAAGCAGAGCAAATTCATTAACCACTATCACTAAAAATAAAATAGTAAATAAGTAAAACCAAAACCCCACACAATGATGGAGTACACATCTTAGTGCATACTGGGTTGAGAATATTTGGCCTTGGGTATACATAAAAATAGCATTTAACATTTATTGAGTGTTTACTCTCTGCCAGGTAGAGATCTCCAACTTCTTATGGATATGGTTATGTAATTCTCCCAGAAAACCTAGGAGGTAGGAACTACATCGTTCTCTTTTCTTTGCATATGAAGAAACAGATCCAGAAATGTTAACTTTGCTTACCCAGTCATACATTGATAGTACATTCTGCATTCAGGAGTTGAACCAGGATAGGCTAACTGTCCAGTGGAACTTTGTAATTAGAGATGAGCCATCTGACCATGGCATGGACACTCATTCACACAATGTAGATTTACTGCTCATCTACCTTGTTTCAGCCCTAGCAGGGGAACTAAAGCTTACTAGAGGACAAAGCACCTTTTCTTAAGTATCTTATCATACTTCTTTGTCTTGATTACTGTTGACTTCAGTAATTTATCTTTAGTTGTTTTACTAGAGGCTCTGAATTATGGTAATACTGTGATTTTAATTTGAGTAGCATATTTTAGTGTCTCAAAAGATATTTACAGGCCGGGTGCGGTGGCTCAAGCCTGTAATCCCAGCACTTTGGGTGGCCGAGGTGGGTGGATCACGAGGTCAAGAGATCGCGACCATCCTGGTCAACATGGTGAAACTCCATCTCTACTAAAAATTAAAAAAAAAAAAAAAATCAGCTGGGCATGGTGGCGCGTGCGTGTAATCCCAGCTACTCAGGAGGCTGAGGCAGGAGAATTGCCTGAACTCAGGAGGCGGAGGTTGCAACGAGCCAAGATCGCGCCATTGCACTCTAGCCTGGGGAACAAGAGAGAAACTTCGTCTCAAAATAAAATAAAATAAAATAAAAGATATTTATAAATATATTCTGCTTGATAATGCAATTAACTGAGAAAGGTTGTGGTTTTTTGTCTCAACGGTTAGACTGCTTAAATAGATATCCCTTACTTTTCCAGACTCTAGAGAAACATCAAACTAATTTAAAATGTGTTTCATTTTGTTCAGTTGCTCTGAAACTCTCTCATTGCTCTTAATAAAAATAATCACTCTTTCTTTGCTCTCTGATCAGTTAGTAAATTTCACCAGTTGATCAAATTGGGCCAATGGGATAAAACAGAAATCTTAGTTACATTTATATTACTTAAAGTCCCACTATAAAGCAGGGTTTCTTTTCAATCCTTTACTTTCTGCTGTGTCTGAAATCATGTCCTCCATGCACCATTGCTATAGAATACATCATAGAAATAATGAGAAGCCACAGCCCCAGTGACCTTACCTTGCATGTTGATATTGTTATCATAGGCTTTCCATGTATTTCCAATATTTTAAACATTGAAAACATTTCAGTGTAAGGAAGAAATGCATGGAATACAGTTTCATGTTATAGGAGAATGTTCTAAGAAATATTCAATATTAAATGTAAAATATAATAAACTCTAAGAAAAATGTGAGAACAGGAAGGGAACTAACACAGATTTAGTATCAGGCTGATAGTGAGCTAGATCTCTCCCCTAGTATTATAAAGAACGAAAATGCATTTTTACATAAACATAATACATAAAAATCAAGTTAGAGAATGCACAGAGACAGGCATGGATTTAGAATAAATGTTTTGCCTTTATTGCAAGAACGATGCTCCTGACACTCCTGTTGTATTCCTTTGTTGGAGACAGCCTTTGAGTGTTTCTTTTGAAGAGATGTGACACATCCTGCTGAACATTTCTCTTTCTCTTAAGCATTTCCACATAGAATCAATGTCTGTTTTGGTTTACAGTGGCTGACCAACTGCAAAAATCATTATATTCTACCGAAGTGGTAAAGTAAGACATAAAATTCTTTGTTCACTCAAGAAACATTCATTAAACATCAGCTACCTGTCAGGCATTGACCGCCCCATGTGTTCACAGTCTATCAGTGAACAAAACAGATGCAATCCCTTTCCTCATGGAGTTTACACTTTAGCAAAACCAAACCAAACAAACAAACAAACAAATAAAAAACTACTTTGAAAGAGCTAGAAGCAGGACAATATTTTCTTTCTTTCTTTCTTCTTTTCTTTTCTTTATTTTTTCCTTCCTTCTCTTTCCATCTTTCTATTGCTTTCCTTCTTTTTTCTTTCTTCCTTTCCTTTTTTCTTTCTTTCTTCTTTTCCTTGTTTCTTCCTTTCTTCCTTCCGTTCCCTTCTTTCCTCCCTCCCTTCCCCTCCCTCCCTTCCTTCCTTCCCTCCTTCCTTCTTCAGTCCCTCTTTTCTTCTTTCTTTTCTCCATATTTATAAACAGAGTTTCACTATGTCACCCAAGCTGCTCAAACTCCTGGACTCAAGCAATCCTTTGGCCTCAGTCTCCCAAAATGCTAGGATTACAGGCAGAAGCCACCATGCCCAACAAGAAGGGTACATTGTATGTCCTTATTTTCATGAGAGCCTCTCTGATATGGTCACATTTAGGAGATTTGAATGAAGTATATCATATGAATATGGCAAGAAAGATTTTTCAAGCAATGGAAATGGTTACAGTCAGAGTCTATATATTTTTGTAGCAAAAACATAACATATATTCAGTATTTTACATCAGGTGCATGAGAAACATTTTCTAATTAGATGAGTAAAATTTTTTTGAAAGATTTTCAGTGATAAAATTCTGAATTTGGTGTATTTGACAGTAGAGAGAGCATAAGAAAGAGATACCAGAAGGCTTCAGTTTAAATTCTGTTTCAGACACTTACTAGTTGTGTATGTCCTTTAGGTAAGTCACTTATAAGCTTCTGACTCATTTTCCTTCTGTGTGAAATATTTCAACCATACAAACCTCAGGAATTTGCAGTGATGTTTAAATGAGATAAAGCATGCAAAAGGCATAGTAGTATCTTTGACAAATGGAAGACTGCTAACCATTATTTTAATACCTTCTGTCTTGTAACCTGGTTCAGAGGCCCTAGTCCCTGATGACAGACAACCAAAAAAGGAATGGCAAGTATATATTGGAAATTTCTTCTATTAATTATGAGGACTATGTCAGTGAATAAAGGTATTTCTGGATTTCTAAACTGAAATTTCAATTACAAAATATGCTTTCCATTTGTATAATATTGAATCTGGATTCCAATAAAAAAGACTCCGTACTTGAAAATATTTCATGTTTGAAAAAGTCCACTGACATCTTCCTATCAGCTCAATTATGGAATTATCCAAAACAGTTTAATTTCAAAGGGAGCAGGTAAATTCACCTTTTAAAATGTTTCTACTTCTGTAAATATACCATTGGATTATAACTTTTCTAAATCACTCTTTAAGTATTACAAAATTGCACTGAACAGCTCAGGGGTGGAGATCACTAGATTTTATGCAGCCAGAATCTACTTTGTAAGTTTACTAGACTATCTCATATATGAATTTTATATATGAGGTTGCAGCAGATTAATAGGATCTTATTAAATATAGAATAGAACCATATATAGTATAGAATGGTTCATATATATTATACATAAAATATACAATGTTCCATATATATTTATATCTATGGTCCTATCATATATTGATCATAATATGTATACATGGGTGTGTGTGTTTGTGTGTGTGTGTGTGTGTGTGTGTGTGTGTACCAATTTTCGACACATATATGAACCAGGTTTCTCTTCAAGCCATTGGTGAAATCAGGAGAGACTAGAGATGAATTGGTAACAATAATTGTACCCCATAAAAAAGCAGTAAATTTCACCAAATGTCTTAATTAGGATAATTCTTGGAATCATTAATATGGATCCAGCTCAGATTGTTACTTCTCCTGAAGTAGTTAATAGTATGCCAATGCTATGGGTCACTGGTTGACCTTTGTTTGCCATCTAAGCAGAACTGTGGTGCAAGGCATGGTGGCTCATGCTTAAAATCTTGGTACATTGGGAGGCCGAGGCAGGAGGAACCCTTGAGGCCAGGAGGTCAAGACCAGCATGAGCAACAGAGTGAGATCCCTCTCAACAAAAAGTTAGCCAGGCATGCAGTCTGCGCTTATAGTCCCAGGAACTCAAGAGACTGAGGGTGGAGGACTTCTTGAGTCCCGGAGTTCAAGGCTACAGTAAGCAATAATCACACCACTATACTCTGGATAGGTGATAGAGTGAGATCCACTCTCTAAAAACAACAAAAGGAAAACTATGGCACAATATTCGCTCTATAGACACTGTATTACTGATTCAAAAACCAAGCAACAGGAGGTATGATCAATGTGGAAATGCTTATATTTACTCAATTTCATATTTAGCAGCTTTTAGAGGAGTGCATTTTTTAATCTGTTAGACTATATTGGCTCACCTATTTTACAAATCCTCTTTAATTCACAGATAGATCTTGGAAATCATCACAAATCTGCGAGAATCACTATAAACTTCTATCTTAATCTGGAAACAAAATTTGTCCAGTGAAATAATTTCAAATAATGAAATACTTAGTATTTCAGGAAACGTTATAAGTATGCAAGTAGATGTTGAAAAAAAAATGAATTGCTTGTATCATGCTCCCATTCAAATAAATTACATTTGGTTGAACTCATAGCTAACTTTGGGGCTCCTAAATGCTCTTTCACAATCTGAAATAAGTTTTCAGTGGAAATAATATACATGTTACAGTTCAAAGTAGTAAGTGGTTTCACAAAGAAATTTTTAAAATTGGTATAGTATTTTTTATTATTAAAAATGTGGTTTTTTAATTTCAGTCATTTAAAACTGGGTGGAAATTTTCTAAAAGAAGTTAGGTTTACTTTTATTTTGAAACTTTGCCAGGGTAATATGTGCATTATAACAAAGAAAATAGTACAAAAAAGGCTAATGAAAAGCAGAGTCACACAATTCATGATTTTCTGTGCCTAGTCCCAATCTCCAGAAACAATTTTCTCGAATCATTTCTGTTTTCATTCTGCTTTAGGTTGTCGTTTTAACTCTAGGTATATTTATATCTGTCTTTATTATTATTATTATTATTATACTTTAAGTTCTCGGGTACATGTGCAGAACATAAATGTTTGTTACATGGATATCTTGCTTAATTTTCCAACTAGAGACAATGTCTGTTTACTTCCTTAAAAATATGTGATTGATTTCATTCCATCGTATCTTCTCTCCTGCCAACTCCTTTTAACATTTGACAGTTTTTTTCTTTTTTAAAAAAATTCTTTTCTTTTTCTTTTTTTCTTTTAATTTTACTTTAAATTCTGGGATACGTGCAGGCTTGTTACATAGGTATATACGTGCCCTGGTGGTTGGCTGCACTCATCAACTGGTTATCTACATTAGGTATTTCTCCCAGTGCTATCCCTCCCCTAGTTCCCCACCCCACAATAAGCCCCAGTGTGTGATGTTCCTTTTCCCCTGTCCATGTGTTCTCCTTGTTCGTCTCCCATGTGTGAGTAAGAACATGTGGTGTTTGGTTTTCTGTTTCTGTGTTAGTTTGCTGAGAATGATGGTTTCCAGCTTCATCCATGTCCCTGCAAAGGACATGAACTCATCTTTTTTAATGGCTGCATAGTATTCCATGGTGTATATGGACTACATTTTCTTTATCCAGTCTATCATTGATGGGCATTTGGGTTGGTTCCAAGTATTTGCTATTGGGGACAGTGTTTCAATAAACATATGTGTGTGCATGTGTCTTTACAGTAGAATGATTTATAATCTTTTGTGTATATACTCAATAATGGGATTGCTGGGTAAAATGGTATTTCTGATTCTAGATCCTCAAGAAATCACCACACTGTCTTCCACAATGGCTGAACAAATTTACACTCCAACCAACAGTGTAAAGGCCTTCCTGTGTCTCCACATCCTCTCCAGCATCTGTTGTCTCCAGATTTTTTAATAATCACCATTCTAACTGAGTGAGATGGTATCTCATTGTACTTTTGATTTTCATTTCTCTAAAGACCAGTGGTGATGAGCTTTTTTTCATATGTTTGTTGGCCACTTAGATGTCTTATTCTGGCGAGTGTCTGTTTATATCCTTCACTAACTTTTTGAGTTTTTTCCTTGTAAATTTCTTTAAGTTCCTTATAGATTCTAGACATTACATCTTTATCAGAAGAATAGATTGCAAAAAAAATTCTCTCATTCTGTAGGTTGCCTGTTCACTCTGATGGTAGTTTCTTTTGCTGTGCAGAAACTCTTTAGTTTAATTAGATCACGTTTCTACATACTGGCTTTTGTTGCCGTTGTTTTTGGTGTTTTACTTATAAAGTCTAAGCCCATTCCTATCTCCTGAATGCTATTGCCTAGGTTTTCTTCTGGAGTTTTTATGGTTTTAGGTTTTTCATTTAAGTCTTTAATCCATCTTCAGTTATTTTTTGTATAAGGTATAAGGAAGGGATCCAGTTTCAGTTTTCTGCATAAAGCTAGCCAGTTTTCCCAATACCATTTATTAAATAGGGTCTCCTTCCACCATTGCTTGACATTGTCAGGTTTGTCAAAGATCTCATGGCTGTAAATGTGTGGCATTATTCCTGAGGCCCCTATTCTGTTCCATTGGTCTACGTATCTGTTTTGGTACCAGTTCCAGGCTGCTTTGGTTACTGTAGACTTACATTATAGTTTGAAGTCAGGTAGCATGATACCTCCAGCTTTGTTCTTTTTGCTTAGGATTGTCTTGGCTATGTGGGCTCTTTTTTGGTTTCATATAAAATTTAAAGTAGTTTTCTTTTTTTTAATTCTGTGAAGGAAGTCAATGGTAGTTTGATGGGGATAGCGTTGAATCCACAAATTACTTTGTGTGGTATGGCTATTTTCATGATACTGATTCTTCCTATCCATGAGCATGGAATGTTTTTCCATTTATTTGTGTCCTTTCTTATTTCCTTGAGCAGTGGTTTGTAGTTCTCCTTGAAGAGTTTCTTCACATCCTTTGTAAGTTGCATTCCTAAGTATGTTATTCTCTTTGCAGCAATCGTTAATGGGAGTTCACTCATGTTTTGGCTGTTTGTCTATTACTGGTATATAGGAATGCTTGTGACTTTTGCACATTGATTTTGTGTCCTGAGACTGCTGAAGTTGCTTATCAGCTTATGGAGATTTTGGGCTAAGATGAGGGGGTTTTGGGAATATACAATCATGTCATCTGCAAACAGAGACAAATTGACTTCCTCTCTTCATATTTGAATACTTTTATTTCTTTCTCTTGCATGATTGTTCTGTCCAGAACATCCAATGCTATGCTGAATAGGAGTGGTGGAAAGGGCATCCTCGTCTTCTGCTGGTTTTCAAAGGGAATACTTTCAGCTTTTGCCCATTCACTATGATATTGGCTGTGGGTTTGTCATAAAGGGCCCTTAACATTTTGAGATATGTTCCATCAATACCTAGTTAATTGAGGGTTCTTAGCATGAAGGGGTGTTGATTTTATCCAAGGACTTTTCTGCGTCTATTGAGATAATCATGTGGTTTTTGTCATTGGTTCTATTTATGTGATGGATTACGTTGATTGATTTGTGTATGTTGAACCATCCTTGCATCCCAGGGATGAAACCAACTTGATCATGGTGGATAAGGTTTTTGATGTGCTTCTGGATTCAGTTCACAAGTATTTTATTGAGGATTTTCACATGAATGTTCATAAGGGATATTGGCCTAATTTTTTCTATTGTTGTGTCTCTGCCAGGTTTTGGTATCAGGATGATGCTGGCCTCATAAAATGAGTTAGGAGAAGTTCCTCTTTTCCTGTTATTTGGAATCGTTTCAGAAGGAATGGTACCAGTTCCTCTTTGTGCCTCTGGTAGAATTTGGCACTAAATCCATCTGGTCCCAGGATTTTTCTGGTTGGCAGGCTAGTAATTACTGCCTCAATATCAGAACTAGTTATTGGTATATTCAGAGATTGGACTTCTTCCTGGTTTAGTCTTGGGAGGGTGTATGTGTTCAGGAGTTTATCCATTTCTTCTAGATTTTCAATTTTATTTGCATAGAGGTGTTTATAGTATTCTCTGATGGTAGTTTGTATTTTTGTGGGATCAGTGGTGACATCCTTTTATCATTTTTAAATTGTATCTATTTGACTCTTCTCTCTTCCCTTCTCTTCTTTTCTCTTCTCTCTTTTCATCTCATTGGGACTGGTTAGACACTCACTGTCTCACCAGTCCCAATGAGATGAGCCAGGTACCTCATTTAGAAATGCAGAAATCACCCATCTTCTGCATTGATCTTGCTGGGAGCTGCCGACTAGAGCTGTTCCTATTTGGTCATCTTGTCAGCCACAGGCCATTTGACAGTTTTGTCATTACTTTCAGTTCTTCCATTGATTACGTTTATAACTTCAAATGGGATACATACTCTTATGTATAAACCATCAGCTCTAGTCAGCCTTTCAAACTACCCTTTCCTCCACCTTTCATCTGCTTCATTCTTCCTCCATTCTTTGATTTATTTTAACTTATCAAACCGGTACTCTTTTCATCCTTGTCCATAGATTGATTTTTGAAGTTGGAAACCAATTTATAGTGTTTGCATTATTGTGACCCTATAGACATTGTTCACTGCCACAGCAATTGGGATTAAATTTTCTTCCCTAAAAGTCTGGTGTCATGATGTCTGGGACACTTAAAGAAAAACATTTCCTGGATTGAAGAACACTGGATTCTCATTTTTTATACTTCATTTAAGAGCTAAGAGGTATTGTGTTTGATCTTATATTTGGAGCATATTATTTTGTGTATCTTTTTATTTTCTTGAAAACTTTAATGACACTCTCTCTGTGAATTTATAAAAATCTCAAGACTTCCATTCTCTCATACATGCTGTCTCATGCCTTATTTCCATCCTCTCTCACACACTCTATTTTCCTAAAGCCCTCTCCTTTGAGTCACTCTACCTGTGTGCTCCAATGTCGACCAGCTCATTTTTAAACCTGATATACAGCCATCAGCCTACACCTGCATTTAAGGATTGCCTAGACTATATCCACCCTTCCATAGATCTAATATTTCTGCTTTTTTTTGCAGGTATTAATTTTTTTGGAACACATATTTAAAGAACTTTCTAGAAAATGAGATACAGAGGGTATATTTTAAAAGATCATGTCTGCTTGAAAGTGTTCTTATTTGGGGTTTACATTTGAGTAATCTCTTGGCATGACATGGAGTTTGAAATAAAATCATGTGTTTTTTTTTTTTTTTTTTTTTTTTTTTTTTTTTTTTTTTTCTTTCCCTGCAGTTCTTTATTCTACAATCTGGTATTTCTGGAGAGAATACTTATGCTGGTATCAGTTTACTTTCATGTAATAAGCTGTTTTATTTCTTCAGAAGCTTACTAGTATCTTTATCCTTGGTGTTCTGAGATTTTCACAAGAACAGTTTAGAAATATATATTTCATTAGATATTGAGCAGTTGTTGAATCTTTAGACCTAGACTCCCGACTTAAGTCTGTTAAGGTTTCCCCTGTTACTCTTCAGATAATTAGATAATTTCTTTCCAGGTTTGCTTTCAATTTTATTTTTTAAGAAATGTTTTTAGTAAAATGTTACTGTTTCATCTTGACTAATATTTTTCTCTTACACATTTTGTCTTTTTTTTTTTTTTACATATTGCGACAAACTTCTTCCTTCTCCTTTCCCTCATTTTTCTCTTTATATCATATTTACATCTCTACCCAGGAATACTAATTTTTCTCTCTGATTTTTTTCTTTCTTTTATATAACGTCATGTTTTTGTAATATTGACATAATATCACCTCTGATTTCTGTTTATACAAGACAGGTTTTTGTTGTTTGTATCTTTTTATTTGCTTACAGAAGTACCTGCTCTCTTTCCTTCTTCTGCGATCAGTATTTCTGTTTATTTTGGCATTTCTTTTTCATGCTGTTGCTTTTTTCACACATCTGACAAACCTTATTTGCTGTTTATAGTTAAAAATGCAGAGTTGGTTAGCAGATGTGGATTTCTTTGGCAAATTTGCAAATAGTTCTGTTTGTGCTCCTCCCTTGAATAGGTAGACAGCCTTGTGTATATGAGTAAGACAGGACAACTGTCATGCTTTATTATATGTTTAGCAATAAGGTGCTGGCTGTGTGGCTACACGCAAAATGTCAGAATGGTCAGAAGTATTTAGAAGCCCGATATTCACATTGTCTTCTGACTGTTTTCTCCCCAGATAGTTTGTTTAAGTTCTTTAGTAAATAATCCTTGCTGATTTGCCCCCACTGAGGCAATTGCTGGACTGCCTAGGCTTTGCATACTGGCTGACTGTGCTGCCTGACACGACCATCACCAATACTGATCCTTAAGTCATCACTGTGTTTTGGCCCTACTTCTCCCTATCTCTCTCCATTCCCTTTTCTCCTCCAAGCCCAAATCCACTCCAGTGTCTGAGGAGAAGACTTGTGCTCATCTCCCAGAGCAGCCTCTTTGTAGCATATTCTTCAATGCTCATTGATTTACACATTTGTGTCTACTTTCGGTCTCCCAAAACCTCATTGAAGTGTCTGTTATGATGATAACTACCCAGCAATTTTACATTCTCTATGCCTATTCATTTTAAATACATGTGTCATATTTTTCACCTAGGTCTCAGGAGGAAAAGGAAACGAACCCATTTTCTCAGCACACCATCTAGAATTGAAAGCCAAGAAGAGATATGCAAATGCTCAGGTTTCTAATAGCTCATCATCTTGAAACAACTAAATATTAATGACACACATTTAAGTTTAACAACAGCAGAGCATTTACCTCTTTCTCCTTAGAGAATTATAACAAGCTATTTTAACCCTCTTACAAACAAAATAATGAATTTTAAGAGAGAGCTAACAAACAGAAATTCCCTTTGAAGAATTGTTTTTTTCATTTCAAGACAAATTCATGTCCATAACCATCACTGAATGAGCATGATATATGAAGCATGAGTCATATTTTAGGATTAGACTCTCAGAATCATAAAAATGAACTCTGTGTGTGTGTGTGTGTGTGTGTGTGTGTGTGTGTGTGTTTCTCTTTTCTTTCAAAAACTAGTTATACTGTCTATGTTACATTGCATAGGCCTATCGAGGATTATGGGATTTATGAAAAAGGATGTTTTATTGTTTTACAGAAAACTTTTTATCTGACCTATCAGTACATGGCTTGTTACTTATCAGTTCTGTAATCCTGGGATCTTTTTCCTGAAGAATTTATAATAGGATAACTCTTATTCCTAAAGGGATATGAAAAGTGCAGCTTGATGTGGTGCTTCTATGCCACTGAATAATATTTGGAATTCCATTTTTAAATTGCAATGAAATGGGCCATTAATTCTTTATTGCACATTCATCTGGTACACAGGTATTAATTTAATTGTTTCTTTATAGAAAGCATAGTTGAATTACAATTAAAAAGGTACTGATTTGACTTGTTCCTGGTAGTTGCCTATAACAGTTATTTTATTATTATCATCATAAATGAATTATGAATGATATAATGGTTTATATCATTTTATAATTACACTATAAAGTCATTCTTATTTTAGTAATGATAATATGATGTTACTGTTGAATGACATGGTCAATAATAAAAGCCACATATTTTTCTTTCAAATAACACACATATCCCAACTTGATGGTAATTCTCTAATTTTAACTAGTTAAATGTATAGGGAAAGTCATCAGCCTCTCTGTTCCTTAGCAAGGTTCAGAATTGCAATACAACATAGCAATGTACAAAATGACTTTTAAATAAGGGCAATTAGCATGTTAAAGGAAATATGTTCCTTATATTTACCCAGGATTATTTTCTTTGGATGGCATACTTGTAAACAATCTTCATTATTGAGGGAGTCAGCTATTTGAGGCTTTCCTTTGCTGAAGTACAGTGGGGCTGCAAACATAAAATTTCTACATTCATAAGACATACTGTAATGTAAGCTAGAGAGGAAATCTGTGAGTCCAAATTGGATGTATATATTTAGTTATCGTAGATATGTGGTCATTATACTCCTTTAGTGCAATAACTTAAGGTTTCACCAGCTTTTCCAATTGCATTTCACTTAGAATTTATGTCAAAAGTCAAAGGTCGTGATTTGTAGCTATTAATCTTTTCTCTGGAAAAACAATTCAACTGTGTTTAGCTGGCAGGGGCAGCTTCAAGCTGTTGACTGTACAGTACTGAAGTTTAGAATGCTGCAGTTTATGTAACCAGTCTCTCTTATTTAAATTCCAATGACAGATCTTTTCATTTTGTTTACCGCCAAATAACAATGCAAACATGTCATGATGCAGCCCGAGACACGCTGTGTGGTCACTGGAAGTGACATTGGCTAAATTGATTTTTTGGTCTAAGTCTCTTAAAACTTATTAAAAACATTTTATTGTTATGTGCAGCTATTAGAGAATGAAAATAAGCTTTTTATTTACATAAGGATGAGAGTAAGTCTCTCTGTCTTCTTGATTATTGGTTGTTTGGTTAATCAGAAAAGCTGTGTTATTACAGTATTTTTGTGGACAGCAGTTTAAGAGGAAAAATTGCAAATGGTGTGATGGTGAAACGTTTTACTGGAAATCGAAATTCCAATTTTAAAATTAGACAGACATTTTATGTGTTATATTAGAATAATTAGGTTTCTCCTGCAGATTAGAGTGTAAACTTTTAGCAAAAGTATACTCATGCTATATTTTGGTAACACAAATGTTATTACAAAAGCACCGAAGGGTTTTGGACTTTTTTGGATAATTATGAGTAAATGATCATTTTATAATGAAATCATCCTCAGCTTGTGACTCTCAACTGATTTTTCCATCTGGTGTTTGTCATGTAAAGATGTCCAGTCAGCAGTATTAAGCAGCTTGAAAAATACCCACCAAACTTCTGTATTTACAGAGGCTCTTCCTTTGATATGGCATTTTCAGATTTCTCTCTCTCTGTCTTTGTTTTGCATTTTTTTTTTTCTGAGGAGGGCATAAAAGCATTGGGTTTTTATTCCTAATTCTCTTTACAATGCTAAACTAGTGTAATCATTTTCTTACCACTTCTTACACAGAAAATATAAAGACCAATTTGGCTGGGTGCGGTAGCTGACGCCTGTAATACCAGCACTTTGGGAGAGGCGGGTGAATCACAAGGTCAGGAGTTCAAGACCAGCCTGGCCCAAATGGTGAAACTGCATCTCTACTAAAAATACAAAAAATTAGCCAGGCATGTTGGTAGGTACCTATAATCCCAGCTACTTGGGAGGCCTGAGGCAGGAGAATTGCTTGAACTCAGGAGGTAGAGGTTGCAGTGAGCCAAGATCGAGCCACTGCACTCCAGCCTTGGTGACGGAATGAGACTCTGTCTCTAAAACAAAACAAAATAAGACCAGCTGAAACAGATTTTTTCCTTGGTAATGTTGAGATCTGTAAAAAACAGAAGAGATAAAACTGTACGACCTTTCTTTCTTAATGCAAATTTGTAAATTATCCTCTGATAGTCATCATCACTGAAGAAAAAGTAATTCAATTTAATGTTCCAACTGTGTCTTGTCTGGAGAGTTAACATGTTAGGTGTTCTCAGTCGCTGAGCCTCCATGCCTTCAGATGCATCCACCCTGTCCCTTTGCCCAAATGTTTTGTTTGCCTCTGGTCCATTTCCCACTAGAAGAGAGAAGTGACTTTGAGTTAGGTTCAGTGACTTTGGGTTAGATTTCACCAGTGGGAAGTGCTGCTGAGAGGTTGAACAGCATGTGAAGGGAAAGCAGAATGATATCCCTTTTCTGTCTCATAGCAGTATCTCCAACAGTAGCCCAATTTCTTCTGTGGCTCAGTTCCTATTGGAGGAGTCCAGGGTGGTTCCATTTCCTCCACGTGAGCATGGCCTTGGGCTCCAATAACCTAACTGATCCATTGTCCCTCAAATGTAGGGATGATGGACATTTTCTGTTGTTGCTGATCTCTGCCTTGCCATTTTGTACCCTGGTTGCCTTTGTAGCCTCTTCCAAATCTTGGTGTAACCAGTGATCTGTCTTAAATTCCTTTTGCTTTAGATACTCAGAATGGTCTATGTTCTTTGGTTGTATCCTGACAGATAAAGGAGTACAGTTGCTGTATTTCCACATAATGTCAACAAAAGGCAGGATAAGAAATTTCTTCCGTTTGCTGAACCTCGTCCTATATGCTATAAGATTGCATGCCTTTCGTGTTAGTAGACAAGCTGGAAGTAAATAGGATAAATAAGTAAATATGTAGTATGTTGGATCGTAGTATGCACAAGGGAGAAAAAACAAAGCAGGGAATGTGAATAGAAAGTGAGTTTTTTTAGTGGTTTTATGGGAGAAATGTGATTTCATTTACTCCCGGAGATATGGAAATATTTGAAAAACATTACTTCTGTGTAAGCACTCCTACTTAAATCAATAGTCTTCTCTATTTTATACCTTATAGAATGTTGGGAGAGATAACACTAGCAAGGGACTACATGCCTCATTGGATTAGACTATCACTTAGAAGCTGATGATTTCTTTGTATGTTGAATATATGTGTGTGTATATATATGTGTATAATGCAAAAGCAAAGAGGAGATAATAATTTCCTATTAACATTTTAATTTCCCTAAATTCAATTCTGCCATTTCAATTACATTTAGTTTTGCTTAGAGAAATGTATCTGTTAGACATCAATCTGTTGCATTAAACTCCAAGATATTTTCTAATTCACTGGGTCCCACTGAAATTTTATTTTTATTTATTCATTCAGCAAATACCTGCAGAGTGCGGCAATGGGCTAAAGAATACAATAGATTCCAAAGATAACACAACGAGACAGTAACGTTTTCCTTTATAGGCTTACATTCTAGCAGAAAAGACAGAAAAGTTTAGAATAAATATGTAAAATGTCTTATATATTTAATATTAATAAGTGATAGAGAAAAGAAATAAACCGGAGAGGGAAGATGGAAGTACTTGTATGAACGTTGCAGTTTTAAATTGGTCAAAGGCAGCCACGCAAAGAAGGGAACATTTAAGTAAAAATGTGATAGAAGCAAAAGTGACAAGCCATGTATGTATCTGAGTGAAGAGCATTTCAGGTAGAAGGAACAGCGACTGCAAAAGCTTGGTGGCAGGAAACACTGCCGAAGTGAGTTACCACCTGGGATTAATACTTTGCTGCCGTAAGGAGTTCAGTTTGGTGTTGCTGCTAGTGTTCTGTATTATTCCTTTGGTATCATAAAATGATCTATATCCTAAAAGGCAAATATACTCATGAAATTTTCAAAACAAAACATTTTCTCCAATGTGTTTGATGTTCTTTACCTTGATATTTTTCAATAGATTAATTTCCAAGTGATTTTTGATTTCTGAGAAATAGATAAGAACTTTGCACTATTATAGTTTTGAATGTTTATTCTAATGAAAAAAAGTAAGAAATACACATTAATGTATATGGATATATGAACTAGAAAAATCCTAAGGCTTCTATATGTGTATATTTATGTATGTGTGTATATATATATATATATATATATATATAAAACATATATATAAATATATGTAATTTTATGTAAATATATATGTGTGTATGTATAATGTTTAGATTAAAGATATAATGGCCTAAGAGGTATGTAAAAGAAAAAAAAAAAAAACCTCAGTCAAATTAGATTAAACAGAGTCAGATTGAGCAAAGGATGATTTGAGAATCAGGCAGTCCCCCAAATGAGAATAGGTTCAGAGAGGCTCCAGAGCTGCCACATGGGCAAAGAGATTTATGGACAAAGAAAGGAAAATGACATGCAGAAAACAGAAGTGAGGAATAGAAATAGCTAAATTGCTTACAGCTTGGCATTTGCTTGATTTGAGCATAGTTTAAACAGTTGGTATCCATTGATTGGCTAAAACTCAGTGATTGGTACAAGAGTAGGCTACAGTTTGTTTGCACATTCAGTTAGGTTAGAGTTCACTATGTACAGAGAAACTTTTAGGTTGAACTTAAAATATGTAAGGAGGCAGGTTTAGACCAAACTTAACAAGTAGCATACAAGGTCAAATGATGAAGAAAGCATGAGAAAGAAAATTAGTTCAATTTTCTAATGTTAATAGAAAATAGTCTTAAATTTATCAAGAGAGCCAAACTTGGAGTTTGTAAGTTCCACAAGAATGAAAATATTGTAGATAAAGACTGGGAATCAGAATCAAGATTGAGCTGAAACACGTGATATATTCATTTTACCCAAGATAACATCTTCAGGGAGCAATTAAGCAAGCCTTATACCTCCTCTTCAGACTTTCCAGCTGGTGCATATCCCTACTAATCAATGAGTTCAGAAAAGAAGAATTAAAATAAAATCAAATTCCAAAAAAACTGATTACTCAGAGTGAGAGTGAAATGCCTATGTGGAAAATATTTCAAACCAAACCCTCAGAAAACAAAACCTCCGAATTTCCAAGAAATGCTATGAATGTTGGCAGTGCGAACACAGGCACACCCCACATCTCTGAACTAACATATATGAGGTGTTTATGACCCACAGATTAGCAGCCACACCCGCCTTCTACATAAAGAGTGATTCAGAGGCCAGCCGGTTCCAAATACCTTAGCCAATCAGGAAGCTGAAGGATTATCACTGAATGACACAAATGTAAAAGCAGCAATCTGATACACTTTTGGAAGAAAATGCCTCCAAAGAACTTCATAAGTATTCAGGTTTCATTTAGTTTTCTTTCTGAAATTTAGCAAGTGCTTATAAAGAAACTACTTTGGATTCTGTGCCTATATCGAAGCATATTTGGTAAAGTTGCAAGAGGTATTTTCATTAAAAACTCTTACTTCTCTCTCCTAAAATCTTAGGCCTAGAAATTTCCATGTCTGGTTTCATTCTTAAGAGAAACTCCTTGGAATAATGTGAAAAATTCATAGATCCAATAAACGTGTGGAGAATTTGGGGTGGGGGCATGAAGGTCTGCTTCTGCTGTCTTAAAGAAAAATAAATGTGATATCTATAGTCTTTGTTGCTGAAAAACAACATAATGAACCACTTCTAGGTTCCCACCAGGTTAGACCTTCCAGGAGAAAGGGATGTAACAGCAACCCAATGTAGCAAGATGACAGGAGCATTGATTTAGTTGGCATATGAAAAAGCTTCATGTTAAGGAGCAGGAGGTGACAGTGTCTCAACATGACAGAATTGAATCTAAGCAGGGATATCTGTCTTCCATTTTTGTCACCTCAGAATACAAAGCCAAATTGGAGTGACTTCATTGAAGAACAACAAAATGATTAGGGGACCAATGGCTTGATTTATGTGGAGAGATTAAAACAGCACAAAGTAATGTATATTTTGGCTAAGTGATTGTTAAGAGGAGCATGATAACAGTCTGCAAATATGTGGAAGATTTAAATGCCTCAGGAGAGGAAGAATCTTTTGGCAGGATGCAAATGGACAGCACAAAGGGCGAGGAAAGAATTTGAGCTGAACATGAGAAAAGAGAGGAAAAATGCTCACCGTGAGAACTGATCACATCCTTAGAAAAACAGTGAGTGTCCTCATTCTTGGACATTTGAAACATCTTAAATAAAACCCCAGGAGACTTACTAAAGGAACAATTCTTTGCTAGTGTGCTACTATGAAATCAGTGTTCCCTTGGGTCAAAGGAACAAAGGCAGCACAGATGTGACAGATGTGTGTGTGTGTGTGTGTGTCTCTGTGTGTGTGTGTATGTGTGTGTGTGTGTATTTGTGTGTCTATACTCACTCTCATGGTACACAGCGTTGGGGAAAGATAGGGGAGCAGAAATGATTTTACTTAGGTTAAAGAAAAAAAAACAGAAAGAAAAAATAAGAGAGAGTAAGAAAACTATTTTACAGCTGAATTGAAATGGGAAAATTAAACAAAGCAAAACAAAAGCAACTTATAAGTAACTGAGAGGCAAAAAAATCTCCTGTTGGATTTTGGATATTGACCAAAATAAGAAAGTCAACACCTAAGATCATCTTGCCCTTATGTGACATCATTCAGAGGATGTAGGTAATTATATCTTGGCTCAGTTGCCCACACATCCTAACCTCAAGGCTGTGTGTGTGTGTGTGTATGTGTGTGTGTGTGTGTGTGTGTGTGTGTGTGTGTGTGTCTGTTGTTGGTGGTGGTGGAGGTTATAGCATATGCTACTTTAGAAACATGTTGAAATTTTTTACTTAAAGGTCTGTCATCCAACCATAATATAAAATAATCTTTGAAGCAGTTGAAGCCTATAACAGCCTGGAGTGGTGTTGCATCAACCTTTGTAATTTTAGAATAAACAATATTGACCTGGAGAAATGAAGAAAAGAGGTGTTTTAGTTCTCGTGCAACCCTTCCCTGGCCTCCAGGACACTTCAACACACAACACACACAGATGCAAGACATGTGTTAGTTTCTGAAGGGGCAGCATTTATAGCCATTATCCCTGGGAAGAAATGGAGCTAATCTTCTACAATATTAATAGAAGATGGGGGAACCGAGGGTAAGAAGGAGAATTTTATTTTCCTCTGCCCTTCCTCCCTCTTCATTTTGCTGCTAACCAACAGGAAGCCTCTTTACCTCTAGCAGAAAGGTCAAGTGCACGGGCTCCTGCACAGCCAGTGCTTTGTGGAGTGACCAAGTGCTCCAGCCGCCATCCTCCTGAGACTGAGCACATCTGCTCTGAGATGTTTTCAGCCTTCCCCGACCTGGGGCGTGGGAACCTCGGAACATTTCCTAACCCAGGTCTCATTAGCTTGATACAATTAGATTACTGAAGAATGCAGTTGACAAAAGGCGCATATTATTTATAATTTCCATTAGCACTAAAAATTGCTCCAGACTGAAATTTCATAAGGCCATCTCATGTCATTTGTCACACAATTAATCTCACCAAAGGGGTGGGGAGATGGCATAAGAGAGTCATAGGAAATATTTGCATGCCGTATAATAGAATTTTTGTTCTTTTTCTTGCTTTTAGATAGAAACCATTACTACCCTTGGTTTGGTAGAGACAGAGAGAATGTGTAGGGACGTGTGTGTGAAAACCAGAGAGAGAGAGTCAGTATATGTGTTTTGGTTACTGCTGTGGGCCATTTTTGGTAAACCAGTACAATAAAAATTTTCAAAATATTATTTTCAACTTGTGAGTATTTGCTAGAATGAATTCAGGCATAAGTGCATACCAGATTGAGATATACAAAGTTTGAGATCTAAATTGTCATTTAAAATACTTTAAAGTAACACACTAATTAAAGTGAGAGGGAATTTGTGGGTGCTGGAAGCCCCAGATTGGGTCTGAGGAGGTAGTTTCCAGTGGCATGTCTGTCAGGTACTTGGGTTCAGTTCCCTCGAAAGACACAAAAAATCCTCTCTGCTATTGAGTTTCCCACTTATAATTTAGGCAGTTGTATGAAATGAATGCAAAGAATTGGGTAGGTGTAAAAGTCATTTAATTAACTGGCTAATGATTAGATGAGATAGGTATAATTGTTTTCTCAAAAACTTTGTACACACACACACACACACACACACACACACACACACATATATTACATACATGAGGAATGGTAGTCTACTATTTTACAAAGTGGAGTTTTAGATTCTTTCCAAGGAAACTAAGAGGTAACTAAAGTAATTATTCTCAATATGTGCAACATACGAGAAAATTAAATTTAAAAATAAACTTCCTTTCAAACAACTGCTTTGTTACCTTCCTTACCCTCCCTATAGATTTTTAAGAGGATTCTCTATTAAAGGATTCTTAGCAGTGTAAGAAGTAGAAAAAAAAGATATAATTATTTTGGTTAGAATGATCTAAGAGTATCATCTTATTCATTATGCTGTTGATCAGTGTTTTTAAGGAGTAAATCCTAGCTAGCTCGGACTATAGTAGAACACAGATATAAAACATTCAAAGATCACAGGATAATTCATTTTCACTTTTATTATTCTTGCTAATGGAGGGTCCAGATCCATGCATTTTCTATGTATAGACTTAGATATCATAATTGCTAAGATGATGTCTATAGTAAGAATACGGACTCTTCTTTGATGAAGTGATTATAGAAAAAGAACATTAAAGTTGTTTTTTCTTTTCTTTTATACTTTAATCTTTTAATAAAATAAGGACATTCTACCATGTAAAAAATATTGTTATGGTGGTTTGTAAATTTTAATGTAATTTAAAAATATTTACAGACAATTATTCACATCATGAATACAAACACATCAGTGTATTCATTCATTTACTCAATCATTTATTCACTAATTTAATAGACATTTATTAGTATATACAATATGATAGACACTCTGATCAGCATAGAGGATATGACAGTTATGTAGATAAATAGTAAATGTTGAGTTAAGAGATATATTGGGGAATTCAAAACAAAACCACCTGACACGTTTACGATTAAGAAGAGCTTCCAATAGGAGATTGCATTGCATTTGACCTGAGAATTTAAGAATTCTCACCATGTAAACACACACATCAAAAGGTAATTATGAGAGGCGAGGAATATGTTAATTAGCTTGATTAATAAACATTTCACAATATATATCTTTATCCGAAGAGCACATTGTGCTCCTTAAATATATGCAATTTTAATCTGTCACTTATACTTCGATAAAGTTAGAATTTAAAAAAAAAAAAAGGCTGAGAGTTAACCAATTTGGGAAAAAATTTAGGGTAGAGAATGAAGTGGTGTTGTTATGGGGAAATGATACCCAGAGAAAGACCTCAAGAATAACATTTTAGCTAGGAATTGCTTGGTTGAAGGACTTCAACATTTTACATTTGATACATGACAAATTACCCTCTAGAAAGGCTGTATCAATTTATATTCCCACTGATAGTGCACAAGCAGGTCCATTCCCACATGTTTCACTAGGGCTAGAAATCTTAAGATTTATTAACTAAGCACTAGCTGAGTGTCTTTTGCTCAGCACTGTGGAGATTGTGGTCTACACAGGATTAACATGGATAAGACACAACCCTGTTCCCAAGATGTTTATTACTTATTTGAAACAATAACTAAGAAGCAAAGAATAATAGTGAATTGTGTGAATAAGAGGCATAATTGTGTATGGTTCACAAGAAGTAGAGAGGTGTCATCTAAGCAGTGAGGACAATTAGCAAATGTTACCAAAGCCTACTGCACAATTATCCATTTGCTTGTTGAAATAGTCGGAGAGGACAGTGTCTCTGCATTCTGAGATGACTTTTCCTCATAAAATGCTTGTTTCAATCAAATTATAAGGACCACTGCTTTTGCCATAAATGATCATTTTCAAGCTAAAAGGTATGGAAGCAGGGGGTCTATGCCTGGCAATTGTGAGCTGTAACAATCTATTCATCAGGTTTTCCTGCTGAAATCTATTGACAATAAACAGGATTGGAAGATAAACACTGACTCATTTACTAAACAATACTATCTACAAATTCTGAACCTCTGCTCATTTCATAAACTCAAGGAAATATAAATCCCAAATACCTGTATTTGAAAACAAGTACCTGCATATAGGACATTTAATTTACAGCAGCATTTGTCCACCAAGTATCCTATGTATAGAAGTTTAACAAATGTTTTTTTGATGATGTGAAATCATGTTTCAGCAATCCAAACTCCCCTTTTTTGAATATGATTTTCCTTGCCCTGATTGGAATGTCATAGCTACCCTCTGCCTTCCTAGGATGTTTTTCATATTGCAGTAGAAACCAGCCTTTATCCTCTTGCAGTCTGTAATGTTTATCTAATGCCACTTAGGGGAATACTCAAAAAAGGAAATGGTAAAAAATGAAAGAAAAATGAAACACCAAGCATGAGTTCACTCTTTATTTACAATCTCATTCCAAACTTGTCTTCTAGTCTTTCTATTCTGTCTTAACAGAAAACACAACACAACAAAACAAAAACAGCATAGCTCTGTAATACTTCATTGACTCCTTATTCAGAAAACTGTGATATAAGAAATATATTTATGTGGCATTCCCAAAGGGTATAGAATGCTCATATTGTTAAATTTCTACAGAATTAATTTTTTTCTGCCTCTCCAATAGGCAAATTGCCATTATACTAAATTTTAAATAATCATAATGACCACCCCTTTACTAAATTCTTACTGATCTGAAGACGGTTTATACACATTGTCTGTCACCCTTTTGACAATACTGAAAAGTAAACATTATTATCTTCTTTGCACAGACAAGTAAACTGAGGCTCCAGAGATTATGCAATGTTTCAATGTGGTATGAATAAATTAATGGAGCAGCTAGAATTACAAGAGAGGTCTTTCTGGCTCCAGAACACAAATATTTTATAATCCTACAGCTTCACTTGCCCTAAAAAATAAAATAAAACTAGAACTTGTGAAAATGGTAGACCTAGTCTTCTTTTATTTACCATTAATATTTAAAGTGGTAATAAGACAAAAATCAGATTAGTAATTGAACACCATTATTCCCTGTCATTTCTAAAAGAAATGGATATAAAAGTACATATAAATCTTTAACTTCCATCTTGTTTGATTACAGTTTTAGTTCTATATATTAATGGCTAGTAAACCTCTGGTTAAAAAATTCTTAGTTTCTAAATTGCTGGATAAAGTTTGCTAAGTCTGTTTTGAAAAGCAGGCAAGAAAGAACAGCTATAAGTCAACATCAGTGAAGCAGAACAGCTCCTTTTGCAAAATAGTTTTTTTACTGGGTATTATCATATTTTTAACATCAACTTCAAACATTCTTACTTTCTGTAGTTAAGCCATACTTTACAGTTTGAATGCTTAAAAGAAGCAAATAGAGAGAGAGACAGTGATTGCAGGCAAATCGACTCAATGACTGTGATTACTATGCCCAATATTTGATTCTCTAATTGGGAATTCATGTAATAGGGAATCCATTCTATATCCACTGTTTCACATTTATGATGCCATAAAGAACAGCTTGCTCATATATGCGGTAGTCATTTACATGGAACAAAAAATATATTAGAATTAGTATAAAGACAGGGTGTAACTTTCCATAGACACATCAAATTTTCAAAGTTTGCATAGCCTTATTGAAAACACACAAGGTTTAGAGCAGCTAGACTCAGATTGAAATGGTTAGATTCTGCAGTGCATGACATTGGTTACCTAGGCTAATTTACTTGTTTGAAGCTCTATTTTTGAACCATGAAAACTGGAGATGATAACAACTCTTTCGTGTGTTGTGGATAAATTCATTGATAATGTCTCCCACAATGCTGGGTACATTGTAAGCATTCACAGAATAAAATTTATGATTTTACAAAATGTCTTAAGAGTTGAGTTAAACATTTTGGAAGCTATTATTACACTGGAGTAAAAAGTAAAAGTTTAATATGTAAAGAAACATAGTACCAATGCTATTTTTAATTTCTTCAGGATATAATTTGTGTTGTTTAATTTGGACAAGCTGAAAATCACATAATTTAAATTCAAACCTTTATGTTTTAGATCATAAAGAAAGGGCATCTCAGCATTAATTCTAGCTGGAAATTATCTGTTAAATCTAAACAGGCCAAGTCAAACTAAACATGAAATCTCTAAGTATCTACCTGCCTCTTGAAACTAAATTGCATGCCTCTTCTTTTTTGAAAAGTTAAATATTTTACTGAATAATATCTTTTTTATGTTTGTCAAGAACTTCCTCATCCATAAAACTGTTGATAAATCAACATATTTCCCATTGTTTTAGGAAAACAGATTGAAGTGTTAGTTGATTTTTACTTTCTACCTGCTTATTCCATTGGTAGATGCAAAAGTATTCGTATTTTTTCTTGGTAAATTCAAATGTTTGAATTCAGAACTTCTAGCATTCTAAAAAGAAGAAATTCTGTGAAATAAGGAGTATTTAATACCTATCAATGGGTTCCAATAAACTTGTCTTAATAAATACAGCCAACAGTGAAGAACAATATGAAATTTATGTTACATAGACTTTACTGTCACAAACTGACACAAAATGTTTACTATACTCTAAAAACAATTTTGCTCACATGACTTGTTCCATGGCGATGGCCAATATTTTTATGTTTATACTTCGTTTTCTTCACTGATTCTGTTTTCTACATGAAAAACAAAATCTTGCATCTATTTTTAAAACTTTTTCTCAAATTTAAGGGCATATCTTCCCAGTGTAAGATAATCAGACACTTCAGAAATGCGTTTGTCAATTTTCTTTACAGCTAGTCAAAATGTCTGATTTAGTTTTCTCTTTAAACATCAGCAGATAAGAAAGATTCAAAGGTGTAGAAATGGGATCTCAGAATTCAACTGGTTTGTGGTTGTGGGGAAATTTTCTACAAAACATTGAGATAATTTACCAGTGAAAGATTCATCTACAAATTATTTAAAATATTTAAAAATATACAAATACCCTTGTTAAGGATTTTTATATGCCAGACACATCTTATGATGAATGAATAAAGTAATACTTTTCTTTTATAGTCTTTGCTAAAATTAACCTCTACACAACTGTGGAACTGATCAAGTATAAGGAATAATTTTTGAGTTGGATGTTCTGGCTCATTCATGGTATGTGAACTCCTGAATATGAAGTTTATTCATTTTCATTTTATTTTATTTTATTTGAGACAGAGTCTCTCTCTGTTGCCCAGGCTGCAGTGCAGTGGTGCAATCTCAGCTCACTGAAACCTCTGCCTCCCAGGTTCAAGAGATTCTCCTGTCTCAGCCTCCTGAGCAGCTGGAATTATTAGAGACAGTGTTTCTCCATGTTGGCCAGACTGGTCTAGAACTCCTGACCTCAAGTGATTGGCCTGCCTGGACCTCCCAAAGTACTGGGATTACAGGTATGAATCACTGCCCCTGGCCTATGAAGTTTAGAGATCCAGAATTAGCATCTGAGCACATACCCCAGGTGGAGGAAAGCCAGGAAGCTGATGATTATGTTAAGAAGTGGTGCAAGGGCCAGAAGATGAACATGTTTGGTATACAGTAGGTGCCCAATAAATGTTTATTGACTGAATAATGTGAACGTTTGCTTACAGTTTTGATAGACACAAATTAAAAAAGAGAAATATGGGAAGAACTTTGATGTTTATTTCACATGAAGATAGATGTGAGAATATTTTTAAATGATAGCGAAAAGATGGGAAACCGTAAAGGAAGCAGGAGAGAAACAGAGTGAACTCACCTTCTAGCAAAAGCCCTTTCCAGAATTCATTTCTCTGCCAAAGTGAGTACTTGGCTGCCTCTCTTCATTCCCTTCTCTCCTTCTTCCTTGTTGTCAAGAAAGAAAACCCTGCTAATTGAATTTAAAGTTATTGATCTATCCTCACTGAGGTATTACTCCCTAAGGACCTCATCCTTACTGTTTGATCAGCAAGATAAATAGAGCCAAGCAACATATGTTTATGATCTCACTTTATTTCATTACAAGGCATATAGATAACAAAGATGGAATAGGAAATGATAACTTGAGACATATAACACTCACTCATATGGACTAAGCTAAAAATCACTGAGAAGTTTCTTTATCTTTTGCATACTTGTTTGCCTTCTAGCACTCAGAACTGTGTTTTTTGAGTAACCTCTTGAACTGAATCAATTAGGAAATGTAGGCAAGAAAACAGGAAATTATTTTGATTCCCTGGAAAATGTCTCAACTTTGCAGTGGATAGGGAGGGGGTCAGATTTGTCCTTAGGGTTGATCTATCTTGCTGAAATTTGTGGAATATCTTCCTGGCTTTATATTTGCTTTCTCCATGTAAACACCATTACAGCCTCCCTAGTAACAAACCTTTTCTTGAATCAATCCAACTATAACCTCAACAATTCACTTAACAAGATTTTAGGAGCTTTCACCCTTTTATTTTCCCTTTCAGATTATTACTTTCAAGATCTTCTCTTTGCAGATACCATTTAAACAACTGCTATCCAATAATAATAAAAAGTAAACAGTAAGTCATGATAATTAGGAAAAAGTAATAAAAATCTTGAGACAAAGGTTTACTTTTTACTTGAGAAGACAAATCTGATCCAGAGAGGTTCACACCCCTTTCTACATGGAGATAGTTTGAACCCTTGACAATATACTTTGTTTCTATGCTATTGTGATATGGGAAAAGTTGCAAAGGGCTCAGAATGTCTGATGGCATATTTTCTCAATCCTCCTGACGTGGAAGCAAAGACACCCTGAAGCGTAAACTTGTGTCTGCCATTATTGTTTGTGCACATGTTTATTCTCCACCTAGATGAGAGTTTGGTAGGTTGTAGGAAATGCTTAAACCTGGATGTAGACAGCCCTTTTCTCTGATCTCAACATAAATAGCCAAGGCACTTTGATCAAGTTTTTTCTTTTCTTTCTTTTTTTTTTTTTAATCTCTAAGCATTCTTTGAAAAATAAGAATGCCCGTAGAAAGTTTATCAGGTTCCCTAAATATCTAACATTCTAACATACACTGTCATGTGGTTACATTTTTTTCTTACATATTGAAATGTAGAAAAGTTCCATGATCAGATATTTCCATGATCAGATAATTTTTCACATATAGGTAATGTGACTTATCCTTGAAAACACAGTACAGATCGGTAGACTCTGAAGATATTACTTTATGGACACAATTCCAATGTGTATTCTTTCAAAGGATCACTATTAATGATCAAGTCTCAAAAATGTAGTCATATTGTTACATTCCTAATGAGATTTGATGATTCTGGCACATCCAGTGATTTAAATCCTCCATTATGTTAATATGTATATTTATATATAAAAACCATGTCTCTTTGTGGCTCAATAAATCAAGTAATTGTAACCTGTTAACATCTTTTAACATTAGAAACATTTTGATCATCTCACACTGCAACAGAGACTGAAGATTTAAAATTAAGCATCATAAAATGCAGAATAAAATTATAAGAACCTTCTTGTAATACAAAATTTATGGAGAAAAAGCTCTAATTTCCTGATGGATATATTATATTAATGTAATGGATACCTCAGTGTAGTTAAATTGCATTAAATGGTTATTAATGCTTGAATAAACTTCAAGGAAGTGGGTACTGGTTGAAATGGGATAATATTTTGTTCTGCTAAATTATACGTTAATTGGTATTTCCTCTCTTGTGAAAGGACCTAAAGGGTTTAATAAAAGATGTGGTAGAACCATTATTTTTTTCTTCTTGAGATATTAAGTCAACAGTGTAACTGGAAATGTTTTAAACCTTTCCCAGAAAATTCTTCAGTATTTGTGATGACATGATTTTCAGGGACTCCCAAAAGTAAATAATTAAAGCTTTTAGTCATCCAAATAATGATAGACTGCATCATGGGAAAAATGTTACAAATTATGAGTAGAGATTCGTTTGCTTATTGCATATTCCACAGTGGAGAGGGAGAAAGGGATAGAGGGAAGGAAGAACGAAGAGAGAGGGAGAAAGAGAGGGGGAGAGAGAGAATGAGAGAAAGAGAGATCCTATGGATATGTACAGGCCAACTTTGTGAATCTCAAATTTCTTCAATAGTTTTTTTTTTTTTTTTTTTTTTTTTTTTTTTTTTTGCTAATACAGGGAACAAGGCCTTGCAGTTTATTTCCATGTTTTCAGATTATAAAAATACCTGAAACCTCAAGGTTTACCTAAGAGATGCAGGGTTTCTCCCATGTATGAGGTAAACAGATATAACCAAGTACTCGAATCTGCCAGCCTAGAGTTTTGTTTTGGGTCATAATTTTTTAAAGTAGAGCCAGCTCTGTGATAAAATTAGGTCTGTGCATCCGATGGTTAAAGGGAACAGAGTATTTAAAGATAGTACAGTTTGCAGGACTTAACACAAGTGAAACTGGCATATGGGGAAGGTAAGGCAAATTAAGTTTGGGAACTTATAAAGTGTGCATAGCTCTGCAGTCCAGAGTTAGTGCATTGACTTCTATTTAAACTTTATTTAGAAGTTTCAGTGTTCAGTTCTTGTCTTGTGGGAGGCACATCTCATTTGCTTTAGGGTCAGCAGTCATACAGTGTTACTCCAGTGCCATACAAAAAAGGGAACACAGGCTACTCAATCTAAAATAATAGACAATGTGGTCCAGTCACAGGGACTACATAACCAAGATGAAATATTTGCAGCATTGTAAAAGCTAAACCCATGGGGCTGGCAATTCCAAGTAACTAAGACCAACAGGAAGTGACCCCAACTCTGTGGTGACACTCTGTTTTCGAATTGAAACATACTTATCGACAGGAAAGTTTAGAAAAGAGAAACTACAGAAAAGAAGTGAAGAGTCATTAATCAAGGCAACAAGGGGAAAATGGTATGTGCACTTCAGAATAAACAGGGACATTGTAAGGTCAATGTAAATTCATGGCCATTTAAATCTGTTATTGAAAGCTGTGTACACCCTCAGGCCCTGTAAGCCAACTCACACACTTTATTTCTCTATTAATGTATTCATCTAGAGAGAAGACTGGGACAAAATTAAAAAGGTAAAACTTTAGATGAATATTTACAACTTTAATATTTAGATGAATAATGCATATATGCAATCACGTAGGGTAAAGATCAAATAAGGTATCCTCAACATTAACATATTTGTCAACTAACGTGAGATATACGATTCAGGATTTCAAACTTTCGATTCGATTCTATCATTTTTAAACTTCCTCTTTTGGACATAATTCTCTTCTGAAGCTCCTACATTTCTTATTTTCAAAGACTTTTATTGAGATATGACAAATGTTTTTAAAACATTTTACTGTAAGTTCTAGGATACATGTGCTGAATGTGCAGGTTTGTTACATAGGCATACTTGTTCACTAATTTAAACCTGGGAAGTACCTGGCTTGCCGTAAGCCCAGTTATTTGTCATCTAGTTTACACAAAAGGAAACTATTTTCGTTTCTGTTGTGCATGGATGGTTCAAATTGAAAATCCTGTATCACTATGTCTTCTCTGGAGAAAACATAAAAAATAAATATATTGGTCTCCAAAGACAGTACACCTAATGACACAGTGCATGGGAAAATATCTTCATTTCTCCTAACACTTCCAAGACAATGCAAAAGAAATAAAAGATCTCATTCCATGCCAGCACCAAAGGAAGCATGTTGTTTCATGTACAAGATTCTAATCCATAAAGTTATGTAAAATATTTTTATCATCTAGTAAAAACCAAACCAACCAAACAAAAAGCTGTCTTCAAATATTTGAATCACTCTAAAATATGATTGCATTAGCTCAATGAAAAGCACTGGTGACAGGATAGACCTGTTAGCATTCAATTCTCATCCATAACTCCTTCCTAGTTCTGTGACCCTAAAAGGGTTACCTAACATCACCATGCTTAATTTTTCATTCTCTGTAAAACGTGACAACATAAACCTCATAAAGTTGTGCTGAGGCTTTCAGAGCACATGTCTAAGTCCCTGTCTACCTCTGGCACCAAACTTCCTGACACAAAATGAAAGACGCTTCTTTTCCCAATTGTCACTCTACACAAGGGCTGGAAATTCTTGGCACAGGAAGGGACTGTGGTAATGACTGCCACCTACATTCAGGTTGGAGGTTTATAATCTTTCCTTTTTTTTTTTTCTTTTTTTTTTTTTTTTTTTTTTTTGAGACGGAGTTTCGCTCTTGTTACCCAGGCTGGAGTGCAATGGCGCAATCTCGGCTCACTGCAACCTCCGCCTCCTGGGTTCAAGCAATTCTCCTACCTCAGCCTCCTGAGTAGCTGGGATTACAGGCACGCGCCACCATGCCCAGCTAATTTTTTGTATTTTAGTAGAGACGGAGTTTCACCATGTTGACCTGGATGGTCTCGATCTCTTGACCTCGTGATCCACCCGCCTCGGCCTCCCAATGTGCTGGGATTACAGGCTTGAGCCACCGCCCGGCTTTCTTTTTTTTTTTTTTTTTTTTTTTTTTGAGACAGGATCTTGCTCTGTCATCTGGGCCTGAAGGCAGTAGGGTGATAATCACAGTTCATTGTAGGCTTGCTCAAACAATCCTCTCACCTCAGTTATCCAGTAGTCCCTGCAGCTGGGACTATAGGCAGGCACCACCACACCCATTTATGTATGTATGTATGTATGTATTTTAATGTTTTGTTGATACTGGGTCTCACTATGTTAATCAGGCTGGTGTTCAACTCCTGGCCGCAGGTGGTCCTCCTGCCTCAGCCCTTCAAAGTGCTGCAATTACAGGCATATGCCATGATTTATAATCTTTTTCTATCTTCTCCCATTCATAACCTCATCTGAAAGTTCTAGTAGGTCTTAGGAATGCACAGTCTGGACAACAGCATTGAACCATGAAAATCTGTTTAGCATACATTTTGTCTGGAGGCTTTATGCCCATCCCCCCAACCTTTTCCTTTTCCTTTTATCAGTCCTTTGGGACTGTATTTTATATCTGACTCTTGTAAATAACGAAGCAGCCTGGGAAAGATGTAGAAGGGACATTCTCAGGTACAAAGATTGTAAGCTTGATCTACAACTATGATGCAATCTTAATGACTGAGAAGTGAAGGAAAAATAGAGACAGTGAACTCTTTTGCAGATACAGGAAATGGTCAATAGATAAAAATAAGGAATAAAGGGGTTAGCATAGGAAAGTATCATTTGTTAAACGCATTTCCGAGCAAGCACGAGAGAGTAGCCATACGATTTTTTTAATGACAAAAATGATAATCCCATGCCAAAACTTTATTCAGACACCTAGAATGAAAGGAAATTCTAATGGTTAAATTAAAAATAGAGAAAAGTTTCCCTTTTGCCTGATTAAATGAAATAGTTAAAATTTAAAGAATAAATAAAATTTTCACAGTGGAATCAGTCTCAGGATGAGTACCCCTAGAAACCTCTGAGAAGGGTAGAAGAAAATCTGAAAGAAGCAGTATTTAGAAATGCGTATGTCACCAGTTAGTATAACTTGACCATTGAAGTCAAAGGCAAGTATATAGTCAACACTGTCTTCTGGCTGAAAAGGATTATGTCTGCTCCAAGTAAACTGTGCACATAGAGACAGTGAGAGCCTATGGACTTTCAGTGATGGACACTGTCATAACAGTCAGCCTAGTCATTTATTATTTCCAACTGTTAAGCTCAGGGGCCATCAATGCATAGACTTTTCATAGCGTTCAGGTTTATTGCTTCTGCTGGAGTCAGAAGGGACTAAGTAATCTTTCTAATGTGTTCAATGGCTTTTGAGTGAAACTCTAGCTATGCAGCATAAAATCTAACACAAGATTCAACAAGCTGATGGGCATAGGTTCTTAGGACACAGATTGCTGCATAGCATGGCAGTGAGCCCTATTACTCTCAGAACAAGTGTTCAGTGTACCTCTTTATATAGGGCTGGAGGCAGAAGACAAATATTAGGTCAATAAGGAGGTTAATATAAATATGCAGAAGCAATGGAGTGGAGTGGTAACAGATGTCTGACATGCTGTTCTGTCAAGGGAAATTTGTGACTATGAAATGTCAATTATTAGTCGCCTAATAGTGGTAACATTGATAATTTGGATCACATTGTAGATGGTGATAATTATGGAAGGTCATAATCTCTGCATTGTGTATTTGGCTTTTAACATGTTGTTTCTCATTAAAAAACTGTTATTGGAGTTATTACGTTATTACTACTTTCTAGGACAAAATGAATGAATCTATTTTTTGTGAAAAGCAGATGATCACTGAATCATGATACACTTGGACAAAATAGAAGCATACAACAACTCAGTTAGTGCTCCTTGACACATGATTTTTTGCAATTCTCTTTGATCATATATTTTCTATTTCTGACTAAATTATTAAAAATGTTTAAACTATTATAAATAGGGAATTGAATCCAATCTTTTCTACTTAGAATTGGCAACTACAAGGGAATTAGGAAAAACATATTGAACAACAATTATTATGTCAAACGTACCATGTTAGTTCATCTGAAGGTAGGATGGGGGAAAGATGGGAAGGATACAAATATGCATGTCACTCACCTTACAGCCTAGTTACAGACAGAATGCATATGCATGGAAAGCCTGATAAAATACTGACACCACACATTCATTCAACAGCATAAGAGTTCACAGAGCAATTCAGGATAATGCTTCTACACAAAGAATCAGGATATGAAATGCCATGAGTCCAGCGTAGGAGAGAGGGCAATGTCCTGGACTGGACTGGAAATACTTCTCTGAAGACTGAGGCTACAACTGACATTAATGACAGATGAAACTGAGAGGAGAGGAAGAGTCTAGACAACATGAGCCAAAGTTCAGGCGAAGGAGTGCACAGTGTGTTTCCTAATAGGTGCCATATTAACAAATGACAAGGCATAGAAGTGGGGTGGGTAACATTTTTCAAGTCAAATTTAAGGCTGGTTAGGCTAGTAGTGGTAAATGGCTCAGCCCATCATGAAAACTCAAATAATCAGAACTAAAAATTACAACAAACTATCAAGGGAAGAGTTCAAGGAAATAAATCTGCCAGATCTATAGTAGATATGTATTAGGATAGAATGAGTGAAACTATTATTTTCCCACAATAACAAAATTGCTATGAGATTATAGGCAAAGCTTAAGTCTTACAATTTTAGGCATTTGTAGTGTATTTGGTTTATGAAAAACAATTTGAAAATTCTTATTGGCAGTGTCAAAAAAATTACGTCTTAAGATAAAATCTGGATGAAGGGACAGCAGCATGGATTGAGATGAAAGGTATTAGTGTACATCTGTCCAAACTGTATTTAACTGTCACTGCCAAGGAAGCACACATACATACTTACACCTCAGTCCTGGCTGTGAAAAGGGGTGACTGCCTTTCTAAGTACAACCCTGCCCTTGGAATGCATGGGACTGCCAGGTTAAGGAAAATAGATACCCAGTTGGACTTTTTAGTGATGTAACACTTGCATAATGCATTGTGTTATGGAATGGCTTTTATAAATAAAAAAGTAAAACCTATAAAATTCTTTAGTAGCTTAGGTCACTGGACTTCATAATGTTGTTTACTGTGGTACTACTTCAGAAATATATAGGACCTATCCCTTCAAACTCTAAAAAACTTTCTCTTGGGCAATGATTTTTGAAATAATGCCCTGTTTTGCTGGTATGTTTCTAGATCATCACCATATTTTACAGTTCTCCACTCTGGCCTTTAACATCAAAATATTTATGTTTTTGCATTTAACCATTAATTTTAGTTTTGTATTTGCTTTCTCTTAGAGGGCTTTCTCAAAGTCAGTAGGCTTCCTTCCAAATTTTCTCTGCACAAGCTGAATTTTAAGGGTAATCTATCTTCCCACACTCTGTAGTGGCTTCAATTGTTTATACTTTGTGGAAATGAAAATCATGCTTTCCAGCTTTATGAGATTTCTAGAGTACACCAAGAAGAGCTCCTAATTCCACTTATTTCAGGAAACAGAATAAGATACTGTAGGTTTACCCTACTGTTTTATGATCTTCTCCAGTTTCCTCAAAGAACTGCTACTTGCCCACCTCTTACATTAAACTTGTAGGAAATTTGAAAAATCCTTGCTTGGAAACTCCTTAATGTTCCAAATATAGGTATCTACACACTGATTTTAATTAATTACCAAAGATAACATAACTAATACTGGAGGTCCAGTAGCTAATCCTCCTAGTCTGCTTTCATCTACAGACATGGACAATTCATCCATGGTAAAATTTAATTTTAGCTATAATTACAAAAGTTTGAAATTAAATCTCACTAGTGCTATGCTTCCATTAATATGAACAAAAAAACCCTTGATCTAGTTAGGATTAATGTGGGGGACAAAAGTAAGATTTCATTTTTAGCTTTCATAATTAATTTGGAAAAATGTGATAAAGGATTTTGTTTCAGGGAGGGAGAGAGAGAGAGAGAGAGAGAGAGAGAGAGAGAGAGAGAGAAATAGAGAGAGAGAGAGAGTTTCTGAGTTTCCAGGAAGACACCTGAGCATTACCTCAAACCTTTTATGCCCTTAAAAAATCCTGGGTAAGGTAAGAGTAAATTATATCCCAAAATGCTCCTTAAAGTGACAATATTATGTAACAGCTACCAAACTTGAGGACAAGTTGAAACTTGAACTTACAATACATTTCTTTCCAACAATTAAAGAAAAAGGCTATATGGTACAGAATTCTGACTTTTTATATGCTATGAATAATTACATAAGTCAATTATATTAGTACTCAGAAGAATCTTAAGGAATACAATGCTCTGACACAAAGAGGCACCAGATATTAAATTATCTTATAACATTTCTTCATGTTACTAATATTGTCACTGGTATATGAAATTTAAGTTATTAAGGTCTAGAAAATTATAAGAAACTGGCAAGCATATTAAGAACTAGACTCTCAGACATACTAAAAAAAATCAAAACACTTGTTTTTTTGATTCCCATTTATTCTATTTAATGACAATTGTGGTTTGTGGAATAAAATATTCTCGAGTTTCAAAAAATTTCAACTTATACTACAAAAGGAGTAATTAATGGACAAAAAGATTTGTGAGATGCTCTTACCACGTAGCTCTGGGAGTATATGGAGAAGAGGGTCTTTTAGTAACCTTAATGTGAATTACTCCAGTGGAAAATCATAACACGTAATTGAGTATAAATGACTTTCATTATTAAGTTAAGGGAACAGAGATGTCGAACAGGAGTTGATCATTATTTTAAAAAGTACTTAACTACAACTTCCTTTTGTCTCAGGCATACTGGTTGGAGATTTCTTTTGCTTTCTTATTCTTTGTGTTTGCCTATTGCCTTCACTGTGTTGAGAGCTTACAGAGTAAATATAAAATACAATGTGGTGATACAAGGGTTAGACATGTTGAGGAAGGGGAAAAGAAAATATACTCAGTTCAATGGATGCATACTGTATGGTTTTTGTAACTACAAAAAGAAAACAGATAATATTTATTTATATAAAGATAAACTACACTTTGATAGTCCATATGCTTCTTATGTTAATGAGTATGTTAATATTTTAAGAAATTTGAAGATTGAGATTTCATTGGATCAGTGATGTATTCGGTGATTGCATTGCTGAATAAATTTCAAATGGCCACAAAATGAATGATGAAATATTAACAAAAATTGGATTTGGGAGTAAAAAATCATTACAAACAATGAAACCTAATGATAAAACATGTAAATGAAGCATAAACTTTCTCATTGGATGAAATGGGTGTGTTGTTTCTATGCCATAAAGTGATGATAAATCTAACATGATTTACTGATGATTTTTATTTATCTCCTTAAAATGCAGCATCTCTCATATTTAAAATGGCTAGCAGTTACTGAACTTCACTCTACAGGTCAATGATCTATTAATTGGCACATAAAGAAGGTTGTTGAAATTAATTAAAGATTGAATGTAAACCCAAAGGCAAAAAAAAAAAAAAAAAAAAAAGAGATTACTGAGAAAGTCCAAATGACTTTATTTGGTGGAACAAAACATACATTAGACTGACTTTCCCATGAACATTTGTTTGAATATCATATAGTTTGTGTCCAAAAATGTGAAATTAATGCAGTTTTTTATTAGGATTATATCAGACTGAAAATGTGAGAGGCTAAATAATACGGATCAGACACTTCTTTTAGGAAGAGCCAATTCCAAAGTTGTTTTTTAAATTGTTCTCTCCCCACCTTTGGATAAGACACTGACAAGTTCTGAACTTTTTAATGTCAGATTAAAATATAACAAATGTCTAATCAGTTTAAAGTCCAAATTACATTGGAGTTAAGGGGTTCACATTAAGGAACAATTAAAATAAGTCTTAGTGTCATCTAAAGGAAGAAGAAATTAGATATGTTTTATCCAGAATGACTTTAGACATTAATGTTAGTTATTAAAAACCTTATTTCTAATCAAATGACTGGTGGGCCAACTCAAAGACACACTTTGGTATAGTTATTAGTGGTGTGCATCAATTAGGATAGTTGTGTAATGTATATAAATTTAGTCCTATGTGTTTGTCAAAATACCTGAGATTAAAAGCTAGCATATGTGCCAGTTTAATTTTTTTTGGATAATTTTTGACTGTGTAGGTTATGAGATGAAATATTTCTGAATTAAGAAATAGATGTCTTTTCTGAGGAATGTGGGAGGTAATCTTAAAAATATTTACAAACAATGCAGAGCACATCCCAAGATATACTTAGAATTTGGACACTTTCACAAAATTCATGTCAGGTGGTAAGAACAAAAAGAATCAGAAGTTACCTGTTATCTTAGCATCACGTCAATAAATACTCACTCTTCCCTGACATCGGGGTCAGCTTCTTGGACAGTGAGGCACTCAGACACAATCCAGTCAGTCACTTCATGTCACTTATGCTCTTTTCTAGCCTCTTAAATAATTTATCAAAGCCACAAATTTTATTGCTGACTTTATAATTTCCATCTGTTTAGCAGTAATTATTCTAACCCATTTTTGTAAATGTACGAGAAAATATAGTGTATAGAAATAAAGCTGAAGAGTCTGGCTTCTAATGTGTTGGCTGGGTTCAAATCCCCTGATCCAAGAGATACTAGTTTTGGGATTTGGGTTAAGTTTTTCAAACTTTCAACTCTAGTTTCTCATCTGTGAAATGACATGAGAATGATAATACCTAACTCATATTGCTATTCTTAAAATAGTAACATTAAAGGATCTAACAGAATGGCTAGCACATGTTAGGCACAGTTTACCATTATTAACTGAATTATTTGTAAATTTACTTATAGTAAATAAACTCCTTTAGGATATACAGTACTAAAATTTTTGATCGATTCATGAAGTCATGTAATCACTAGCCAAATTAGGACATAGAATAGTTTTGGCACCTCTTGTAAGAAACCCTCATCTCTTGCTACATTTGCCTTCAAAATCTCTCTTGATCCAGACCTTGGAAACCATTCATCTATTAGCCATTTCTATAGTTTTGTCTTTTCTGGAATGCCATATAAATGGAATACAATATCCTAACTTTTGATACTGGCTTCCATGATGTTGTATAATGCATTTAGGAATTGATACGTTTGCATATATCAAGTTTATTTTCATTTTTGGATGTTCACTCCCTATTTCAGGGGTATATGGATTGTTTTAAGTTTTCAGTTACTACAAATGGAAACTGCTATAGATACTATGTGTAGGTTTTCATTTTTTTATGATATAAGTACATTATAGATACATAATTCACATAAGTTATGCATTTAAAATATACAATTAACTGTTCTGTGTATTTGATGCATTCAAAGAATTTTTTTCTGAGACTTTTAGAGTTTTACCTCTTAAGTTTAAATACATGATCAATTTAAATTAATTTTTGTGTATGGTGACAGGGGTCCAACTTCATTTTCTTGCAAGTGGATATTCAGTTTTCCCAACACAATTTTTTGAACACTAAACTTTCCCCATTTGATTGTTTTGGTACCCTTGTCAAAATCAATTGACCATATATGCAAAGGTTAATTTCTGGCTCTCAATTGCATTTCATTGATTTATATGTCTACTCTATATACTAGTACCACGTTATCTTGATTACAGCTTTCCACTAAAGTTTAAAATTGTAAAGTGTAAGTTCACCAACTTTGGTCTTACTTTTCAAGATTTTAGCGTTTCTGGGTGACTTGATTTTTCATAGTAATTTTCATAGGATCAACTTGTCAAGTTCTATGAAGAAAGTTGGGGTTTTGATAGAAATTACATTAAATCTGTCTATTAACTTGGTTAGTTCTGCCATCTTAACAATGAGTCTCCTGATTCATGAACATGGAATATTTTACAAATATTTAGATCTTTTAAAATTTCTTCTAAGAATGATTTTTATGCTTGTGTGTTGCATGCTTGTATTCATCTTTTATAGCTTTAGCATTAATAGTGATAGCTTCTTTTTTATTGATATTATAAATTTGAGTCTCGTTTTTTTCTTGTCAATTTCAGAAGTTTACGTATTTTCTTTGTATTGCCTAAGATAATATCATTTTTTCTACTGAATTTTTTCTGTTTTGTTTTTACATCATTGTTATTGTTCTTATCTTTATTTATTTTTTTTTTTTCATTTTTTGGGCTTACTTTGGGTTTAATTTGCTTTTCTTTTTCCAGTGTGTCAAGGTGAATCCTATTTTTTACTTAAGACCCATAACATTTTGGTACAAACATTTACTACTATAAATGTCTGTTTTACTGTTCCTTTAGCTTCATTTGATATGCTGTAATTAAAAATGTTTTTAACTTTTATTTGAGACATACTCATAACCACTGACTATACACATGTGTTGTTTAATTGTATCGTATTTGGGGATTTTCCAGATGTATTTTGGTTAATCTGATTTCTATAATGATACTGATATTATCATAGAACATATTATATATGGTTATTAATTCTACCAAATTTTTAAAAGTTTGTTATATGATTAAGAATATGGTCCATTTTAATGATGAGTCAATAAGTATTTGAAAGAATATTTTGTTATATTCTCTTTACTTTGTACTGCAGTGGTTAAATGGTTAAGTGACATATTCTCTACATGTCAATTATGCTCTCATTCAGAGATTGGAAAACTTTTATTAAGCACCAAATATTTTAGGCTTTGCAGACCAAGAGGCAAAAGTGAGGACATTATGTAGATACTTATATAACCATTTAAAATGGAAGCATATAAAAGAGGAAAACCATTCTTATCTCATAGATCATCCCAAAATGTAGTGGCTTGGATTTGATTGATAAGCTGTAGTTTGCCAACTTCTGTTCTAATTAGTTGACAATATTGTTATAATTTTTTGTATCCTTGCAAATATTCTCCGCTTATCAATTATACAGACAAACCTGTGGATTTTTCTATTTCCCCTATTAATTTTATCCATTTTTATTATTTCTTATATTTTGGAACTCTCTAAATACAAATACTTTTAAGAGAATTGAATTTGAATTTGTATAATCTATTTGAATTTGTTGATCTTACATCTGTGTGTATATATATTATAATATATTATATATTATATATTATATGATATAAATATATATTATATATTATATAAATATATATTATGTATTATACAATATATATTAATATATATTTGTGCTTTGCCAAGTTTAGGATACTTTCAACCACTGTTTCATAAAATACACCTTGTGCAAAACATCCTTTCTCCACTATTTCAGGAAATCCAATGTTAATAATATTAGATATTTAAATGTAATTCAACGGGTATCTAAAGTGGTGTTCATTATATTTTCTAGATTTTTTTCATTATGTTGTTCAGATTAGATAATTTCTATTGTTCAGTTTTACTGTTTTTTTCTCTTTCATCTCTGTTCTGCTATTTAGCCCTTCCAAAGATTTATTATTATTTTTAAAGTTTTCTTTATTTTTAACTGACAAATAGTAATTATATACATTGATGAGGCATACATATTGTGATGCTCCAGTCAAATGAAAAATAAGATTTTTACCATATTCACCAGCTCAAATACTTGCCATTTCTTTATGATGAGAATATTTAAAATTCCTTTTTAAGCTATTTTGAAATATACAATACATTATTACTTATTACAGTCACCATGCTGTGCAATCACCAGAACCTATGTCTCCTATTCAACTGAAACTTTGTACCTTTTGACAAACATAACCCTTTTTCCCATCCACTCCTCCATCTAACCACTTCCCAGCCTCTGTTAACCACCACTCTATTTTCAACTTCTATGAGTTCATTATTGTTAGATTTCACGTATAAGTAAGATTACCTGGTATTTTTCTCTTTGCACTTGGCTTATTTCACTAAGCATAATGTCCTCTGGGTTCATCCGTATTGTAACAAATGACAGAATTTCCTGCTTTTTACAAGCTTATTTAGCTTGTAAAATATTATTTTACACAATGGAAAAGGAGCAAGTTTCTCTGTCTTAAAATTTTCATTTGCTTCTGTTTTATGGTTTCTCTTTCTCCAACTTTCTATTCATTTGAATTGCTCATGTTCACTTTAGAAAACATGATTATAATAACTTCCTTCAAGTCTTTGGTAATTCCAACTTCTAGTTCATCTCAGGATTGTCATCTATTGATTGTCTTTCTCTTGATTGTTGGTCATATTTCCCTGGCTCTTGATAGTTCAAGTTACTTTGGATTGTATCCTGGACATATGGAAAGCTATGTTGTGAAAAACTGGGTCTTGTTAAAATCCAGTGGACTCTTATTGATTTTTGTTCATCAGTTTTAGCAGACAATCAACTTATGTAGAGAATGCAAGTCAGACTGCCTTTTGTAGGTGATGAATGTAAAGTAAGTTCAATTTTTAAAGTTCCTACTATATTTTTTGCTTCTGCCTCTCATCAGAGCAACTCACGATGAGCTAGGACTTGGGCAAAGGTTTTATATAGTAGCTCACTTTCCAAATCTGCTACGCTTTCAGGGTATGTTCTGTACATGGACAGCTTGGGATGAACTTAGAACTTGTGTTGGTTCAAACACGAATTTACATTCTCTTTCTTCAGATTACTCCTCTCTGGGATCTCTCCCACACACTCCAGTATCTATGAGCTGGTTTGTTCTCGTTTGCCTAGACAAAAACATGAAATTCTCTCAGCGTTTTAGACTCTCAAGCTGTTGTACAGTTTCATATAACTGGGCCTACCTTTTGGGGCCAGCAAAGAAAGACAATCTAGAGAAAAAATTGGAAATCTACTACACGCTTTGAACAAGGGGACCCCATTCTCTGTTTCTGAATCCACAACGACTTTTTCTTTCTTATGTCATTAGATACTTGTGTCGCTGCTACACTGCTGCATTTCAGTTTTATGACAGGACTGGATTTGGTGTGGGAGTGGGAGGGTTTAAAACAAACAGCAAACAACAGGGGAAGAAAATGAATTCTCTTTACTCCTTCAGCTCAGAGGGGGCTTTTTTAAATCCCCCCTTGTCTTCTGGACAGAAAAGATTACTAAGAGATTTTGATGACGGTGCTCATTATACAGTTGTATTTGTCTTGCAGTGGGGAGCTAAAGTAGAAGATGAAAAAATTACATGAAACCAAACATGACCATCTTGGTTGTTCCTCAAGTTTTCATGTCTTTCCCAGTTTTACTGTTGTCATCTACTTTTCACATTCTTTAGGTGGTTGCTTTCTGTGTTTTGTCAATTTTTAAGTAGTAATCAACCTTAATGTGCTTCCTTCAACTGAATTTTTACCTCCTCTCTTTTTAACTTCTGAGGCAGTATGCAGACATACACTATGAAGAGAAGTCTTAAAAAAACAATTACTACTTTGTACTTCTTCATAACAAATGTTTTAATTTACTTAGCTGTAAAAGGTAGAGTTTTTTTTTTTTTTTGTTAGCATTAGATAAGTTAGGGCATTTGGGAACAGAGGTCACATTTATGAATAAGCAGTCTCAGAGATAAATGAGAATGGCTATTTCTAGAGAAAGTTCTTTCTTTCTTCAGAATCTTGATTTTCTTAAAATCCTTTATAGATCTGCACTGACGAATGATCACATTTGATTAGTTACACTGGGATACCTGAATAAATTAAATAATATTGAAATGTTGATGTTTTATCAGATCTGTAATTAGTTTATATCCTAGAAAGATAAACTGGCCAAACCATTCCCAAGTGGTCATGCAATATTGCTAAAGTATAATACAAGGAAATATCTTTTCTTGAATTTAAAAATAATTGAATACCCTTTAATTTAAAAAAAGACATACATGTCACAATTGAAATTTATTATTATTAAATGTTACTTAAATGACACTGAACCTGTTTAAACATATGTTTGAAATGACTTTTATTAACAGTTATTTCTACAAGTGTGTCACAATGTATTATTTAACATTTAAAATTAAATTTAAAATTAGTGATATTCCAAACACCCAAGACATTAAAAATCAACTCTTGTGCCATGGAATAATTGGGGCTAAGATAAAAGTTACAGTCCACAAAAGGCTAAATATTGATCTGTTCAGTTCGTATCCATTATTGCTGATCTTTCAGGATTTAAATATCGATTGTGCACTGCAGTTACGATAAGCTAGAGCAAAGGCTCATCCATATTGCAATGTTGGTCAAAAGATAAAGAGTTTTAACCTCAATATGCCTATGGCCTAGTTAGAAAATGCCATCTTCCTTCTAAATCTTTAGACTGCCTATGAAAAAATTAATAATTTATTGAAACATATTTTATTACAGGGCTTTCCCTTCTGTCTCTCTGGCATGATTCCAGTGTATACTATGAAGTAACAGTTGGAAAATGACCTCCACTTCTTCAAATGTGTTGTTTCTTTAGTTTGCTTAATATTAATCATTTATTTGAAAAAAAAAATACTAAAGATGTTTCTCAGGATGGCTAAACTTTCATGCTCATTGTGGCTCTTTGCCAGAGTCTAATATGACATCAGAGTGATGTTACTTTGGTTGTGCCAGCCATACTAGAATTACAGTGCATTGCACTGATGATATATTAAACATTGACTTGGAACCCGAATATGTAATTGTTAATGACAAAAGGAAGTACGATTTAATATCTCCCATGCCTCCCTCCTCTTCAGCTGTCCCCACTCCCAGAGTTGCTTAGGGTTGTGCCTTCTCAATACATTCTCATTATTTCAAATAGTACATAGCACACATTTGTAAGTACCTACCAATACTTCCTTGCTGGAAATATTTTATACATAATGTGACACTCTAAGGACTTTCCCATTGTTTTCTATTTTAGTAAGGCAAAGTTAAAGTCTTGATTTTACCTCTGTTTTCCAATAAATAGTACAATTGCTAGTTAAACATTAAACACCTGATTGTTGATAGATCAAAAATCATAAAAAATGCCTTGAAATGTCTTACACTGAAGCTCATTTGTTTTCAATCTGTCCAGAAACCATATTTGTAAACTCTCAGCCAACTTTTCAGAGGAAAAATATCCTTCACATTTTTACCAACCTAGCAGAATCAACTTCTGTCATATTGTCTCATTGACACTTATTTCTTATAATAATCAGCAAAAAAAGTGTTATTGTGAAGAAAATCACAAGGCAGTAAGTTCATGATGCCCTTGAGTCACTAATTTATATTTGTCTTTCTCTGCTTCCTGGAGATATTTTTCTTTTAGTTTCTCTTTCACAAGTATCAGCTGTCAGATATTTTCCTAAAATCTCTACAATGTGATTTCAGAAATGTTGTCTTAAATTTATCATCCTGAGAAGAATCTATAGACACTGATTTCCCATTTACCTTTATTTTTGTGTTCCTAACATCTGACATTATTTGGCCTTGTGAGTTGCAAGAAAAGATATAGCTCACAATTTGATGACAATTTCCTGTACTCTGCCTTTTTCAAGTTTCAAATAACTAGATATTTTTTAAATAGTTGCTGTTAGACAAGTAAAAGATTTTCAGCTTCAGCTCTTTCTTCACATTTTTTGTTAGGAATAATAGACAAATTTTGGAGACAAAACTCTATCAAATCTGCATCAACTGTTCACAGTGAAGGAAGATTTTAGACAGTTGTTTTTTCCCAGAATTAACAAAATACATTGTAGGATCTCACCTGCTCAGTTCTTAGAGCAAATCTGCCCTTACTTACAGTATATTTTTTAATAAATTACAGTTCCTCCCCAATTTTATATTTACAATATTAACTTTTTTGGGGGGATAGGGAGTGTTCTGTGGACTGCTTTTATTTTCATTCCCATTTCTCTAGCAATTATAAATTTGCTTTGAATAAAACTGATAGCATGCAGATTTTAGTTACTGACGCTTTTCAAGACAGCTCTTTCCAACATGTAGTCTTATACTAAAGTTCAGTATACTGAAAGAGAAGTTAGGGATAGTGAGGAATGGTAAGAAAACATTTTAAATACATTCTATTTGGATGTCAAAATTGTATTTTAATGATAAAGTTGGGTTGATAGGAGGAAAAAAAATGTTTCATGAAAATTTTAGGCTGGCATGTTTTGCAGTTCTTGGGAACATTTCTATTTAAATTATTTTCCCTGTCATATGTAGCCAGAATGGTCTATGGACTGTTACAGCACAGGAAAGTGTCAGTAGTTACCCACTTGCTATATAGTCACTGACAGAGAGATTCAGAGGCATAGAGGATACACTTGGCGTAATTACTTTAAAATAATCAGTATACATGGCACACAGTAAAATCATCTTCAGCTCTCAGGATAAGAATATCTACCATCCTATTAGTCTGATGATGTTTTTCAAATAACTATTAATAAAAATGTCTTAAAATTCTCTCTGCTTGCCAGAATTCATTGACCTAAATTTGTGTTTCTTAATCTGGGTTTCTGGGATACCATAACATTTACATAGAGTAACTGTGAAAATTTTGGATTCTAAATCTTTGGGGACAGACATGTTGAATCAGATTATCTAGAAAATTTTATCTTTTTTTATTTTTATTTTTTGGTCTTTCACATTCTTGGAATAGTATACGTGTACTAACAATTTAAGGAAGGATTCTTTATGATCTATCCACTCCAACACAAGTAGGTATTATAATCCCAGTATCAATAAATTGGTATTATTTTTCAGAAGTGTCTTTTCTAAGCCATGTTGGATAAACCCAGACACATATTGAGAATTATGTAGTTTCACAGACTAAGGCATGCAAGATACTGTTGCTTTTTTAGCTGAGTTTGGATAAATGTGCAATAGTTTATTCAGTTTGGACTAAAACTCCATTGTAGTATTATATGAATATACAATTGTAAACTTGGTAACTTTATTTTTGTTTTAAAGCAGAATAGTATAATTTCTGAAAAACTGACAAAGAATGAATTAGCTAATTAAGTCTGAATTCATTATCAGCCTTACGCACATGAGCAAGATACTGATTTTCTGCCTATTTAAGTTTCATGAACAATAAAATGGGATAATAGTACCTATCCCATAGTACTGTCATGAGAATAAAACCACATAATTAGCATGAAGTATTTATCAGAGTGTCTACCATATATAAAATCAATGAATGATATTTGTTACTGCAGTTGTTATAACTACTTTAAAATATATACTTTCATTTGAGATCGTACCCAGGCTCTTTTTTAAGAGAGGAAGACTGCCATTTGCAAGTAAAAGCCTGGCTATCTCCCCAGGGCTTTCAAGGCCTCACTCTGCTCATACTCTCCTCACGTTTCAGATTTATCTTCTACTGCTTCCTCAGAATCGACTGTGTATCCATCATGTTGTTCTCAGTGCATCACTGATGTACACTTTGTTCTTCTTGATCCACCTGACCGAAATGGAATCTCCATCCTTTACCAGCTGTCGAAATCCAACATCCCTTGGCCCAAGCTCCAGCAAACTTTTTTGGTCTACAGAAGCATTTCTGATCTGAATCATCAAGGTTCATTCTACTCAAAGTTTGGTCTACTCATCAGTGACAAGCCAGCCACCGAGATCTTGCAGAAATGCAGAATCTCAGACTCCATCTCAGGTTTATGGAACCTGCATTTCAACAGGTTTCCCAGGTGATTTTTATGCATATTAAATTTTGAGAAGTGATGACCTGAAACACTTTAAGCAGCGGTCATCAATTTAAGCTGTGTGCTAGAATTATCTGTGATCCTTTAAAAAATGACTCCTTTACTCCATTTTCATAGACTCTAATTCCATTGGCGCAGCTTTAATCCCAGAAATTCTGTTTCCCAAATTCCTGGTGAGCTCAATATGTAGCCAAGTTTGAGAACCCCCAACCTGGAACCCAAATAGCACCATTATATATTATGTGTGTCCTCCAGTTATTTTACAGAATCCAAACAACTTCAAATGTGGTATAGATATGTACACACACATATATATATATACACAAAGGTACACATACATGCACACAAACATATGATTTATCTGAAAAAGTGATAAAATCAAAATATCGATACTAACTTTAAAAATAGCTTTCTAAAGTTGCTACCACAGTCCAGGTGTAGACACTTACAGCAAAAAGGAAATATATAAAAGTTATCATAGCTTGCTAAGTTCCAAAATTCCATGAAAGAGAGATTTATTATCTTCACATTTTTGAAAAGAAAACTGAAACTTTAGAAAGATTAAATAACTTGTACAAGGTTACACATCTAATAAGCAGCAGCATCAATATATTGACCTCAGTCTACTCCTATGCCGTTTGCATTCCTACATTAACAGACAAATAATGGTACAGAGCAATAGTGAAATCGTCACTCTCAGTTCCTCAGTTGAACTAATTATCGAATCTAACTCCTTTTCATTATCACTCTAACTGCCACGTTCTACATCTTCAATGTGAATTTTTGCAATAATTTCTCAGCTTCTCTTTCTGGGTTCAGTTTCTCAGTTCTTCATTTCATATTGTTTGTAAAGACAGCCCTGTAAATCATAAATTGCATCATGTCCCTTTCTGCTCTACCTACATGATGGGACCTTCTGGTAATACACCCCACCATGATTTTCACCAATCTGATGCCATTGACCATTCCCTTTCCTCTACTTGCAATGGCTTTCATCATCTTCAATGCCTGATATACTCTTTGTTATTCCTGAAGGTTCATGTTAACTAGCCTCTAAAGCCTGTTAAAATATTGTCTGTGCTTCTAAAATCATTGTAAATATTTAAACTATGAAACCTATTTTAAAACATTTTCCATTCACTGTTATGTCATATTATTTTTAATATTTGCTAGTGTGTGGCACAGTGCCAGGATGCACTTCAAGAGAAACAGTCTTTTGCAGCCTGAAGACAATGTACAAAACCCTAAGTCAGGAGTGTTCCATTCTTTAAAAACACTTTATATCCAAGACTCATTGTGGTACCTAAAGTAATGAATGTTTGCTGCCCAGATTTAAAGTGTATTATTAAGCATGCTTTAAATAAATTTTAAACAGGTGTAGTGAAGCAAGAAGTTGGCAAAGTTTGTACTCCGTTTTCTCCTATAATGATTTTTTGACATCTGCAACACTGTTCTTATGCACTAATAGATCTAGGCTGTATTGTACTTCTGTGTTAGCCATAGATGGGACCTCTCCACTTTGGCTACCATTAAATATTAGAGGAGAAATAAAGGGAAATATCTTACAGAAAATGAAATTAAAGGATATCAGGGACTGGCTTTATGCAAACTGACAATGGCAGGTCACATGTTTAATCCTAGAGGGAACCTGGATAAAAAGTAAAAATATAGACATTATTTATGACCATCATTGCTTACGTGGAAAGGAACTGGCTTCAACTGCTATTGAAGGACCTTCTTAACAATATGTGCTCCCTTTTTGCATAGACATGATATCCTATTATGTTTCATAATCCCACACTTAGCATATTCCTTCATATATTATTGATACTCAGCAAATATAGGTTTAATAAATGAATAATATCTTAAAATATACCGAGACTATTTTGAAGAAACAGGAATGTTTTACAGTTACCATATATGAAGATTGTTTTCACCATCTCAAACACCATTCCATTATATAAACACCACATTTTAAAAATGACTTTTAATAAATCAATGTCACATATTAAATATTACTTTCTAATAAATTTTAATACTGATACTACATGTATTAATAGTAGATACACATTTAGAGATAAAATCAATTATTAATTATTAAAACCCAACTACTTAAACCATGTTAATTCAAAAAATCAGTTAATTTTGCATTTATATATACAAAAAATGCATAAACACAGAAATTTTACCACACTCATCTGACCGAATTGATTGATTAACCTGAACATAGTAGTTCAGTCATTTGATTGAGCCATGTACTACATTACTGAATTTTAATCTATTGGCTAACATATCCCATTTATTTCAATATTACATGTACTTTTAGTTTGCATTTAACACAATTTGGCTGCATTTATTTGAGTGATTAAAGTGACCAAATAAGTTTCAAGACAAGTCTTAGAATTGCACAGCATGGATGTTGACAATACATTTTCAAATGCCAGTCATATTTTTGGCACTATCTTAGAAAATAATTTCAAGACTTGATAAAAATTTGCTTGCAAGCCTTCCTCTTTATTTTTCAGTATATTTTACTGAGGGAGTCCTGTGAGAAATTAGCAAGGTCTCTAACATAGAATTTAAATTCTTACTGGCCAATGGAATTCTACAATTCCATTAACACAAGAGCCTGACATAACTGAGATTTATATTGCCAGAAACTCTTGTTTGATTTATAATCTGGTAATCCTTTTATCCTCCATTTATATGCAGTATAACTTGACGTAAGTGGAAGAATGCCTCTGCTAATAGAATTCACGAATAGTGGACCAGGACATTTTTTTAGATCATAAAGTCTCCATGAAAAGAGGCAGAAAGGGAAAGGCTGAACCTGGCTATGATGGGATGATGGAATCTGGCTTTAGCATAGTCTCATAAATGAAATTCATGTGAAAACTGCTAATTTTAGAACAATAGATTGACATAAAGTACTCTTTAGATGGGTCTGTTCCCTCAACTCAGCCCACGTAACTATTTCACCAGTGCTTGAGTCACAAGAGAGTTTAGATACTTGTAATTTTTGTTACAATTTATATTAAAAGTTATGTGGACTTAAGAAGCATATGTATATGGAGGGAAGCAAGGAAAGTGGAGTCAAAGGGGAGGGAAAATCTTAAACATCATTTCTGAGATATAAAAAAAGCTGTATAAAATAAAAAGTCATCAAATCCACTTTATCTATAACATCTCCTCTTTAAATCAGACACCAACCAAAACAAACAAAAATAATAATAGTAAACTAAGTGTTTAAGGTTTCTATCAGTTGCCACCTTCTCTGTTCTATTCAGCCTCCACTTCCTTTCCCCAACCATTACATCCTGCTTTTTTTTTTTTTTACTATTCTTTGAACTTGTTTGAGAAATAATTTCCATCACTGTTTGCCACTCATTAATAAAATGTTGTTTCTGTCTCTTACCATTCATCCAAATGCTGATTGTAAACAGGCATTATTTCATTTTCATGTTTTCTCTGTACACATTGCAAAATCCTTATTTAAAAACCTCTTGGTTGTGTAAAAAGTATATTAGCCCACATCCACACATAATATACACATGGAAAAATCTATTAGAATGGTGTTCGTCATTTTGGGGGAGTTAGTAAGATATCAAGTGTTTGCCTTTATACCTTATATGTTTCTTAAGTTTTCTACTTGAATACATATTATTCTGGAGTTTCAAAAAATTCAAAAGCATTCTTGTGAAGAAATAAACTTTGAAAGTGCCTAGATTATTTAAACAAAAGAGAATGGCAGAGTATAATGATCAGGTCGCAGGAGGGCAGTGCTTCGTTTAAGAGGTCATCCAAATATTCTGCTTTTCAACGTGTTTCAACCACCTTTGAATTTTCGGTGATTTAATACCACTCTCTTATCTACAATGTCTTTGGTATTTTTGTCATTTGGTATTTTTAAACTTACATGTCATGGCATCACAATACTGAACAAACTGGGGTTAAGTGTGTTTTAAGGTCAATTTCACAAGTAAAACAGGATAACAAATTGCTTATCTCTAATTTTAATGGCTTCAGACAAAGGATAGTAAATGTGAATACTTAATTCTGCTGAACTAATGGTTAAATTTTATTTTAATGATCTGACAGGTAGAGAATAAATGGGATAGAAATCAAGGGAGGGAGAAATGGAAAGGCAGAAGCAGAGGTGGATAAAGAGAAAGGAAGAAAGAGAGAAAGATCTATTAGTAATATTCAGCAAGATCTTATGCCCAGATTGAAATTGATACATTGTTGCCTTGGTTGATGATAATGAGTCAGCTTCAAAATGTCTCTGTGTCTTCAAAAGAAAGATTACTATCTATAGGATCCCACACCACGAACACTCTGCCTCACAGTTTGAGCTGAATACAAAGCTTGGTATCATAAAAGTTGTACAACTAACTCTTCCTCTATTAAAATGCATATATTTATTATTAATTATTATTAAATTTCTTAATTTTAGAGTATTAGGGGGCAATGTTGAAATTTTGTTGACTCATTAGAAAAACCTAATGTGATATTCCAAACAATGCAACACTGTATTAAAAGTCTGTATTTATTGCATTAATTTTAAGTCCCCATTTGAACTGTTATATTAGAGAAGAATACAAAAAAAGGTAAATCTCAAAGTTAAGCTGGGAGCTTTGCTCATTTAGTTTTCCAATTTGCTGAACACACAAATAAGCTCACACTACCCTGCAAATTAACTTGACCCCTTCTTTATTTTTTAAACTATTTATCTTTCTTTGACCCTCTTTCTATTTTCTTTTTTCTCTCTCCTCCATATTCCACTTTGAAAATGTTTTTCCACCCCAGTACTGTACAAATAGAACTTTGCATGTTTCTATGTCAGTTATGAATTTGATTCATTTATTCACAGTGATGAGTAAAGACAAATTATTAAATTCATTTCTAAAGCAATTAACATTTTCAGAATCTTCATGTGTTATAGCAGTTCATGATTCAGTCAAAATGAATCAAATAAAATATTGGCTATGTTTTATATTCTTCTTCCCTGTGACTTGCAATCTGGTTATACTGAAATAAAATTAGGAAGTTGCTTGGAATTAATTTAAGCATTATGCTGCATTATACTAAAAGTAATCATATGTGTAGTGCATTACTGTAATGCATTATTTCTTATTTTCTAGATAATGATTACCTCTGTGATACCGTAACTACATTCAATTTTTCAGCAAAATACATTTAATTCTGGTAATGATTTAAAAATTGGTACATTACAATGTCTATAATATTGTACTATTATGAACAAGAAGAGTTCAGTATTTATGGCCTTTTCTATATCTCTATGAAAAAATATATCTCATATAAAAGAATTCAGTTACTGATTGCAAGTATTATATCATCTTGAATTACAATAGGCAAAGTAAGGAGCAGGGGGAAAATTTTGGCATTCCAATATTAGCTTAAATCCTTGTTAGCATGTTAATTAAGCAGTGTGCATGTGTGTGTAGGTGCATATGTGCTTAAGTTAAAAAATTTTAATGCAGAATAGATAAGTTTGTGTTCTGTCTGTAACTAAAAATAATATAAAATAGCCAGGGAAAACTCTTTTCTTTAAGTTAGTAATAATAGATTCTCTCCAGAGGCAGAGAAATGAATTAATGAATCTCTAAATATAATTTCAGGTTGTTTAATCTGTGACAAATTTTAAAACTAATTTGGTAGAAGTTTGAGAATTAGAAATATATAGATTTAATTACTCTTAAAATATCTTACAATTTGTTGGAAAAGTTAATATTTTTATGATTCTCTGTTTTTTCCTTAGAATGAGGACAGCATTTCTCAATGTTATTGCATAGATAAAATGATATAACAAAAATTAAACTAACTAGCATAAATAAGTACACAAGGTAACTTTCTCTCTTCCTTTCTTGTTCTCTTTCTTTTCAGATATATATTTTCCTTAGTTTTAGCTATTTCACATGTGTGAGGATAATTATTTTCCTATACTTCTTAAAATAAAAATATTAATAAGACAGTCCTTGGTTTTATTGAATTATTTCTTCATTTTAAGAAATTGCGAAATCCCGTATAATAAAATAATATCAATTAAATATATTAATTATCTCTATAGTTTGTGTTTAGCTTGCTGGATTTTCTCTTTTTGAGATAAGTAATATAAACCACACGATGAAAATATTTTTTTTCTTTCCTTTTAACTGATAAATACTACATATCTAGAAAATACCTCAGACATATTTTGCACCCAACAAGCATTTGTTGAATTGAAAATATAATGCAATACATTATACTCAGTCAACTTTAAATGAACATAGTTTTGACTTGACTTGGTTTTATCAAAAATGGACAATTAAATATTAATAATTGAAAAATATTTTTATTATTTACAAAAAGGAGAAACTGATGCATATAGTAGGAAGTCAATAAATGGATTGAGGAAACAAAAATATTTGAATCAGCTTACTCATTTTTAGAAATAAATTAAGGACCCAAAGTTTATTCTAATTATTTGGATAAAAGAATATTAGTTTACTACTTCGGCTGACATGAAAAGAGGACACAAATTAAGAAATATACTCATTATCTTAGGGAATTATTTTTGAGGGTGTTCAAGAATTATTCTTGATGACAGTATGCAAAATTGAGTGTTCTGTTAAGTTCTGTTATTCAAAATTGGTAGGAAAGAACGTGTGGAATTTGAGCTCATTTAAATATTCCATCTATTGGAATTTACAAGAGTACTTGAAATTTATTTTATATGCTACTGTGCATTTATTCTTTAGCTAATTTTCTTAAAATAATTTTATTTTTACTTTTTATCTCTCATAATAACAGAAACTTTGTAGAAGAGAAGGAAGACAAGAACTACCATATGGAGAACAGAAAGTTTTGGGGAGCCATGAAAGGCAAAGAACCTAACAATCCAGGAAGATCTTAAATTATTACCCTTTACTTATTTTTAGTCATGGAAATATTTGCTAGGAAAAGAGACTCTGTCTACAATGGCAACCATTTTTATACTCAGAAATTTGCCATGTAAAATAATTGAATGTCCGCTGAAGAACTGCCTGTCAAATTTTGCTATTAAAATAATATATTTTTATGCATAACCTCACCTGCCTTGTGAGTTACTGTAGCCTGTGGACTCTCTGCAAGATTTTCCAATGGGATTCTAATAATACTCCTGTTTGCCATCTTAAGCCGTGCAGGCTGTTAAACTCAATTTGTGAAAAAAAAATTCAGGTATAAAACCAGATAATCTGTATCCCTTTGGAATCAAAAGTCACTTTGCCAAAATATTTTAACATGCAAAATTGCTTCTTGAGAGATGTTTGCCATGATAAAATGACAGAAAACTACATTTCCATTATAATTATAACTGACTCGTGGCACTAAGTTTTTATAATTTAAAGGTATTCTCAACTCTGACAGCCCTTCCATGTTGAATTATGCATCTCAGCCTCTTAAATAGTTCTGCTGGCATGAGACAGCTGAGATGAAGTTGTCTTTCTAAAATAATTGCTCCATGGAGCATCCATTATACCTTCAGAAAAAAAAATGTATTACTTGACTTCTACAAATTATAGACTAGCCTATAATGGGTATTTTTGACAGCTATTAGCTTAAAAAAAATCTGAACAGTGAAATGAGTATTGATATCACAATGGTGTACCGTGCATGTTAATACCAACCTTCTCTGTACTTTCCTCCTAAAGCATGATGTAATCATTAATTATAATAATATTGATGTAACTGCACTCATGTTAAAAATATAGTATTGGTAAAGTATGTCATTTTCTCACCTATGAGATAAAAAGCATTAAATGAATATTTACAGTAGACTTTGAAGACACTGTCCAAGCTTAAAGGATAAAAAGTGAATTCATTCTGTGTAATACTTTTTTTAATCATGAGATTATTAAATATATTTTTAAAACACAAATGAGACAATAATCAATGAATAATAAAGGTGTTAATTTGATTCCCCAGACTCTGCTTCAAAATATTGAACACTGGTGAAAACATAATTTGTCAATAAATTTAAAAAATGTTTTCAATTTCTCATCAAGAATTTTATGCATTTAGTTTTTAAACCAGTTGAATTTTTAATAATATGAACACTTGAAAACATTATTGCAGGAACATTATATCCCACAGAACAACAATAATCCCATTATTAAAATTCAGAATGAAAACAATATTGATAGTCAGAAATAAAAGTAAAGGGTCATTTTCTTTACTGTTTCCACTTGTACCAATTAATTGCAGTTCCATGAAAGAAAATATTTGTGGCTAAATTTAGAGAAATTCTATGCAAATTTAAAATTTTCTATGATAAACAAATATAAGGTAAATATTTTTGGAGTATATTGCATTGCCAGGGCTTTTTCTTTTTTTTCTTTTTTTTTTAAACGTGACTATGGAGGAAGAAATTGCTTAGTTTCCTATGTCTCCCCGGAATAAGCAGTTCACAGACCCAGACACATATGCACATACACCTCCTACCTGAAAAATAAAAAAGCTGCAATATATAATTGACTTAAGATTAATTAATACATAAATCCATGGTATAGCAACTGCCTAGTCCGTGCTACGTTATCAAGTACTGATCACACAGTTCTTACCACTTTTCCTTATTAACCGTATCCTAGAGGCTCATTCTTCCACACATGGCCAGACCCAAAATTACCCAGATACATGATCTTTACAAATTCCCTTGGATTTAAATTCATCCTCCCTCGCGGGCTAATAGTAGAAAGACAATTCTTGAGCTAAGCCCCTGCCCTCCTTTTCTTTTGTGTTAGGGGTTGAATTGGATAATGAGGATGGTTGGGAAGTTAGGGGGAAACATGATACAGTTTTAGTGAATCTTTCCAAAGCCAGTTTAAGAGATAGAGAAACATTTAAAAATAAATATTTAAATGTTGTTTTAAAAGAACAAGAGGAGGAAGGAAAAAAGTAGAAAGAAACAGGTGACAGAGACTTTATAACATGTCACTATGCGTTTGTAACACCCTTTATACTGGCTGCAATGGGTACAACCCAAACTGAAGAAAAATAACCTAGTGTTGGGATTAATAGTTTATGTTAAGGTTACCACAAGTATTTATGGCAATCTTAGTTAAAAAGAGATCTCGCTCACATATTTCCTGCAGCTGATATTATCACATTAAACATTAAAACATCTTTTTACTGGGTAAAAAACATATTTTTACTGGGTAAAAAATTCTGGTAGCATGAGATTTTGATTTTTAAAATATAAATTGTAGTCACAAGTTATTAAATTATGAACTAAAATTATTTCTCTATTTACACAGTTGAGGCATTATAGGTAGGGTTACCAAAGAAGTATCTCCTCAAACAAAACCACTTATAGTAACATGATGATTTTTATTCCAAGAGACTTAAATAATGTATTTCTACATCCTTAAAACTCATTGAAAATTGACTTTGTAGGGTTTTTTTTAACTGGAAAGACTACCAAGTGGTAAATACTATCTGCTGGGAAGAACCTGTAAACATAATATTCTTCCAAAAACCCATGTGATACCTATATTTATCATGAATAAAATTCAACACGTACATGATCTGTTTGTGTGGTGTTTATATATAGTTTGAAAATCATACACAAAATCTACTGTAAAAGTACAAGGTATGATTTTAATTACTGCTTTTGATTTTTCTATAGCCTTCAAATGTTATACAATACAAATAAGTTTTTATTTACTTTATGTAAGCAATACAAAAATCTCTTCTTGTTGCCAAGTTTTTCAACAAAAATATAGCATAAAATGTCAAAGTACTTTTTCTTGATGTCTTTACCTTTCCTATCCCCTTTCAGCTCTCAAACTTCAACAACCCAGTGTTTTCCCAGGTGCAACTGATGTTGTTAGTGAAAACTGTACAGATATTTACTTTCCTCTAATATTCTTGTATACTATGTATGGGAAGGCTACAGTTTGCCTAGTTGTTATTCGGTGTCTCCGAATTGAGAAACAAAAACCTCCCCAACAACTTCCTTGAAGAAAGGGGTGTGTCGTCCTTCTGGGCAATGAATGTAGGCAGAAGTTGTTATGTTAGTATTTGGAAAAACTTCTTAAAATGGGACACTTAGTGCACCTGCTCCTCTTTACACAAGTCTTTCTTTTTGTCACCAAGAGCTCTGTCAAGACGTTGGGAGCCTGAAGTAAAGGGTGGGGTGACAACAGCTTGTTTTGTAAACACAACGCCAATGGCAACACTGAAAAACAAACAAACAAACAAAAACTATAAAAAGTTGGATTCCTAGTGATATTATTCCAACATTGAATACTTTATCTCCTCATTCTTTCTGAATAATAGTAGTAAGCAGATATTTGCTTAAGCAGTTGCTATTTATGTTTCCTTTTTCAAAAAATTGATCTGAATTCCTAGTTGATAGTATCTAAGTACGTTTAAAATATAGCTGTTTCTTATTATACATGGCATCGTAAAATGGTTATTAGGTTTCAGATTGCTTTTATTTACTAACATTTTAAGGATATTTTCATTTTAATACATACAGATCTTATTTCACCTTATGTGGGTTACTACATTGTATTAATGAAATCATTAACTTGTTGATAAATATTTGGGTGTCATCTAATATTTGGTTATTATATCAATGCACAAATCTGTATCTTTGTACATCCATGCCTACTTGTTAAGGTAGATGCATAGAAATGTAGTTTCTAGGTTGAATTATGTTTTTCTTGATTTTGGTAGTTACTATAGAGAACCTTAGATAACTTTTTCTCCCACCAGATTGAATGTCTTTCTCTCTACTTTGGATATTATCACAGACATGTGTGTGTTTCCAATGTTATGGAAGAGTATGAAAGAAGTGAAATTGTTTTTGCTTGTATTATCTTATTACTGATTTTTTTCATGTTCGCTTATCATCACATGTATTTCTTATCAAACACATTGCTAAATTAACCACTTAAAAATACATATTTCAGGTTACCTTTTCTTTGTTATATTTAAGAAACTTTTTATGTAAGAAGGCTATTGGTCTTTAATTTGCAGAAATTACATTTGCGTAATCTCTCTGCTAGAGGAGAAAATCATTGCATCTTTTCTTGGAAATGCTAAGATTATTTGATTTTATGGACTTTATTAATACCACTGTGTTTTGCTTCTTGGGCTTCACACATTCCTCTTTTCTATACATATTTTCACCATGCTACAGTCCATCCTAATTAATTATTTCAGAGAGATAAATTCAGAAGGAGATAATCTGATTGCATTCTTTATGTAGAAGACTTTATTTTGTTTTTCCTTTTTAATTGTACTTTAATTAGGCCTGAGTTTTTAGTTTAAAATCATGGTTCCACAAGAACTTGTTTTATTTTAAGATTTAAAGTGCTGGTTTTTATCCAACATCTACTTAATAAGAAGTCTGACTCTTACTTCTATTTTTCCAGCTCTTAGCATATACTTTTAAATTCATCCTGACTAGCACTTAAGGAATATTTTCAGTACAAAGGTTTAAGTTGTCTAGTAAGTCCATTCTTCTATTGAGATTTTGCTGTACTCCAGCCTGGGTGACAGAGTAAGGGCCTGTTCAAAACAACAACACAAACAAAAATAAATAAACAAAAAACTCCATAACATGCATAATAATACTTAAATAATTTATAAATTGATGTGCCGTTATGTATTTTTATCATTATAAAAACACTACAATTCTATTAGAAATACAGAGAAGCATAGAAAACCGAAGTTCCCCTCATCTACGAACATTGTTAAATTTTGATTATATCTTACTAACAGTTTTTAATCAATCTTATTTTTTTAACAAAATTAGAAACATATTGCATTCATTGTCTTGTAACCTTATTTGTTTATTTTACACTATAATACCTGTTTTGTTTTTACACTTTCTGATCATAAAGATAGTACATATGTGTTGAAAATGTTAAAAAAAATAGCAATGTAAATGAAGAAATATACTGAATCCTTTCCTCAGAGAACATTTTTATTTTAGCTTTTCGTATATTTCTATGAAATATTTTCTTTACGTATACAGGTATATAGATGATATAATATAGTTATATATATTGTTAGTGTAGTGTTTTTACTTTATAGTACATCTTGGCCATCTTTCCAAATCAGTACATTGAGATCTGTTTCATTTCTTTTCAAAGCTGCATTTTATTATAGGATTATACCACAGTCATTATGTTACTACTTTATTGCTGGACATTTGAGTTGTTTCCAGTTTTGTTTTGTTTTTTTTCACTTTTAATTGCATTTATTTTATGCTGAATTTATTTCCATGTCATAAGTTTTTGTTCCTTCAGTTTCTTTGGGGATATCTTTTACTTCTGTGCAACCTTATCTTCTGGTTAAGGAACAATTTGTTCCTTTTCAGTAAGTATCATCTCGACATGGCAAGGAGGCTTATTAATGTATAAGTTAATCTGACCATCAGCTCTGTAAGTCTAAAGGCATTTCTTGGGTGCTTTGTTCACCTGAATATTCTCAGTGACTAGAGAATCTGCAGGTAAACCTTCAAGTTCAGCATGACTCTCTGCATATTTAAACATGTACAGCAAAAATTAAAGCTACAGATCCTGTGTCCAGCTCCACTGTTTGGCCTTGGCATACCCACCAACTCCACCACTGTAATGTTGGAATGGTATACGCTGTTTCTGTAATGTGACATCTTTTCAGTAACTTGCTGGCTCTTTGCACATGCATACCATTGATGGACTGGGCAGTTTCACAACTGTTCTTAAGTGAACACAATTTGAATTTCTTGTTATGCATGACTGTGTTGGGTTTTCTGGATCAAGTGAATACTGAACCATTTCCAAACATCAACTTAGGCCACTTACAAGAAGCTGTAGAGCAGTGGCTCCCAGTTTCTGATATTACCAACAACATTCTAGTGAATCAGCATGTTTTTATTTTATGCACTGGTAACAGAATTTCTGTAGAGTAAATTCCTAGAAATGGAATTTCTGAGTCAAGGGACAGGGACATTTATAATTGCTTTTAGTTTTGATAAATTTCCCTATAATGTGATTCTAGCAATGTACGTGTCCTCAGAGTAGGAGAGAAACTGTTCTCTACACATTATATACTTTTAATGTTTTGCTTAAAAGGCCAAAAATAAATAATTTTCTCAATACTACAAATTGTCATTTTGTTTTGGACTGTTGTATCTTTGAGAGTTTTTCATGAGTGTTCAATATTTTTGTTATTCTAGTGAGAGGTTATTGCTTGAACACTATTGGTGATTTGGATGGAGTTCTTCAACATGTCAATGTACTTACATGACATATATGTATATACAGAGAGAGACAGAGAGAGAAATCAAATATGCCAACAAAAGTAAAGCATACTTCCTGACTCAAGCTCACACAGGCTAGACATAAAAGAAGTTTCTAGAAACAGAAGATATTGTATCAGTTTAGAGTAGTAACGAAAGGGTCATAAAAAGCTAAAGTATTTTGAATATTCCCATGAAATAAACTGCATTACAATTACAACATAGCCACTGAAAATTAAGAGTTTTTTAAACTAATAGTTTAATATTTATTAGTTTATTAAAGGGTCAATTAATTAAAATAATTAAACTTTGGGCTCGTGTTTAAATCTAACTATTATGTGCATCCCCCCAGCACATTATTGATTGTGATCAGCAGGTCTCCTTTGGTTGATGCTTTGGAGTTCTTGAGGACTCAATGAGTGAGAACTACAAATGCATTAGCATCACTGAAGCAGTGAGGAGAGGGCCCGTAAAAAGTTTTGTCTTTCGTGATGAGTCAGCTATCTTGGGGAAATATGAATAATCATTGAAAGAGATACCACAAAACTGGATCTGAGTCCTTCTTTGAAACAATCTGGTGGCAATTTTAAAATCATAACATCCCACACATCAGATTAATCATCAATAAAATTATTACTGTAAATGACAGGCTCTCTTCGGCTGACCCTGAATTGGGATTCTACACTGTTTCAACGATCTCTGACTTCTGGTACCTTCCATGCTCTCCTTCCCTATGTCAGAGTTGCACTCTGAAAATTACATTAAGTTTACTTTCACTTTGCATTATAATTATTTTTTATAGGTTCTAAGGAATAGTCCTTTTTGTGAGTATCCACCTCTCTTTCTCTCTTAGGGTTTGTCACTGCCTCCAGCACCCTTACCACAGTAGCTTCAAGGCCATGCTCTCCCTCCCACTTTAGAAACTGAAAGGAGAACTCTTGCTGCCCTCTCTTGGTAGCCAGTGCACTAAACCCTGTTCTAGAATCAGCTGAATGGCCCTAGCTGGGTCCTGTATCTCAAGGGACTCAACAGAAAAAGAGTCGAATAATTAATGGAAGGCTCTGTTCTGATCTGTCCGTTCCAGCGGAGTGTTGATAGCTGAGCCTCCCACTTTACAGCCTTCAGAGCTATGTTTTTTCTAACCATTGTCCAGTACTGTTTCTCCATTCTTCCTACAACCTTGAGGACCCCAAATATCCTTCAATAAATACATTTACTGTGTATTACTTACAATCCAAGTATTCCTAGGCATTATATCTAGCCTTTCCACTGAGTTATTTCCTAGGAAGTTTACTCTTGTTAACACAAAAGTAATTATTAGAAATAAGAAAGGCTTCTACTGAAAAAGAGTGAAAATGAAGAGTGAAAAATGCTGGGAAAATGAAATCCTATCTTGCAAGACTACATCATTGTCTGCTTTTGTTAATTGGATAAATGTGCATATAATTAGAAATAATTGGTGGAAATCCACTTATTTAAGTGGCTAATATATGAGGGACAACATTCATGATGTCATATTTGTAAAAGACCCTGTATTTGCACCAGTATGCCAGGTACTACAATGTTCTCTAACTTCAGTGCTTGATGTATTCATTTTCAACAAATTATGACTTTTAACATAACTACACATTTCTCTTTTTCTCCCACTACAGATGTTGTATATACAGCTAGCCTGATTCTGTTTTTTTCTCTTGTTCCCATCTTTAGGAGATGGGAGGAGACAAAGAACTGAAAATCAATGAGGATGAAGCTTAACCAATAAATATTTTCTATTCTACTTTGTCTTATTCTTCTGTATGAAAATGTTTGGGATTGTGGAATCAAAGGAGTGCTGTGATTATAAGGGAGTAGGTTCTGTGGGGCCAGGAGGAACTGTGCAGAGCTGCCTGCATGAAGGAGAGTAGTGTTGACTTCAGGGTCTGCACCAGAAAAGAAACTGAACTTGTAAGTGTAGAAGGAAGGAGAGAGAAAAAAGAGAGAAAGAATAAAGGTAGGAGAAGAGAAGGAGGAATGAACAATGCATGTAGGGTGAATTTTTGAACAACACAAAGTGAAGGAATTTGTTCATTCTTTATTTGATGAATTATAAGCATAGATTCTAGGTAAAAATTGCTATTAAAGAAGGGGAGACAGAGATTAATGTATATGTATAAAAGAATTTATCAATGACAAAGTGCTATATAAATAGAAATATTCTTACATATCAAGTTATCATAAACCAAACAAAGGCCACTGTAACATCTATGGGCCTGATAGGCAAATCTAATATTGTCATTGCTTTACCACTCAGTCTCATGGTCCCTCACCTGTTCAACTGGCAAAATAGGCATAACATTTTACCGTAGTATCATAAGGAGTAATGTAGTAAACACATCCTTAAGGCTTAAAGTTGTTATAAAGTAATTACAAAATTGATACCATTTGAAAACCAAGCAAGAACTTCTTCGATGCCAGGAAAGTCAATTAACGTCTCTCACAGTTGCTTTTTCACATTTACTTGTCCTTCTTTGCCTCTTTTTTTCCTTTCTTGCTCCCTCGCTCCGTTTCTCACTCCCTCCTTCCTTCCCTCCTTTCTTCCTTCTTCCCTCCTTCCTTCCTTCCCTCCCTCGCTCCTTCCCTCCTTCCTTCCTTTCTTCCTTCCTTCCTTCCCTTCCTCCTTCCCTCATTCTCTCTATTCTTTCTCTCCCTCCCTCCATCCCTTACTTCCATCATTCCTTCCTTCCTTCCTTCTTTCCTTTCCTCCTTCCCTCCCTCCCTCCCTCCCTTCCTTCCTGCCTTCCTGCCTGCCTTCCTTCCTTCCTTCCCGCCTTCCTTCCTTCCTTACCTCCTTCCCTCCCTCCCTCTCTTCTTTCCTTCCTTCCTTCCTTCCTCTTCCTCTTTGTTTTTGCTTCTTTCTTTTTAACAATTTCTAGAAACTGGTCTTTAAAGAGGTCTTTAAAACTAGGTCACAATTGAAATCATTTACCAATAATGACCCCACACACACCTAGACATAGAATACCAAGAGTTACAAGTATCATTACCTGTAAAAGGCCATGGGTGTGCAGCATGAACTTCAGAAACACGAGAAGAATCAGATCATAAATAATTTGAGTGAGACAAGAAATCTGAGGAGAGATCCAGAAGAACTTTTCCTCCCTATTCGTGCGTCTAACAAATACTTCTTGAGTTACTATATTGTGCCAAGAAAATGAGCTAGACTATGAAGACCTGTAAACGTCATGAGACAACTGTGCTAAAAACCAGTTACTTTGTTAACTTGTAGTGGTCGTTTTAATCCCAGCATTTCCTAATGTGTAATTTCTAATTTGTAATCAACTTCCCATTGAAACTTGAATTTTTAGATAAATCTCATTAGACCTGAATGGCTTCTATACTAAAATAGAAACAATACACCTAAACTGCCTGGAGGCAATAGTTTGCACCATATAAATGCTCTCAATAACCACAGCACTGCATTGAATCACTATGTTTCTGAGGACAAGGATACAACAGTGTTTGGGTCCTGACATCTAATTCCTCCCTTCCTCAGTCCTCATTAGTCCCAGTCAACCCATCGTCTTTCCCAACCTGCAGCATGCAGGGTAATAGTGTAATAGCATAAGAAATTAGTTTTTATTTCTACAATGAACCAACTTTTCCATTTGACTTGGTTTAAATAGAGGAAGAAAAAGCAGTTGTTAAAATAAGAGGGCTATGTTCATTATGAATATCACACCCCCACAAAATAAATATGCCATTATTTTCTGAATTATATATATATATATATATATATATATATATATATATATATATATACTATTAATGTTTTATACTGTTATCAGGACATAAATCTTAGTAAGGCACAAAAAAGTTATTGCATTTATAAAAATGGGTGAACCAATTTAAGCTTTCTTATGGTTTGTCAGATTTGTAAAATATTATGTTTCTCTTCAGATAGAGTTACATACTGTGTAGCTCAAAGATAATCCCTATGGTCCTGGCATATGTTACTTAATTGTCTCAGAAGGAAATGCCATAAATAGCATGCTGTCATCCCCCACAGGCATGGGCTCATCTGTCACAGCGGGGGCTCCAGACAGGGTGAGGTGCTCTAAGACATTTCTTAGTCTATGTAAATCACAGCCATTACTTCTTACCACTTCCCAATTGGTCAATTATGTATAAACATGTGTTAATAAAAATTTGCCTCTCTGCCTCTAAGGTACACACCCATAAAGCTATGTGAGTATGATAAAGTATAAATGGCATGCATTATTATCTGATTCAACCTACCTCATAAATTATGATCCAAAGTGCTTCTATAGTAACAGAACTCCACAAAAGCCTCTAAAGCCAAATGCTGGGGGTGAAAAAAAAGAGAATAGAAAACAATATTTTTTTTCACATTTGCAACTTTAGTGAAGAAAACACTCAGGTTTGTCTTAGAAGAAGAAAGAACCTGAAAAATATATTACATTTATAAATGCTTTTTATAAGCATTTTGACTCTTAATTGTCATAGTGTTGCCATGAAAAATAAAATTCCCTATTGTTAGTAACAAACAACATTTATTACCAACAATAGGGGATTTTATTTATAGAAAGGTTTTTGCATTTATATTTTGTTGATTACATCAACAAAAACCTGCCTATAAATGCATGAGTTATTGAAATTTTCAAGAAAAAAAGGACCCTACAAATTGTGACTGGAGTCTGCCAGATCAAATAATATAAAGGAAAAGTCTGTTCTAAGACTATTGAAGTTTATGAGATAAATACAATAAGCATGTTGTATTGAAAGGTGTGATGGGCTTAGAATCGTAAGGCCTGTCTTAATTAGATATGCATAATTTTGAACAAATTGTTTAACTCTTCTGAATATCTTTTGCCTCAGCAAAATATAGAAATTTTTGGTGACACCAGCCAAACTCACAGACTTGCTATGAGAAACAAATGAGATCAGTAACTTCTGAAAAACAGTTTACAAATGTGTAAGTGTTTTCAAAGGAATTATTATTATGTAAGTGTTTTAATGGCAATTCCTATCTTTAAAAATATTGAAAGATATTTAAGACTAATGATCATAAATTTATGATTATATTTCTTGGAATTGCAAAAAATTTACAAAGTTCTTTTAAATATATATATATATATATATATATATATATATATATATATATATTAGTGTTTCTTTTTTTTTTTTTTTTTGAGACGGAGTTTCGCCCTTGTTACCCAGGCTGGAGTGCAATGGCGCGATCTCGGCTCACCGCAACCTCCTCCTCCTGGGCTCAGGCAATTCTCCTGCCTCAGCCTCCTGAGTAGCTGGGATTACAGGCACGTGCCACCATGCCCAGCTAATTTTTTGCACTTTTAGTAGAGACGGGGTTTCACCATGTTGACCAGGATGGTCTCGATCTCTCGACCTCGTGATCCACCCGCCTCGGCCTCCCAAAGTGCTGGGATTACAGGCTTGAGCCACCGCGCCCGGCATATTAGTGTTTCTTAAATGATTGAACAGGATAGTGTATTCCAAGAGAATGGTCAATTACGTGTGAACTGAATCAAAATTGGAATGGTAGTAATTGGGTGCTTATGAAACACAAGGCATTGCACTAGGATTGTATCTGCCCTCAATAGCCTTTTATTCATTTATTTATTCATTCATTTCTTAACAGCTTTATTGAGGTAAAGTGGATACACAAAGAACTGCTTCTATTTAATGTGTCCAACTTGATGAGGTAGGACATATGCAAATATCCAGGGTGGCATCACTACAATCAAGAAAATTGGCATGCGGTGGCTCACGCCTGTAATCCTGGGAGGCCGAGGTGGGCAGAGCACCTGAGGTCATGAGTTCAAGACCAGTCTGACTAACATGGAGAAACCTCGTCTCTACTAAAAATCCAAAATTAGCTGGGAATGGTGGCACATGCCTGTAATTCCAGCTACTTGAGAGGCTGAGGCATGAGAATTGCTTGAACCCAGGAGGTGGAGGTTGCAGCGGGCTGAGATCCTGCCATTGCACTCCAGCCTGGGAAACAGGAGTGAAACTCCATCTCAAAATAATGATAATAATAATAATAATAATAATAATAATAAAGATAATAGTCATATTCAACACTTCTTAAAATGTCCTTGTATTCATTTTCTTTGGTTTTTTCTTTGTTCATTGTGTTAAGAACATTTAACATGAGATCCACCGTCCTAAGAAAGTGCACAATACCCTCTTGTTAATTATAGGTGCTGTGCTGTACAGCAGAAGTCTAGAATTTTTTCATCCAGCATAACTGAAACTTTATACCCGCTGCATAACAACTTCCCACTTCCCACACCCCCTAGCCTCTAACAACCGCTTTAATACTCTCTGCGTCTATAAGTTTGACTATTTAGATACCTCATATAAGTGGAATTATGCAATATTGTCCTTCTATGACTGGCTAATGTAATTTTTCATAATATCCTCCAGGTCCCTCTGTGTTGCCACAAATGGCAGGGTTTTTTTTTTAAGACTGAATAATATTCCATTTATATATGTACTTCATTTTATTATCCATTCATTGGTCCTTGGACACTTGGGTTGTGTTCCTATCTTGGTTATTGTGGGTAATGTTGCAATAAATATGGGCATACAGGTATCTCTTGGAAATCCTAATTTCAATTCTTACATAACATTTAGAATAAGAGCTAAAACTACAGACTCCAAAGAAACACTACTATTATTTTTTCAAGCCTGTTTTGATATAGGCTTTAAAGATCTAGAATTTCTTAGCCCACTGACAACTTTCATTTATCTTTAAAGTAGGGTGGGTCTCAGCTATTTGAATAGAACTGCCAACTCATAGATTCAAGAAAAACCAAAGGTTAATGCTAATTGCAAAACAGGACACACCCCAATATGCAGTCAGCAGAATCGACCAGGGCTTCCTAGATAGGTTTTGTTACCATCCAAAATGTGTTAAATTGATTAATGACATTGATGGAATTTTGCAATTCTATTTTAATTTGACAAACACGAATTGTGTTATTAATACTAACATTTTTGTGGGTTCACATCACCCTGTCCACTTGAATATGATTTATAGGCATCAGTTTCTAAGAGACATGACACAAGAAATTTTGTAAAACATAAATGTATGAAACAATTATTGTAGGATCTCCAGAATATCTTTGAAATGTTAAAATTATATATGAAATTAAGATTATATTTATTATTAAACTAAATAGAAGTAATCCTGACTGGGCTATATCTTAACCAATGGGTCTCTTTTTATCAGCAAAAATTATAAACTGTTATTTATGAGCTGTGGGTATAATGAGTAATTAAGGCAAATAAAGGTATAATAATGATGGGTTATGAATCCACCCAAAAAAGCCTGACAATTTACTGCTTTTTCCACCATACATCATCATTCCATGTAGACTTAATACACTAAATAGATAACATGGTCCATTTTAATGAGACTATTTTGAAGCCATACTCAAACTTGCATTTATTAAACCTTTACCTTACTTCTAACTAATGTGATTCACAGATAGGTCCAAAGAGGTATATACATCATCGTTCAATAAAACTAATGAATGCACAATAAAGATGTCATTATACTCTCTATTCACTTTTAATTCTTATGTATGAGTAACTAACTTGAAAATACAGTATTTTAACTCATGTATGAGTAACTAACTTGAAAATACAATATTACAAATTTTACTGGGTAATCTATATATTGTATGAAATAGGAGTTTTTATTTAATTGAGGACTTTATCATATGCTTTCTTCCAACCTTTTCTCCCCTTTCCCCTTTCTTTCTTCCTTTCTTTTTTCTTTCCTTCCTCCCTTGCCCCCTTCCTGCCATCTTTTCTTACCTCCTTTATTCATTTCAATTTCATCAAAAGCCATTCATTCATACAAGTGAAAACAGGCATTGCATTAGATGCTAGGGATATAAAAATTAATAAAATAGCCTGCATTTAAAGAACTTTCATGTATCACATATATAGACTTTCATACTTCTTTGTAATGGATTAGTTGGTCAAAAATTAAATGCCTTGCCAGAAGGAGGTATATAATACCATTCTGTAGTAGACTATAATAAGAGACTAAAGTTAATAAGCATATAATGATAGAAGAACTAATATTAGAAGATTCTACTACAATAATAGAAACAGTACAGGTCATAATCAACATTATGAAGTCTTAGTGTAGCATACTATATATATGTGTGGTGTGTATGTGTGTGTATGTATACATACATATATATATATATGCCATTATATTTTATATATGCTATTGAGTATATATACATAGAAGAGTTAAAAGTAAGATTATTTAAATTATACAATATAAATATGGTCCCCCAAATACCTTGATGTAGTGGTATTAATATCAGTTAAAATAGACTTTAAAATAGACTTTAAGAAAATAGACTTTAAGAAATTTATAGCATTAAATATGAAATTGAAGATAAGTAAACCTGAAAATTAAGTGTGCTAACATATTACCAGAGAAGTGAGGAAACTAGAAGCACAGCAAAATAAATGTAAAGTTAGGACAAGTAAGACAAAGTAAAAATAACATTAGAAATTTTAAAAAGAAAACCAAAAAGAGCACATAGAGGATTTAAAAAGCCTAATTTTCTGCTCTTAAGAGTCTAGTAAAACAGGCAAACACTACAAAATTAATGAACAAAAAGAAGGAAGAAACAAACAATCTTCACATCACAACATGGGAACATAAGTTGTACAATGCAGTGAAAAGTATTATTAGTAAACGTACTCCAATTAACCTGAACATTTAGATAATATGAGCAAATACACAGAAAACTGAAAGTTACCAAAACCAAATTTAAAACAATAAAAACAAAAAACAAAAAAAAGAGCCCACATCAATGTCTTTCTAACTAGTTAAGAAAAAGAAGTAATTTAAAAGACCTTGTGGGAAAAGCCCAGGTCTAGATGGTTTTACAGGCAAATTCTACACAATTTCAACAAAGAGATAATTTCTATTATATGCAATAAACAACAGAGAATACTTCACAATCATTTATGTTGAATCAATATAATCTTTATTCTGAATCCAGACAATGCTAGCATGAGAATATCAATTTACAGGCCAATCTTGATGTGAATATAGATCAAAAGTCTTTATACTCACAAGCCAAATCCTACAGTGCATAAAAATGATTATTCATCATGAGCACATTGAATTTACTCCAGGGTTTAAAAGTTGGATTAACATTAGAAAATACATAATGTTAATTTGCCACATAAAAGGATTAAAGGAGGAGAAACGTATGATAAGCACCATATGATAAATCCAAAAGAAGCAGAAAAATGTATTTGATAATATTTAACACCTATTTATCATTAATCTTCTAGCAAAGTAACCTATTGAGGTATCTACCAAAAGACTCTAATAAACACTATTCTAAATAAAATTATTCAAAGCATGTTCTACTTTTTTTCAATTTTATACCAAATGCTCTAGCCAACTATGGAAAAAGAGTATAAAGAAAAACATAAATAAATACAGAGAAATTATTAGGAAAAAACCCACATACACAAGTGCTATGATTGTTTATATGCACAAGCCAAATTTACAGTGAAATTATCAGTAGTAATATATTCTAGATATTTTAAGGTAAACATATAAAAATATATGACTTTTTTATTCAACAGCAATAAACAAAAAATATAATTAAAAGAGCACACTTTGAAATAATAACAAAAACCAGTGAATTTCTAGGAATAAATCTAATAAAAGATATGCTAAATCTTATATAAAGAATTTTATAAAATATGTTGCCAAGCACTAAAAAGACAAATAAATAGAAAGACATATCAAGGTAATGAAATAAAATATCTCCATATTATAAAAATTTCACCTTTTGTCATGCTAACATATATTCACTTATAAATTGAAAACTGATTACAGATGTGTTAAAGATATATTTTAAAATTTAAGTAGAAAACTTAAGTAAAATTTTTCTATAATTTCAGGCTATACAACAATCTTTTAAACACTACACCTATATATAAAATAAGCATAAAAAGGAATATTGACAAATTTGACATCTTTAAGATGTCAATAACTTTAAGAACTTCTGTTCAATGGGAATCAGGAATAAAGTGAAAACACAAGAAATAAAGGAGTGATCATATTTATAATACATATAACTAAAATAATATTTAAAAACTACAAATATGATTCAGATAAACAAGTTTTAAACCTAATAAAAGACACGAACAAGTATTTCACAGAAGCGGAAACACAAATGGCTAATAAAGATAGGATATTTTGATTACATGATATCAAAATATAATAATGAAAGATGATTATAAATAAATTAGATTAGAACATTATGAAATCTAACAATATTAAATGTGACTTAGAAGAGGTCTATAATATCTGCTATATAAATAATATGTATAAATAAATGTTTGCAACATATAATAAAATGCAAATTACAACCACACTGTTGAAAATTAACAATACCAAATTAGATTTTTTTCCCTATGAAAATGAGTAATTGGGAGAATGATGTTAACACTGTCAAAAATAGGCAAGCCAGTGGAGAAGCCAAATTTGTAGATAATTGTCATGTTACGCATTTTAAGTTTGGGTTGATGTCATGATATATAAGAAAATATAAAGCAAAGGTCTTGGAGACTTATGTCTGACACTGACAGAGTGATCTATTTCAATGTTCTCAGTGTTGTTTTGATTGAGTTGTTTTAGGTCCCATTCTTCTGCAGGATACTTGTGGTTACCCAGTGTCCCATCTAGAGAGCATTCTGTTTTGCATTCAAAAGTGCCCCTTTTTGGATAAAAATTTATACTGCCACCCTATATATGTTGTTTCTTTCAATCCTATCTTGCCACATTTTGATAAATGTTCATGGATCTTGAGAATTGATATATGGGATCCTCTAATTATTGACAGAATACCTGAAATTGATCATGAAAAAAAAAAATAATGCCAGGCAATTTTGAAATGAAATGCTCTGGGTATACTCAAAATGAGTACTCACCATGTTACTAGTGATATTATCTGTGAATCTTTTTTCCTTTGCTAATGATTTATAATCACTTTTGTCATTAGTTAATAACAAATAGTGGAAAGTTCTACCTTTTTCATCAAGAGTAAAGTTTTGATGGAGTTCTGTTGACAGAATAGATGAATATTTCAGAACCCGAAGACCATGTGCTACACATTTTATTTGTAAGAAACATAGGTATAACATGCATTCCAACCTGACATGGAATTTAACTAAAACCTCTATGTCCATTAACTATAGATTATTATTTTGTAACATATGATTCCATATTTGCTATTATGCACTATAAAGGCTTTTATATTAAGTGGTCCCATTGACTAACATGGACAGGAGAAGTAGGGAATATCCTGACTGGGCAGATTTCGTCTTTTGAAGCCATGTGTATTTGGTCCAATTTTCAATGTCAAATGTAGACGATAATTTATTCAGACTTGGCTTTTGTTCTTTCCCATTCCCAACCTTAAAAACTACAGAGTAATATTATTTATTAGCATTCATCAAAGAGTATTTTTGGCAGCATTGAATCACAAAGACATTGGCTTATATAAAACAATGCATGTGTGAGCCTGCAAAGAAAGGAAATTTGAAGAGAATGTCTGTTACATAACTTAAGCTGTTTTTCTCTGGATCAAATAAAATTATAGAGGCGCCAAGCACAGTACTGTTGCTGAAGGCCATCATAAACCCTGGTGTTCATGAGGTTATATGGTCTTTTCACCATGAAAATAATTCCTTCCGTATTTAACTTGCCAAAGTACTAAGACAGCCTGGGAAAGAAAGAGGGTTTTTTGTTGTTGTTTTTTGTTTTTGTTAAAATAAGAGTACCTACAAAACAAGGCATTAAAAGTAGGTGAGGTAAGAATAAACAGCTCTATGACCTTATTCTGAAACTAGGTGTTTTCTTTCCTCCTACAGTAAATATGCAGCACATGAGTATGGTTGACTCTCTTAGTGTGTTTTAAAAACAAAGAGACATATCTGAGACATATCTTTCTGTTACGTCAATTTAGTTTTCAAATATCTTTATAAAAGTTAACATGTAAATGGTGTGGGATCATTAGACAAATTGGCAAGCATCATGTCACTCATCCATTGCTTATGATTCAAAACCACACATTTCTACCCTTTTATGTGAGAAAGAAAACTAATTTTAAAAGTCACATAACTTGCTAACCTCATTATATATTGAGACCTTTTAAAAAAGAAGAATCCAGGAAAATTGAAAATTTGAGTAACAACTGGAATGATTTCTCATATAGAACATCTGCATGTTTGGAAATATCTAAATGTTTTACTAAACCTGTCAGTCAGGGAGTCAGATATTTAACCAGTATAGGGGTCGATTTCTCTTTCTAATTGTGAATTAAACTCCATATAGATGCCATCAAAACAAAATGAGCATGATAAATTAAATCAGCTAGTTGTTACATTTCTGATAAATTCCTTAGGCTGTTATGCTACTGTCATTTACAAAATAGATTATAATTCTTTCTTCAACCTGCTATTAAACTGATGTAGTATCCTTTCCAGTATCACATCAGAGGGCATAGGATGTTAGTTTGTTCCATTATCATGATGATAAGTTTGATATTTTTGTTTATGTAGTCCGTGAAATCTTCAATTTTTTTTCTCTTTGTGTGTTAATATGTAATTTGTGGGGTGATCATTTAATCTGAGTATATGGTTCTCAAATAGACTTGCACCAACACTTGTGACTACCATAGGCAATTTTTATTTGAAGGCATCATATCCATATTTGTGATGAGGGAATGACTTTCCATTGCTATTTCAATTATTCCTTCTACATTTAATAGCAGACAGTTTGTAAGGTAAAGGACCCCACCTGCCCCTGTTTTAATGATTTGTTTTTTAGAATACATAAGGACATATGGATCTGTCACTTAAACAATGTTTTATAATCCAGTTCTGTCAATATTTCTTTCATGGCAAGTTGTCTATAATTTGACCAGTAAAAGAAGGTCTCTTCTAGTTCCTGAGCCCTTTTAACATGGCCTTATGGGCTTTTGAATACTCCTTTATTTTCTAACATAAAAGACACGACAACCAAGTTTTGCAAAATGATCCTTGATTGAATCTTTGACTGAAGAACAAAGCAAAAAGTAGCTACAAAAAGCACTATTGAGACAATTGGGAAATTTGAATATTTACTCTATATTACATACTAGACGTTAACTTTCCTCACTGTGAAGGTTTTACTACATTCATATAGGATAATGCTATTGCTCTTAATATTCATTATCCTATATGAATGTAGTAAACCTTCATATACATAATTAAATATTGACAGGTTAAATATCACCACACCTTTAATTAACTCTCACATGTATCAACTAATGTTATAGAACAACTGATAAACTTGAGTGTATTTTCTGGAGTCGGAAATATTTCATTGTTAAAGTTGGGGTAAAAAATAGAAACATTAGTACTTGGTAGCACATACCTGTATTGCTAGCTACTTGAGAGGTTAAGGTGGAAGGATCACTTGAGCCTAGGAGTTCAGGCTGGACAACATAGGCAGTCCTTGGTCATTTTTAAAAAATAATAATAAATAAATAAATAAATAAATTATATTCAGATAATATTCAGTGAGGGTAATGCATAACTTTATCAAGCAAATGGAACACTGTGGATGAATTTTAAATTATTTTCACCATTGAGAACAAATAAAGACTTCACGTTATAGGAAATCCAGTTGATTACATTAGTAAACAAAGATAATGACAGAGATTTAATTCTAATACAGCTGAAATGACATGCTTAGTTGTGCAATCTAAGACCAGGAAACAAGCTAATAATCAGATAGAAGAGAAAAACATTGTAAATAGTTGAATTTTCAGGTAGCAAATTTGTGTATTAAAATTTTCCTTTTTATTCTATGTGTGTGTGTGTGTGTGTGTGTATATATATATATGTAGCTATATATACATAAATATATAGCAATCCCTGCCATTGTATCATGTACATGTTTTCCTAACTTATTAGCTATATGTGTTAAATATAGTTCAAGTTTTTCAATGATCAGTATAAGATATTAAAAAGATATACCTGGTTTACTTGAACATACATATTATAAAAGAGGCTATGATATTTTATGAAATTTTATGTTTCTTTCTTATAACATTAGAAATGAAGGGCGTAAAATTTTTTTTAATGCAGATTTTGGTTAACTAGATTCTAGTCGATTAAGATCTTACTCAATTATTTCATCCACATTCTCAGTGATTCCTATGAAGAAAAAACAAAATGTTTTATATTTTGGCAAAATATTAATACTATAGTCTGTGAAAAGAAAAAATGGAAACTGAATTGACTTTTTCTTATGGCATTACTGAGTTTTTTGTCTGATTGAAGCTCCTGCAAAGAAAATGTTAAATAAACTATATAGCCAGAGATAGATAACTACACACACAAACACACACACACACACACACACACACACACACACACACACACACAGAGTTATTTAATCCTCAAGAAATTCTAATTTTAATATGTTATTATTACTTTTTTAGCAAATAAAAAGATTTGATCATGGGAAGCAATTCAAATATCCTATTTTTAAAAGATAAATTCATACAATCTTCAAGTCATGTGTGAATGAATTCCTTTTAAAAATATTTAATTTGTCTGTAATATACAGGATATACTGTTTATCTAGACAATTAATCTACCTTCTTCTGGCCAAAGGTGAGTAGGATAACACATTCATTGAACAGGAAGAGGTAGTGCTATAAAACACATTAAATTGTTGGAAATATATGAAGTAGGAAAAATGAATTCATGAGCACTCATTATTATAGTATTCGCCACTTTTAAAGTGGCCCCAGAAAATTATTTCTGGAATTTTAAGTCTTCCATTTCAGAAGCATTCATTGAATTAAATTATTCAAATTAATCATTGTAAAGATTTACTTTTTTAATTACAAAGGTTTATAATTAAGGAGGTAAAGGCAACAGGTTAACAGTGCATATTGGATGTGCTGGAAATCAGAATGCACATGAAAATGAAAAAATCCGACTAAACTATGCATGTCAATAAGTGGCATATTATTAGCACTTTGAAAGCTTTCCTTTAAAAAATCCAACTAAATTTCGACTTCTAAAGAAGGACACTTCCTCCTAGAATATTGCTGTTTTTGTTTTTTAGCTTTACTTTTTATTTCTTTTTTGTTCCATTGGATGATTCTTGTTTATAGGGCACACCAATATTGTTACTCAGTTTTTAATCTGTATTTGTTTAAGATTCCACAAAATATCTAAGACTTTTACCTATGCGTATTTTAGCATGACCATCAGACCTCATTTCTAAAATAAGTGATCCAGTAAATAATGAGTGGCAGTAAAGATCAGGTACAAAGGAGTTAGTCGTATAAATTCATGTTTTGACATATAGTGCAAAACGGGTTACTCACTGAGTCATAAAAATGACATTAAAGCATTTGATTTTTATGTCATCCCATTACACAGAAGTGCACATAGGGTCTGGATACTATGGAGGCATGAGTTATGCAGAGTCTTGACTCTTATTATTACATCATCTACATTAGGTTTTTCTCCTAATGTTATTCCTTCCCAATTCCCCCACCCCCTGCTATCCCTCCCCTAGCTCTCCCACCACCCAGTAGGCCCCAGTGCATGACATTTCCCTCCCTGTGTCCATGTGTTCTCATTGTTCAAAACCCAATTATGAGTGAGAACATATGGTGTTTGGTTTTCTGTTCTTATGCTAGTTCGCTGAGAATGAAGTTTTTCACCTTCATCAATGTCCCTGCAAAGAACATGAACTCATCCTTTTTTATGGCTCCATAGTATTCCATGAAGTATATGTGCCACATTTCACATTTTCTTTATCCAGTTTATTGATGGACATTTGGGTTGGTTCCAAGTCTTTACTATGGATAACAGTGCTGCAATGAACACATGTGTGCATGTGTCTTTATAATAGAAGGATTTATAATCATTTGTGTATATATCCAGCAATGGAATTGCTGGGTCAAATGGTATTTCTATTTTCAGATCCTTCAAGAATTGACACACTGTCTTCCACAATGGTGGAACTAATTTACACTCCCACCAAAAGTGTAAAAGCGATCCTATTTCTCCACACCCTCTTCAGCATCTGTTGTCTCCAGATTTTTAATGATCACCATTCTAACTGGTAAGAGATGGTATCTCAATGTGGTTTTGATTTGCATTTATTTAATGAACAGTGATGATGAGCATTTTTTCATAACTTTGTTGTTTGCATAAATGTCCTTTTTTTGAAAAGTGTCCTTATCTTTCACCCACTTTTTGATGGGGTTGTTTGTTTTTTTCTTATAAATTTGTTTAAGTTCTTCGTAGATTCTGGATATTAACCCTTTGTCAGGTAGATTGCAATTTTTTTTTCCCTTTCTGTTGGTTGCCTGTTCATTTTAAAATAATTTAAATATTTTACAACAATTCAGTGGCTAAAATTATAATACCCTAAGCTAACATTATCACAAACAAATTAAAAGAAGTATCAATACATGTCAGATGACATGTATATCTAAAATTAAAGTCATAACTAAACAAAAGCTTCAAGGTCTATGATCAAGGTGGGGAGATCAAGAGGTCAAGAGATCGAGATCATCCTGGCCAACATGGTGAAACCCTGTCTCTACTAAAATTACAAAAATTAGCCCAGTGTGGTGGCACGCGCCTCTGATCCCAGCTACTCGGGAGGCTGAAGTGAAGAATCGCTTGAACCCAGGAGGCGGAGGTTGCAGTGAACCGAGATTGCGCCACTGCACTCCAGCCTGGCGACTGAGCAAGACTATCTCAAAAAAAAAAAAAAAAAAAAAAAAAAAAAAGGAAGGTCCTGCTGGTCTAAGAAGTGAAAAGAAACTGAACCACTGCCAAGTATTCTTTTAGAATCATTTTCCAAATGTTTTCTTTTTCTTTCCACTGAGTTCTTAGTTTCCTTGATTTTTAATTGCCAAAAAGTCAGCAGGAAATGAAATGTTGCTTCTTTACTATCACACTAAATCAACTGTGTAGTATTCAGTTCTTAGGAGTATGTATAAGGCATCATGGTAATGAACAAGTATATATGTATTTTGGGAAAAGCAGCTAGGAGATTGGAAACAATGATTGACAAAGCATGCATATTTCTTAGGGTGAGAAGTTGAAAAATTGGGATTGGTGGCTTTTGGTGTTGGGACCTATGTATTTCAGTGTACTTGCTAATGATGAGGAGGACAATAAAAACAGGGAAATGGTGAAATATTCTGACAATACTAAACTATTTTGGTTAGTTAAAAACTAATGAGGTTTGGGAGATGCTCCAGATGGCTCTAATCATACTGGAGAATTGGGGAGTCCAATGGCAGATGAAATTCGTTTTTGATAAATGTACAGGAAGGAATACTGAAAAATTATAATCTAAACTGTCCATGTATACTATGAGGTTTTGAACTTGCAAATTCTCTGAGGGGTAAGACCTTTACTACTAACATTGCTGGTTCAATGAAGGTGTCTCCCAACGCACATCTTTTTGGAAACGGCTGAGTAGATGCTTGGATATGTTCAGAAAAAGGCTTAAAAATGCAAATAATAAGGAAAGCTGTTTTGAGGTAGATAAAGAACATTTTACCCATTGCAGAAGGATAGATTTCTTCTGGGTAACAAGTGACAAGTGACATAATCAAGAAAGTCACAGAAGCTTGTGGAAAGAATGACTTATTCCTGAAGTAAGACTGAAAGACAGGCTAACAAATGGAGAACACATTTACATATGCCCAAATCTGTATGTACTACAAAGCTTTTCAATTTTAAGCAAGGTTAGAACCACAGAGAATTTTATCTCATTAATGGGGCAGCAACCGTGGGGCCCTGACAATTAACACATGAGTTTGAATATTTGGCACGTGAAAGTTAAAAATTCAAGGTTTAACTTGGTTCAGGTACCGGGTTGTAGGTAATAAATCTGGAATGTGTACAATCATGGTCTCTTTGTGATTTTTATTCTCTAAGAAAAAAGTGATTATATTAGCATATCAAAAGACCATGTTTCCAATTCATCACTGCTTGGGTAAGTAATAGGCAGAAATTGCAGTGAAAATGTTAGATGCATACACAGAGATTGCTTTAAATTAAAGAATGTCAGTAACAAATTGATCTGTCTCTCACATGCTCTTTCTCTGTCTCTCTCTCTCTCTCTCTCTCTCTCTCTCTCTCTATATATATATATATATATATATCCACACATACACATATAGTTTGAGCTATATATCTATATCTATGTATAAATTTATTGATTTGCTGTAAATGAATAAAGAAAATGTCTCACATAGCTTTTTATTGGTTCATACCCAGTTATAATTGAGGGAAAATATTTTATAAATTCAAGGTTCATTGATAAAATTAACAGCTTTTTAAAACTAAATGAAACCACTTATTCTGTTTGTGGAAAGTAACATGAAAATATACATGATTTTTTCAAGGAATTGCAACAGGTCTTTTGATCTGTAAAAGATAAGTGAAAACTATTAGGAGAAATATTTTGTACAATTTAAGAATTAACGAAAAACATGTTTTGCATAATACAGAAATACATGTAGAAATACAAGACAGAAAAAGACATGTTTTGCATAATATAGAAATAAGGTTAGACCTAAGAATTATAAATCAGGAGATATTTAAAACTGTACTATACATTTCTTAGCTACTGACTATTATTCAATAATCTGTCCTTAACTATGATAAACCTAAAAACAATTGCATAATATATTTATATTAACATATATTAGTATGAGTATTTGTATAGTATAATTATATGAGTACATAACTACACTACAGTGTATATATTATCACTATATGTCACTAGTTTTCATTCATAATAGACTTTGTTCTGAGCCTCATTTTTAATACGTGATTCATGAATGAAGAATGCAATTCAGTATAATTTTTACTTTCCACTGGAGCAACATTGGAATATAGTATCTTGGTGGTGAAAGAGTTCTCTTCTGGGAGAGGCCTTTAGTTGGGGAAGCAGAATTAAAAAGGTCTGCTTTCTAACATGTTTTTGTAATGGATATATACCATGCAGTCTGTGATGATCATGAAAGACTTTCTGTGTTTTTAATATTTTTTAAATGAAAATGTGGGCCAGACGCAGTGGCTCATACCTGTAAACCCAGCACTTTGGGAAGCCAAGGCGAGCTGATCAACATGTCAGGAGATCAAGACCAATTTGGCCAATATGGTGAAACCCCATTGCTACTAAAAATACAATAATTAGCTGGATGTGGTGGCGCATGCCTATAGTCCCAGCTACTTTGGAGACTGAGGCAGGAGAATCCCTTGAACCTGAAAGTCAAAGGTTGCAGTGAGTTCAGATCACACCACTGCACTCCAGCTTGGGCAACAGAGTGAGACTCTGCCCCAGAAAAAAAAAAAAAAAAAAGAAAAGAAAAAAGAAAAAAAAATGCATAGGCTTACAGTCTGAACATTATGGTGCAGACATAGTAAACAATTATTTGCATTATTTTAAGATATCTAGTTGACACAATAGGGAAATTGCTTAATAATTTGTTTGGATCTACATAAGAGTATAACTATCTAAATGTGGATTTAGAGATCTATAAATGTTTCCAGAAAACCGGCTGGGCAGGGGAAGGAGGGCAAGTGAAACTGCAATTGCTAAGACAGTAGCAATCAGAAAAAAATGGATGAAGCGGCAAACAGGAAAGGTCTACTGAATAATATTTCTTATCATAAGAATGCCCCTAATGCCACATGTTCTCTCAAAATGTTGAATAGATGATTATTTTGAGGAAGCCCTAAAAGCATACTGGAAAAAGGCACCCGGAACTGTGATTGACTCCTTCTGCATACATCTGCATTGCCCTCTGGCCTTCAGCATTCCTAGAACTCAACTCTTCCTAGTAATAAATACCTTCTAGCATGCTATGCTAAAAGTGTGCTGTTCAAACCATGCCATTTCTCTTTAACTGAAGGGTATGTATAAGTAAAAGTGAATAATATTGGTCAGTGGAGCTACAAACAAAAGTGATTCCATTGTGTTTAGAGGCAATTCTCTGTTTCTGTGAAGGGATGCAACAGAGAAGAGCTTGCAGCATCATTCAATAGCTCTTAAGTTTTCTAAGAAAGCTAAAGCTTATTCCAAATTCTCTTGATTACTCCAAATTCCCTTGATTACTGGGATAGTGTTACATTGGAGTTATAACTTGTTAAAAACAAAATCAAAAGCAACAACCAAAAACACACTTGCAAAATAGTGCTTCTAAGGAAGATATATAAACCAGTGAATAAAATAACCACTATAGCATTTGTTTGAGAAGACTTACTTGTATCTCTTTCAAATTATGTTTGTCTAGAGACACAGACACAGATTCAGTAGCAAGCTTAGTGTTTTACTCTTTTTTCTTTTTCTGTTTTGTAACTTTTCTCTCAAGAGCTCTGGGTTCAGGAACATGAATTAAAAAATGGCTGCTTGATCCACTCAGTGAGTCCTATTACCAGGGAAATAATCTCATTCTCTTATCTTGCCTGTCATAAAATCCTAGTTCAAGGGCAGTTTAGCAAATTGCAGCATGTTGCCTGAGAATGTGTGGATAAACAACATTTCTACTGTCCCCATAATGTTAAGCCATAGCTCAAGAAATAGTCTTGACAGAATCAGAGGAAAATTTTTAAAAGCCTATTGAGATCGATTTTAGTCTCTCATAGTGAAAGAGAATGAGAAATACAGTAACACATTCAAAATAATTGCTTCTTTGGTTTGGATCTCCAGTAGCATTTTTATGTGGTTAGATTATAAATTCTGAAATATGAAAAGAACTAATCTAACCTCCATGAGGGCAGGGATTTTGTTTTTATTTTTGTCGACTCTATGGTCTTTAGCATATACATTAGCAGAAAGCATATATTTAATTAATGAACAAATGTATGAAAGATTAATGAATTATTTTATTGAAGAAGATGTACAGAGCATCTCTGATATCTTTGAAATGAAGGGGAAATATCAGAAGTCAGAAGTATGAAAATGTAGATGTAGTACAACTGTATCTTTCAAAACTGAAACATTTTGCAAAGTTTATATTATAGTATCCTGTCAACTTGTTTATATTGTTCAGTGCCATCAGTCTTCATGTTTTTATGAAAGAGAATATTGAAGTTTCCTTATAATTCCTGGTTTCTAGAGATAAGAATATAATCTGGAGTATATTTGGTGCCCTCTTATTTTTTGAAATGAAACTGTCTCATCTCTTAATTTTCCTCATATTTTCTTTCTTGATTCTCCAGCAAATTATATGACAATGGATTTGACTCCTCTACTTCCCAATGAAAAGAGATCTTTCCCAAAGCTAAGTCCATGTCTATGTTCCTTCTTTTTTTTTTAATCAAATAATGGCTTTAATAACCATTAAAAAATTATTCTGTAACTTATTAAAAGATGGCAAGGAATATTTTATTCAAGAAACTACTGCAATGAGGTTTTATAATAAGGGAGAGTGATTGGGCTTAATTCCAAATATAAGAAGGACAAATGGAGATTTTTAGCAAGGAGCAGAGTAGGAGTCAGTGGATAGAAATGTACTCAGAGGAATACATTCACAGTGGAAGAAATTCCAAACTCATTATGCTCAAAATCAAGATTTATTCCTGTTTTTGCTTCACATTCCTGCTTTTACTTCTCTCTACCATATTTTCTCTATCGTCTTTTTATTAATGATTGACACATTGGATCTGGCATTGAATAGATACAGGGATGATCCAATCAATTCTATATCCCTAATAACCATTCCCCATCACAGCTTTTACTTCTACTCTGCACAATTTATCTGACCATCAGAAACTTTTACTTTATTATCCTATGTCAATATAATGCCCTTTTAAAATGAACTTTTATATTGCTGCCAGATATATGTCTATATCCCGATTCTTTGTAGTGAGATGCCAATGAATATTATTCTCTCACCTAGCAATGAATCCTCCCTATTAACTTTATAAATTAACCAGGGAAGCAGTGAGAGGGATGAAATAAACTGAACTAAGCTTACAGTATGCTCAGCATTAATTATTAGGTCAGCTTGCTCTCTGACAGCTTCCTCATAGTTGTTTGCCTCTTGTATTGGAATCACGTAGACCCTAGATTAAGTTCCTCTTAACTGCTCTATAGATAACAACTTGAATATTATGAAACATTAAGTTTTCCATTTGAGATATTCTTCCAGGTTCTGTATACCAGTGAAACTACTGACATCATCTGATCTGAAGGACCACAGAGGAAGTGACTCACTAAAGAATGTGATTTTCATATCCTAATAACTTTAGTCCCTTTACCCCAACCAATTAATAATCCCAATTTTCCATCTCCTTATTTTTTCTGATTCCCTTAGAAGCCCCAGCTTAGAACTCCTCAGATCATTAAACATTTTCTCTGTTGCAAACCCTGCTGTCTTGGTGCATTGGACTGTTGTTGCACTGTGGGTTGTCTTGTGACAACAACCTTCAATTATTTGCCCAAATCTAGAGATTCAATGTAAACTTCACCTCCCAGCATCCAAATGGTAGAATACTCATATTTATCTTCTGTGTATGCTATTTCTGTAAGTAAGTACAGAAAGAACAGAAATTTGAGAATCAGAGACAATAGAAATCTAACCCTTCATGTATTGGCAGCCTTGGAAGATGTAACCTATTTTAGCCTACTTTCTTATTGTAGAATGAAGATGCAATGCTAACTCTAAAACATTAGAATAACAAAATAAGACAAAGTATGCAAGCACAAAGTATATATTAGAGTCATGCATGTTGGTGAGCTTCCCCAAGTGAAACGCCCCTTTTTCACTGTTAATTAAGAACAAATAATTAATTACAACAGTGAAAGAAGAAGATAGATTTTAAATTCAGTGGACAGAATATTTGAACCTGTCCCTCACAAGCTGTGTTGAGAATTTCAGTTCATTTGTTGGAATGGCAGTTTTCTCACCTATAAAAAAAAAAAAATCAATGCTGTGGTCAGGATTAAATGAAATATTTTATGTAGAAACACAAATGTGAGGCCTTTCCTGTAAAGAACCAAGTAAATTGTGTTCAATTTTTTTTCCAGTATTGAGTATAATACAGAGACAGGGGTTTAGTGTAGAGACTTCTGCATTAGTGATTTTCAGTTTTATTGTGTTACTCCATTATTAAATGCAATTTTTAGATCTGTATATTGTTCTAGTATATGGATAGAAAGAACTATCAGAACTGGAGTAATGTATTATTTTATGGTTTTATTTTCTAGGTTATAGTTTTGGAAATTCTTAAAAGCAGCTTACCCTTTCTATTTCAAAAATATTCAATAACTCTTAAGGACCTAAGTGTTAGTCTGTGATTTCCATTTCTCAGGACAATTAAGTGTTAATGGGCATGTTTTTTGATTAAAATTACTAAAAAATATCCATCACCATAAAAAGTATATTTTATATCTAGTTTCCAAACTTATCATAACATAAATAAAAGTGTATGAAATATTTAAATACAGCATTTCCCTTCAGCCACTGACATTGTATATAATCAGGGTGAATATATTTAGTAAACTGTTCTAAAATACTGAAAAGGGGAAAAAAGGTTAATCATTATTCATATTTATTTTTTCATATGTTTAATTTGCCATAGATTAGTGAAATGGCTTTATTACAAGCATTTAGAGTAGAATAGTAAATTTATTAATGCTGATTACATCCACATAGATTTTTGATATTTGGCACCTCTCTTCTCCATGAGTTTTGAGATTGAGATATGAGAGACTCACTGTGCCAGAGCTGTCTTTGTGCATAATCACATGGGCTTACTCTATTGGACTATGTGTACATTACTGCAATTGAACTAAAGTGGGCCTGTTTTTCACCAAGCATAGTTTAGTCATGCATCAATACATTTTTAATTAAAAGTGTGTGACAGGTACAATAGTGAAGCACACCAAATAATTTTCTCAAACATTCCATTTCCTCAAGATAGGTAATCAGAATCTTGTCTCTGTTAGTGAGAGAATATTTTTTATTAAGCTGTTTGATTAAATACCTAAAAACTTTATGCTACGTAGCTGCATTTGGGTTGTAAGTACTTTATCACAGAAACTTCATGTGGTTACATCAAAAAAAAAAAAAAAAAAAAGCATTTGTTCGTGACAGAATTAAAATAAGTGACAAACCACCTAATGAGCCCTTTAAATTTATTTTTTATTGCGCATGGTAAAGAACTGAGAAATCAGTGGTGACATGAATAGTGGAATCAATAAAACATGGCTGTTTCTAAAGGAGAAAAGTCAGAGTGAAAAGCTTGGAAACAGAAGAACAAAGGGACCAACACCAGGGTTTTATAGCAAAGTTTGTGAAAAACATGATAGCACTGCTGTGTTTATATACAAATCTTATAGAATGACCCATATCTCTAAACAAATTATAAATATAAAAGTTGGGTGACGAGCAGGAACTACTTGAATCCTCTCCATATCTTGCAATGCAAAATTCCCCAAACCAATAAACTAAATATGGTGGCAATTCTAGTTTTGCTGAAAAAAGTATGTACAGTGGTTCAATCATTGATGAAACAAGTTGAGGACCTTCATGATAAAGGGACCAAGCTTTCGTTATGATCATGAATTTTAGAATCTATATTATTATAGTAGTACTTTATATTTTAAAATTTGATTGACTTCTAACAAAAACAATATAAATTATACTCTCAAAACTGGAGAAGTAATATTTTGTTGCAGTGGAATTTCACATGAATTAAAGGAAGAGGTTTGGTACTTCGTTTGTGGATTGGCTATAGTCTCACATACTAGAAATTAGCCACTTTTTCAGTAACATTGGATGATTCAGTTAGAAAAGTCCTCTGAAAACATGGGAACTGAACAGAAAACAGAATGTTTTGGTAAACTCAGTAAAGTTTGATTAACTGATTCATGTTGGTTATGTGTTTAAAAATTGTCTGACTATGAAAATTATGTAGTACCCTTCTATGTGACATTTTTAGGAATGACTTTTTGTATATCCTGCATTATTGTATTATTACAAAGCTCATCACATTAGGTTGGACTGTTTTGGTCAGTATTAATAAATAACACCATCAATAAAATGTATAAAAGGATTTCTTTTGTTGAATTTTATTCTAATTCATGTTCTAAGACTGAAGATTAAAACATTAAATAAAAATTAAACTCAGGGCTGGGAACAGTGGTTCATGCCTGTAATCCCAGTTCTTTGGGAAGCCAAGGCAGGTGGAACGCTTGAGTTCAGGAGTTTGAGACCAGCCTGGCCCAACTAATAATTGTCTACTAATAATACAAAAATTAGCTGGGTGTGGAGGTGCAGGCTTGTCTTTACAGGTACTTGGGAGGCTGAGACAGGAGCATCACTTGAACCCAGGAGACAGAGGTTGCAGTGAGCCAAGCTTGTGCCACTGCACTTCAGCCTGAGTGAAAGAGCAAGACTATGTCTCAAAAAATAAACGAACACTAGCAAATCACATAGAATTGCTGAGAAAAGCTAAATAAATGTTGTCTATTGTTTTATTAACTACAATATTCTTCAGCCATGATTATTAACTTATTCTTTCAGAAAGTGTTATTAAGCACCTGATTTAGTGACACTTAAGTTGAGAGTTAAAGAATGAGTAGGAAATCCTTGAACAAAGTTGACAAGAATGAGCATGGAAAAATCAAGCAGAGAATACAACACATGGAAGGTGATAACCTTTACATACTCCACTCCAGGGCAAAGAGTCAGGTATCAGCCCTAGAAGTTCTTTTATGTGGTTTTCTTCCCAGAGCTATGAAGCCCACCAAACTGCACGACTAAATATAATGGTACGAGTGAAACTGGAAAGAGCTTTGCAATTTCCAGAAAGTGAAATATGCCCTGGGTAGCTTGGCTTTAGTGAAGTGTAATGGCAAAGAGCTGAAAATAATGACAAACACAAGGTGAGATAACTTAGGGCTCTTATAAGATTAATTTGAGAATGTTGAGAATATTTTAGGAGAAAGGAGAACATACTAAATGAGTTGGGAACAAAAATACTGAGTTGCGTTATTAAATGGATCATTTAGATTATTGTGTGGCAAATGGATTTGACAAGTCAGCTTTCCAGGGATGAAGAATTGTAGAAGTTACTTTCAGAACAATGGTGTCCTTGGTTAGGAATGTGGAGATGGGGCAAAGTACAAGTTGTCAAGAAATGTTGAGGGAATTATAAATGGGATTTTACAGAAATAATGCTTAGGAGTAATGCATTAATCTAATTCATCCAAATGTATATTTATTACCTATTATGTTTCAGGCATTATGCAATATTAATCGAAGAAAGGACTAAAATATCCCTAATTCCTGATTCCACAGAAGGCAGAAGAGACTTTACTCGCAAATTATTATTTATATCTATTCTATCCTGAAAACAAATTGAAGGATTGACTCAGGATGCTTGTCTCTCTTTGGCCTTTCAACCTAAAGAAATGAAATATTTTGACTTAGTGAAATGCAGAATATATTTGCAAATCATATATCCAACAATGGTCTGTTTTTCAGAATATATAAATATAATCAGGCATCACTTAATGACAGGGATACGTCCTAAGAACTGCACTGTCAGTCTCTGCAAACTTCAGAGTATACACATACAAACCTAGATAGCATAGCCTACTACATACACTAGGTTATATGCTGTAGCCTCTTGCTGCTAGGCAACAAACCTGAAGAGCATGTCACTGCACTGACTGCTATAGGCTATTGTAACACAATGGTAAGTCTCAGTGTGTCTAAACATAGAAAAGGTACAGTACAAATATGGTACCATAATCTTACCAGACCACTGTTGTATGCATGGTCCGTTGTTGACAGAAAAGTGGTTATGTGGAGCAGGACTGTAGCTCCTATAACCCAATGACATAAAGATATATAACCCAAGTTAAAAATTGACAAAGGACTTGAGTAGACATTTCTCTAAAGAAGATACGAAAATTTTCAACAAACACACAAAGAAATGCTCAACATGACTAAACATTAGGGAAATGGCAATAATTTGTATTAAATCCACAGTGAGGCTGGACACAGTGACTCAAAGCTATAATCCCAGCACTTTGGGAAGCCAAGGCAGGAGGATTGTTTGAGGGCAGGAATCCTGTTTAAGATCAGCCTGGGCAACATAGTGAGACTCCATCTCTACAAAACGTTTTAAAAATTAACCAGGTGTGGTGGGTAGCATGTGCCTATAGTACCAGTGATTCAGGAAGCTGAAACAGGAGGGTTCCTTGATCCCAGGAGTTTGAAGCTACAGTGAGCTATGATCATGCCAGTGTACTCTAGGCTGGGAGACAAAGTGAGACACTGCCTCAGAAAAAGAAGAAAGAAAGAAGGAAGAAAGGAAGGAGAGAAAGAGAAAGAGAAAGAGAGAGAAAGAAAGAAAGAGAGAAAAAATGAAAGCAAAAGAAAAAAAAGAGAGACAGCTAATCAGGAGGCTGAGAGAGGAGGATCCCTTGAGCCCAGGAGTTTGAGGCTGCAGTGAGCTATGATCATGCCATTTTATTCTAGCCTAGGAGACAAAGTGGGATCCTGTGTCAGAGAAAGGGGAGAGACAGACAGAAAGAGAGAGAGAGAGAGAGAGAGAGAGAGAGAGAGAGAGAGAAGAAAGAAAGAAAGAAAGAAAGAAAGAAAGAAAGAAAGAAAGAAAGAAAGAAAAAGAAAGAAAGAGAAAGAAAGAAAGAGGGAGGTAAGGAGGGACAAAGAGAGAGAAAAAGAGGAAGAAAGAGAAAGTGAAAGAAAGAAAAGAGAAAAAAGAAAAGGAAGGAAGAAGAAATGAAGGAAGGAAGGAAGGAAAAAAGAAAAAGCAAAGTAAAATATAAAATCACAGTAAGATACCACTTAAATATTTGATTATAGTTTGCTTGTAGTTTTAAAAATAGCTAGTGATGTTAAAGATGTGGAGAAATTAGAACCCCAGTACATTGCTGATTGCAATACAAAATCATTTGGTCACCATGGAAAACTGGTGGATCTTCAAAAAGTTAAAAATAGAATTACTTATATGACCTCAAAATATCACTCCTAGGAATTTACACAAATAAACTGAAAGCAGGTACTAAAAATGTACACACATGCTCATAGCAGCACTATAGACAAGAACCAAAGGCAAAAACAATCTAAATGTCTATCAGTAAAAGTAAATTGAGGTATACATATACAATGAAATATTATTCAGCCATAAAAAATGCAGTGTAGATAGAGGCCACATCATAGAAAAACTAAAACATTTGCTAAGTAAAAGAAATCAGACATAAAAATTCATATATCATATGACTGAATTTATATGAAATATCCAAAATTGGCAAATCTATAGAAACAGAAAGCAGATTTATATGTTACCAAGAGTTTGAAGGAAGGGAAAATGGGGACGAATCTTAATGAGTAAAATTTTTTAGTTTGGAGTGATGAAAATGTTTTGAAAGTAGACAGAAGTGGTAGATGAAAAACACTGTGAATGTAGTAAATGCCACTGAATTGTTCCTTATAAAAATAATTGATTTTATTTTATGTGAATGTCACCTTAATAAGTTATTATTTTTTAAACCTAGTATATGGATTGATGCTCACGTATGTGCATTGATGCTATTCCTTCAGTAATTAACTCAATACAACCTTTTCTAATCTGTGACATAGCTGAGAAAATAAATTAAATTACTATTTTTCTTGTATCATAGTTTTCTGAGATATACAGTGCAAAAAGATGAGACCTTTTCATATATGTACTCAACATTGAAAATGTGTCCAACTACAGAGCAAATTGCTATGACAAACACTTGAATTAAACTTGTGATACAGTTTTGATGTTCCTTCTAAATCTCATGTTGAATTGTAATCCCCAGTGTTAGAGTTGGGGCCCAGTAGGAGGTGATTGGATCACGGGGGCTGATCTCCCAGGAATGGAATAGTTCCATCCTCTTAGTATTGAGTTCCCTTGCAAGAGTGAGTGAGTTCTTGTAAGATCTGGTTGTTTAAAAGTGTGTGGCACCTCGACCCAACTCTTGCTCTCACTCTTGCCATGTGAGATGTCGGCCCCCTCACTTCACCTTCTGCCATGATTGTGTGCCCGCTGAGGCCCTCACCAGAAGCAGATGCTAGCACCTTGCATCTTGTACTTTGGATAGAACTGTGAGCTAATTAAACCTTTCTTTATAAATTACCCAGCCTCAGGTATTTCTTTATAGCCACTCAAGAATAGCCTAATACAGCTGGTAATCTGTGCTGAAAGACATTGATATCATGCAGTGTCCAATATAATAATCCAGTTAAAAGTTATCAATGACTTGGTCTTCCTTCTCAGAGCAAATATTCATATCCTATTAATGTGAAGAAGTGTAATATGGAACGATACCTTTGTAATGGTGTGCTATCTCATTTCTCAGGCTGTGAGGTTAATCAATTTCATACTGTTTTTACTTTCTATTTATTTTCTTTGTTCTTAAGAAATTTGTAGCTTTATTGAAGTATAATTGACAAACAGAAATTGTCTATATTTAACTTGTACATATGATGTTTTAATGTATGTACATATACACATATATCAGTGATCACTACAATCAAGCTAATTAACATGTCCATCACCTCACACAGTGCCTATTTTCTAAAGTGTAGTTTGGTTTATCAGAGAGGTCCCTATACATTATGGAAATAATAAAAAAAAACTTCTATGATGTTTTTTACTGTTGTGCGAGTTTGCAATTGGTGATGTATTGACCTTACCTTAAGGAAAAAATTGAGCAGCATTTTCTAATAAAATTCATTTTCAGATACTTAATATTTTAATTATTATTTTCTTTAATAAACCCCTTTTGAATTTTTGATTCATTTTAATGAAGTACAGAGGCAATAAAGCACAATAAGAATAACCAAAATTGTAAATTTAAAACTACATACAATAACATGTCATGTGAAAAGATAGAAATTTTTTTCTATCACATGAATGTTAGTTAAGACATATTGACCAGTCCAAAATAAACCTTGAGGAATAAAATATTACTAAAAAGCATGGCAGAAGTTCATGTGAAAATTAAAATAGCTATACCTTTCAAATTTGTAAAATGTGTGTAAAGAAAAATAATCATTTTTTTTCTTTTAAAAATGCCAACCCAAGTGGGAACCACATGATAAGACTTCTAAGACAACAGTAATTAATGGACCATATTTTGAAAATCACTTTCCTAAATGATCTACATGTTTCACAGAAAGCCTAAGCAAATTTTACTATTAACTATCATAGCTTGAGTGTCTCTACTTTTTTATATGCTACAGGTATAGATATCTTGGATGTTTTGCTAGATGCCAATAGTTACCTTCTGATTCTGTTTAATTCTAATTCTGCTTTTTAAAAAGGTTCTTGTTGGAGAAAAGAGCAGAGTTTAGAAGAACTTACCTGGGAAGAGTCCGCTTTCTATGGGTGCCTTACAAGATTTCAAGCAGCCCCATAATTCAAGTGTAATGTGGAGAAAACATCTAAAGAGAATCTTCATTGACATTTTGTGGTTTAGAACATGAGGTCATATAAATGAAGATAAATGTTGCAGCAAAACCGTCATCTTTAATGATTTCCCAGAATTTCTTGGTAAATTATCTTTGGCAAGTTAGTTTCATTATATGTTCATTCTACAAATGTTTTTGTGTGTGCTTCTTATCTGCTGTATGTCATTGTAAACATTCAGAATAGCAAGTCTGAAACATGTGAAACCTAGCATGTGGTTTCAAAAGTCCCAAGAATAAACTGAACTGCAATATTGTCACCTACAAAATCCCTTCCACTTCTCCTGATAAAGTAACCATCTGATATGGTTTGGCTGTGTTTCTACCCAAATCTGACCTTGAATTATAATAATCCCCAAGCGTCAGGGGAGGGACCCAGTGGGAGGTAATTGAATTACAGTGATGGGTTTTTCCTGTGCTGTTCTTATGACAGTAAATAAGTCTCACAAGGTCTAACGGTTTTATGAATAGGAATTCTCCTGCATAAGCTCTCTTGTCTGCCACCATATAAGACATGACTGCTTCTCCTTCACCTTCCACCATGAGTGTAAGGCCTCTCCAGCCTTGTGGAACTGTGAGTCAATTAACCCTCTTTTCTTTATAAATTACCCAGTCTTGGGTATGTCTTTACAAACAATGTAAAAACAGACTAATAAACCATCTAAATTTATTGTAATTACTTGTTTATTTTTACGACTTTAAAGATCAGGATTCAGGCATTACACTTATTTATTTACAGTTAAGTCTCCAATATCTAACAGACTGCTGATTTACATAAGATAGATGTTCAAAAAATCTCAGTTGAATAAAAAATGTGTCCAGAGCCTAAAACTGAATCAACTGTGCCTTTTGTTCCACTTTACTGTTTAAGGAGGGAGGTAAGTTTAGATAACTCAAAATTACTGACAAAACTCTGAAGTTATCTTAACAAATAATTTCTAGATTAATTGGTAGCTTCTCCAATGTAATTATTAAAAATAAAAATTAATTAATTTGGAATATTATAAAGGACAATCCACATTTTCATTGTAATCCTCCAGAGCTAATCAACTCCTTGCCTTAATCTCTTTATTTTTTTCTTAATTTCTATAGGTTATATGTATGTATATATTTTTTAACATAAGTGATTACATTAAGCCAAGTGATACTCTCATAGTTGTATTCTGTCTTTAAAAAACTCAAACTTCTTAATAAATTAGCAGATATTTGTATTATATGTACTTCAACTTAGAGCAAGTGAGTGAAACATAATAAGTCCAAAGCAATTGAAAACTCAGAGTCACAAGAAGCACAAGAAGTCAATTGAACATGTGTATAAACTTTATACAGTAATTTTGATTTTATATTGAAACATGTACACAAACTTCTAAAATATGGTAAATTATTTAGCAACTTATTTTAAACTGATTTTCATTCTATTGCTGCCTTTTTATATAAGAAAATACAGAGTTCAAAAATTATTTAAATTATTTTTAACTCAATTGTTTTCTTGTTCTCAGTTAAGATATGGAGGTAAAATCTTAATTTCATTACAGTTTATATTTCATTTATAACCTAACAATGCAATATTCTGTATAGTCTATTGGAGAAGTAATTAAAATTAGAGATGGCAAATACAAATATAATTTCTGTAACTACCTCTAGCTCCTTTATTATTGGATCAGATTATTTTTGAAAGAACAAGGCTCAGAAGAGTGAGTGTACCCTGATTGAATGTTGAATGAATCAGAATGGCAAAGTCAGAAAATTATATTTCTGCCCAGCCTTGATAAACTTGCTATAGCATCAGGCTATAGAGTCTGGAGTAGAAATCAAATATGATATAGAGTCTGGGGTAGAAATCAAATATGATTTGGATACTTTTCAATATACAACAGAAAAGAAGAGAAAATTCTATTTCCAAGTGAGTGTAGAAAGCTACAAAAGAATATTGCTCAGCATCCGTAAAGAAGAAAATGCCAAATAAATTATAAAATTATTATTTTTTTGAGATTGTAATCAGTAGATCTGAACTCCAAAGGGTAACAAGTTCCTCTGAGGAAAGAAGAGACAAATAGGCTCTTTAATCTTGGCAGAGAATGGGAGGAGAAGGTGGCGACTGAGGAAGTGGATTAGAACAAACAATGAAAATTATTACTGAATTCTTAAATAGTAAGTGTGGTCTAGTGTGATAGATTAGAAACCTGGAGAATCCCCAACAACTATTAGATTGGCACTCATTCTCAAGCTTCTTCTGATCCTCACAGTTTGTTTATGAGAATGATTACAGACAGAATATGAGGGGAGAGTCTCTTCCAGGGTAAGGCACACACACAAACACACACTACAACGAATATCATACCTAATGCTAAAAGATTGAATGCTTTCTTTTTAAGACTGGGATTAAGGCAAAAGTGTCTAATTTCCACATTTTAATTCAACGTTGGATAGGGTTCTAACAAGTGAAGTTAGAAAAGAAAAATGATTAGAGATATCATGATTGGAAATAAAGAAATAGAACTATCTCTATTTGAAGTCAACATATTTGCCTGTAAGAATCTACAATAGCTGTTAGAACTCATTTGTGTTTTTAGCCAGGCTGCAGGATACAAGACCATATACAAAACTAAATTTTATTACAATGCACTAGTACCAGATATTTGGAAATTGAAATACAAATAATATAAAACTAAAATATAAATGGAAATAGAGTATTATTAAGCAGGAAATACAATAAATCTTATAAAAGTGCTAATTTTGTATACTGAGATCCATGAAACTTTGCTAATAGAACTTAAGAAGCGGTGGAATGCTGGGAAGATGGCCGCCTAAGAACAGCTCAGGACTTCAGCTCCCAGTGAAAGTGCAGAGGGTGAGTAGATGGCCCCCTAAGAACAGCTCAGGACTTCAGCTCCCAGTGAAAGTGCAGAGGGTGAGTGGACGCCGCATTTCCAGATGAACTCTTATTGCCCACAGACCAGGAGATACCCAGGCAGAGGGGTCGCCAGCATCGCAATCCCAGCCGGTGCAGCTGTGTTGGCCCCCGCGCGGCTGATTCTGCCCCAAAGGCTGCTGTGACCACGCCCTGTTGCTGCGGTTCTCCCTACAAAAGCCACTGGTCTGGGAGCCCTCTTAGCTGGCGATCAGAGCCCTGAGATGGCAGACTTGCCCATTCAGCTGAAATAGCGAGTCAGGCCAGGAGATTCCTAGGCAAAAAATCCGCCAGGAGCCGGCGACGCAGTTCGAGCCGACTCCGTGAGTCGCAGCACGGGAGATCCCGGCGCCTTTTCAACAAGCGACCGGAACGGAACACGGTGTCCTTCAACTTAAAAGAAAAGACTCTGAGTCAGGGAGCCAGGTGATCAGGCTCAGTTGTTCCCACCCCTCCGCCCCCAACAACAACGAAAACAAAAACAGTAATTGGAAACCCTGTGGGTTGAGCCCTTCAAACCAAGCACAGCTGAACTGGGATGGTCTGGCTCCATGGGGGAGGGGCTTCCGCCATTACTGAGACTCTCCACCACTACGGAAGCAGGGTGCCATTGCCGAGGCAACCTGCCACAACAGAGAGAGTCCGCCATAACAGAGGCGGGGCCACCTTTGCCGAAAGAGTTCTAACTACGCCCATATAAACAGGACTGCAGGGAAGAGCTCAGGGCATCTGGGTGGAGCCCACAGCAGCTCAGCAAAGCCCCTGCAGGCAGGCAGAGGCTAGGCCTGCTGCTAGCTGGGCGGGTCAGACCTGAAAGAAAAATAAAAAAAGGCAGTAGTGCAACGGAAACTCATAAAGCTCCAACTCCCTGGGACAGAGACAGACAACAGGTGGATAAACTCACAAAAATGGGAAGAAACCAGTGCAAAAAGGATGAAAACTCCCGAAACCAGAACACCTCTCCTCCTAAAAGGGATCACAACTCCTCACCAGCAAGAGAACCAGACCAGATGGAGAAGGAGGGTGATGAGATGACAGAATCAGACTTCAGAAGGTGGGTAGTAAGAAACTACAGTGAGCTAAAAGAACATGTTTTAATCGAACGCAAAGAAAATAGGAACCTTGAAAAAAGATTGGACGAACTGCTGACGAGAAGGGACAGCATAGAGAGGAGTATAAGTGAATTGATGGAGCTGAAAAACGCAACACGAGAACTTAGTGAAGCATGCACAAGCTTCAACAGCCGAATTGACCAAGCAGAAGAAAGGATATCAGAGGTCGAAGATCAACTCAATGAAATAAAAAGAGAAGGCAAGAACAGAGAAAAAAGCGCAAAAAGGAATGAACAAAATCTTCAAGAAATGTGGGACTATGTGAAAAGACCCAATCTACGTCTGATAGGTGTACCTGAATGTGATGAAGAGAATGAATCCAAGCTGGAAAATACTCTTCCGGATATTATCCAGGAAAACTTTCCCAACCTAGCAAGGCAGACCAATATTCAAATACAGGAAATACAGAGAACACCACAAAGATATTCCTCAAGAAGAGCAACCCCAAGGCACATAATCGTCAGATTCACCAGGGTTGAAATGAAAGAGAAAATGCTAAGGGCAGCCAGAGAGAAAGGTTGGGTTACCCACAAAGGGAAGCCCATTAGACTCCCATTAGAAAATCAACAAGGATATCCAGGACCTGAATACAGACCTGGAACAAGCAAACCTAATAGACATTTACAGAACTCTCCACCCCAAATCCACAGAATATACATTCTTCTCAGCACCACATCACACCTACTCTAAAATTGACAACATAATTGGCAATAAATCACTCCTCAGCAAATGCAAAAGAACAGAAATCATAACAAACAGTCTCTCAGACCACAGTGCAATCGAGTTAGAACTCAGAATGCAGAAACTAACTCAGAACCGGACAGCTTCATGGAAACTGAACAACTTGCTCTTGAATGTTGACTGGAAAACAATGAAATGAAGGCAGAAATAAAGATGTTCTTTGAAACCAATGAGAACGAAGACACAATAGCTGCCCTGAGCTCTTCCCTGCAGTCCTGTTTATATGGAAATTGGAAAACTGTGATGAAATGAACAAATTCCTAAGAAAAAATACAACCTACCATGACTGACTCACAAAGAAATAGATATTTTGAATATACCTATAACTAATAAGAAAGTTGAATACTATTTAAAAAACAAAGTATTAAAAAATACTAGCTAGCAACCCAAATTCAGTAGTACATTAGAAAAATTATGAACAATGAAAAATTGAGATTTATTCCTGGACCCAAAGATGATTCAACACAAAAATCAATCTAACACACCAAATTAACAGAATGAAGGAAAACACCCACATAATCATCTCAGCTGATACAGAAGCACTGAGAAATTCAACATCTTTTCACATAAAAACACTCAATAAACTGGGAATAGAAGAAAATGAATTCAACATTATATGGCTATTTATGCAAATTCCACAGCTAACATACTCAGTGGTGAAACTCTGAAAGCTCTCCCTGAAGATCAGAAATAAGACAAGACTGCTTGCTTTGTCACTTCTATTCAAAATACTCTTGGAAGTCCTAGCCAGAGTAATTAGGCAAGAAAATAAACAAACGCCTTCCAAATCGGAAAGGAAGAAGGTAAATCATGTTGTTCGAAGATTACAAGATCTCACCTTTAAAAAGCCCTAAAGGTTCTACATGTACACACCCACAAAAAAAAAACTTGTTAAACCATTCTCCAAAATTGTAGTATACAAAATCAACAGACCAAAATCATTTTTGCTTCTATAGCTAACAATAAACAATTTTTAAAAAATTATAAAAGCAATTCCATTTACAGTAGTATCAAAAAATACATTATTCCTATAAACTTAACCATGGAGGGAAAAAACTGGTACAAACGATTGCTGAAAGAAACTATAGAATACACTAATTAAAGGCAAGACATCCATGTTCATGGGTTAGAAAATGTAACATTGTTAAGATGTCAACACTACCCAATGGGATCTGCAGATTCAATAAAATCTCTATGAAAATCCCAATGATGCTTTCTGAAGAAATAGAAAAATCCATCCCAAAATACATATGGAATCTCAACAAATGCCCAAATTATTATAACAATTATGAAAAAAAGAATAAAGTTAGAAGTTTCAAACTTCCTGATTTCAAAACTTACTGCAAAACTACAGTAATCAACACAGTGTGGTACTGGTATGAAGACAGACCTATGTAGGCTAATGGAATTGAAGAGCGATACCAGCATTAAGTCTTCACAATTATGGTAAAAGTACTTTTGACAAAGGTACCAAGACAATTCAACAGGAAAAGGAAATTCTGTTAAACAAATAGTGCTAGGAAAACTGAATAATCATATGCAAAGAGTAAAGTTGGACCCTCATGTTCTATTATAAACAAAAATAAACTCAAAATGGATCAAAGACCTAAATGTAAGGCCTAAAATTATAAAACTCTTAGAAAAAAAATAGAGGAAAAGCTACATGACATTGTATTTGGCAAAAATTTTTTATATGATGTGAAAAGCATAGTGAATGAAAGAAAAAATAGATACATTTTGATATATTGACCTACATAAAAATGAGAATTTCTGTGCATCAAAGGACAAAACTAGCAGAGTGAAAAGTCACCACATATAATGCAAAAAAGGTTGCAATTTATATTTCTATTAAGGAATTAGTAAGTCAAATATGTAGAATGTCTATAATTCAACAATTTTAAAAAATTTATTTTTTAAAAGAGCAAAGAATGTGAATAGATATTTCTCTAAAGAAGATCTACAAATGGCTACTTAAGCATACGAAAATATCCTCAAAATCACTAATTATTAGAAAAATGCATCTCAAAACTTCCACGAGACATTATCTCACACTTACTTAGGATGGCTACTATCAATAAGCAGGAAATAACAATTATTGGCAAGAATGCAGATAAATTGTACCCACTATGCCTTGTGGGTGGGAAAATGGTTCAGCTGCTATAGAAAACAGAGGACAGTTCCTCAAAAGAAAATTAAAAATAGAATTATTATAGATCCAGTAATTCTACTACAGGTCTATACCCAAAAGATTTTAAAGTAGGGAATTGAATAGATATTTGGTCAGGCAAATGTTTATAGTAGTTTTAATTATTGTAGCTTAAAGGTAAAAGCAACTCAAGTGTTCATCAACAGATGAATAGATAAAGAAGGGAACATTCGGCTGTTGATGGAAATATTCCATATCCTGTTTGTGGCACTGGATTTGTAACTGTACACGTTTATCAAAACCCACTTAAATGAACCTGAGAGAAGGTAAATTTTATTACACTGCAAATTATACTTCAATAAACCTTACTTTAAAAATGCCCGATAAAAAGGAAAGAGTGGGAGTTTCTGTGGAGAAAGGATTCTCCAAAAATATTAGGAAAAACCCTGGAGCCCCTCTGACTTATGGGCAATTAGCAGAATTCCAGACCCCATGAAACACAGAGATGATAGTGAAATGGTTAAGAGGACAGCTCTGAAGCCAGATGGCAGGTGTTTAGATGCTGCCACCTCCTCCAAGCAGTGCAACCATGACAAGTTGCTAAACTGCTCTTCCGGAAAACAGAGGTAATAATAGTGCCTTCTTTATAGGATTGTTTTAAGGGTTAAACTAATGAAACACTTACAGTACTTCACCTAATAGGAAGCACTACATATGTGGTTTTTAAAATATATATTATGTATTTTAATCAATAATTAAATCACAAATATATTCATTAATTTATCAAATGAAATAAGTAACACATATCAAAGGCAGCCCAAAATACTGAAAATTTTAAAAGCAGTGTTTATTTTGAGAGTAGGAGGAATTGTGTTTAATTTTTCTTTTGACACTAAATGTTTATAAGAACTGTGATGGAGATGTGAGTTACCCAATACATGTTGATTAATTATTATTACTTACAGATGATGTCATTTTGATTAAAACAAGAAATGAAAATGCGTTCAAACAGTCGTTAAGCCAATGTTTACTACTCTTTCATGTATGCTTGATGGATGAGTTTCCAGCATTGCTTTTAATGGTGGAGAAGGTAGGTACACAAATAGAGTCATGTGCCCCACAATGACTTGTCAGTCAACAACAGACAGCATATACAATGGTGGTAAGATTATAATACGGTGTTTTTACTCTACCTTTTCCATGTTTAGATATGTTTAGATACACCACTGTGTTGCAATTACCTACAGTATTCTGTATAGTAACATGCTGCACAGGTTTGTAGCCTAGTAGCAATAGGCTTTGCCATACGGTGTAGGTATGTAGCAGGGTACATCATGTAGATTTGTGTAAGTACATTCTGTGATGTTAACACAATGAGGAAATTGCCTAATAACACGTTTCTCAGAACATGTTGCCAACGTTAAGTGACACAACTGTAATTAAAATACAATGTGAAAAGTGCTGGGGTAAGAGGTGTACATAGTGAAATGGGAGCTTGAGGAGGTGGGGGGCAGGGTTTCAACTAAAATCAGTAGGGATAAAAAGTAGTAAGCCTAAAGGAAAAGGGTTTGGGCTTGCCGGTCATTCAGTCATGGGTCAACTCTGACTTTGCCATTTCCTTCTTGTGTGACCTTAAGGAAATCCTTTAATACTTTTAGCCACAAGTCCTTCATCTTAAAACGTGGAATATAACAGTAAATATGTTATAGAGCTGTTGTGAGGATTAAATGAAAAATTGCACATAAAGGACTTAGTAAGTACATGAAAATCACTCTCAATGAATACTAGCTATAGTGTTATTATATTAGTAGTGCTTCTTTCAACTAATTACATCATGCTAATACAGCACTTAGCACACTGTTGTGCCAAATATTTCTGATACTTAAACAAAGCATTTTTACGTAAAATTTATACTGGATCTTCAGTAATTATGCAAGGCAGAATGGCAGATTTTATTGTTCTCAATTTATAGATAAGACCAACAGGAAGAATGTAAAAGGTCTTGCACAACTGTTATAAATTTTTCTCATGAAAGCCTTTTTAATTTCTCTGTATACAATTGCAACATAGTGGTACACCCACCCACACACACACACGCACACACACACACACACACATGCACTCTCTCTTTCTCTCTCTGTCTCATGTGTGCACACACACTGACTCTGTATGTTTATTTTCAACCTGTTACATAAATTGTGGCCCTTTAATATAGCTTTTGGATAATTTTCATTTATTTTATTCTAGCACAATCAGTTTTTCCAATTCTCTAAATGTATAATTGGGTAGGTTTTATTATATTAATAATATTTCTATTAGAAATAACAAAATAACTTTGTACTACAAAGGACACTTAATATTAAATTTTATTTCTAAGGGTACAAAGATAAAAGAAATAATAACAATAACAAAAATGCCTAGTTATTGATTTATTATATCTTATTTGCTATTTAAAAGATTCTTTTATTCATTCTTTTAATACAATAGCCATGTGATTTGTCTCATCGGAAGTGGAAGACAAGTATTACTCAAAAGTACCTCTTAGATACCTGGCAGAGAAAAATGGGTTCACACATGAAAAAGCAGCAAGAGGGAAATTAGGTGAAATATTACATGAAACTAAGCTCCTATATTTTATTAAAAGATAGAAGGCACAGATTTTAAAAGATAGATACTGTTTATAACAATTCACTGATCTAGTCAATTTGGTTAATCTTATCAAACTGGGTTTTGTGGGGTTTTTCTTATAGGCTTCATGATACAGCTACCAGCTGTTAATATTGGACTTAGGATTTCAGATCTTGATTCTTGCATAAGATTTTTTTTTTAAATGGAGGTCAAAGTAAGCAATAGAAAATTAGTAAAACAATTTGTCGACTTGACAATAATTTATATCCTTAAAATAGTATAGGTAAGATACATAGTTATTATATTTTAAATCCAGATATTCTGCCAGCAGGAAAAAATATTTGTTGGGAGTGAAAAAATGATGGCTGGGCACAGTGGCTCACGCCTGTAATCCCAGCACTTTGGGAGGCTGAGGCGGGTGGATCACAAGGTCAAGAGATCCAGACCATCCCGGTCAACATGGTGAAACCCCGCCTCTACTAAAAATACAAAACATTTGCTGGGCATGGTGGTGTGTGCCTGTAATCCCAGCTACTCAGGAGGCTGAGGCAGGAGAATTGCCTGAACCCAGGAGGCAGAGGTTGCGGTGAGCCGAGATCGCGCCATTGCACTCCAGCCTGGGTAACAAGAGCAAAACTCCGTCTCAAAAAAAAAAAAAAAAAAAAAAAAAAAAAAGTAAAGAAAAGAAAAGAAAAGAAAAAATGACTCCATGTGTTGTTAATCAATCATTCAGTTAGCTTCCTGCTGGTACTTGTGTAAGATCTATTACTGTTGTGAATATTTTACCTGTGAAATCAGGGAGAAAAGATAATTAAACACACATTAACCAGACCTAGAGGTCTGAGTATAGCAATCTATTAATCAATATTGATTGAGTATTTTAATAGACATCATGAAGGAGAGGGGTTTTAGCTATGCCTTGAAATATGAATAAGATGAGGGTAGCAAGAAGGCAATAGAGTAAGAAGAAGATTCAGGAGAAGAAATTTCAGGAAGAAGAAACCTGGCATTTCCACAATTTATTCATTCACTGTGGAAAATTGTGTATCTATTCAATTTTTCAGGTCAAATAACTGAATATACATGTCTTCTTTTCTAATTCTCTTTCAAATATTTGTAAATATGAAACATCACTATATATATTTTTAAGAGTTACTTCTTAAATGTGAGTTAATTTTAAAATAACATCAAGCAATATTTACTTAGTCATGCATTCACTTATTTCAAAATTCTGACCTACTCCTCACTTTTAATTTCCATTTCCTTAGTTCAAACTTTCATGTCTTCAGTTGATATTTTTGTGTACCTATTATGTGCCTGGCATTGTTTTGGGAAAATAAAGATGAGCAAAACATGACCTGAATCACTACCTTCTGGAAGTTTACAGTCTAATAGCCTAAACTATAGGGGCAGTCACTGATTAAATGACTCCATAAATAAATGTAAATTCACCCTTGAGTGTAATGCTAGAAGAAGAGGTGTTATTGGAGCATGTAAAAAGAAGAGTTGACCTGGTCAGGAAGGTCAGAAAGACTTATTTGGGGAACTGACAATTTAATATCAATCTAAAAGATGAGTAAGGGTTAACTAGAAAGGGAAAAACATTACATATGAAAGGCAAATCATATGCAAAAATCTCTACTGAGAGGACATTAGCAGGGATGATCTTAAGGATGTCAACATGAATGAGTAAGACAGAGCAAGAGCAAGGAGGAATTTGGTGCTGGGTGAGCTTGGTGCTTTTCCTCCTGGGTTATTTCTGAGCACCCTGTAGTTCAGGATCACACTAGACCCTCTTCAATCCAGTCCTGTCATATGTAAATTACTGAAATTAACATGATCATATCACTCCTGACATAAGCCTGTTTCTTCATCCTTCATGGAGACACCTGCACTCAGGCATGATATGTATCTCACCATCGCTGGAACGTGGTCTGCCGTTAAGTGACCTTTGAACCGGTCATCTTTCTTGACCCTTGAATTTGCTTTGCCTGGATTGCACTGCCTGCAGCCTGGTAATCGTTTGTCTTTTCCATTGAGGTCAAATGTTACCCTCAGTTTTGGGACCTTCGTGAATATCCCCAGGGTGGGATCCCTTCCTCTCTGTGCTTCCACAGCTTTCTTTGCCTTCCCTGTCTACACCTTTGTTGACATGGCATTCAAGGAGAAGGTAAGCTCTTCAGAGTCGGGGACCTAGTCTCACTCTTTCATACCTAGTATGTTGAGAAATGTCTGAGAAAACTTGACACTTGAAAAACATGGGGTTTTTGGCCAAACAAAACATTTATGCCCGTTTTTTATGCCACGTCCTGATAACTTAGGATGAGTGATTTTGCATCAAATTGTTGATTCAAATAAATTAATTTAAAACTGCTTAGTTTTAGAGATAACTTTTGTTTTCACTATTAATAAGTAATGACCAAACAATTAACACTCTTGGTGAAAACCCCAACAGAGTCTTAACTTCTCATATCTAACTCCTTTACTTAAATCTAAGATTTAAAAAATATGTTAATTGCCATTAAAATATGACTTGGAATAATTGACTTAAACTCTATGCCTCGGATTTCTCATTTTTAAGGTGAGGATAATAACTATCTCCTAGAATAACTATCTTCTATATGGATAGTTTCTCTCTCCTAGAATAGTTATGAAAATTACCTGGTTGACATCTCCAAGTATTTTGAACAGTATTTGGCACTAATTGTTCTACCAATATTTGTTAATTAAATAAAAAGTCAAATAAGGCAGGTATTGACAGGCATTTCGGAGCTATTTCTATGACTTGTAAAGGAGTATAAAGATGAATCCATTCTAAATGTACTGATTATACTTTGAAAGATCCCTTTTATAACTGCCCATATTTATTCAATATAACCAGTTGTAACAGTGCCTCTTCCTCAGCCTATACAATTACAGCATCAGGAAAAGAAAGAGACTCCTGGTCTTCATACTGTACTCTCGTACCACAGACTGTATTCTTGGGCTCAATGGTGAGTTTGGTACTTAGGTGAGTTAGGTGATGCTTCTTGCTACTGCTACTTGAGACAGATTGTGTCTCCCTGTTAACTCAAGAGAAAAAAGTTTAAAGCTCATGCCATCAAAGAATGCAACCCCCACTCCCCTATTGCAGTTATTTCTGAGACTCTAATGACCCAACCTCCTTCCTTTAGTATTTTTAACTCGGTTTATTGTCACTATTTGCAATACAATTGCTGTTGTAATTCTTAAGAATTATCTATATAGATGCTTCTCTCAGTTCCCTGGCTTCAAAGTTCTTTGCTTTTACTTCTTCATAGATATAGTAATTCCTCCACCTCCAACCTTTCTCTCTCCTCATTTCCACTGAGGTATCATCATTAATAACAACTCCAAATTTCAGTTTCAAGCATAGAACCAGTTTCCACTCCCTCTAATCACCTGTCCCTAATAGTTTTTAACCAGTCTATGACTAACACTCTATTGATTATATGCCCTTTCATTCTTCCTTTCTGACTTCATTCCTCACTTTCTTCTTTATAACAGTTTAGATTTCATAGTACATCATTTACTGCCTTGCCCATTTCCATTCATTGTGTTTATGTGGCAAAATCTGAACACTGGTTAAATAAAATTCAATATCAACCTCAACCCTGTTCCTTTGAAGCTGAACAAATTTGAAGGAAAAACTTATGACTGGTTTTACTTCAAATTCATGAGCCCAATATTTAAGAGGAGAGCCAGAAATCATATCAAATTTCTTGATTCCTCTTGTTCTACCACACTGCTAAATAACTATATGTTGTCCTAATTTCTCAAACTCCTAGCATCTTCTTCCCAACTTTGCTCTCAACAGGATTCTTAACTGCTGAGAGTAAAGTTAGTTACTGCTTCTAACTTCATTGAAAAAAACCTGTAAATATAAATTAGGAAACTTTTACACACTTCCCATCATAGCTACTTTCCTACAGCATCTGCATCTTATTCTCTGCCTTTTTTAGCTTCTCTGTGTAACCATAAGTCTTCTCCCTCCATCTGTGCATTAAATTTTATTTTCCATTTTGCTCATTCCCCAGTCCATTTACTCATTGTGGGCTGAAATGTATTTCCCCAAAATGTGTACTTTGAAGTGCTAATACTGAGTACCTCAGAATGTAGTGGTATTAGATGATAACATCTTTAAAGAGGTAATTAAATGCAATGAGCTCTTTAGAGTGGGCACTAATCCAACATGGCTGAGGTTTATACAAGAAGAGGAGATTAGGAAACAGAGAGAGGTACCTGATCATAGACTCAGAGATTGAAGGATGATCATGTGATTATAATGAGAAGACAGTCATCTGCAAGCCAAGAAGAGAAGCTTAAGAAGAAACAAAACATGCCTACATTAGATCTTGAAATTTCAGCCTCCAGAATGCTGAGGAAATAAATTTCTGTTGTTTAAGCCACCCAGTCTGTGGTATGTGCAATGGCAACTTTAGAAAATGAATACACCACTTCAGACAATCTCACTATCTTTTCTGCAAGACTAATTATTCCTCTCTCAGTAGACGTTTCTCCTCTATACACAAATATATCTTTATTTCCTCTCTTATAAAACAAAAATTATCTTTTGATCACACATTTCTTCTGGCTACTACCTCATTCTTTCATCATTTCCATATAATTCTGCTTCTAACTTTTACCCTCTCTTTCTTTCCTGAATATATTCTAACAAGGCTTCCCTTCTGTTTCTCTTCTTAAGACCATCACTCCATGGGAAAAGTGCTCCTTCTATAACAAACTCCTCAGTAACAATAAGTTCTCCTCTATAACAAACTCCTTGTTGCTAACTGTAATACTTAATATTATTTGTTATCTTATATTTGACCTACCATTTAATAGGGGAAGGTTAAATCATCTCCTCTCCCCCCATTCTCACTGTTTAACATTGGACTTACATATACTCAAATGTATACCTGGTATATATGCTTGGCTAATACGTTTCCTAAATGCCACTTGTCCAAAATATCACTCCTTTTTAAACTACTTACCCATTTCTCTCTACCTTAATACATGATGATAATTTCATTCTTCCAGAGATGTGGTTTGGTTTTCTGTCTCCACCCAAATCTCTACTTGAATTGTAATAATCACCATGTGTCAAGGGCAGGAGCAAGTGGAGGATCATGGGGGTGGTTTCTCCCATGCTGTTCTCATGAGAATGAGTGAGTCTCACAAATCTGATTGTTTTACATTTCTCTTGCTTACACTTACTCCATCCTGCCACCCTGTCAAGAAAGTGTCTGATTCTACTTTGCATTTTGCCATGATTGCAAGTTTCCTGAGGCCTCCCCACCAATGCAGAACAGTGAGTCAATTCAACCTCTTTCTCTGTAAATTACCCAGCCTCAGGCAGTTCTTTATAGCAGTGTCAGAATCAACTAATACATCTAGTAAAATCAAAAGAAAACAAGCAAATGAATACATAAACAAATATTCTTCATGTTTTCTAGGAATCCTCTTAAAATTCTCATATCCCTTGTTGAATCCATCAGCAAATTCTGTCAGCTATATATTTCTCCAAATACCAGAATCCATCAATTCTGTCACTACCTCCCTCTTCCAAGTCTTCAAAATCTCTTGGTTGGACTTTCACCGCTATTGTCTTATACTTTCCTCCACTTTATTCTCAATGCCACAGTCAGGCTCATCATTCTGTGACATAACCCACATTATGTACATCACTGCTCTAAACCTGTTGATGGCTTCTCATCTTACACACGAAAAAAGTCAAAGATCAATCAAGGCATCCCAATAGTTTATCAGTCCTTTGTTCTTTGTCTCTTGAACACTCCAGATAGCTCACAGTAGAACTTGTGAAGCTATTAATTATGTCACAAGTGATGCTCCTTCAGAAATTTGCAGGGCTCCTTCTCCCACTCTGCTCTATTATCATCTTATAAACTATCACTTTCTTTATATTTTTCCTTTCTCTCACTTTCCTTAACTCCTTGAAAGTAGAGATTATGTTTTGTTTAGCTTACTGCTATAACATCAAGTGTAAAAAGTTCTCTGGCACATAATAAGCACTCAGTAGGCATCTTGACCAAATAAGTAAATAGATTTACTAATGTGAATGATATATTCTCAGCTTTTTTACAACAGGCTTACATAATCAATAGACTCTTTGCCTTCTTTTATTGTCGGAATTTCCTCAACAGTTAAATCTTCTGCCCTGGCCTTCAACGACACACTTGCATTGAAACTGACTTGGATATTCTGATCCTTGGGAAATCCTAGGATTCTGAGTGCATTAACATCTGATAGGGCGACTTTTGACTAATAGGGGATGGTTATCAGTGGATAAAAGCTCTACTTTCAGTTCTATAAACCTTCTAAACCTCATTTGACACAGTACCTCAAAGTGTCCTCAGCATAATCAAACTTCAGTTGCTTATGATGGCAACTAACTGGTAATGGAATCTTGCATGGGCTTCAGCTCCTTCCTTGGGATATCTTTCTAAAATAAACTGCCTGCATACAAGCCCTTGTCTCAGATTCTACTTTCTGAAGAGAACCCAGGCTTTGTCAATTTTCCTATAAAGCAAAGTCCCAAAGTATCCCCTAGAGTATAATAGGTACTTAATAAATATTTACAGAATATATAAATTAGAAAATTTACTATAAAAGAAAGAACCTTTATTATTCATTTTTAGATAACTCTTATAAGATTAAATTGATCTTATGTATATTATCTTCTACTGCTTCATTTATAATTGTATATCAAATCCCATAATCAAAATGTCCCAAGATACTATAATCTTTTTAATCTTTTTTTTTTCTAAATTGGCTAAAAGAATTATAGAATGTTTATAACCAAAGCTTTAGAATATCTTCCATTTTAATGGAACAAAAGATAAATTGCAGTATGAAAAATTTCACTAGTGCCTTCTGCTAAAACCTACTCTACTGGAAGATTAATGACACTCTGCAGTTTAACTCTAAAACTAAAGAAACTATTTTAATTTGCACCTTAAATAAGTTTTTTTCTTTCAGAGCAATGTTTATAGTTATTGCATTTCCACAAGCTGCTCAATAGGTAAATTCAAACCAAACAGTAGAAATGAAAAATAAATGACTTCATATATCTTGGCAAAAATTAAGGTATGGGACCACAGTTAGAGTGGTTTACAGTGCCCCTTATTCCACATTTATTTTCTTTTCTCAGCAGTAAAAAGAAAAATCCTTATTCCTCAAAGTACTTCTGGCTGGCAGATGCTGATGTGAAGATCATCACTTCCTGATTCTAGCTTGGTTAGATTCAGCTTGTATTATAGACATAGAACTATAGGCACAGCAATTAAACGCACAGAACAATCAGCAAATGTCCCTAAACACAAAACCAATCTCCTGCTCTCAATCCATTTTGATACCCTTTGCAATTACTTCAGTTTCTCAGGAACTTCCTACTATAAGTTTCTAGACTCACACATTTAAAGTAAAAGCCATCTATTTGGATTCACCATTCTTGTATTAAATATAAATTTAATAAGTATGCAACAAGAATTCTTGTATTTTTGGATTAACTTTTGCAATTGCAGTTGTTTTCACTTGGTTTCTTGGAATTGTTTGAGAATGGAAGAGAGAAAACAGATTACTTTTCTGGACACATAAGGATAATGACTGAGGTCACAAGGCAAATTCTCCTGTGAAAATGTGACTGGCATTTTGACAAATGTTTTACATCTTACTGTTCATTTAGATAATAGCTATATGATAAACTAAGTGCCTATGGATATTTTAGCTGTTATCATCTCACTGGCAATATAAACAGGTAAAGAAAAAAAGATGGCTACAAAACCTGGGCTAAAAGTGAAAGCAATTACTGAGAATGCTCAGTAAATGAGTCCTTCTGCCGCCTCCTCCAGGGTTTCTTAAAACCTAGATTTTGCTCATTTGAGCTTTCTAAGATTTAGAAAGTCAATTTTCCATTCAAGAGGTTCCCCAACCTTGAATACACAGTATTTTGTTATTGTTTTAGGAGTGAGGAGCAGTGGAAGTTAAAATTACATTCACCCTTAAAATAGTTCCCAAGGCAAGTTTGTCTAATGATGTACTTTGATATTGTACACAAATTAAGTGAGAATATATTTTTGACAATCTTTTCTTTCAGTTCTATACATTGAAAAGTATCTTGCAAATTATGAATATCAAATTAGATATCACAAGGGAGCAGGCCTGTTTACATAGTCCAGTGATTGTATGTCATAAATGATTAAGAAATACTTGGTTGTAATGAAAAATAAAATGGTATCTTTGAAAACTTTTACAAATATTACTACAACATATTGATAAAGCAATAACTTGTGGAGCTTTCTTGATTTCAATGCACTTTTCTATGTATTAATGGTTTTGAGACTTTCAATGATTCAGGAAGCTAGGACAAATGTATTTATTTCCGACACACAAACTAAAGAAACAAGGTAGCTCAGATCTGTTGACCAACTCACTCAAGGCACACAGTTTGCAAGTTACCTAACCTAAGCTTTGACTTGAGATATACATGAATGTTTAAATAAAACAAATACAAAGGATTTTTTTTCCTCAAAAATACCCCAAACAAATATACACCATATTAACAGTAATTATTATAATGTTGTAACTTTTTAATCACTAATAATGATAAAACTTAGCACAAACTATTAATCAGTTCTTATGAGAATAATGAAGTACAGATTGTCCAAGTTAGGGAAAACTATTTTTATTTTCTACCATATACCTATTGCTATCATTCTCAAAACCTCACTAAATTTCTTTCAAGTCTAAACTATACACAAAGTATAGTAGTCAATTTAAATTGTGTAGTCTTAGTAGTACACATACCTGACTTTTAATTCAAGTTTTTGAAATCACTTCTAGTGTTAAGTTTAGTTTATTGAGATTTTTTTTTTAACTCAACCAGTCAAATATTCTTCCTCTCTCCTTCTTCCTTTCTCCTATTGGGCATTTTTTCTAGAACCTTACCTGTCACCTAAATTGAGCAAAAGATCATCTCTTTGCATGACATCCTCGACCACAGTGGTTTATGTTTCATTAGTAGCTGCTGTCTCTTATCCTGGTAATAATAATGTCATCAAAACTCCAGAGGTTCAACACAAGTCCTGCTGCTTGGGACATAGAATGCCAATCACTGAGACAAGGAATATTGTTAGGGAAGAAGGCTTTAATATGGTGCTGTAACCAAAGATAATGGGAGATAAGTAACAAATCCGACTTCCAAACCACCAAAATGGTGGGGTTTATATAGCAGGAAAGATGGAAAACCAGGAATCAGGGAGTGGTAAAGAAGCAGTCATGATGGATGAGGGGTCTGGTGTCACACTTTCTGGACACAGTGAGCTTTAGTTTCTTCATGGAAGGACAGTTTCCTGAGGATGTCAGATGAGACAAATGTAAGTTTTAAGTTTTAAAACAAGGAAAGGTCAATTTCTATGTCTTTTCAAAAGACAATCAATATTATTTCTATGAGACAATTGGGACAGTTTCAATAGTGTGCATCCATTTGTTGGTGGCATTTCCAGCTTTGCTTCCAGCAGTCTATATTCATGTCATCTAAATCCTAGCTCTCAGCCTCTTCTAGTTTCCAACATTTCTGAGGAAAACACATTAAAAAATTAACTATCTCTAAGGTAGACAGAAGGGAAATGTACTCTCTAAGTATTCTCTAAGTAGGACACTCTAAGACACTCTAAAAGGACAGTGAATGTGGAGAAGGGAAGAGAACTCAATTAAAGCCCAATACATCATCCTCCTTCATGTATTCTATTTCCTCTCATCATTCAGAAATTGATTTTATCTTTGGATTACCAGTACAATAACTCTTACATTTATTTTTAAATAAATGTTTACTGAATCCAGGAAAAATTCAGATGCTATGCTAGATTTTTGGTTCCAACATGAAGACCACACAGTCTGTTTTTAATTTGCTCACAATTTTATCATAGGTGACCATATAAACAGATAGTTAGGGTGCAATTGATAAGACTGTTATAATTAATAGAGTAATATGTAAGAGAGTGTTTCACTAGAAGGGTCTTTAAAAGTTTCATAGAGTCAGTTATTTAATTTTGTTGAAGAGAATTGAATAGATATTTCAAAGGTGTGTCAAGGTAAAGTGACAGAAATAATTACTGAGACTATTGGACAAGATTGCTATTGTATTATTAGAATTTCTGTGTACCCAGAGGAACTTTTGTACTTTAATCAGGGACACAGCACAATTTTACTCAAGCACAAGAAGTCTCAAATTAGCAATAAATTAATGAGAAAATTACTCTAGTTTATCCTTAAGCACCATTTTTAATAATCTGCATTTCTCCACTGACATGAACTGATCAATTGTTTGACTCTGTTATGGAATTAATTGCTTAATTCAGTCAAATTAGTAATCAGATTAATTGACTGGTTAAATCAATTGCCATTGTCAAGTTGGGTGAGACAGAAAAGAGTGAATTGTATAGTTTATTTTAAGGAAAGGAGCTTCTTCTCAAATTTTATGTTTCTTATTTAAGTTACTTCTATAGATGTTTTAAAAACCTGTTTACATTTTTTGCATAGCACTTATAATTGAGTTTTTACAATATTGTAATGTAAGCGATGTTCTGACTCCACTTTACTGATAGAAATAATGAGGTATATCAGTGTTAAGTGATTGTTGACTGTAGTACTGTACTGCTAAAAAATGACAGATTTAGGACTTTAACCAAAGGGCTGCTGACTCTAAATCTAGTACTTTGTTTTCCCCTAGAAATAGAGAGGAATGAAATATTGCATAGAGAAAAATTTAAAGTCATCAGTAATTAAAAGATATAGTAAGTCATGAGGAATTTTTATTTCACCATAGAAACATTTTTCTGCCTTAAGGTTAGGGTGGGATAGTATACTTTGGAATACTCTTGAGAAATAGTTAAGGCTGATGGATTACCTGACACATTATTGGAAATAAAGTACCATCAAGAAAAACATGTATCACCAATCATTATCCTGAAACTTTTCTAGAATTATTTGGAGAAATGATTATAGGATCTCATGTGAGCCTCACTGTAATGTTAGCAAGGTGATATATAATTCTAAGGCCCATGTTTTTTTCTGTTTGACCAGTTGAGCAAAGATTCTTATTTAAATGTCTACAGCATGATTGGTACCATTGGTAATGGAAACAATGAAATATACATTTTTTTAATTCAAAATTGTACCTTTCTTCCTCCTTTCCTTCCCACCTTCTTTTCTTTCTGCCACACTCATTCGTTGAACATCACACAGTACCAGGCACTACTGCAGGAATGTGAATAGTAAACATCTAAAATATGCTCTAGCTTCTGGCAAAGCTCACAGTCTAGTGATGGAGATGGAATTCCCACTCATGAAACTATTGAGTAATTACATTCTAAACAGTAAGTTATTAGCTAGAATTGTAAAGTTATATTGATAAGAAAAAGGGTTGATCAGTCTATTAATTGAATTTGAGCAGAACTCACAACTCAAACCCTGAGGGATGAGTAAGAGAAGTAAACCTGGTGGAAGAAAACTCTGATACACTGGAGATTATATGTTCTGACTGCAAGGTTCATCAGCCTCTGTGGGGTTTTCTTGTTTGTTTGTTGTTTTTTTTTAAGGGGCTTTCAAATAAACACTAGAAAACCTGCTAAACGAATTCTAAAAGAACTGTAATACTTAGCCCCTGTGCTGTGGAAGAATATCGTTAAGTAGAAATTCAAGCTAAGTATTGTCAAATTAGCCCCTCTTGCCATTGTTTTTTTTTCCCTAGAAATCTGAAATTTAAAATTATTGTGTGAGCTCTCTTATTTTTTAAAGATGGTAAATAAAACAACTTTTGGAAGAAGATTGTGTGGGATGAACAAAACAACCATGACAGTGAGTTTGCAAACTCTATGTTTTTAAACTACAAACGTGTACTATTACAAAACGTGATAACATTTTTTGTAAGACTACTTTTAACAAGTTTGATAGGAATTGAATTTGTCTCTGATCATAGAAAAAAATGCTAAACTACAAGTTGAGAAGCAGAACAGTAAACAGGAGAGCAGAGAGGACAGGAGTGGAGCGGGGGAAAGAAAAGGGAAGGAAAGTGGGGAAAAATAACTCCTTTGTTCACAAATGCTGTCTTTGTGATGCCTTCATTTTTGTCCTCAAATTTATTGAAGGAGAAAAAAGTCTGTGTTAATTTTTTTAAGGAATCAATTAAGAAATATTCCCAACTTGCATTTTCTTGTGAGTGGTTAACAGATGTTTCCACAAGTTAGTGAGTTTACTTATGTGTCAGAGGCTGGACATTTGTGTATAAAACCTCTCTTTAGTAAAAAAGAAGCAAATTAGAGAAATATCTTACCAGTGTAAATATTTTAGACTGTAATAAACTCCATAATGCTATAGCACATAATACTGGGCCAGAATACATTAACTTGTTCCCTCCAATTTCAGTAACAGTAGCATTTTCCCTTTTCAATTGTAAAAACAAATCACACAGCAAAAATTTTCCCTAAATGTAGGCATCTACTAAAACTCTAACCTTTTAGCATGTGAACCTCATTTCTAAGTAGAAAAATGACAGACTATTAACTTTGCTTTCTACTTCCTTTGAGTCATGACTTGACTTCCAAAACATTTGGTCAACCAGACTCAAAGTCTCCTTGGAGAAGAAACATTGAGAAATCATGTACTTCTCTCCTTTTACCATTCCCCTTCAGGGCAGAGCAATACAAGTGACCCTGGCTTTTGACAAACCTTAGCTGAAGAAAATGTAACAAGCTCTGTCTGTTTTGAGCAGAATTTTCTATTCTGACAGATACGGCTCAGGAGCATTTGATGTCTGCTTGCTGGTCATAGATAATGGTGCATCTTGGGACCATTGTCATTCTTGTCAATAAAAAGGCCTGGGGGGACACGCAACAAAGCTACCTTTTGATTCACCGTTTTTCTTTCCTTCACAGAACATTTGTAAGCCTGTGGTCAGCTAGGTCATTTTATTTTATCCTGATGTGCCTTGATAATAGCATCATATCTACAAAAAATTTGACAGGCCATCGATGTTTGTTTCTCTGACTCCTACGTTGTTTTTCAGTCCTTCTCAATGTCAAACATACTTTGAAAACTACTGATTATGTTGGTTGGGACTGTATTTGACAAGACATTTCTTCTTTGATAAAATTAAGCTCATGGGGGTTGATCTTTGAATTTAAAGTAATTTTTTGAGCAATGTAACATACTGTCATTCTACTGCTGGCACACAAGAAATATTTTAAAAACTGAAAATTATATTTAATTCAGCTAAACAATATTTTAAAATATGAGTTTTGGAGACTGGAGCAAGAGCAAACTGTTAAGTGCAAAATGGACAAATTATGACTGTTGTCACATTAAAATGAGATCTACTGTCATATTTATTGAATTTTGGTAGAATTAGGAGCAATACAATGTGCATGAATGACTATATATGAAAAGAGGAGTTTACATATAAGCCAGTCTTCAAGAAAAGACTGGCTATTGTTTCTATTCTTAAAAACCAGTTGGAAGTTTATGTTAAGAAATTATACTGAGGCTGCAGGATTACTTGAGGCCAGGAGTTAAAGATCAGCCTGGGCAACTTGGCAAGACTGTTTTTTTACAATTCCTTTTTTAATTAGTTGGGTGTGGTGATACGTACCTATGCTACTAGCTACTTAGGAGACTGAGGTATGAACATTGCTTGATCTCAGGAGTTGGAGGCTGCAGTAAGCTCTGATCGCAGCACTGCACTCCAGCCTTGGTGACAGAATAAGATACGGTCTCTAAAAAAAAAAGCAGAAACAAATATATATATGTACACATATACATAAAGAAATATATGATATGACTACTATGTTATGAAATAATGAAAAATATCATTGCATATATTTTGAATGTGAAAGGGAATATGTATATCACAATGATGGCATTAAGAATAAAATTGTATCATAAGGTTTTAAAGGGGTTTATATGTGTTGTGTCTGGTCAGATTGTCTGGGGTGTCATTTCTCCCACTTTGTAGATAAGTAAACAAATGCTTAGAAAATGTGTGTGAGTTTTTTCATTGACACAAAGAAATTGACAAGTAGTTTGTATCAACTCCAAGAGTCTTCCCATCTCAATACAATAATATGTGCCAAGCTCTTTGCACAGAGTAAGAGCTCAATAAATGTCATTTAGCATTATGAGAATTGGCTAGCATATATTCAAAATTTCTGTAGCTTACTGAATTATTTCATTACACAACAGTATTTTTGGCATAATCATATCAAGATATTCTAGTATAATTGTTAAAATCAAATCTGAAAAGTTATTAGGTTGAAATAAATATTTGTATTTCTGATGGAGAACAATGGATTGTTGATAGTGACTTCAAATAATACTTGATTCTTAGTCATTATATGGTATTGTGGTCTTTGGATATTAACCAGGAAAGTATACCCTTAAGCTAAATATATATTTAAAAGTAGCATAAAATGGAATGAAATATATAACCTTTCCCAATGTAAGCTTTTTTTTTGGTCTGAGACCTTATGCTACTTTGGCCTAATCTAAGGTATCAAATCTTGCAAATCATCATGTTCTACAGAAGGGTCGTTTCATGTCTATGTCTGAGTACTGATCTAAGCTGTTCTGAGAATAATACATGCAGAAAGAACCACTAGAATAGGGTAGATACACACTAGCTGGAAAATAGACAATGCTCTCACAAGCTGGCTGAGAAAAGCAATTTGTCATTTGAATAAATAGAATATGTGTAAATGGAACAAATGGAATCATCAAAATTTCACCTTATTAGTGGGGCAAAACTAGTCATGGACTGAAGACTTCTCTGGATTTACCCTAAAAACTCAAAATCAAGCATCAAAAGAATCTATCTTACTCCAGGAACTTAACTGTGTGACAGAAGAGAAGTAAATACTATTTTTAAACCATGCAGTGAAACCCAGTAACCAACAATGTACATTTTTAAATATATTGGCTTATCTCAAAAATGCAAGATAGACTTGACGTTCAAAACTCATTTAATTATTTTACTATATTAACAGATTAAAACCACAAAAAAGCCTATAATTATGTGCAAAAAAGAAATTTGACAAAATTCAGCACACATTCATAATAACAACTTGCAACAAACTAAGAATTCAAGAAAAGTTCCTCAATCTAAAATAGATAATTTTATGCCTGGGCACAGTGGCTCATGCCTGTAATCTCAGCCCTTTGAGAGGTTGAGGAGAGCAGATCATCTGAGGTCAGTAGTTCCAGACCAGCCTGACCAACATGGTAAAACTCCATCTCTATTGGAAAACACACAAAAATTCCAGGTGTGATGGAGTGACCTGTAATCTAAGATATTTGGGAGACTAAAATGGGAGAATGGCTTGAACCTGTAAGTCAGAGATTGCAATAAGCCAAGATAACACTGCTGTACTCTAGCCTGGTAGACAGAGCAAGACCTTGTTTCATTATTATTATTATTAAATTGATTATCAAATAATCATTATCATTATTATGATTTATGAGTAATTACAGTTAATGATAAAAGACTGAATGCTTCTATTTTAAATTCAGGAACAAAGAATTAATTAGTCTTACAATTTTTATCCAACATCTTACCAGAAGGCCTAGCCAATGCAGTGAAATTGGGCAAAAAAATACAGAAGATATGCAGACAGTAACAGAACTAAAACCAATGATATGATTGAAGATATAGAAAAGCCTATAGAATTTACCAAAATTCAAATACTAAAATTAGCATTAGGTAGTTTTAGGGTAAAAGTTAAATATAAAATGTTACTGTGGTCAGGCGCAGTGGTTCATGCTTGCAATCCCAGCACTTTGGGAGGCTGAGACAGGCAGATCATGAGTTCAAGAGATTGAGAACATCTTGGGCAACATGGTGAAATACCATCTCTACTAAAAATATAAAAATTAATTGCACATGGTGGTGCATGCCTGTAGTTCCAGCTACTCCTACTTGGGAGGCTGAGGCAGGAGTATCACTTGAACCCAGGAGGCGGAGGTTGCAATGAGCTGAAATTGCACCACTGCACTCCAGCCTGGTGACAGAGCAAGAATCTGTCTCAAAAAGCAAAAAAAAAAGTTGTTTTCTACATTCAGCAAATTTGAAACTGAAATTAAAAGGACTATCTTCAATAGCACAAAATATTCTGTACTTGGGAATAAATATAACAAAATACATGTAAGATCTAAAGATAACAAAATATATGCAAATCTCTGAAAATGGCATTAATTTATTGGGAGAAATTTAAAAAGAGCGAAATAGAGAAAGATACTATATTAATCTATCAAAAGAATAAACATTGTTAAGATGTAAATTATCTGAAGATTCAATATAATTCCTATTATTTCCCAGGAGAGTTTTATTTTTTGTAAAAATTGATGTAACAATTCAAAAAAAAAACAAATGATCTAGTATAGGCAATATAATTAAAAAAAAAAAAAAACAACGGAGTTCTTAGAATACATTTCAAGACATTTTACACTTAGCCTACTACATTTCAAGCTATAGTAATCAAAATAGTATGGTATTGACCAAAAAAGAGCCACATAGCTCAGTGAAACAGAATATATTATTTGACATACAGATGCTCAATTGATTGTTAAGGTAATTTGGTGTGAGAAATTTAGTTCAATTAGTCCTATTTTAAATTCACATAATTGTCTCAATTTTTAAGTCTAGACTAATCTCCCTCATTAGTTCAAACGCCTTTTGGAATCTGCAAACTGAGAAAGCTTTCCCTTGTGAACCTAATTTCAAGCTTTGACTTGCTTCCACTCATCTGAGTCATTTACTCTTTTCCACTCTCTCTCTGTGTTATGAGATATGGTAGCTTAATGGGTTAAAGATGTACTCCAATTTAGAAAGATTCAAATTTTTATTTTGCTTTCTTGTTTTTCCTGTAGTTTTGGGGTGAGTTTTGAAAGAATAAAAGGGTAGAAAAAGGTATTTCTAACTTATTTGTTTATTTTAATTCCTAATCCTTCCTTGTCCCCCTGTAGTCTACACTATAACTAAATCTAGAGTTAAATATTTCTATCTGTATAGTGGTAGATAGTATCAGGATATTTTTATACTCATTGAAGTTAAGCTGCCCTGGATTTCTTCAAATCATTATACATTCTATTTCTATTTTTTCTTTGAAATAATCACTGTAGTAGTCAGGGCTTATTGAGCATTTACAACATTCCAAGCAATGGTCTTTAGACTTAACAGAAATTAACTCTTGTGATCTTTGGAGGTGAGTAATATTATTATCCTAGCTTAACTGATAAAATAAAACATAAACTTTTCCCAAGTTAATGAAGTTCAGAAATAATTGTGCTGTAATTTGAACCCAGGCAGTCTGGCTTCAGAATCTGCATCTTTTCACTATTGTTTTACACAATGTAGTGTAAATGAAAAGTAAAAGCACCTGTGCATATGCATGCACACACACACACACAAAATTCATTTTTTAATGTGTTCTTTCTTTTGTCTTTTCATTGTATGACATTCCACTTAGAAACAAAAAATGGATTTACAGGAAACTGGAGAAAAATCAACACAGTAATTGAGTAAATTATATTCAGTGCCATGTGTGTAAATCTTGTCTCTTTAGAATGTAAGGATCTATTATAAGGATCTTGAACTCTAAAGGAAAATGGAATTTCCTTAGGAGAGAAGCTAATGCCCAGCAAACAAATTTGCTGTAAATCTGGTTATCCTGGTTGATTAGACTAGAATACGGTCCTAATGTTCCCAGAAGAGGCATCTTCCTTTCCTTTCCCTCCCTCCCTCCCTTCCTTCCTTCTTTCCTTCTTTCCTTCTTTCCTTCCTTTCTTCCTTCCTTCCTTCTTTCCTTCCCTTCCTCCCTCCCCCTTCCCTCCCCCCTCCTTCCTTCCCTCCCTCCTTCCATCTCCCCTCCCTCCCTCCTTCTTTCCTTCTCTTTCCTTCCTACCCTCCTTTCTTCCTACCCTCCTTCCTGCCTAATAAGGTTTGACCAAATCTCATTTTGAATTGTAGCTCCCATAATTCCCATGTGTTGTGAGAGGGACCTCACGTGCAATAATTGAATCATAGGGGCAGTTTTCCTCATACTGTTTTTGTAGTAGTGATAAGTCTCACAAGATCAGATGGTTTTATAGGGGGAAACCTTTTTTTGTTTGGCTCTCTTTCTGTCTTGTATGTCACCATGTAACACATGCCCTTCACCAGCCACCATGATTGTGAGGCCTCACCAGTCATGTGCAACCTCTTTTTCATTATAAATTACCCAGTGTTGAGTATGTCTTTATCAGCAGCATGAAAACAGACTAATACAGTAAACTGGTACCACTAGAGTTGGGTACTGATGTAAAGATATCCTAAAATATGGAAGCAACTTTGAAACCAGGTAACAGGCAGAGATTGGAACAATCTGGAGGGCCCAGAAGAAAAGAGTAAAATGTTTGAAAGTTTGGAACTTTCTAGATGCTTGTTGAATGGCTTTGACCAAAATGCTGATAGTAATATGGACAATAAAATCCATGGTGAGGTGATCTCAGATGGAGATGAAGAACTTGTTGGGAAATGGAGTAAAGGTGACTCTTGCTAGGTTTTACCAGAGAGATGTGACATTTTGCATCTGTCCTAGAGATTTGTGGAACTTTGAACTTGAGGGTGATGATTTATATTATCTGGTGGAAGAAATTTCTAAGCAGCAAAGCATTCAAGATATGACTTGGGTGCTGTCAAAAGCATTCAGTTTCAAAAGGGAAGCAGAACATAAAAGTTCAGGAAATTTGCAGCCTGACAATGGAATAAAGAACAAAAACCCATTTTCTGAAGAATAATTCAAGCTGGCTGCAGAAATTTGTGTAAGTAATGAAGAGCCAAATGTTAATCACCAAGCAATGGGGAAAATGTATCCAGGGCACATCAAAGACCTTTGTAGTAGCCCCTCACATCACAGGCTCAGAGGCCTAAGAGGAAAAATGATTTCATGGGCCAGGCGCAGGGCCCCCTGTTATGTGCAACCTAGGAATTTGGTGCCCTGGGTCCCAGCTCTCTAGCCATGGCTAAAAGGGGCCAAGGTACAGCTCGGAACACAGACTAAGAGGGTCTAAGCAGGACTCAAGTCTTGGCAGCTTCCATATGGTGGTGAGACTGAGGCTGCATATAAGTCAAGAATTGAGGTTTGGGAACATCCACCTATATTTTAGAGGATGTATGAAAACACCTGGATGTCTTTGTAGAAGTTTGCTGCAGGTGTGAGGCCCTCATGGAGAACCTCTGCTAGGGCAGTACCGAAGGGAAATGGGGGATTGAAGCCCCTGCACAGAGCCCCTATTGTGGCACTCCCTAGTGGAGCTGTGAGAAGAGAGCCACAGTCCTCCAGACTCCAGAATGGTAGATCCACTGACAACTGGCACTGCACTCCTGTGAAAGCCACAAACACTCAACACCAGCCCATAAAAGCAGCCGGGAGTGTGACTGTACCCTGCAAAGCCACAAGGACAAAGCTGCCCAAGACCATGGGTATCCACCTCTTGCATCAGTGTGACCTGGATGTGAGACCAGGATTCAAAGATCATTTTGGAACTTTAAGATTTGACTGTCCCACTGGATTTTGGACTTGCATGGGACCTTTAGCTTATTCATTTTGGCCATTACCTCCTGTTTAGAATGGGTATAATTATCTAACGTTTATACCCTCAATGTATCTAGGAAATGACTAACTTGTTTAAAATTTTATTTTAGAGGCTCATAGATGGAAGGAACTTGCCTAGCCTTGAATGAGACTTTGGACTGTGGACTTTCGAGTTAATGCTGAAACTAATTAAGATTTTCGGGGACTGTTGGGAAGGCATGATTGATTTTGAAATGTGAGGACATGAGATTTGGGAGTGTCCAGGGACAGAATGATATGGCTTGGCTGTGTCCCTGCTCAAATCTCATCTTGAATTATAGCTTCCATAATGCCCATGTGTTGTGGGAGAGAACTGGAGGGCAATAATTGAATTCTGGGGTTGGTTTCCCCCATACTGTTCTTGTGGTAATGAGTAAGTCTCACAAGATCTGATGGTTTTATAAGGGAAAATCTCTTTTGCTTGGCTCTCATTCTCTCTTGTCTGCTGCCATGTAATAGATGCCTTTCACCTTCCGCCATGATTGTGGGGCTGCCCTAGCCATGTGGAACTCTGAGTCCGTTAAAACTCTTTTGCTTTATAAATTACCAAGTCTAGGGTATGTCTTTATCACCAGCATGAAAATAAATTGATACACTGTCTTTCTTCCAAGTTACAGTGATCTACTAGCAAATGCTGATTATAAAGTCATTAAATAGGCACTGTGTCTAATCTCACTGATCTGAATTTAATTGTTTAATTAGTAAAGTAATTATCCTAAAAAGTAAAAAATATAGGTACTATGAGAAAGTAAAACAAGTTGGCAAACCCAGTCTTGATAACCAGGCCTGCCAGAGAGACTGAAATATAGACTCAAATCCTGAAGAGTACAAAGAAAACTGCCTTTTTGTGGGTTTGTGTGAAATTCCTGGATCTAAGCAACTAAGTTCAGTAAAAGATTAAAATAGGCAACATATTCTTTAACACAGAGTTTCAGGAAAAAAAAATTAGAATGAATAGACATTATAGTGTACTTTACAAAATTTTTATACACTTTAAAAAAGTGATGATCTCTCTGAGGCTCAGTTGCCTCATCTGTAATTGGTTTTAATCCAATGTCCCACAGGTTTGCTGAAAGTATAAAACAAGATTACCTTTGAAAGAGAAGAATGTCAAGCACATAACAAGAATGTGTGATTGTTTCTTTCTTGCTTAAATTTTTATAATTTATTATTCTTTCAGCTATTAATGTCTGTGGTCTCAGAAAATAGTCCTGTAAAGTACTTTACTTAAACTACTGTAGGCACCAGAGTTATCACAACAGCAGCCCTGCTCTACAGCAAGTCCCCATGCATGCCAACAACACTGATCCTGTTCCTTTACGACCAGTTTGTTTACTTTGTGCTAGCAGGGTTGCTATTTTTCACTCCTCTTTAAAGGACCAAGAAAAGAGAGTATTAGAATAATACATTTAAATGGAGACTAGACTAGGCATGGTGGCACGTGCTTGTAATTCCAGCACCTTGAGAGGTCAAAGCAGGAGGATTGCTTGAGGCCAGGAGTTTGACACTGGCCTGAGCAACATAGAAATACTCTGTCAAAAAAAAAAAAAAAAAGGATAAATTATGAAAGAAATAGAGAAGGTCTGGAAAAAAAAGTCTGGTTTGTTTGACTTTCCCAGTGCCCTAAGTCTCAAAACAGGCATAATTAAACAGCTTTCCACTCTGGTGTACGGATTTGTTTGGGGGCCTTAAGCCCTGGATAATGAACCATGAAAGGTCCTCAACAAAGCCCTAATCTATTCACTAGGATGGAACTTCTTGGAAGAGGTGTTTAGGTTCTCCTATATTTTCCCAGGCCTACCTCAGCTATCCATCAGGGCCCACTCAATGGCTTCTGTTCATTATTTCCAAGTTCTTTCTTCTGCATCCTACTTGTGACATTCACCATGTTAACTCCACTCTCATTATTTGTCCAGTCTTTACAATGGTAGTGGTTGTTTTTTACAAGGTAGTAGTTCTCTACTGACTGAATCTGTTAACGTGTAAATACAAATACACTGAAAATTAGGTTTACTGAATATTTTAATAGCAGACATCTGCTTAGTTTGTTCCTCCCCAATATAGTCAGATTCTGAGTTCAATAAAAACTGAATGATTTTCATTTCTATCTGCATTTATATTGGTATCAGCATCTGTTTTTTAATCTATTAATACATATAATTATTTGGTGCTAATATTTTCCATTTTATCTTTTAGTATTCACTCATGTTATTTCCAGATAACCATGGGATGTACATATGATTTAAAAAAAAGAAGTGTAAGGGCTCATATATTTGTTCAAAATTACATAAAAGGGCATGTCAATGCCCAAGTTAGGAAATATGCATAACCCTCCTCCTATTGGGTATCACCTTGGTGCTACCCCTGATGCCAGCCCTCATTAATTCTCACTTGAAATCACTTCTGTCAACAATCTAGGTTAAATTATCTGGACTTTTTTTCATATAATATGCTAACAATTCTCATAAATTTAGTATATTTAAACTATTAAATGGATGTTCAGCAAAAAATCCACCAATTATATTCAAATTGTAAAGAATTGTTCATCATAATATATATTTATCAAAGTAAATCATGATGCTATAAAAGAGTCATTATAAACTATTAATTATTAAATATCAGAAATGTAATTATTTAGTTTTCAGTCCTTCAAAAATGTATCTACATCTGGCCTGTTTATATATTGGGCCATGTGTCAGAATCCACATTCATTTATTTTTTCCACTTAGTATTTTTATTCAACAAGGAAACTTGAACTCATAATTATAACTCTGGTAGCTAATTAATTCAGTCAGAAAAAAAATATTTATTGCAAATATATTATTTGCTAAGAAACATATGAGATAATTGAATATATCAGATACATAGGATGCATAAGATAAAATTCTCAACTTGAGAGGAACTTTCAGGTTAAAATAGGAAGACAAGCAACAAATAATCAAACAAATAATAAATCAACAAATAATCAACTTAGAAGTTTGTATATAACAAATATGTCGATTATTTAGTAGATTAGAAAATGATGTTTATAAATGACCATGAGATCTGCAGAGGAAAAATGGAGAGCTTTTATTTCTGTAAGAATAACCTGCAGATTTGGGAGGTCAGCATTGAGTACAAGTGAAAGTGGGCTCCAAAGAACAAAGGAGAAGCTCAGCTTATGTAGAAAAAGCTACTACCTCAAGTTTTCAATTAGGTCCATTTATGCAAATGAAGGATTCAATTTTGTTTAGCTCTGATTGGTCAAGCTCTGATTGTGTGGCTTCCAAAACCCCAAACCAGAAGTCTGTGTTAGATGATTTTTTCAACAACTGGTTGGTGTGGTTTCTGGCTGCAGTTTTCCTTGGATCCAGTCACAGGGACTCTTCTGGCTGAAGGGCACAAAGTAGGACGTTTGTCAAGAGCTTCCTTTTCCAAGAACAAAGAATATGTGACTACTCTTCCTTAACCCTGCCGTGACCACTTAGTTCTACTATCTAAATTTGGATATCTCAGCCACCAGGAGTCCATCTTGTCTAGAGAGCTTGGGGTCTTATTTACAGTTTTATTTCACAGCAAAAAGTGCTATAACATAGAACACAGAAAGAAAGAAAGATAAGAAGGGCCTCTTGAAGTTTGCAGTGATGGGAGTGTTTAAGGTAATTCTCACTAAGAAACTGAGATAATAAATCCTTGAAGGAGGCAAGGGATTTAGGCAAGTGAATATCTAGAGAAAGAGTGTTCCAGGAAAAGGGCATGGCAAGGCTAAAGGTTTAGTGCCTGGCAATTCCAAAAAACATTAATGAGACCAGTGGGGCTGGATCTAAGTGAGAATGAAAAAAATAGTAAGATAGTAGAAAAATACATAGCAATTGTATGGTAGCTCCATCAAATTGCTCTAAATATTTGAATGAAGCATGCAATTCACTGCAAAGACTGCTTTCCTTGTAGTAATAAATACTAACTCAACAGCATATCACTTATATTTTCAAGGTTTGGTGATGGAAAAACATAATGACAAAAATTACAGTTAACATGTAATTGATATCAAAGTACCTGTGTTGAGAGAAATTGAACCCTGTTCGCTGATGTTTTGTTGAAATGAGCAGTACTATGCTTTTACTGTATGGACAACTTTTGAGAGCACTCAAAACTAGAAGAAAACAGCAAAGAATTAACTCAATGTACTATTTATCTCCACTTAGTCCTAGAGGGCATCTCTTCCTATGCATTTTTTTTCATTCAGTGAGAAATAGCATTAGATGATGGTGGCATTTTTTTTTTTTTTAAGTTTACCATTTGTACCATAGTGTCTTTAGGAATACTGATAGCTCATGCTCAAATTCAAAAACATCCATACTATGTTCAGGAAGTAATAGTTTCATGCTATTCAAGATATTTATTATGTTTATTTGATCATTTTTCTTGAAATCATAGAGAGGACTTTTTTTCTATCCTTTTCAGTTCCTTAAAAGGACATAAATTTAACTTGCTCCTGATGGGCATTTTTCCTCTTAAAGCTAGCATATTTCAGGGTGAAAAGTAAATACACTCCCTGCTCCCTGCCCAAAGAAGTGCATGTAATTTTACATGATTCTGCAATGGTAAGAGTCATATATGGTCTCAGTTTTCTAAACTCTACTCAACATAAAATCAAAGTTAAGCATATTGTTGAATGCTAGTTGATTTCAAATGAAGTAAGAAATATTTTTCAGGTATCAATTATTTAATTGACTTAACTGGTCCTTTCTTTTCATACATGTTAATGATCATGCAACATAACCCTGATGTGCTTTTTCAAAATCCATGTGCCAGCTAGCAAAATTTCCTTATTCTAAGTAAAGTATCTCTTTTCCTGTAGCATGATATTCAAGGATGAACAGACAGCGCATTTCTTCTTTAAGCTTCCATGTAAACTGCACATTGCATACCCTGATTCTCAGTGTTTTCCTCCAACTGCAAAGCAAAGTTTCTGAAAAAACACACCGACACACGGAAAACAGAGAACAAGGAATCTGGGAAGGCATCTACCCAGGAACCACTGTGAAACCGAGGGACGCTTCTTAACATGGGGTAAGGGTAAGAGTAAGAGCCCCCAAAAGATCTACACTTGCTACAGGGACCCGTGCAATTCTGGGAATGAGAGAACCCCCCGAAAATTCCAACCACAGGCCTCTAGACTAATACAGAGAGGCACCTGAAATTTCTTCAGAGGCACCACTTAAGACTTTGGGCCGGGCGTGGTGGCTCAAGCCTGTAATCCCAGCACTTTGGGAGGCCAAGGCAGGTGGATCATGAGGTCGAGAGATCGAGACCATCCTGGCCAACATGGTGAAACCCCGTCTCTACTAAAAATACAAAAAACTAGCTGGGCGTGGTGGCGCGTGCCTGTAATCCCAGCTACTTAGGAGGCTGAGCCAGGATAATTGCCTGAACCCAGGAGGCGGAGGTTGCGGTGAGCCGAGACGGTGCCATTGCACTCCAGCCTGGGTAACAAGAGCGAAACTCCGTTTCAAAAAATAAATAAATAAATAAACAAATAAATAAATAAATAAAAAGACTTTGGGGGGTCCTGTAGAATTTGGATCCATGAGCAGCCCAGCACCAGCTTTCATTACAATAATAGTCCACAGTCACGGTGGGTGCCAGGAGAAAGCAGAACGTTCCCAGTTTTTGCCAGAAAAGGCTCGGCTCCGACTTCCAGCCATTGACCCCACCTTTTCCTGACCCCTGCTGGTGCGCACAGTTCCGTGTTCCCCAGGGAAACTCCTGGCCGTCGGACAATACAGGCCCTGCGCCTGCTGCTCCTAGTCAGTACAGACTTCCTAGATGAAATGGCTCCCACGCGAGGGAGGCCTTTCCCCGTTCTCAGAACACCGAGAGGGGTGAGAGACCCAGGTTTGTGAGTGGGTTGGAGCTAGTCTGGGCAGGGTGTAGCCCGCCGGCCAGGCCCAACCTCTGCCTCAGGGAGCCGTATGCGCGGCCTGGAGCACCTCACGGACAGAACACGGTGTGACACCGGGGGTCAGACGCGGTCCCTCCAAAGCCCAGGGCTGGTCTCACGGAGAGGTCTATGTCTCTCTCCCTCCCCGGTGTCCCACCCCCACCAGCCCGGAGCACTACTCTGAACATGCTGAAACGCGAAAGCGCAGCATGGCGAAGAGCCCATCTGCAGGCTGTATCACACTTCAATGCCATCTACTGGATCACAGCCGAAATTACAACACCAAAAATATTTTGCCTGCAAGGTGCCTGTGAAACCTAAGGCAAAAATCCAGCCACAAATAAAGATCCTGTGCAGAGCCTGGACCCTCTGAAAGAACCCAGAAATAGAGCCAACTCACTATACTCATCTTACGTTACAGTTAAAGGAACAACAGATGAGAAAGAATCAGCACTAATTCTGGCAATTCAAAAACCCGGAGTGTCCCCTAACTTCAATGTGAACACACTAGCACCCCAGGAATTAACCAGATTGAAATGACAGAAATGACAGACATAGAATGCAGAATCTGGATGGCAAGAAAGCTCATCGAGATCCAGGAGGAAGTTTAAATCCAATCTAAAGGATCCAGGAAATTCAGTAAAAGGATCCAAGAGCTGAAAGATGAAACAGTCAGTTTAAAAAAGAACCAAACTGAATTTTTGAAATGGAAGAATTCACTGTAAGAATTTAAAAATACAGGAAGAAACATTAACAGCAGACTAGACCAAGCTGAGTACATAATCTCAGCACAAGTTCTTTAAATCAACTCAGATAAAAATAAAGTAAAAAGAATTTAAATAAATAAATGAAATCTCTAAGAAACGTGGAATTTTGTAAACAGACCATAATCTGTTACTCATTGGCATTCCCTAAAGAGAAGGAAAGAAAGTAAGCACCTTGGAAAAATATTTGAGAATCTAGTCCATGAAAAATTTTCCAATCTCACTAGAGATGTAGACATGCAAATTTAAGAAATATAGACAACACTGCAAGATTCTATATGAGACAACTTTCCTAAGGCACATAGTCATCATATTTACCAAGGTCAACACACACAAACCAATATGAAAGGCAGTTGGAAAGAAAGGTCAACACACTTACATAAAACTAGTCCCCTACCTTTCACCATATGTAAAAAATAACATGGATTAAACATTTAAATGTAAGACCTAAAGCTATAAAAATCCTAGAAGACAGCCTAAGAAACATCCTTCTTGACATAAGCTTTGACAGAGAATTTATGGCTAATCCCCAAAAGCAATTGGAACAACAACAACAACAACAACAACAACAAATTGACAAGGGGATTGATATGGTTAGGTTTTGTGTCCCTATGCAAATCTCATCTTGAATTATAATCCCTGTAATTCCCATGTGTCAAGGGAGAGACCAGGTGGAGGTAATTGAATGATGGGGATGGTTTCCCCCATGCCATTCTCATGCTAGTGAATTAGTTCTCATGAGATGGCTTTACAAGTGTTGGGTAGTTCTTTCTGCATTTATTCTCCTTCCTACCATCTTGTGAAAATGATGCCTTGCTTCCCTTCATGTTCTGCCATGATCATAAGCTTCCTGAGGCCTTTTAACTGTAAGTCAGTTATACCTCTTTTCTCTATAAATTATGCAGTCTTTGGCAGTTCTTTATAGCAGTGTGAGAAGGGATTAATACAGGGACTTAATCAAACTAAAGAGCTCTGTGCAAAAAAAGAAATCATAAATGGAATACAGAGCTTGCCCACAGAATTGGAGAAAATATTTACAAATTATGCTTCTGACAAAGTTCTAATATCCAGAATCTACAAGGAACTTAGAGCAATCAACAAGTAAAAAATAAATAATCGAATTAAAAAATGAACAAATGACATGAACAAACACTTCTCAAAACAAGATACACCAATGGACAAAAAATATATATATGAAAAAAGTGCTCAACATCAGTAATCATCAGAGAAATGCAAATCAAAACCACAATGAAATGCCGTCTTATACCAGACAATTGGTAATTATTAAAAAGACAAAGAACAGTAGATGCTATCAAGGCTATAGAGAAAACAGAGTGCTTACACACTGTTGGTCAGAATGTAAATTAGTTCAGCCATTGTGGAAGGTAGTTTGAAGATTTCTCAAAGAATTTAAAACAGAATTTTCATTTAACACTGCAATCTCATTACTGGGTGCATATCCAAAGGAAAATAAATCATTCTAAGGAAGACACATGCACTTTTATGTTCACTACGAGGTTATCCACAATGGTAAAGACATAGAACCGACCTAGATTCCCATTAGTGGTAACTTGGATAAAGGAAATGTGGTCTATATATACATCATGGAATACTACACAGCCACAAAAAATAATACAATCATGTCCTTTGCAGCAAAATGGACACAGTTGGAGGCCATTATCCTAAGCAACTTAGCACAGAAACCAATACCACATGTTCTCACTTACAAGTGGGAGCTAAACATTAAATATGCATGGATGTGAAGATGGAAGCAATAAACACTTGGGACTACTAGACAGGGAGGAGAGGAGGGAGGAATTAGCTAAAAACTACCTATTCGATAAAATGCTCACTATCTGGGTGATAGGAACACCTGAACCCTAAGCCTTAGCATCATGCAATATACCCATAAAACATATCTGCACATGTACCCCTGAATCTTAAATAAAATAAAATAAATAAATTTAATTTTAACTTTGTTGCTAGCTTATGAGAGGTCACTATGCTCCGTAAAAAACAAATAAAAACAAAACATAAACGCAAGGAATGCTTTCTTCCCATGTTCTTTACAGAAAGGCAGACAAAGTTTCATAGAGACAAAACCCTGAATATTAGTGGTTAGTGAACTGGTGGTCCAATAAAAGCTGATTTTTCCAGTAGACATTATCATACTTCATTATCATACTTCATTTTCAGTTTTCCATTCTAGGTTCTTGGGAAATTCATCATGCTTGCAAGACTTAGTTGTTCTGGCACCATACATATTTCTATTGTTTGTTAACCCTAATGTCCTATTCATAATCTACTTACTTCTATTTATTATTTTCCTCCCATATTGAATCATTTATGTTAGATCTCAACCATATTGAATCATTTATCCATTTTGTTTAATTGGTGATATAAAGTAGCCCAATAATAACCAAAAAACCCCAAAATTTAACAAATATAACAATAATATAATGATGACCCGAAAAAAATTCAGTTAAAACAAGGTGAACCCTTTTACTAAATGTTGGTGGGAAGCACAATTATAGCTCAACATTACAACTCTTAAGAACATAAATACATTAAGAACTACTGAAATCTCTGCAGAAAACACACTTAATTTTATATTTGTAATGTTACATTCAATTCACTGATTTTAAAAAATTTCTAAGAAAGTGTAGGATCACTTGATAGGCCTCTGGAAATTATTGGTAGTAAATAAAACAAATAGGAGCAAGCTCTATATAAACATAGAAGCAAGTTCTATACCTTTTTTGAACAAGATATTTCTGCATTATTGAATAATAGCCTGTATTTTGTCGCTTATAGGATGAACTCAGTTTGAAATGTCTCTCTTTCTTCCTTCTCTTTTCTGATTACTAAAATTTATCATAAACTTTAAGGCTCAGTTCAAATGACATTTTGTTCATGAATTTCTCTTAATCCCAGCAGTAAGAATAAACCTTACCTTGTATGTGTTCTTATAGCAAATAGTTGGCATTTCTCTCATAAAACTTATCACATTCTACATTGTTTGTTGCTTTCACCTTTAGGGTAAGAAAAATCAATTTTTCAAAGTATTACAGTTAATTACTTCTAGAGAAGGGCCAGACCTCAGATCTTTTAACTCTTGGTCCATAATTCTCTCTATTGCATTGCACAGGACTGCCTTCTAAATATCCATCGAATTCAGCAAATATTCTATTTTTATTATTCTTATTTCTTATAAATTTGTTTATATCTTTATACCTTTTCTGTTTCTTGGTTCCCTCAGATTGTAATTTACTAACGGAAGGGACAGTGCTTATTATTGCATTTTGTGAAAACCTTAAAAAATGTTTAACTCCCCTGATAATGAAGTGAGTCTACATGATGGTACAGAAGAGGAGGAGAAAAGAGAGGTAAAGGAAAGAATTGAAGGATAAAGTGGGGAGAAGTGAATGAAGTAGCAACCATAGGGTGAATGCTAATGCCACTGTCTCTTACTAGTAATAATACATTTTCAAGGATAGATTCCATACCCGTGGACTTTTGTCATAGGGTGGGGAGAGGAGGTTTATTAACTAATCCACAGAACAAGAAATATTTGTTGCACAACTGGGAATCATCATTAGATGGAATTAGCTTCTTAATCACATAAGTGGAAATGAGGGAAAAAATATTTGGCAGTGAGGACAATGTTAGTAAATAGTTCTCAAGTGACTGAAACAAATGGCTGCTTCCAATCAAAATCTGAATGTCAGTCAAAGCAGCATCTTACAGAACAGTAGCTTGTGTTCCCCATGCAGTGCTTTTGTTACTTTCAAATTCAAGTTGTATTTTCCTGATTATTCTAAATATGAAACTCAGAATTTGTCTCCCTTACAACTGTGATTGCATTTGTTTTGTTTAGGTTTATTTTTTGACTTGTATGTCTCCATTAGCTTTTAAGCTCGGTAATGGAAGTTTCTAATTAGTTTCAAAGTGGCCAGACGGTCAGGCTGTTGCTTGATTCTTCACACATGTCACTGTTAACTCCTAAGAGCTGGTTGAAAATCTAGCACTCTGCCATGTGTTTTGAACAATGAAAATTTTCGAAGACTATTATCTTTGAAAATTACATATACTCTGGAGTTTACTTTGAACTGACAGTGTTTATCCTCTGTATTTGCAGAAATAAACAGAAAAATCTTAAAATACTAACAAACACATCTGATTCTTGATATTTCTTGGCAACTAATCACAACTTCTTTGCAAGACTTTACTCATGACATGTAAATATTAGACAAGAAACTAAATTAAAACTATTTGAGCTTCTTATGCATTTAATGATCTACATTATAGGGTCAGAAAGTAGACCAAGAGTAAAATTAGGAAAAGTGCAAGGGATAAGGAAGTTCACCAACCGATATGTGTCATGCTTTTAATAGCCTATTATTTTGCTGCTAATGGGAAAATTCCATATCGTTGGTTCCTGTTCATGATATTACTTACTATTAAGTTTGGAAACACTTCAGTTTTATGTAGGTTATACAGTGATAAGTAAATGACACGAATAACTTTTCTGATCTCTGATACTTCTTTTATGTAAGACATATCTACTTTTGGTTTCATGGTACTAAATTGGTTTGAATACCAATGGAGAGCACCTTTGGTAGAATCAAAGGAGTTTGCATTGGGAAGGACTAAACAAGTTTCTTAAAAACATGAATTGCAAACTAAGACCCTCCAAGTTAAATTCAAATCAAATGTGTGTTATTGAGCTAAACAGACTGTTAGTAAGAAAAATGAAAAGAATTTCAAACGCTTAAGTTGAATTTGTGCCCCATGGTTTACCAAAATGCTCACATCGTTTTTCTGTCATGCATCTCACTTGAATCACTGAGATACATTATCTGCACGTCTTTATCATTTAATAAGAAGGAAAACAGATTTAGAGTAGATAATCAGTATCGCCCAAACCATATAGCTAGTTAGCAGTAGAGCTAGGATTATAACATAAAGCTCTTAGTTTTCAGATAAGAACTCTTGCCATTGTTTTCTAAAAGTTTAAATGCTATGGCATATTTTGTAAGATGATATGATTATTGCATGTAATTGGATTTATTTCTCAAAATATTAGAGTTTTCAAACTGTTCGTTAGTTTTGTTGGAGAAATCAGACAATGGTGGAGCTGAACTGTACTTTAGGGTACAATTGAAAGCAGGTTGTCTTTCAATTGTACTTAATAAGACATGACTTTTCAAAGATACTTAATAAGACATGGCTACACCTTCCAGCTATAAGTCTCTTACTACTGAGGATGCCCATGAACCACAGAGAGGGTGAAAACTTCCATTCATCATCTGAAGAATATTCAAGAGGCCATGATTAAATAGATGAACACTGATGATGTATAAATATGTTTATTTTTTGATAGGACGAATTGAGTGATGAATTCATTAACACTCAAAGAAAACCTGGGGCTATGAAAGGAATACACAAACTATTATTTCATGAACATCAGGGCTCATATAAACTAGAAAGTGACCATGATAATCATTACACAGAGACAGTATTAAGGATAAACTAAAATTTCTTTGTCACATTGGTTTGATTTTAGTGCTTTGAATTAGACAAATCAAATTTAAGAAGAATGTGTCTCTTAACAACACGTAGGTTAACCATAGAAATCTCTTATCCATATCCCTTTCTAATGCAACAGACATGATGTTGGGAAACAGAAGCATGCTATTAAAATGACCTGTTCGTCAGAATCTGTTTTGTGATATTAAAAGTTCCTTCATTGAATTACTTTTCTTGACCCTTTTGGCATCAAGACGTGTTTAAAAACATAACATTCAAAATGAAAGACAAGATGCTTAGTAATCTGTTGTATGTGCCAGGCTGAAAGTGGACTTTCAGGGCCAAGTGGTTCCCTGGAGATGATTAATTGACAAGAAGGGTCAGCAAAGTCTCGAGATCCAGAGTTTTGAATCCCTTAGACCAAAATATCTCACCAGTGAAAACTGAAATTTATATTTCTAGGAATCTTTACTTCCCCTTTATTATTACCAATTAACATTTCTTTGCCTCCTTCCTGGAAGTTTCTGCCACTGTGTGTTTAATGGTATGTGTATAATTTTATAAATGTGTTAACACTTTGTATAATTATTATGTGTGATTCATCCTACATGCTATGAAAAACTTAGTTTTTAGTTTTTTTTTTTTTTTTTTAATTTAACCAATGGGGTTGTCTTTAAGTCTTTGTGTTATTTACATATAACGCAACTTGATGAGAACTCTTGTGAACAGAACAGAGCATGAAAAGTCTGTATGTAAAAATCTGTGCTTAAGTAGCTGAGAAGGTCACATTGTTTTCTACTCTTAGGACCATGTCTATGGTAACCAGCACATAAAGAAAAATTTTGCATGTTATGCAAGAATGTGACGACAACATATGGATGGAGTGTTATCAAAAGTATTTGTGGCATAACTTTTGATGCAAGGATAGCAGTCAAAAGCCTATTCGACATATGCATTAAGCAATTGATTGATAGATTGATACATTAATTGATAGATGGTAAGTAGGCAGATAGAATGATAGATGTGCAGATATATATGAAAGAGAGCAGGAGACAAAGAAGGAGAGAAGACTGTACTATATCAATGCAAGATCTATAATAAATTGCTATTTTGATAAAAGAGATATCTGTCTCAGATTTTCAACTTCCAACTTGCAAAGGTGTCTCTCTTAGTAGGTATTCAGATTGGAAGGGATCAGTGCTAAAAACCATTTTCCGGAGTTCTTTTGTCCAAATGAATAATGGAGCTAAGCAGATGGAGACCAAAATGCCAGCTTCCATCCTGACAAAGGTTAAATAATGTGCCTTATACAATCACTGGCTTGGCTGTAAACTGAGGCCTTGCTGTATAAGGGCAGAGTCTTTACCTCCAGTATTTGACAGGAGCAAATGAAAATACAAATGTCAGATCCATCGTGAGAAAGGGAGGGAGAAACTTAAATTTCACATGCCCAGTTCCTTACTTCAAACGGGACCAATCAGATAGCTTACTGCTCACGTAGTAGTAAATATGGACTTCAGAATCACTTTTCCATCTCTGACTTTAAGACCATTATTCTTTGATTTTTCTTTCTTGTGCTGGTTGTCATTTTTACATAGTGTATTTATTCATGTTTAAACTATTTTATTATATTGACTCTATGCTGGCAACTCTTACTGTTTAAATGTAAATTATTTTGATTCAAATATTCCACTTTTACAAATTTCTGATTCTTTAATTACTCCAGCTGTCTAGAACAGAATTTTTTTAAAAAGACTTTCTTTAAATCTTTCTTTAAAACTTTTTTTGGTTCAACATCAATAAAATGCCTTTTAATAAATATAGCCGAACAGATATATGTCATATCAAAGAAATTACAAAAGCGTATGCATTGTTTATTAAGTGTACATATAGGTAATGATAGTGGACATCCCAATTCCACAACAGCTGGTCCCCTCTTGTAATCAAGGAAAACTCTTAAGAATAAAGTAGCAATTACCCCGTATGAGATGCTACCACATACATTTAATGTACACTGTCTCAATTAATAGTTACAGTTTTTAATGTGACAAATTACCTCATTTTTTACTCTAACTTCTGTAATCCAGGTTGAGTGGAGCCATGCTACTTACAAAGGAAAATGTGTAGCAAAATTTGTCTATGTTTCATTTTAATAGTATTCACAGCAGAGAAAGCAGTCTTACTGAGCTTCTATTCCTAGAAGCTCTGTTCCAGGGAGAAGAGATTTTAAAACAATTTTGGCAAGCTAACAATATTTGTTTTTCATGTTTATTCAAAATGAAGCAAGTGATATTATATGTTAAAAAAGTGTCTTTAGCTCACCAATAGAAAACCTAACAATTTATACTATAGTGTTATTATTTTGTTTCTATTATTATTTAATAAAATAAATACATTCTGGATCCTTAAATCTCCTATGAATAGATCTTTTTAAATTAAGAAATACTTCAAAATATTCTACATTTTTTTTAGGTGCTTCATGATAAACTTGGCAAATACATAGTAACAAAATTAATATTTATGTCTTTAATAACCATTGTTAAATTTTTGGAACATGTCATTACAATTTATAAAAACCTTCCAACTTCTTACTTTAATTTTTACTCATTGGCTTTCTTCAACCAATGAAAAAAAGTTGCATTCTTGCATAAGCAATAATATTTTTAAATATAACAGACAGATAAGCAAATTTCACTGCTTTGTTTACATCTTGTCCACAGTTGAAATCAAATTGGTTTCTTACCTGACAAAAACACCCTGAGATCTTTGCTTAGTGGATAATTTCTTGACACTTTTTTTTTTTTTTTTTTTTTTTTTTTGAGACGGAGTTTCGCTCTTGTTACCCAGGCTGGAGTGCAATGGCGCGATCTCGGCTCACTGCAACATTTGCCTCCTGGGTTTAGGCAATTCTCCTGCCTCAGCCTCCTGAGTAGCTGGGATTACAGGCACGTGCCATGACGCCCAGCTAATTTTTTGTATTTTTAGTAGAGACGGGGTTTCACCATGTTGACCAGGATGGTCTCGATCTCTTGACGTTGTGATCCACCCGCCTCGGCCTCCCAAAGTGCTGGGATTACAGGCTTGAGCCACCGCGCCCGGCTTCTTGACACTCTTTACCTTCAATAACCTAGTAACAGCCTGCAATAATAGTTGTTAATAATAACTTTCTGTTTTGTCATCTAATGAAGAATAATATCAAATTTAATTCAGTAGCCTTTACATAATTTACAATTTTACTGTCTCACTAAACACACTGTTTAGTCGAAATTATAATTTATTTAAACATATATATATATATATATATATATATATATATATATATATTTAACCAAGGAAAATATTGTACTACTTTCTATTCTGGTGCACACGCTCTTTTTGTAACTACTCTAGAAAGTTTTCAGGACACTGCAACTGTGTCATTGAAAAATATTTATGCCCCAAATTTAACTTTCAAACTGCATTTGTCGTCAATGTATGCAGTCATAGCTTTACAGAGTGCAGAGCTAATTGTGCCTATTAAAAATGAAGCAAAAAATAAAATTTTCCATCATAAAATTATCACACTTAAATTGTTATTATAGTAAGGAAGTGCCCTTTAAACAATACTTGCACATCAGGCTACCAGGAAAAATACTTTACTAGCTTTATTTGTTCTTGTAACTCGTTCTGAGTTCCTGAGTCTGTTCAAATATGGTATGTCACTGGAAAGCAGTACTTGAGTTACCTTCTTCGTGGCAGTCCCTCATCATTTCCAAGAAAACACATTTGAAGCAGTATTTCACTAATGTCTTTGTAACTGTTTATGTTTTTTTCAGTCTTAGCAACCCAAAGTGCTGCTTTATAAGAAATCAACAATGCACTAATGTTTATATGTAAAATATTGAACATCTGCTTCTGTTGACTTTATTTTAATAATTTGTCTTTCAGATAGTTTTTTGTTTTGAACTTATATCCGTATGTCTTTTATGTTAATACCATTTAAGTTTTGAAAGTTAATTGTCTCATTAGCTGTTGCATTTTCACAAATAATCCAATGTTATTTTAGCACATTACTATCAATTACAATAAATATATGAGAGATCATACTTTTAAGTAAAACTTGCATGAACTAATTTGATCCTCATGTCTTCACAATTATTTCTTCTGTCATCATTTGGTTTACTCTTGCTGCTGCAGTCTCAAAGTTAAAGCTTTTTACTATATGCAAATTAGAGTTAAAATGAAGATTACAATGTTTACTTTCCTAATGTAGCCAACAATGTTAAGCTATAAATGAAAATTTAAAAACAGTGGTGATAAAAATTTTAAATGATTGTAAAAGCTGAAAGTTACAATAAATTGACTATATAACTTATGACTATGTAACAACCAAAACTTACAATAGCCTATGTTGTATCATGTTTCCACAGTGCTTGCCAGCACAGGCTACTCACCACACGGGTTTGATAACACCCATACGATTCTCTATCCTGTTAACCACAGGACTCTGCTTGTCAGTCCCTTGGATGATAAAGTCACTATAACATTTTCTAAGGAATTTTTCCAATTTCTATACCTAGTACTGCTCCATGGACCATTTTCCTGACAGACATCGTGATTAGAGGGAATTTTAGCATGGAAGTGCCAGTAGGTTTCAGCTGGTCCTCCTGCTGTTTCTTATTTCATGCTTCTTTCTCCTGACAAAGGGTAGCCACAATCTTTCATCAGATCTTCAGCTGGGTTTCAGAATTGTTCTAGATCACTGACTGATGCATGCTTTCCATTATTTTACTTTTTGAAAAGGCGTGTCTATCGTAGTCAGTCTTAGCCCTCTGCTCCCATCTCATCATTATATGGTACAAGCAAGAGGCAACACGGCATTTCCTTCCAGTTTTCAAAACTCCAGATAAGTCGGAGCCATTGATGTGATGTGAGGTCTCAGTGTCATACAGATCCCGAGCCACCAAATTTCTGTTTCTTCTGGCACTAGGATTTTACAGATAGTGGTCCTTTTCATTTATAATCACTTGTTCTACTCATTACAGTCTATTTTGGTCCTAGTCCTTTTCTTTTCCGTGATCTTCTATTTTCTTTATAGGCAAATTGTATCATTTATTTCCTTCCCTCTCATTGAAGTTTTCTGTGGAGTGATGGAGAATTCTCTTCCTTCCTCTTTTCCTCCTTTTCTTCCTTCCTCCTTATTTTTTTCTTTCCTTCCTTCCTCCCTCCCTCCTTCCCTTTCTTTATTCTTTCTTTTCTTTCCCCCACCCTCCATTCCTTTCTATGTTCCTTCCTCCCTTTCTTCCTTTTTTACATCACTTATAGTGATGTAAAAGCTAGCTAAGATTTTTCCTCATGACCCTTAAAGTCTGTCTACATTATGTTCTTCCTCCTTTCTGTAACTGCCTTTGGTTATCTAGCTTTATCTAATCACTGTGTCAGTACTTTCAGCAGTTGTAGGGTATATGTTACTGGTGGAACAATCTCAAACTTCCTTTTATTTGGGAGTCTTCAACCTAATCTAATCATTTAATTAAAAAAAATTATTATTTAGTTCAGATAAGTGAATTTTTTTTTGGCTTTATGTGGAAAAAAGACGAGTCTCCCCCCTTTTTGTTCTTTTTCTAAGGTATCTTCATTGCAACTTTATTCTCTTACCTGAAACATTTTTTTGGTTTGGACATTACACACAGATAATTTCTATATTCAAATACTGTCTAATGTGAGATATAACACACATACATATAAATTTGCATAAAGCACACTCTTAGAATGTTAAAAATAATTACAAATTTTAAACTCATGTAACTGTCAAACAAATCAATCTACAGTATATTAGTGGCAACCCCAAGTCTCCGCATTAGTTTTTATTTTATTTTATTTTATTTTTGTCCTGATTATACATACAACACATTCATTATAAAGAGCCAACTTGTGGACATTTAAGATAATCATTTTTATAGTCAATATGCTTTTTAAAATAGATTAGTTTAGCCTATTTAGATCTTCAGGTACAGGGAAACATGGTGTGAATTACTGGTGTTTCGTTTTGCTTTCTTATTTTTTTTTCTTAAATACATATTTTAGAATTATATTACAGTATTTATATCTAGTTCATTCATTATCCATGCCACGTATATCTGTGCTATATGAGTAGATTCAGAAACTATTAGTCCAGGATGAATGTAAATGAACATACAAGAATGTAAATCAATGTACTGCATCTTTATTGAGAAATTCTTGCAAAAACGGGCAACAACAGCAACAAAAAAAAAAAGCTTAATATGTTAAGTGATGCAATTTTTATTCTGGCACAAGATTGTTATATTTTTTATAGAACATTATCAAACATTTCTTGTACCAGTGCCAGTCAATGAACATTTTACATAGAACTACTATGTAGCATTCCATTGATTAATATGCCATTAATTTTTATCTATTCTAATGTAAATGGAAAGTTGTTTCCAGTTGGAACAATTTTTAAAAGGTTCCAGCTACTTTTATAGTGTGTACAATCAAAAGTGGATTTCCAGTCTTTTCAAATATATTGAATAGAATATAATATTTTCAAAAATGGCTGGATACATTTTTATGTCCTTCAACAGTGTACAAAAAATTCACATTGCTTCATATCATCAACGACACTTGGTTTGTCATATGCAGGATTGAATGGGAAAAAAAAAACAATCATTGGTAATGTCAAATTTTAAAATGTTTGCCAATTTGGTCAGTATATAATGGAATTTCATTGTGGTTTTAATATTCATCTTTATATTATTATATTATGGTATCTTCTGAGGAACAGAAATCCTTAATTTTAATGTAGTTATATTTATCAGATTTTTTTTTCTTGCTGAGTGGTTGTGATAGTAGTGTCAACTTGATTGGACTGAAGGATGCAAAGTATTGTTCCTGGGTGTGTCTGTGAGGGTGTTGTCAAAGGAGGTTAACATTTGAGTCAGTGGACTGGTAGAAGCAGATTCACCCTAAATCTGGGTGCATACTATTTAATCAGTTGTCAGTGCGGCTAGGAGAAAAGCAGTCAGAGGAACTTAGAAAGACTAGAAAAGTTGAGTCTTCTGGCCTTCATCTTCTGCCATGCCGGATGCTTCTTGCTCTCCAATATCATACTCCAAGTTCTAAAGCTTTTGGGCTTTTGGACTTACACCAGTGATTTGCCAGGGGCCTTCAATTACACACTGAAAGCTGAACTATTGGCTTCCCTACTTTTGTGATTTTGGGAGTCATACTGCCCCCCTGTCTCCTCAGCTTGCAGACAGCCTATTGTGGGACTTCACCTTGTGATCATGTGAGTCAATTCTCTTAATAAACTCCCCTTCATATGTTCATTTCTCCCATTAGTTCTGTCCCTTTAGAGAACCCTGACTTAAAAAAAAAATGGTTATTTTTTGCCTTGATTAAAGGAAACAGAATACACAAAGTAATACGCTATTTTTTCTATATTATACTTACAAAAATTATAGTTTTGCATTTCACACTTAGGTGCATGCTGATGTCAAGATGACTTTTCTGTGAGATAGGGTTCAATTTTATTCCCCCCACACTGTCTTCAGTAACACCATTTTTTGTAAATCTCAGTGTTGATATATACAAGGTTGTGTGTTTCTTGGCTCTCTCTTCCCTTTCATTGTTCTATTTTTTCTATCCTTTGTTAATATCATACTTAATATAAATTCATGACTTTTGATATCTGCTAAGTAAGATTTTCCTAAGGGTTTATTCATTTGTCTAAATTTTCCAATTTGTTTGCATAAAGTTTTCCATAATGCACTGGATATAATGAAGGTTTTGTTGTAGAGAGTCTAGATACTGTTACCATCCTCTGAAGAGGGTTTTTGCTTTAGAAAAAAATTAATGTGGTTAGACTCAAACCAAAAACTCTGCTCTGCATGATGTGGAGAGCATATCAAACCTTGTTCCAGATTGTTTTCAGTTTCCTCTATAAATGCATGCTTCACAGGTGGACCAAAAATAAGAACAGAATTTATGCACAGAAATTTTGGACCCTTCTCTCTTTCTGGATTGTTCTCTCTCCTCTCTGAAATTTCTCGACTCACTGGCCACTCTGACTACACAGCTCATTCCCTGTTTATGTATTTGTTTGTTTCCCAGCCACAATAATGAAACACATTCTGTTGAAGTTTTATTGTGGGTCACTGACTTCAGCCTAAAGCTCACAAAAGAGGAAACTCACCCAGGCCATAGTTTCCTTTAGGTTTCAAATTTTCTTCAAAATTCAAAATTGGCCAGGTTTTACTTTCCAGATCCTCATATTTTGCCCAAAATTTGCAGGTTTTACCTGCAAGATATTGGTTTATTAGGAAATTATTTTTAATACATAAAGAAGGACTCCTCTTTGTTGCTTCTTCAAGATCACCAAATGTCCTCCAGGTTTTTATTTTCTCCTTTAATTTGGCCATTTTATTATCTCTTTAATATTTTTAGGAAAAAAAAATTGTCAAGGTGGTTTTTATGGTTCCTTTTTTTGGCTTGTTTCAGTGGTTTTTAAAATTTTTTTTAGATTTTCCTCTGGGGGCATGTTGGCCCAAATATTGTAATTCATTTTCCATGGATGGATAAGTCATCAGCTGATTTCCGGAGCAATTGGTCAACTATGCAGTTTCCTTATATTAGCTAAAACCCTTTGTCTCTAAATAATAGTGACTTCTCAGGTAGTAGAACTTATGGAATTTGTTTTTTGTTGATATATAGAATAAAACTTCACATTAAGAGGAGTCTGAAAATTCAGTTGTCTAAAATGGACATTACATTACAGAGAGTGTAATATAATGATAGAGACGATTCTGTGCAGTAGTTGAGGGTGTCTTTGAGTGCGCATGAGGTTCTAATTCTTTTGAGTCCCAAATGCAGTTTGGTCCCACCCAGTGGTGCTTGTCAGCTTCAACTTCAATAGTATTAGAGGACACTGTTGGTTCTGTGGCTTACTGGAGCATATAAACAATGTCAGGAGTCTTTTCAGGAGTGATTTCAAGAGTCTTCTGGTTAATTGCTTATATTCTGAAAATATTCTGAATATAAGATATATTCTGGAGTTCTTGGGTAGAACACCAGAGCTACAGGGTTTACTTATGCCTTTCATTCCTTCCTGGGGTGGGGCTACCTATTGTTTTCCTACTGTGCTGGCCATTTTCTCCAACTACCTCTTTTACTTCCACCCCTAGGAACTTACACGTTCCTACACTGAAAACTACAGCTGGTCTGAGGACAGAAGTTAGCATCCATCTTGTTATATCAAAGTGATTCATTACACTGGATTAATTACTTTTGAGGATTTATTGTATATTCCCAAATTCAAGCTCCAAATTTGTGTGATAAATTTACTAGAAATAATAACATAATTACAATGCCCCCTCAGGCTGGTATTCCACTCTGAAAGATATGAACAAATTTGACCTATCTAAAGTTTATTCTTTCAGAATGACTGAGCATTTCCTTTTTATTAGGTCAACAATAAAACTAGTTAACTACTTATCTTAAATATGAGCTTCTACTTATTCCCAGGAAAACAATGCCACCAAAATTGCCCTCTGTTCAAGTAGTTACAATAAATATGCCTTTTCCTCCCAGTTATCATTGAGATATAATTAATTAATAAAAATTGTATATGTGTAAGGTGTAGAACCTTACATGATATTATATATGCACATTGTAAAATGATTTGCCCAGGTCAGCTCATTAGCTATCTATCATCTATCATGATCTATCTATCATCTCATGTAAATATCTTTTTTTCTTGTGAGAATACTCGTATTCTCTTAGCAAATTTCAACTATGCAATACGTAATATTATTCATTACTGTCATTATGTTGTATATTAAGTCTCTAGGACTTACTCATTTTTCAACTGAAAGTTGATGCACATTAGCCAGCATCTCCCCATTAACCTCAACCTCTGAGCCCAGGTAATCTCCCTTCCTCTATCTGCTTTTATGAAATTTACTTTTTTAGATTCCACATGTGTATAAGTAAGATCATGGAGTGTTTGTCTTTCTAGTCTGGCTTATTTTATTTAATGTCCTCTAGGTCAATCTATGTTATTACAAATGGTGAACTTTTCTCTTTTCAACAGCTGAATAATATTCCATAGATAGATAGATATAGTGATATATATCTAATATTTTAGATATGTATATATAAAATATATATAGATATATAGATCACTATATCTATATCTATATCTATATCTATATTATATCTATATATTTACTGCATTGTCCTTATTCATTTGTTGACAGGAACAATTTATTTCCATATGTCTGCTGTTGTGAATAATGCTATGATGAACATAGGAATGCAGAGAGTTTTCTGAGAGAGGAATTTTATTTCCTTTGAATATATACATGAAAGTGGGATAACTAAATCATACAGTTGTTGCTCCTTATTTTTTTTGGAAGAATTTGAATAGGAACAGTATCCATCCTCTTTAAATTTTGGGTAGAATTTATCAGTGAAGCCATAAGATCTTTAGTTTTTCTTTGATGGGAGATTTTTTTAAAAATTATTGTTCAATTGAACTATTCATTTTTTTGGTTTAGATTTTTTATTTTTTCATTATTCAGTCTTGGTAGGTTATATGTCTCCCCTCAGGTGTGAATGTGTACATTTTCACAAAGTCTATTTGCAGGTTTGATAGCAGATATTTTGATTCTGTGCTTTTTGAAAAATGATTTGATATTGGGTTCTAGAAGTGGGCATTCAAGATCATCCAGTTAATTAGAATAAAGGCCCTTATGTCTTGTGGGCCTTTATTTATATAAGCATATTGAATGTAAGCATATTTTTCATGTAATATGCTTTATTTCATATGCTTTATTCATGTAAGCATATTCATCAGCCACAATTGCTACAATTACTAACAGTCCTGGGAAAAAACACCATCATAATTTTAAGATGAATTACTTTGGAAATAGTACTCAAAATTGTTGTATTCATTGCATTTGAACAGCAGAGCTATAATTCTATAAGTCATGTATGGGTTCTGGGAGAAAATTTTAATAAATTTCAAAATTTAGTCAATATTTATGTTTTTATTAATATCTGGTATCAACAGACAAATAATTGATTTTTTCCATCAAAAAAGTTCTAAAAACAACAAGGAAATGTATGCAATGCTTATCAAATTCTGCAGTGAAAGTCAAAGGGGTAGAAGAACATTAGAAAATAGCTGTATATTTATAATAGGTTGATTTCAATTTATTGAGGACCTCTCTTTGGAATAATTTTAATAGTGAGGCTTTTCAATGTAGGAAAAGTGAAATGTAATACCTTTGAAAAAAAAAATTAAGTTTTCACATGTAGAGAATAGGATGGGGAGCCTATAACATTTGAATTAATTTTGTGCAAAATCCAATTTAAAAAGTTTAAATCTAAAAATACAGAGAAAGTAATTATCTATTCAATTGCATATAATTTTATGTATTTTCAAAAATTCATTCAAATAAATTTAGCTAAATATACTTAGCACAAATTTTAATGCCCATTATTTTGTGAGAGAGAGAAAGAAAATTGTCTTGGGATTAGAATTTACATAGCCAAAAAATAAAGCACAAGTATGTAAAAAGATCAAGGTATAGAATATTTGTATTAAAATGACATCTATTTCTAAAATGGCAATTTTCTTGCTTATGTTATCATGATTAAACTTGAAAAGTATTGTGCTTATTAAGATATTATAAAAATTATAATTGGATTATTTAGAATAATAGTATTATGAAATTTTGAGATTCTTAACCATATTAGAAAAATAAAACACATTATGTAAACTGTTTCAGAAATTCAGTCTAGTAAACTTGTCAAACGGTAATTCCAAGTACATAGAGTACTACAGAAAACAGTTTGTGTTAATTAATCTCAATTAGCCAGAGATATTCCTAACATATCAGTCTTTTTGTTGCAAATATTTCTAAAAATATTGATATACTATCTTTACCACAAAATAATATAAACAACATTATTTCATATTTTTGAATCTTGTATAAGTACAAGATTGAACCCAGGAGGCAGAGGTACCATTGTTTTTCATTGTATCATTTCTGTAAACACACATGGAGTAGGAATTTAGACTATATCCTTTAGCTGAGTAAAGATATTGATATTCATGCTTTATGCAGATGAATTCAGGCAGTCTCCAGGGTAGAAGCCAGGCATTAGGGTTTTTGTTTATTTGTTTGTTTGTTTGTTTGAGACGGAGTTTCACTCTTGTTACCCAGGCTGGAGTGCAATGGCGCGATCTCGGCTCACCGCAACCTCTGCCTCCTTGGTTCAGGCAATTCTCCTGCCTCAGCCTCCTGAGTAACTGGGATTACAGGCACGCGCCACCATGCCCAGCTAATTTTTTGTATTTTTAGTAGAGATGGGGCTTCACCATGTTGACCAGGATGGTCTCGATCTGTTGACCTCGTGATCCACCCGCCTCGGCCTCTCAAAGTGCTGGGTTTACAGACGTGAGCCACCGCGCCTGGCCTGCATTAGAGTTTTTAAAACTCTCCAAATTTGAGAACCACTCTCCCCAAAACATTACTAAAAATTACTTACAAATTCAAACAAACATTTAACATTAGCATACTTTGTCATTATTTTTCTTTTTTACTGATTTGACTACAATTTACATTTTATTCTAATGAAAATAATGGTTTGCCTTTTGAAAACGTTTTATACTTCCCAGTCCTCATTACTAACAAATGATAAATTCCAAGTGTTTGAAATATTGAATCATGAATCTTCTACTTCTATATAACAGAAACACCTTTGGAAGTTTGATGTTATAGCTGATTATGTTTTAAATTTATCATTTTAGTTTTGATATAGTTTTGTTTGTCTTTGCTAGTGAAACAGCTTCCCCCAAAACTTAGCAGCTTAAACAACAGTGATTTATGATATGTCATGACTGTATAGGGTTGGCTGGGCAGACCTAGTTTGTCTTACCTAGGTTCATGCATACTGGTAAATTGAGGTAAAGACTAGAAAAGCTGTACTCTATTTGCCAAAGTCAGTCACAAAATCTGCTCTTACACAAGAGAATACAGAAATGTATCCCACCTATTGATGATAGAAATATCAACATTGCATTGCACTTGCGCCTGTAATCCCAGCACTTTTGGAGGCTGAGGCGGGTGGATTACCTGAGGTCAGGAGGTCAAGACCAGACTGGCCAACATGGGGAAACCCCATTTCTACTAAAAACAGAAAAATTAGCCAGGCGTGGTGGCGCATACCTGTAATCCAACTACTGGGGAGGCCGAGGCAGGAGAATTGCTTTAATCCATGAGGTGGAGATTGCAGTGAGCTGAGATTGTGCCACTGCACTCCAGCCTGGGTGACAGAGTGAGACTCCATCTCAAAAACAAACAAACAACAAAAGCAACAACAATAACAACAAAATTACATTGCAAAGAGGTGAAATGGATTAGGAAATATTTTAGTGACCTACCACAAATATATAGGATCAAATACCTATACACTTAGTTTTCAATACTTTTAAATTTGCCTAGCACAGATGAACCAAATTGGAAAGCAAAACATGGTTCAATACAACAGCAAGCTCAAACCAAGATACCTCAGTAGCAGAGTGCTGCTTCTGCTGTTCTTTTAGAATTACAGTTATCTGTTTTGTGCTCAAAATATGCAAATTGTGGTGATTTCATCTGTAAAATCTTCAGCGACTTGTATTAATCATTATAACTGAGTACAGGTCCTTTCTCAGCATGACTCATAAATATCGTTGAGTTTTAAAGCTTTTTATAATAACATTAATTTAATCTGTAAAATGACATTGCTTGCAATGAATTCCATTTACCAATCTGAATGCGCAATGAAGAGAAAGTGGTAGTATAGCTGCAAATTTTTAATGGAGACTAAAAACAATGGAGCAATGGAAAACACGAAAATATCTTCTTGCTTCCAAAATATCTTGCAATACCATGACACTAATGAAGATGGAGTTTGCTTAGATGGATTTGCCTATATGCCACTTACTGCCAAAGAGATGGTTATCTGACTAAAAATCTATTATTGATTATTCAATTTAGTGTTCATATATTTAAATTTTATTCAGGTTAGAGTGATGTTGAAACTTGGGTTTCACATTCTAGCATGCTACTGCTGTGGTTGGCAACAAAAATGTTAAAATACAATCATCTTCAAAGTATGAAATGGCCACTGGAGGGCTGATTTCCATTTTGTGGTTTATGGCTTCTTCTTAATATCTGATAATACAATTATTCTTCAGCAAAGAATGAATCTTCTCTTGATAAAGTAAGCCATGTCCAGAATATTGATGATTTAAATAAAATAATCTCACAACTTTTAAAAGGGTATTCATTTGGAGAAGATTTTTACTGTATAAAATATCTATTATTCAAAGCTAGAGATCTTATCTTGCTTCTTTCTCCAGGATAAAATATGCAAGAGTAAGAATTTGATTTCTAATTTTTGTTTAGTAATTTTATTGTTAAAGTTAACCTTGCTTATTTATTTATATATTTATTTTGGTATATAACACACTGTAACACCTAAAAGGAGAAATTATTTCTCAAAAATGAGAAATATCCTAAAACTACTCGACACAACACAATTTGATCTACAGGCGATATATTCTTCCCAACTTTGGTACTTAACTTCACTGCTACCAGATTTACAACTTTATGGGACTATCTGATCTAAAACTACTGTAACTACTTTCTCTTTTAAATTTCAGTTGTCAAATCATGTTATCTAGTTTATACTACTCTGAGTTATAGTCAGTGTTTTCCCATTCTTTGCTAATACAACATCTCATAAAATCACACAGAATAACATAATATGACAGTTAAATTTAGGAGATTTCATATTATATTTGAAACTCAACCAATGTTACAATTTAATGGCAATAGATGATTAGAGAAGAAATGACATGTTCATTTCAGAGATATTTTTATTCCAATCTATTTTTAATGTTCTCCTGTCTTTTATTATTTTGACAAGTTTTCAGAAACAGTTTCAGAAGCCGTTGTTTTGGGGCCTGATTTTTATAAAGAAAGCAGGACATATTTGAAAGTTTTAAGAGCACGTTATTATGACATACATATGACATAATTTTAGGAAAAAATGTTGAAATAGGAAATTTGAATATTACATTGTTGATCAAACATTCTAGTTGACACCTGCATAGTAATGAAAAGAAGAATCATATCTACTCAGTAATCTTTTAATGTTCTTAGTAGCATACAACCTTTGTAATAGTAACAATGTCTTTTCAATAACATTATGGTGCAGCATTTAAGAAGTAATGATAAGGAAAAGATAAGATGATGTGGTGTTGGCATTTTCTAAGAAGAGGTTATAACATGTAAGCACAAAATAACACCGTTACAATTTAGAAGCACAAGACTGAAATCAGGATGCAAGAGTTGCTCCTATTTTGGAATTGCTCTTGCATTTTGATTTCAGTCTTTAGCTTCTATTGTAAATGTATTATTCTGTGCTTACATGATATAAGCATGTTGCATTATATATACATATTTAATATATTTTTAAAACATGTATAGTGTATTTTTAAAAAATATGTTATATATGCCTATATAGATATATATACCCCCAAAAATATATCTTTACACACCTATAGAGAATATAGATATATATTCCATATAGATTTTTATAGATGTATAGATATATATATATATCTATATAGGTATATATAGACATAGATATATATTGGTGTATATACATATATAGGTATATACCTATATATAGGCATATTTATCTATATATATCTATATACCTATATATAAATATATATCTATACACATATATAGATATATATAATATTCTATATATATTTATATAGGCATATATGTTATATATTATATATATTTATACATTATATAATATATATAATGTATAGATATATATTATATGATTATATATAGATATATAGTATATAATTATATAATATAAAGATATGTATTATATATATCTATATACCTATATGTAGCTATATAGAATATATATAGTATATATTATATATCTTATAGAATATTCTATATTCTATGAGATAGAATATATATAGAATATGCTATATTCTATATATTATATTCTATATTCCATATAGAATATTATATATATAATTCTATATAGGTATATAGATATATATAAATTATATAGGTATATATCTATATATCTATGTAGGTATATATATACCTAAATATATAATATTCTATATAGCTATATATATATAGGTATATAGCTAGATAGCTAGATAGATATAAAGATAAATATATATATTATATACATTTTATAATATATAATCTATATACCTATATAAATATATAGAATATTATATATATCAGTAGATGTATAGAGAGATGGAGAGAGAGAGAGAGAGAGAGAGAGAGAGAATCCTTTTTAAAAATATAATCATCTTTACCTACTTGAGAATTGACTGTCCTATAAAGGTCGTGTAACTGACTAGCTTAGCTTAAAAATGAATTTTAAACCTTTTTTATTTTCTTTTCCTTTCTTTTGAGGCAAAGGCTTGCTCTGCCTCTCAGGCTGGAGTGCAATGGTGCAGTCTCAGATCACTAAAACCTCCGCCTCCTGGGTTCAAGTGATTCTCCTGCCTCGGCCTCCTGAGTAGCTGGGATTACAGGCACTGGCCACCATGTTTTTTTACTTCTCTCTAATTTTAGTCTTGAAATACACTTTGAAACTTTCGGTTTCCCTCCCTTTCCACCAGACACTACTTGCAGTGTGCCAGCTTATCTAATTAACTGCTTGCTTAGACATTCCAGGGACTAATCTTGAAATGAACCAGGCCCAGAGACCCAGCTAAGGAATCCTGCCCATCTAGAGATTACCTCAAAGCTGTTAATCTACAACCTGGCCACTGCTGAGATGGAGCCAGCCTGTACTCCAGGTGGACAATAACTCATTGGAACAAGATACGCAGACCCTATATCCTGTACTACTCCTGTATTTTCTCGTAACAGGTTTCCCTTCCTAAATCCTCTACCCACCCACAATATGAAATGGTATTTGAGAGTCACAAGTCTCGTCATTTCCCAGCTGCTAGCACTTGAATAAAGTTGCTTTCCTTTCAGTATACCTCACTTCTCATGTTCTTACCTCTGAGCAGTGAGTAGCCAAACTTCACTTGGTTACAATAGGACATATTAAGTACATGCCTTAAAAGTTATGATCCCTAAATAAACCATACTTTTATGGGAAATGAAACAAACCTTGGTACTTTTCACATAGTAGTATTTTGCATATAGTCAAAGCTCTAAACAAATTGCATTTACGTATATTGCAACATTGGATCCTCACAGACATTTGCACCATTAGTTCATCCCTTTAATAAACAATTACAAGTTGAATGGACTTATTGATTCCCACAGAGTTAAGTAGCAAGTCAGCCTAGACTCACTGCCAATGATAAAGTTAAGCTTTTATCTAACCTTCTCTTCATAAGTTTATGCTGGGCTCATGATTAACCAAAACTCTAAGAGGTTTTGTTTGTTTACTTATTGCTTTAGTTTGCATTATATACATTAATCGTTGTATAGTATTTGTGCTAATATTTTGTGTGTAGGTTTCTTAGCCCTCAAATACAGTAAAAACTTAACTATTGAAAAGGGAAAGAAGTCATGAATGTCTTTTTGCAGGTGAAATTGGGTGGAAGCTGATCTCCTACAGGGCAAAAGACCTATCAAAACCAAAACAAAACTAAAGTATCATGTGCTATTTACATAACAGTTTCTCAGGAATTTGAAACACTTTAGAAAACCAACTTGACTAATGCCAGTGAACAGTAAACTAAAACAGTGAACAGTGAACAGCTATGCAGGATAATGGAGATAATCACTGTCCTCATAAACAGTTTCTACCACTTTGGAGAAAGACTGCCTTTTACTCAGATCTCATAAGTCTGTGACACAGTCACATTTAGTGGAAAATAGTAGACAGTTGTGGAATAAGGTAGAGGAAGGCAAAGAAGGAGAACTGGAAATGTTACAGAAGGTAGTTAGACAGATATGAGCGGGGCAAAAGGGGGCCTCTCCATGTCAGGTGATATTGTCCTCTAAAATAATAATTGATTGCAATTGGTGCTAGCAAAAGGCAATCTTCTAATAGGAAAAAAAAAAAAAAAAAAAACACCTAAAGCTAGTGATCAGCAGCTTCCCAATAAGATCTCAGATCTCAGGAGTTTAGTGAGTAGGCTCAAGTATGTGCACTAAAAGGCAAAATGGCGGTTTAACTGGTATATGATCTTCCTTTAGGAACTCTCAACTGGTAAGGGAAAAACACCTAAAGTGAGCATGTGTACAACTTCAGGAAATACACTGAGCATGCAGCTCCTTCCAAGTGCTAGCAGGCCACTGTGCATGCATTCTTCCCTTCACCCCAAGGGAAGAATCAAGGGAGAAGAAGTGCAATACTCTGGAAGCATGCCAACATAAGAAAACCCCAAGTAAAAGGTCAGACAGCCCATTTGGATCACTCGAGACTCTTGCTCTTTCACGTGCACTTTTCTTCCTTTTGTTTCTGCTCTAAAACTTTGTAATAAACTACCACTCCTGATTGAAAACTTGCCTTGGTCTCTCACTCTGCCTTATGCTCCTGGGTCAAAGTCTTTCTTCTGTTAAGATATATTAACTTTACATCATATTATTACTGTATCTGTAATTTTACATCATGGTATCTAAGTTACAGGACATAAAGAGAAGAGGGAAGGGAATAGGGAAGAGAGAGAAGAAAACAAAAATACACACATGTGCACACACATACATATACAAATATATATATTTATATACACACATTCATAAATATCATAATAAAATAAGGTAAAATACGCATAATTGTTGTTTCTGCAATGGTAATGCAGTCTTAACTTTTATTTATAACTATAGTCTTCCACTACTCACTCTGTATATTTTTTTGCCTTTAGTAAGCACCTCAGTTGGTAATGCTTCTCTACCTAGTAGGGTGACTCAACTTTCATTTCTGAAGCATCTGGACCATTAGTAGTCCCGGTTAAATTGGGTTGTTTTATTTTCCACTGACATTAAGATACAGCCAAAGGAATCACTGGTATTCCAGACATACTCTTGTTTACTCAGCGTCATAGCAGCCCAGTTTTGTCTTGGTAATGAGAATCAATTACCCCAGACAGTATGGTAACTTCTTCTTCTTCTTCTTTTTTTTTTTTTTTTTCCAATTCTGTTGTTTCAGGGGCACGAGAAATTCAAAGTGGACTAGAGGCAGTCTTAATTGGCAATTCAGTGGAATTATTATTGCTGTCTTCTGGTGGAGCAGTCTTCTCTTTGCAACTAACACCTCTAGACCAGGAAAGAATAAAGTAACAGGGTCACAAAACAAAAATTTTGCTGGTAAATCACTGACAATAATAATAAGTGCTGCCACTTCCATTTCCACCCATTGATTTCTACACTTAACGATTCCTGGCTATGGGAGCAATACCACCATATACTGGGTGCTGCTTTAGAGCCTAAGGCCTCCTGCAGAACATTGCCTCAGCCTTGCAAGGTATTGATACCTGGGTGTCACTGTACCTGAGTCTTCAAAATGTTCTTCCAACATTCTATCAAGCCAGCCGCTTCAGGATAATGCGGAACATGGTAAGATCAGCGAATTCCATGAATTCCAAGCACACTGCTGCACCTTGTTTGCTGTGAAATTAGTTCTTTGATCAGAAGCAATGCTATTGGAAAACTATGATGTTAAATGAGGTATTTTGTCAGTCCATGAATGAGAGTTTTGGCAGAAGCACTGCATGCAATGAAGACCAATCTATATTCAAAGTGTCTCTTCCAGTAAGAACAAAATGCTGCCCTTTCCATTATAAAAGTGGTATAACAGAATCAACATGCTTCCAGGTAGCTGGCTTATGACCACAGGGAGTGGTGCTATATTAGGACTCAGCGTTGTTCTTATTGCTGGAAGACTGGGAACTCAGCAGTGGCTGTAGTCTAGACAAACTTGGTGAGTGAAAGACCATGTTTGTGAGCCCATGCTTAACTTTCAGCCCAACCACCATCACCGTTTTACTTATGAACCCTCTGGTCAATTACAGGGATGGTTGGGACAGAGGCTTAATCGTACTCACAGACAGCCTATCCTTGATCCACTTAATCATTAGAAATCTCTTAAATTTCGACTTTCAGTGAAACACAAATACACACTTGTCTACATGTTTTACCAGTTCAGAGAGGCCCATTCACATATTTCTTCCTCAAATTTTTTTCTCTAACTTTCCAATCATCTAGCCAAACATTGCTACCTATACATAGATTGAAACCATCTTTCTAAAAACTACTAGTAAAAAAAATCTGATATAGAAACACTGTGAGAATGAAAGACGTTTGACCTAACTGACTCCATCTTGATTCTTACCTCTGAGATGCCCTTGTTCATTTCTGGACACAGGCCAAGCTAACTTTGGGAGGAATTTATAGTTTGACTTTGAAGCAGAGAAGATCACAGCCCCTTCCCAAAACAAACTCCCTCCTTGCTTGGAGACAAGACCACCTTTGCAAAACTGACAAATTAACCACAAGATGAAATATTATGTCTCAGCAGTCATGCAGCCAGAAGTCAAAGATTTCTAATCTCCCCAGTTGCTCCTGTAGATAATATTACCATTGTAAAACTTAAGACTGGTGTTTGAGGTAATTTTCACACCCTACATTCTGATGGAGCAGCTGGTGCCACCTAGACCGGTAAGACTCGCTCATCCTGTCTTGTGGCTCTCACTTCTTGTGTAAGAAGACAAGCTCTGACACATCTTTATGATTTCATCCCCAATGCAACCAATCTGCTTTCTCCAAACTAGCCCCTTGCACACCAAACTATATTTCAACAGCCCTAGCCTTTGAATTTTTGGGGAGACTGATTTGAGCAATAAACACTGGGCTTTTGCTTAGCCAGGTCTGCATTTAACAAACTATCTCTATTGCAAAAATCTTCTATGCTCAGTGCATTAGCTTTTCTGGACAGCAGGAAAAATGAACCTGTCAGGTAATTACAGAATCAGTATATAATTGCACATCTGGCTATTTCTCACTTCAAATAGAGTATACATATCGATGTACTCTTCAAGTTCTGCCCTCTGGTAGGATTTCACTTTCCTGTGTTTCTCAGGGATGTCCACAAAAGAGGGTGTACTGCTACAGCTGTCCACTTTGAATAGTGCCTGTGTATTGTTTAGAACAATCTGTAAATCAGGCCCAAGTTTTTTCTACTTCAGTCAAGTGATTATAGAAAACTCCCCATGAGGCCACAGGTGCAGACTGGGAGAGAAGATAATATTCATGGGAACCTTGGATATTTGGGTTACTACTTCCTCATGTAACTTACTTGTTGTGCCTTTGGGACTTATTGAAGCCTACGTTTGTATATAACACTTCCATGTGATGATGCTATGCTGCTATGTATGTCCAACTTGTGACTTGGCAGGCCAGATAACACCCAGACTGTGATGGGAGCTCAGGTCCCATGGTAACTTGGTGATCCATGGCTAAACAGTCAGTCTAAGGCCCAATAGAAAGGAGAAAAAGAATTAAAAAAAAAAAAAGCTGTTTCTCAAGGGAAGAAAAGTTATCTTCAGAAGAAGGGAGGGCTTTGCTTCAAAATCCTAAAGATTGCTTTGTGATTCACCTACAGAAACCTGCCAAAGATTCCAAATAGAGTCACTATTTGCCAATGTCACTTCAAGCATCATTGGATCTGCTGAATCATATAATCAAAGTTTCAGAGCAGCTTGCACAGAAGTTTGGACTTGATACAGAGCCTTCTCTTGTTCTGGGTGCCATTCAAAACTAGCTGTTTGTTGAGTCACTTGGTAAATGGGCCAGGTTAACATAACCAAGTGAGGAATACGTTGCCTCTGAAATCAAAAGAGGCCAACTAAGCTTTATGCCTCTTTTTTGGTTGTAGGTGAGGACAGATGCAACAATTTATCCTTCACCTTAGAAGGGATAAATCCATATGCCTCTAACCAATGGAAAACTAGAAATTCTACTGATGTGGAAGACCTTAAATTTTGTCAGATATATTTCCCATCCTTAACACGCAAATATGTTACCAATAAGTATAGAGTAGTTGCTCACTAGGACCTTCTTGCTCACTAGGACCAATCAGCATAATGTCACTGATGTAATGGACCGGTGTGATATCTTATGGAAGAGAAAGATGATCAAAGTCTCTGAGAACCAAATTATGACAGAGGATTGGAGAGTTGATATATCACTAATGTATGACGGTGAAGAAACATTGCTGAAATTGCCAGCAAAAGCAAACTACTTCTTGTGGTCTTAACTAACAGTATGGACAGAAAAAGAAATTCACTAGATCAATAGCATATACCAGGTGCCAGGGGGTGTGTTAATTTGCTCAAGCAAGGAAATCACATCTGGAATAGCAGCTGCAATTGGAATCACCAACTGAGTAAGTTTCTAGTTATACACGCTCATCTTCCAAGATCCATCTGTTTTCTGTGTAGGTCAGATGGGAACATGGTTGGAATAACCACCCTTGCATCCTTTCAGTTTAAGATGTTGTCACCAATCTCTGGAATCAATCTCCCAGGAAGAAGGGACAGCTTTTGGCTCACTATTTTTATAGACATAGACAGTTGTAATGGCTTCCATTCAGTGTTTCTCACCATAACAACCATCACTTCACAGGTCAGGAAACTGATGTGGAGATTGTACCAGTTGTTAATTGTGTTTATTCCAATTATGCATTCTGGAACTGGGGAAATCACCATAGAATAGGTGTGGGTACTCACTGTACCCACTGTGAGATGAACGTAAGATAAAGAACCTGACTTTCATGATGTTTTGGCCAAATATCATCTGGCCACAGTGATGTTTTGAGTGTCTTATAATTGGTGTCAGTTCAGATCCAGTGTTCAGTCATGTCTTTGAAATCTGATTCTTCTTTGTTCTCAGTATATACTACCCTGGTAAAAGTAAGGTAGAGAAGGCTAAGAGAAAGGTTGACAGTAAATGTTTTTTGGCAGTATAGTGGTGCCCCTTCTCAAAGGGATCCAGCCTCCCCTTCATTCATAAGGTTCTCAAGTCTGTTAACTGGCTCCAGTTTATGAGGCCATGGCTCTCTATGCTGATGATTCAAGTTAGACTTTTGTTTACTTGATCTGGTACTCTTCCACTTTGACTATCTAACCATACAATATATGCATGTCACAGAATTACACATGCACCCTTTAAATTTATTTTTTAAAAATCAAGTAAGATTATATACTGCCTATCTGTTTGATTTCTAGGGACACCATGATCAATTAGCCAATGCCATAGATCTCCACAAGTCAAACTCTTCTGATTACTGCTCTGACTCTGCTATCTGTTATGGTAACCATACCTACCTTGTCTTTGGCAATTAAGGGCCATCTCTTGACCCTTGCCACCTTGCAATTCATATCCCCATTGCACTTAAGGTTCCCAGCTCAGTTGTGGCCATTATCACTGTAATTCCTAACCTACAGAGAACAGCAACTTCCCAGCTCTTCAGGGATGCTAGAGCTCCCCTCATAAATTTATTCTTCATAGTCCTGGTAAAAAGTTTGTACTCTGGGAGGGTGGGCAGGTTTTACATGGTAAATCCACTCTAACATTTTAGTCTCCTTTACCTTTAGATGCTTTCTCCTACAGTGTATCAAAGCAGTTCTGACATATATACTTCATTTAATACAGGACACCTTTTGTTGCATGTTTCAGCCAGCTAACCAGTCAGACTATTAGATCCTTTCTAACTCCCTGAGCTTGAACATTTAATCCATAATCTCTGCTTAGCAGACCAATACCAATACATTTATCCTGATCCAAAATTGTTTCTTTCACCATTTTTCCATACCCTCAATATCGATTCCTACAAATATTCTCCAAATCTCTGACTATATAAATTGAACACATCACACAGTTATTGTAGAATGCAGTGCATCTTCTCATGGGTCACACCTTGTATCTCACATTTTGGGGCCTATAGAGACTTGACTCTAGATAGAAGTCTAGGAGCAAAGATGGGTGGTAGCAGTAGGTACTGAGAAGGCCCAGCAGTGTCTTACAAGGTAACTGCCTCTAGGTGAGTTGGCACTTCCTCAGGCAAAACAGTAGCAATTGCATTTGGGGGAAGCACTGCTTCTACTGGCAAAGAAGACTCATCAGATTTTAGGACCCCAATGGTCTCACTTTTATCAGAATCTTTGCAGTGTCTTCCTTCTAATTCTCAAGATTTCTTTCTATCCCAAGTAATGTCTTCACTTTAGCACTAAACACCCACACCCTCTGAGGCTGCAAATTCAATTTGTATTGTAATTCAGCCACTTGCAGGATGAGACTCTGGATCTGGTTATCAGCAATCTCAGCTCTGCAGCTATGGGAGGGTTTCTTTCAGGGCATATATAGAGACTTCCTGCTTATTTATGCAGCGCTTGTGCTGGGAATTTGAAGCAAGGAGATAATCTTTTTTCTTTCTCCAATTAGTCTAGTGTAATTAGCAGAAACCAGCCATTCTCGTTATATTCATTAATTTGACAAATGTATTCTAAGATGTTGTGGTCCCTCAGACTCTTACAAATATTTTATTAGCAATCTTCACTGGTGATACTTTGTGTACCTCCATTGCCACACCACACCACAGTCTATAAATGTACTCTTTACTACTGGAAATAGAGTCATTAGTGCCTTTAAATATAACCGGATTAGAAAACCAATTTCAGAAACCTTAGAATCAATTCTAAAAACTAATTATTAAGATTTGATTTTTCTAGAACCACTCTCTCCAAGAATCTGTAACAGTCAGGCAGGGTTCTCTAGAAAAACATAAGCAAAAGGGAAGAGAGTGAGATTTTAAGGAATGAGCTCATGAATTTATGGAATATGTGTCTACAGTCCACAGTACAGGCCAGCTGCTAGAAATGCAGGTAAAATTTGAAGTTGTAGAGTGGAATATTAAATCTGTAAGTTTAGGCTGGAAACTGAGGCAAATATGCTTTTACTGTCTTGAGGCAGAATTCCCTCTTCAAGAAAACTTCATATTTGCTCTATAGGCAGGTCACCTGAGGCCCAGCCACATTTCTGATGGTAAACTTTTTTACTCAAAGTCAACCAATTGTATATTAATAATGTCTACAAAATATCTTTACTGCAATGTCTAGACTAGTGTTTGATCAAACAATTCAGCACTGTATCTTAACCCTCTGGATACATAAAATCAACCATCCCAATACCTGCAATTCAAAAACGTGTGCTAAACAGTCACAGGAAAATGCCTTCAATATCAAAAGCTTATAGAATTCAAGTTTACCTATAATTATTGAAGATAGGCTATGGATATTCTAACTACCTATTTACTTTAATGCTATTTTTGTTATATAGTAAACATGATTTTATTACTTTGGAGACAAAATACCCTTTAATATTTTTACGAAACTCTGCTTGTGTAGACATCTATAAAATTATATTTTTATGAATTTTTGATCCCCTCAAAATTTATTTCCCGAAGATTTGTTGAAATTTATGATTTTTGGATTACATTTTGTTCAGTTATTATATAAATAAATGTCCCTTTGCAATCAGTGGAAAAGATATTGGATCAGCTTAATGCTTTAGTAATAAAGTTTGGTATTGCCCCAATTACAGTAGATAACTTGCTTAATATATTATAATGCTTATTTTCATTTCCTGAAAAAGTGTTAATATTTTATTAAAACTGAGAGAAAAATATTAGAAGCTGTCAATAGTCAGAAAGACGTTTGCTACCATAATTGATTTCTATGATAATTACAAAAATGTGGACCTTAAAATATTATGTAAATTTTATTAAGTGACAAAGTCACACAGGTTTTGAAAAATTATACCACAGTTGCTCATTAACAGGTCTACATTAATGTAAATCGCTTTGAAGATTGATTTTCTCATGTTTTTTTGAAGAACAATAACTTTACTGATGTATTAATGACCTATTGTGACTAGCCAATCCCATTTATGTTTGAAGGATCGTTCCCTTGATCCATTCAATAAATACTGTATGTGGGAAAAAGAAATATAGATTGATGGGCAAGAATTGTAATCACCACATACAGATATATGGGTTGAAGCAATAATGTGATTATGCAAAGAAAAATGAAATGATGCTTATGGGCCCTTTATGAACAACACAGGGTATTTGTGTTAAATAAGTCATGGATGTGGAAAGTAGCAGGGAGAATATTTTATGAAATGTTTGTTGTCTTGTAAGCATATAAGACTCAGAGTGCTGAAACTCTGTGTATTGTACCTTTCAGAGGAATATTTTCTATTGTCAGTGACAGAATAAGATGCAATATTGAAGCAGCAGAAACTTTCTTTATTCTCCAGATTCTTAATTCCACTCAGTTTTATTCCCAGCAGTATGATACAAATAGAATAATATTGTTCTATAAATCATTGTCCAAGGATTCAATGTCAAAACTTATTTGTGTCTTGTAATTTCTGAGACTTAAATCATCAATATAATTTGAGTTTTAAAATATCCTGATGATAATGACATCAAATAAATTATCTAAAAGTTAATAGACAAGGTTAGAATTTAAATTATCTCAGTAAAATGAGGTTTGATATTCATATGAGAAGAAACAAAAGCATAAAGCAGTAAAAATGAGTTAATTAGAATGTATGTATGTGTGTGTACATATACATATATGTATAGATATGTATTTGTGTGTATATATGTATGTGTATATACATATGTACAATAAAATGGTAGCCTCTGTGTGTGTGTGTGTGTGTGTGTCTATCTATAAATATAGTCTGTGTAATTCTGCAGTAGACCTTTTCTGTTCTTTCAGTTGGATCTTATGTTCCTAAAATACCCAGCATAGAGAAGTGCCTTGTATTTCTGAAGAATGGATTTTGCTTTACACCAACACTCCTTACAATTGTAATTAGGGAAGCCTCAACTTCAAAATCTCTAGAATTTAGATTCTGTATGAGTAAACTGACAGAAAGTTGTGTTACCTCTTCAAGGTTTATTGGACTTTATCAAATTTGCTGATACAGCCAAGTTGACCTGACTTATCTTTTAAAATTGGCAACCTGTGAACAATTCATCTCTAAGTGCAGATTTGTGTTTGAATTCAAAAACTGGGAATGATACATTGAAATGTCAAACTTTATCTTTGCTGCTATTTCTAAGCAAGATTTACAAACTTGTTTTTTGGTATGCAGTCACATAGGTCTAAATTTTCTTTTAAAACTTGGAATATTTTACCTAATAGTTGCGAAAACTGTTCATCACTTTTTAATAACTAGCTGACATAATTTTTCCATAGGGAAGTTCTTGGGCCTTTGTTATAGATGCAATCTGATGTTTTCAGAATCTCTCTAAAATAATGCCTCAGTTTGCTGCTAGTTTATTTTATTTTTGTAATGGACAGAACAATATGCACATATCATGCCCTTTTAGTTGAGTAATTTATAATTGCTAGCTCATGCTATTGACTTCATAAGACAATTGTGACATGGAAATGTAAATTTTCCTAGTATCTAACATAGTCTAATTTTAAAACAACTAGATTTCATGTAGATAATATATGCAAGTGAAAGTATAAATATATAAACATAAAAGATATGTTGTTAATTGTTTACTTTGGGACAGACATTAAAATAGCTATAAAATTAATTGTATCTCAGTTTACCCAATAATAATGAGATGTGATAGCACTAATATTGTTTAAAATTGGGAATTTAATGTGAGCTTAACCTTCCCTTTATAAGAAAGGAAGTCCCTTTCAGTGAAAAAGCAATCTCTGTAGTTATAAGCAGATGAAGAAAAATTCTAGTATTGCCCATCTGATATACGCTGTATAGCCTCATTTTTTATTAGATGATATGGTTTCACTCTGTGTCCCCACCCAAATCTCATGTTGAATTGTAATTCTCACTGTTGAAGGATGGCCCTGGTGGGAGGTGATTGAATCATCAGGATGGACTTTTCCCTTACTGTTCTCATAACAAAGTTCTCATTCAACCTGGTTGTTTGAAAGTGTGTACCACCTCCCCCTTACTCCTGCCAGCCATGTGAAAATGTGCCTTCTTCCCCTTACCTTCCAACATAATTGTAAGTTTTTTGAGGCCTCCCAAGGAGCAGATGACTGTACAGACCATAGAACTGTAAGTTGATTAATTTTCTTTTCTTTAAAAATTACCTAATCTCAAGTATGCCTTTATATGCATGTGGAATGAACTAACTCAGAAAACTCATGCCAGAGAACTGAGGCATTGATATAAAGATACTTGAAAATGTAGAAGTGACTTTGGAACTTGGTAATGGGCAGAGTTTGGAACAGTTTGGAAGGCTCAGAAGAAAATAGAAATAAGAGAATAAGAGAGAAAGTTTGGAAGTTACTAGAGACTTGTTGAATGATTTTTGCCAAAATGCTGATAGTGATATGATCAATGAAATACAGGCTGATATGATCTCAGATGAATATGAGGAATTTATTGAGAATTGGAGTAAAGGTGACTCTTGCTATATTTTAGCAAAGAGACTGGAGGTGTTGTACCCTTGTCCTAGAAATCTCAGGAAGTTTGAACATGACAAAGATGATTTAGAGTATTTGTCAGTAGAAATTTTTAAGCAGCAAGCTTTCAAGATGTGGCCTGGCTGCTTCTAACAGCATATGTGTGAGCGAAGAGACTATCTGAAACTGGAACTTATATTTAAAAGGAAAACAGCATAAAAGTTTAAAAAATTTGCAACTTTACTATGAGGTTTTTTCAGAAAAGAAAAACTCTTCCCCCCCCCCCCCCCCCGGGAGACATGTATGTCTGCTGCAGAAATTTGCATAAGAGAAGCCAAATGTTAATAGTCAACACAATGGGGAAAATGCCTCCAAGGCATTTCAGAAATCTTTACAACAGCTCCTCTCATTACAGGCCTGGAGGCCTAGGAGGGAAAAATGGTTTTCATGAGTCAAGTCTAGGGACCCGCTGCTCTGTGCAACCTTGGGACATTATGCCTTGTGTCCTAGCTGCTCCAGCTCTAGCCATGGCTAAAATTGGCCTAAATACAGCCTGGCCCGTTGCTTCAGAAAGTGCAAGCCCCAAGCCTTGGTGGCTTCCATGTGAGTTAAGCCTCCATGTGTGCAGAAAGAAATAATTTAGGTTTGGAAACCTCTGCCTAAATTTTGAAGTATGTATGGAAGTGCCAAGATGTACAGATAGAAGTCTGCTGCTGGGGTGGATCCCTCATGCAGAACCTCTACTAGGGTAGTATGGAGGGGAAAAGTGGGGTTAGCGCACCCACACAGAGTCCCTACTGGAGCACTGCCTAGTGAAGCTGTGAGGAGAGGGCTACCATCTTAAAATTCCCAAAATGGTAGATCCACAGACAGCTTGCACCATATGCCTGAAAAAGCCCTAAGTACTCAAGGAAAGTTTGTGAAGCCATCTGCTGTGGTTGTAACCTGCAGAGACACAGGGGAAGAGCTGTCCAAGACATTGGGAGCCTATATCTTGCATTGGTATGGCCCAGATGTGAGACATGAAGTCAAAGGAAATTATTTTGGAGCTTTAAGAGTTAAGGGCTGCCTTGTTGTGTTTTAGACTTGCAAGGGGCCTGTAGCCCCTTTGTTTTGATCAATTTCTCCCTTTTGGAGCAGCAGTGTTTACCCAATGCCTATACCCCCATTGTATACTGAAAGTAACTTAGTTTTGATTTTACAGGCTTACTGGTGGAAGGGACTTGGCTTGTCTAAGATTTGTACTTTGGACTGAGACTTTAGAGTTCATGATGAAATGAGTTAAGACTTTGGGGAACTGTTGGGAAGTCATTAATGTATACTAATAGTTAACACAATGAGAAACATGTGCCACAATGGGGAAGAAATGTGAGAAGAACTTGAGATTTGGGAGGGGATAGGGTAGAATATGGTTTGGCTCTGTGTCCCTACCCAAATGTCATGTTGAATTGCAATTCCCAGTGTTGGAGGAAGGGCCTGGTGGGAGGTGATTGAGTCACAGTGGCATATTTTACACTTGCTGTTTTTGTGGTGATAGGGTTCTAATGAGGAGAGCTGGTTGTTCCAAAGTGCATAGCACCCTCTATCTGCCTTCTCTCTTGCCAGCCGTGTGAAGATGTGCCTGTTTCCCTTTTGCCATGATCGTAAGTTTCCTGAGACCTCCCTAGAAGCAGAAGTCTATATAGCCTACAGAGTCATGAATCAGCAAAACCTCTTTTCTTTATAAATTTTCCAGTCTCAGATATGTCTTTCTATCAGTGTGAAAATGGATTAATACAGGATATTATAATGCTGCTCATACCTTATGGTTGCTGAGATAGTAATATAAAATAATTATGACTTACAAGGCATTTTATAACTTTTAAACACTTTCCTGTGATCACACATGATGTTTCATGTCTGCAATCCCAGCAATTTGAGAGGCCAATATGGGAGGTTTGCTTTAGTCCATATGCAACCAGACTGAGCAACATTGCAAGACCCTGTCTCTAAAAAACAAAACAGATAAACCTTTTTTTGGATGTTTTTCATCGACCCAGCTTGACTCTAGTCATGATGAGTTACAGGCTGGTTGGCTATCATGTCCTGCACCTACCCAGTTTTCACACCCTGGCTGCCTCAGCCACTTTCTCTTTTAATTTCTTTCTTTTTATTCCCCAGTTAAAAGACTGCCTATTTGTTAAAGCAATGATCGTATGCTATTCTTATCTACAAATTCTCACCTGACTTTGCCATCCTTATCTTCTGATTTTCAGTGAAATGTGTTGCAACTTTTATAAACTACTCTTGTTACACTTTTCATATGTTGACTTGGATTATATAATTTGTAATGTGTGTTTTTAACATATATGCAGAGGACAAAAAATAAGCTATAAATAATGTAACTGAATACTATTGACTATGTATAACTATCTGTCTCTATCAATTTATATCTATCTATCATCTGTCAACTATCTCTCTATTTATCTATCTACCTATCCATTGATTTATACCACCTCTATTTGATTTTCTATCAGTCTCTGTTGCTCATTTTTCCCCCACAAACTGGTCTTCTACAGATTTCTCCCACCATAAGTCCTCTGCACTGTCTGTTTCCTCTGTCTAAATCTGTTTTCTTCTTATTTTTTTGAGACCAAGTCTCACTCTGTTCTCCAGACTGGTGTGCAGTGGCATAATCTTGGCTTGCTGCAACCTCTGCCTCTTGATTTAAAGCAATTCTCCTGCCTCAGCCTCCTGAGTAGCTGGGATTACAGGTGCCCCCACCACACCAAGCTAATTTTTGTATTTTTAGTAGAGGCAGGGTTTCACCATGTTAGCCAGGCTGGTCTCAAACTCCTGACCTCAAATGATCCTCCTGCCTAGGCCTCCAAATGTGCTGGGATTACAGGCCATAGCCACCACATCTGTCCTGAACCTCATTTTCTTTAAATACTTATCAGATGAAATCCTTCACTTCTTTTAAGTCATTGTGTTAATGTTCCCTTCTCTATGAGTTCTTCCTTTATTACCTTATTATAAATTGTCACCTATGAACTGCACTGCTGATCATTTTTATTTATTATACATTTTTTTCTTAGCACTAACCACCTTCCAAATTATCATAATACATGTTTATTATGTTTATCATATATTTGTATCTAATTACATTGTAATGTACACCTTAGAACACAAATGCCTAGTTTTGCTGACTGAAGGTTTCTCAGTTTGTGGACAAAGTGATATGTAGAGACATTCAAATTTGTGAGAATTTGCATATTATTCTGCATGGCAGTAGTTTCTTTACTCTTATTGCTGATTAGTTTTCCACTGAAGAAATACAAAACACTTAAATTACCTATCCTATTTTATTGCTGAAAAATATTTGATTTATTTCTAATATTTGATTTTTATAATACAAAAAGTTGGTTATTTGAAAAATATCAAGAAATTGACAAAAAGTCAGACTAATTGAAAGAGAGAGAAGAACACGAACTGCCAGTATCAGATGTAAAAGAGGGATTATTGAATCCTAAAGACCTTGAAAGGAAAATGTAGATAATTGTATACCAACAAATTTGTCTACTAAGAAGAAATATATATAAATACGTACATATCAAATATATATATATATTTGAGACAAGGTCTTGCTCTGTCATCCAGGCTGGAATACAATGGTGTGATCATTGCTCACTGCAGCTTCAACCTCCAAGGCTCAAGCAGTTCTCAGCCTTTTAGGTAACTAGGACTACAGGTGCATGCCACCATGCTCAGCTAGTTTTTCTATTTTATGTAGAGACTAGGTATTTCCATGTTGCCTAGGCTGGTCTCAGATTCCTGAGATTGTGCAATCTGCCTGCCTTGGCCTCCCAAAGTGGTAGGATTATAGCTGTAAGCCACTATGCCCAATCTGAAAATATATTTGCAATAATAATTTAGTCAATATTTTGTAGATATTGTGAACAAAAACAAAAAATGAAGTTTGATTTTATCCAATCAAAACTGTTTTCTCTTCAAAAGATAAAGTGAAATAATAGTAGGCAATTGACAGAATGAAGAAAATTATTCATGATGCTAATATCTCACCAAGTATTTGTGACCAGAAAATTCATCTAATTTTTATACCTCAATAATAAAAGGACAAAACTAAATAAGTAAATACAAAAAGATTTGAACAAACACTTAAAAAATTAAGATAAAATAATGCTATTAGCACATGAATAGATGTTCAACATTCATCAGCAGGGAAATGTAAGCTGAAACTACAATGAAATTCAATTACATATACATTATGATACCTAAAATTATAAAGGTTGATAATATCAAGTTGTTGGTGAGAATTGGTAGGAACTGGAACTCCCATATACTGCTTAAGACAATATAAAATTATACAGTCTCTAAGAAAGCATACCAGCATGAATGAATCTCGAAATGTTGATAAATGAAGAGATCAAGGCACAAATGATTAAAGACATATTTAATGCAAGAAAATACACAAGTAACATCTAGCAACAAAAAGCAGATTGGTTGTCAACTGAGACTAGATGCAGGTAAATTACAAACTGAAAGTGGCATGAAAAATACTTTGTGGTTGTGGAAGTGTTCTGCATCGTCACTGCAGTGGTAGTTGTATGTATGTATGCATCTGTCGAACTCTTTGAATTGCACAATTTAAATGAATGCACTTTATTTTTTACATGTCATGCCTCTCAATAAAATTAATACAGGAAAATAAGGCTTCCCTCATGTGTGGCATCCTCAAAAAACAAAACAAACAAAAAAAGCCAAAAGGAAGGAAAGGAGAAAGGAAAGTCATGTGGGAGGAAAGGAAATAAGGAGGGAGGAAGAGATAAAGAAGGGAGAAAGGAGAACAAATAAAGAAAAAAGGAAAAGGAAAAGAAACAAAGGAAGCTCAAATACTAATATAAATGGGAGGGTCTTTTTTTTTCTTTTTGAGATGGGGGTCTTGTTCTGTTGGAGCAAGGCTGGAGTGCACTGGTACATCCATGGCTCACTACAGCCTCAACCTCCGGAGCTCAAGTGAGCCTCCCACCTCAGCCTCCCGAGTAGCTGCGACTATGTGTGTGTACCAAAATGCCTGGTTAATTTTGTACTTTCTGAACAGGTGGTGTATCACCATGTTGCAAACATGGTTACAAACTCCTAGGCTCAAGCAATTCACCTGCTTTGGCCTCCCAAAGTGCTGTGATTACAGGTATGAACCACTGTGCTTGACCCAGTGATTTTAATTCTAGTATAATGCACCATCTGTCTCTTCTGATATACCATGAACTTTGTATTAAAATAAATACTAAGGAGTTGGTTCTGTAAATGCCTTTCAGCAAAAGACCACCAGAAACACACCTATAATTGTTCCATTTACTGCTAATGGTTGCATCAAGGGAAAGTGCTAATGAAGGGGCATCTCCGTTTATGGATATTATAAAAGCCTTATACAATGACTTAGACTTGGCATAGACGATCTTCTGGGGAGAAAAGGAATTTAAAGTAGACTTTTCCTCTAGATTGGGTGTTATCAGAAAGTTGAAGTGATTCTTTAATTGTTCATTTTGACGACTTTTATCTGTTGGAAGAACAGACAAGGCAAAGCCAAACTTGTAATTGGTAAAGAATTAGCAGTCATATTCGTATTCATAAAGAAAAAGGTCTATTTAATCATTTTTAGTCTTAAACAATGTTCATTTTTTTTGTGTTCAGACATGATTAAGGAATTGCCTTGTTTTTGTCTTCATCTATGAGGATTACAGAGTGACATTGTCTAATGTTAATTTTTGAGAAATTGGTTATGTCCAACAGAAGGACACTAAGATCCGCTCATGGTCTCATGAGTGTCATACCAGCTTATGTCAACACCAAGGACTAGCTGTTAAAACTTGGCCAGCTCCTGTAGGTCAGGGACTGTGTTTCTTTTTCTCAGTCCAAAAAAACTCTTGACAAGGTGTCTTCAATAAAGAAGAGAGAAAAAGAATAATTTTCAATTATATTTGAAACAATATAAGAATATGCAGCCATCAAAATAGTTTTAGAAAAAGCTGATTAATAAAGTGCATATTCCAAGAACTTAATGAAATATATGATTTTTATGCAAATGAATTGTAAACAGTGACTAAAAATTGATTTCATTAAAAGTGGAGTAGGCTTACCAGATTCTCTTCTTTGGAAAGTTGAGATTTATCTGAGTAAAATTTACGTCCTTCCATATGCTTTGATCTAAAAAATTAGGTTGCTTGTTAGTGTTCATATTCTGCCACGGGAAGCAGGGTATAGGGTAAACTAACAGCCAATGAAATGAAATAAACATATGCTCATAAGGGCACCAAGGAGGAATAACATCCCTGATTGATTCCCTGATGTTTTTGTAGTTCACATTTCCATTCATTTCATGATCCAGTTGCATTATTATCCTGCAGCTCCATGAGTCAGCCAGAATTATATTGCATTTCCATTTTATTTTCATAAAATTAAGTAGCTTTCTGTTTCTTGCAACCAAAGAGTGCTAATTAAAGATTAAATTATCACTTTGCTATAACTACGGATATTTAATAAAGGAATGGAAGGATGTTATATATTGCAAAAGTATTGTAATATATCAAACCAAGAGATGAAATGTTAATTCCTACTTTGATAATGTTAGTTTATATTTTTGTTATTCAAGCGTTCACAGGTGTCACCATGGTGTATTCCATGGTGCAGTCAGTTCAAAGAACATTGTACTTTTTACTCTATCTTCTTTCTCTGTGTCATAATTGATCTAATCCAGAGATCCATTTAAGAAATTTCTAACAAAGATTTTTAAATTTCATGTGCTTGTATTTACTACAAGACCTAGTAAGTCCGAGAACCAGGTGTTGTATAGAAAATAAAGAAATAAAGGGAAGGAGAATAAAGGATTTCTGTCACTAATATTAGTTAAATATGATTTCAGGAGCAAAAGTGTTAAATGATATAAAGAGAATATTCATCAAATTTATTATGTATAAGAGATACAGCTCTTATGAACCCATATGCATTTAATAGAAAAGTATTAAAATATTAAGAAAAAACTACAGAAAATATAATAAAATTATTATACACAGAAATTCAGTATATTAGGATACTTTAACATATTACTACCTATCAGAGAATATCAAGTTTGTTAAAGTATACAAACCTATATGAAGATTTCTGTAGCATCACAAATAATACAGTCTATAGTATTGATAATACATGTATTTATATTAGATCTGTTTGGTTGATAGACTCTATACTAGGTCTGTTTACTGCCATGAGACTCCTCCTGGTGTTTGTGTCTTTGTGTGGTACCCTCCCCTTAGTGTGGGTGGGTCCTGTGACTTGTTTCTAACCAATAGAATATGGCAAAGGTGATAGAATATCATTACCATAATTAGGTCCCATATGACTCCATCTTACTAGAAGGGTCTCATTCTCCTCCTTCTCCTTCTGTCCTTGAAGAAGGAAATGGCCAAGTTTTGAATTCTAGATGACTACGTTGGAGAGAATTGTGATGACCACTAAATGCTGACATTGGCCAGTGGTCTGTAACAGACAGTCAAAAAGCCAAAGCTCTCAGTCCTAGAACTTAAAAAAGTAATTTCTGTGAACAACCTGAGTGAGCTTTGAAGTTAACTCTTCTTTGCTCAGTCCTTCAGTTAAGAGTGCATTTCAGCTGTCACTTTTATTGCAGCCTGGTAAAACCCTGAAGCCAATAATTTAATTAATTATGCCCTTCACTCCTCACAGAAACTGTAAGAAAATAAATCTGTGTCTAAGGTGCTAAGTTTGTGGTAAATTGTTATACTGCAATAAAATACTATGGGTTTCAAATATTGGTACTTGAATGTAGTATACTTCTGTAAAAAAATCTCTAAATGTGGGAGTGGTGTTAGAACCAGAAAGTGGGTAAAGGCTGGAAGAATTTTGAGAGGACGAATAGAGAAAGCCTAAATTGCCTTAAACAGATTATTAGCAGAAATATAGATGCTAGGATGCTGTTGGTGAATTTTAAGAAGGAAGTGAGGAATCTATTGAAAACCAGAGCTAGGGATTAAAAAAGTCTTTTTTCTTTTGAACAAGGTTTCAATCTGTCACCCAGGCTGGAGTGTAGTGGTGTGATCATAATTCACTGCAACCTCAACCTCCTAGTCTCAAGTGATCCTTCAGCCTCAGCCTCCTGAGTAGCTGGTATTATAGGTGTGTGCTATTTTTTTTTTTTTAATTTTTTGTAAAAACAGGGTTTTAATTTGTTTCCCAGACTGGTCTTAAACACCTCGACTCAAGTGATCCTCCTGCGTTAGCCTCCCAAAGTAATGGTATTACAGGTGTGAACCATCACGGTGCCTGTCTGAGTTACAAAGATCTTTGTCATGGAGTGGCAAAATACTTACCAAATTTGTCTACTGAAGTTACATGGAAAGCAGAACATGTAAGTAGTAAGCTTGGTTATATAGCTAAAGAAAAATTGATTATATAGCTATAGAAAATATTGTAGATACTCACTGTTTTTCTTGCTGCTTTTAGAAAAACTGTGAAAAGAGAGAGATAAACTGAGATAAGAAATGTTAAATAAAAAGACACGAGGACTGGATGCTTTTGAAAATCCTCTGCTTTTTTATGTGCAAGAAATAAACAAATTAAGATTCACTGTAAGGAAAGTGTATTGTAAAGAAAAGGTGGAGATTGTGTTTCTACCACCTTCTACTCCAGCCTCACAAAAATCAAAAGATTAGTGTTCAGTCATGCAAAGGACACACATAAGAGATTAATGTTGTACCTCGCAGATCCTATGAAACAAACCACAGAAACTCTATAAAGCTTGAAGGCATTGTCCCTCAACCATCTCAGCAGGAGCCAAATAGAGAAGGGATGATTTGTAAAACTCTATGAGTATGACTTTGGTCTAATGAAATGGACTGTATTATAATACATGAGAAACTATAAAGTTCTTTAAAAAATTATTAGGACAAAAAACAGCAGCTTGGACTGAAATGGATAGTAAGAATATAAAATAAATGGGGGCTGCTGGACTCCCTAAAGTTTTGCAGGAAGAAAACTGATAACTGATAAAACTCCTCTACTTCATATTATCTTTCATAGAAAAGGAAGGGTGACACAGAGAGCAGAATCAAGAACCTAGGAGTCAGAATCAGGAGCAATAGAAAATTATTCTTAGTCCTTGATACCTTATATAATTAAGAATAAGTATTTGAAATCAAGGAACTACCAACATTTTCCAAGCTGGATTTCAGTGCATTTATGGGTGAGTAATTTCTCTGAACCTCTCTCATTTTCCCACATATTAAACAGAAATGTGTATAATTGTTATATTATGGCTCCCTACTTTTGTAGGCTGATGGTGTTTGAAGCAGATAGCTTTATTCCTCTTTAGCTTTGTAGTTCCTCAGATGGAGGAAAATTTTACCTGGCAACTGTACTGAATTCATCATATCACAAAAACCCCATCCACAACTAGACTTTTTTTTTTCTTTTTTTTGAGACGGAGTTTCGTTCTCGTTACCCAGGCTGGAGTGCAATGGCGCGATCTCGGCTCACCACAACCTCCGCCTCCTGGGTTCAGGCAATTCTCCTGCCTCAGCCTCCTGAGTAGCTGGGATTACAGGCACGCGCCACCATGCCCAGCTAATATTTTGTGTTTTTAGTAGAGATGGGGTTTCACCATGTTGACCAGGATGGTCTCGATCTCTCGACCTCGTGATCCACCCGCCTCGGCCTCCCAAAGTGCTGGGATTAGAGGCTTGAGCCACCGCGCCCGGCCTGTTTTCTGATTTTTCAATGATCGCCATTCCAATTCCAACTGGCATAAAATGATATCTCGTTGTGGATTTCATTTGCATTTCTCTAATGACCAGTGATGATGACCTGGGTTGATTTTATTGATAATTGTCAATAGTTATTTATTGAGTTATCTTAGAGCAGAAAGTTATTAAGCTTTTCCTAAGTTTCCAAATGAACTTCTCCAGTTACAATTCTCTGGAATAGTTTACTTAAGATATGAATTATTTCTTTTATAAAGGGTTTACTAAAAATCAACTATAAACCTACTTAGTATTAATGAGTTTTGCAGTGAAATTTTTTTTTAACCTTCCCTGCAATTTGTTTTAGTGTTTTGGGGCTTTATAGGCATTCTATTACTTTTCTAGTTAGCTTATTCAGCTTATTTTATCATTCTAGAAGTATGCTCGCAACATTCTAACCTTCAAAGTTTAGACATATATGTGCATATGCTTAATTTTATGTATGTATTTGTATATATCTGTATTATTTTAAATAAATTATGTCCTAAATTCTAATTATGCCATTACAAACATAATAGTTTCTATTTTGTTACCTTTAAAAATATATTTTGCCAGATACTTTCAGTTCTAATTTGTGTCTTTTCTCCCAAATAGCTATTTTGTATTTTTATATTCAATTGCTTTTTATTTATTTTAAAATTAAGAGTAGTTTTAATATTTGTTCTTTCTATTTTATTTACTTCTGGTTTTGTTTCTTGAATTCTTTCTGGTTCCTTGAGACTACTGTAAATGTAAAATTTCTGTTTTAGAAATAAATGTGATTAAGATAATAAATCTCTCATATTGACACCATGCTTATCTCTAAACTATTATTTTGACAAATTTATAAGGTTTCTAAATAAACTTAGTATTTTTTTCTTATTTGTAGTCTATAATGCTGTTGATTGTGGTAAAGTTGTATATAAAATATTTTGAATTTTTGAAATAGACATGTAATAGTTATGTATTATTAATTGTGTTAAATCTTCTACATCAAAGAATATGTTTTCTTTGCATAAAAATAGATTTCCTTAAATTGGCTATCAGTTTAAAGTTACTTATGCAGGTGTATTCCTGTCTCTCACTATAAATGTGAATGTTTTCTAATATTTCTACATAATTTTTCTAATATTTCTACATATTTCTACTTTTTGACCTTAATTATTTAGACACTTTCTGATTTTCTAATTAAGGTGAGAAGAGGAAGAAATAATATTTTTTTCTGGTCACTTTAATTTAAATTTATGTTATTCTTGTGATACTTTTAAATGACGTTTCTTATGAGGGGAAAATTGTTGTATGAAATGTTAGAACTGATTGGTCCAGAATAGAATCCTATTTGATGAGATGACCTAAGGATAGAACATGAAGGATATGGTCTTAGCATTTCATGTGATCACCCTTATCATCCTATCCCCAGCTTCCCATTAAGTACTCATCATGTATCTATTAGTCATAAATTTATATACATTTAAGAAATCTATCTATGTTTTAATCCACTGCTTTATCAGCATGTATCCTTTATGCAGAAAAGCACATATTGATACTACCTTTAAGTTATTCTTCCATCTAAAATGCTTTCTTTAAAGGTCAAGGGATGAAACATTCTAGACTGTATATGAACTAAAATGCATGGCCTTATTTTCAGTTTAAAATGTGCAAGCTTGGTTTCAATAATAATTATCATTAATATGAAAAAAGTTTTTAAATATATCAGAGATTTCCCAGAAAAAGATACATTAAACCTTTGGCTACTAAATAATCTCATATTATTCTTTCTTACATGCATATAGTTGCATGCTACTGTGGCTATTCTATTTACATTACACAGGAGAGTGCCATTTAAGCCATAAGTACAACTCTACATAATTTGACTTAGTTTTAACATCTTGCTAGAGGAATAGTAATCAAATTTAGCTTCAGGACATACTGCAGACTAATACAAAAGCTCTATATGCACAGTTAAGATTATACCACAAATGTGGTTCCTATTTTATTATTTGATGAATGGTATGTCACACAGTATTATGTGATTCCATAATAAAAAAAAAAGTTCTTACAATGCCTCTGCCCAGAAGGACAAAGCTAAGTCTGCCAAGAGGACATGAATTCTTACATTCTAGAGTTGAATAAGTTGCCTCGTGGCTCATTCTTTGAGTTCTTGGAGAGGAAGAAAATATATGTGGCCATCCAAATTAGGTCTTCCAACTGCAGTAGGCTTCCGAAAGTGTCTTCTAGATGTTAGATCATTTATGTTAAATTTTACTTTAAAGTATGTATATAGGTAGGTATATTTATACCAATAGATTAATTATTCCTATCAAACTCAGCAAAATATTTTTCACTCATGAACAAATAAGTCTAGCTATTGAGATTTAAACCGCAGTGATGGTGTGCATAACCAAGCCACAAATTACTTCTAAACAATAAACTTTTTCTTTGTCCCATTCCTTTTCAATTCAAGCTTTCCAAAACAATATTTCTACAAGGGCACAGTTCAGAAGCAACATCCTCGGAGTCACAAATAGCTTAAATTAATTGAGTAAAATATATCGGGTAAGTTGTACTTGAACAGATGAGCTACCGTAGAGGTATGCTTTATTTGCAAAGAAATATCTATTAGCAATCTATCTGTGTCGCAGGGAAAAACGAGAGTGATGGGTGATAAAGGAATATGGTGCAATAGGGATAACAGCGATTAAATGTTGCTAATGAGTAAAAATTTGGTTCTGAAAAGTGGCACATGCCTTGAATATAACCTGAAGTTTTTATTTTATCTTAAATAAAATTTTTATTTTATTGATTTGTAAAGAAGAGAGCTTAAAAAACAGATTTGAGAGGATTAATTTAGGTTCTTGTTTTAAAGAGAAGATCATTTTTGTCATCTCCTGATTCTGTGTACTAGTAGAGTCATAATGGTGTGGTTAGTAATATCTTTCTGACTTATAGGAATAAAATGAAATCTCATGGGTTTTAAAAATAGATTTTATATATTGTGTACTTTTTATATATAACACATAATATGAGCACCAAAGCTTTCAGATCACTAAAAATGTAGGGCCTAAGATCAAGTAACATAATCATCTGGAAGAATTGTTGGAGTGAGAAATCTAGGATGAAAAATTGTGATTGACTAAAAAAATACATTTAGAAATACAGTATTTAACAATGGCATCACAATTGTGTTGCTATTAATAACAGGCAAATGGGACGGAGTTCATAATGACTTAATCCCTAGTCCATTAACTTTTATGAATTTAACAAAAATCTATTAAAATGAAAATATGCTACATTGAAATTACCAAGTTCAGATATGCTTACTTTTGATGAGTTTCTAGAATTCATTCTGGTGTGAGTTTCTACCTTCTAAGTGAACTGTGAAACAAATTGCTTTATTTACCATTATCCTAGGTTTTATTTATTTTTTTTTTAGCTTGTCTCTTTTAGTTATTCAAAGAAGCCAATATACAGTATAACAAAACAAAGTATCACAGTAACTTCAAATTATTTTATCCGAATTGGTAGAAAACCAGCTATTATTTAATGAATCCTGGTGCTACAGTTACTGTCAGTTAAAACAGTAAGTTACAAATAAATAAATATGTTTCTTTTCCTCATTTGAAAGTAGTTGGCATTTTGCTACTGTGAAAACCATAATACCTAACATCTATTTTCAAATAATTTGGTATTAATAATATATTGAGATAGCTATTCAGATATATTAGATGCTTTCTGTTCAGAAAAAAAAAATGTGAACCAAACTACTGCCTTCTAAACCACACAGTAGGCTGGGTTAGTAGCAGCTACATTTGGATGGGGCGAGGTGAGAGGAAGAGACCATCCCTAATGCATTTCCTATTCAGTTACATTAAGTAGTTGTTCTCAGTTAGCATTTAGGCTTTTATGCAGAAATGGTAGATGGTTTTATCTAAAGGTTAAAACATTTTATCTGATGATAGTTATGTAAATCACCACCACTGCTTTTTCATGTCTGTAAATTTAAAGTTTTTACTACTCAAAATCTGAAAATTTTCACTTGCCTCAACATATTTACAGTACTGTTTTGCAATTTGTGCTTCCAAAAGTTTATTTCACTACCTTAGTATAATTTCCTCTGAAGTACATATATTTTTTGTGAATTATTTTTCACTTGGATATCCAGCATTAATTACTTCAGGATACAACATTATAAAAAATGGGGACTTAAACTCAGCATGATTTGAAGGAGATAAAACATTTTTATCATAAATTGTTTGTTCAATGGAATGATCTGTATCTGCCTTCAGAATCACCTTAGCTTAAGTAAAAGTTTCAATATATATTTTTCAAGAAATATAAATGCTCGTGCAATTAAATCAGAAAGGAACATGAACGGTCAAGAAAGTGTGGCTTATTTTGGTTAGGGAAACTAGAAAATATTTTCCCATGAAGCTTAAAGGGTGGTTTTAAATTAAGGGAATTTACTTCTAAAAAACTGGTACAGAGGATGACTTGAGAAATCTGTCTTCTCTTTCCCCGGCTCTGTGTATGTTGATTTAGAATGTTCCAAATTGTAAGTATTTAAATGAGAATTTACACCATGACAGTCTGTTTTAACTACAGACAGTAAAGGCTTTAATTACAGTAAAGGCTGATGATATACTTATCAATTAAAGATAAGTTTACTTGATAATAAGATGAGCAATAAGATGAGTACAAGGCTGAACATAGCAATCTCAATAATGATAACAATAATGAAGATGCAGCCACACAGGAGTGTTGTAGTGACTAATGTGGATTTAAGACCTATTATCTGGCAGGCGTTAAAAAAGGTACTTTCTCCATAATTTCATTAAATTATTATTTCAAAAAGCTATTAAATAAATGTGACTAAATTCCCAAGAGACACCATACCTAGTTTAAAAAGGCAAATTAGCTGAGTGACTGTGTTTCTTATTTCTTACAGATATTGAAAAGGGGTAGGAAAGAGTGGGAAAAATGGCAAATTTAGAATTAAGAGTAGAGAACAGATGACCCTGGAGTTTCATTGCTGATTTAGAAGATGAAAAGAACTACAGTCATGGATTATGAATACAAGATAAGTTAAAGATTCTACAACATTTATGACAAGGACTCAGGGAGGTTCATGACATTATATGCAAAATTGTGTGTGTGTGTGTGTGTGTGTGTGTGTGTGTGTGCGTGTGCATTTTCCAAAACAGGTTTCAACAAACCACCAATGCATTTCTAGGCCTTTTTTTTCATTTTCCATTTTCAACACTGAAAAGGCAAAAAAAAAAAAAAAAAAAAAAGGAAGAATCAGTATTTTAAATGAATATGTTTTAATTTTTTACAATCATCTTTGTCTTTAATGGAATTTTCACTTTTTTTGTACAATCCTATATGGTCAATTATGTGAGAAAGCTAGGGAGCTAGCAAAGTTGTATTCACATTCAGTCTTCATTTAGCGAATTCCAAAGGATGAAATATAACGAAGTACCTACTGAGCAAAGAGAAGCCTTTTGGAGAGAGCATGATGTTTGACAAGACTGCTTTAGTAATACAAAAAATTCGATTAGGTTTGTCCTCTCGTAGGTATTAATATTCACATTTCTTCATTAAAAATTAAATAATTTAGACTGAAACAAAAAGCTTATAAGCAGCTGTGGTAGTCAGGGTTCTCCAGAGGAACATATATATAAACTCTATGTAATTACAGAGGTGGAGACATTTCATGATCTGTTGTCTGCAAGTTGAAACCCATGAAAGTTGATGGGATTTTGTGCTCCTGAGAGCCAGAGAGACAGTGGGATAGTTTCCAGTCTGAGCCTGAAAGCCCAAAAACCAGAAATGGAGAGGGCAGGAGAAGGTCAACGTTCCACCTCAATCAGTCAGGCAGAGAGCAAGGAAATCCATCCTTCCTCCATCTTCTTCTGTTCAGATCCTCAGTGGGTTGGACGGTGCCCACTCAAATCATGAACAGACATCTTTATTCAATCCAGTGAATCTTTATTCAATCAGATGGACATCTTTATTCAATCAGATGACAATCTCTTTAGTAAATACCTTCACAGACTTACCCAGAAACATGTTTCATTAGATATCTGGGCACTCCATGGTTCAATCAAGTGGACATACAAAATTAATCATCATAAGGAAAAACTGGGATTTTGCTCCCAGATTAACTTTTCCTATGATATACTATAAACATAAGAGAGCGTAACCAGTTGAGATACCTCCATCAGACCCACTAATACGACCACTCAAAGAGCCAACAGTGCAAAAAGGAAGTAATATAGGAAACATCTAGCTAAAAATGTTGATAGTTTTAAGTTGTTTGGTTCAATTCATGTTAAATAACAGCATGCTGTGATTTTAAACTGCAAAATTAAAATAATTGTAGAAATGCAAGTACATAATATAGTACAATGATAAATCTATATACATAGCTTCATCATCACTAGAACTTATCAAATTTGGAAATCCGTTTTTAAGTGAATTTTGTAAAATATCCAGAGTATAATTATCTTAATGTCAGAATTAATTTCTATGCATTTAGTACACAGTGATACTTAGTGATGGATTTTTGCTTAGAAGACGAGAGTTCTGATTTGATGTTGAATGTCCTCCATTGTTTGTGTACTAACAAGTCATCTTTTTTCACCCACAAAGAAAAATGTCTTTGGAAATTAATTCTGTTGCTGTATAAAGGTACCTTAAAAAATAACAGCAGTACAAATCAAAGGCTCATGATTATGTTAGTTGTAATATTAATCCCCAACATCACTTAAACACCTTTTATAATATAAATTTTTATACACTATACCTCATTTAACAGCCATTAATACATTTTCTATCTCAAATCAAGTGTACCGACTAATAATGACTTAATTTTGTTATTTATCAGATGCAGTTTTACATTATCAGCAATCTTATATTATGCCTGCACCTTTTGATATGTAAAACTGCAAAATATGTTGCTCATCTCCTCACACATTATTTTGGGGGCTAAAATTTAACAACAATAAACTTTAGAATATGTTAATTGCCTTGAGTGAAGTACAAAAGAGAAGGTATCTTATTTATAAGGGTATATTAAGACAAATTTATAACATTTAAAAAAATACTTAAGATGTGAAATTATCATGAATAAATATAACTTAATATATCTATACTTTAAAGTTTTTCACGGACACACACACACTCAAAACACTATTGCCAAATATACTAACTAGAATAATTAAATGTAGTCAAATTCCTCAGACATTTCAACTTAGTAATCTTAGTCTGGTACTGATTTATTTATTCAAAGGAAATTCTACATTGAGCTATAACACAATATGACATATGTCATAGGTTGCTTATGATTTATTTTATTTTAATTGGTAGAATTCTGAATTTTAAAATTAAGACATAGTAAGATTATTCTGGACGCTGCATTTAATTAATAATTTATTCTTAATTTTACTTCTGCTTGCTTCATGGGTCTGTGAGAAATTGAGCAAATACAGTCCCTAATCATGGGTCTGTGAAAAATTGAGCAAATACAGTCCCTAATGTGTTGGAAAATTGTATGATCCTTTCCTATTTTATAACTCAGTTTTCTTCTCTGTATTGCAGTGATAAACATTGTGTAGGTGTTGCAGAGATGAAATTTATTATTAAATGTTTCCAATGTTAATGTTATTTTGATACAATATTAACAATTTAATTACCAATTTTCAGTTGATAGTATTTAGAAATGTAATGAAATATTATTTTTTGAATATTTATTTATTTATTTATTTATTTATTTATTTATTTATTTTGAGATGGAGTCTCGTTCTGTTGCCCAGGATGGAGTGCAATGGCACAATCTCAGCTCACTGCAATCTCCATCTCCTGGGTTCAAGTGATTCTTGCACCTCAGCTTCCTGAGTAGCTGGGATTGCAGGTGTACACCACCACACCTGGCTAATTTTTTAAAAATTTTTTATTTTTAGTAGAGAGAGGATTTCACCATGTTGGCCAGGCTATTCTTGAACTCTTGATCCCATATGATCCATCCACCTTGGCCTCCCAAATCCCAGGTTACAGACATGAGCCCACATGCCTGACCCATATTTTGAACTTTTATCCTGTTTCTTTAAAAGTATCACTTACTGGCTCCAGTAGCTGTTGTGTTCATTTGTTAATAAAGTTTGATAGACTTCTTACAATTTTCTATGTACTTGCTCATGTAGCCTGAAAACAAATAATTTTTTTTATATTTTCCAAAGTACATGCTATTCATCTATTTTTCTTGCCAATCTGAAATGATTAGGACCTACACTGAATTGTATAATAGAAGTGATGAGAGTGGGTATCTGCCTTACTACATGTCTTAAGAAAGTGCTCAATGATGTCAGCTCAAGTTTTTCTCAGTTTTCTTTCTTTTTAAAAACTTTATAGATGCCTCTTATTAAATTGAGTGACTCTTCTGCATTTCTAGTTTGCTTAAAGGTTTTGTCGTAAAATATGGAATATTTAAAATTTGTTTCTGCATTAAGGTAATCATATTATTTCTACCTTCATTTTGTTTATTTGATGAATCACCTTTATATTTAAATATTAGTATATTCTTGTATTTCTAGGTATATTGAAACAACATGCTATGTTGTTTCATATATATGTGGAATTATATATGAATGGATTTTATTAGCAAATTTAGAGAATTTTAGCAAAATAAAACTTTCAATATTTTTCATTTTTGTTTATGAGGAATATTGGTCTCTCTATGTTTTCTTGTAATGTCTCTGTCTAGTTCAATATCAAGATTTTCTTTATATGAGTATGTTTTATCATTTCATGCAATGTATTGATTTATTACACTTTTATTTATGTTTGTAGTGATTTCTCCAGTGTTTATAATATGTGTCTTTAACTTATCACAATATGCCACCTCATGCATATATTAAAACCCTTACAAGAGTATTTGGTCATTTTCCTTTCCATATCTTGTGATGTTATTGTCATGTATTTTTCTTCTACATCTGTTATATTTATACAGTACAATATTTATTATTTTTATTTTTATTTTTTGGTGTATTACTCAGGGTTCTCTGGAGGAATAGAACTAAAACAATATATGTACGTAACAAAGAGAGTTTATTAAGGAGAACTGACTCACAGGATCACAAGGTAATGTCTCACAATATGCCATCTGCAAGTTCAGGAGCAGGGAAACAGTGGTGGGTCAGTCAGAGTCCCAAAACCTTAAAAACAATTTTGAAAAACTGCATTTTGAAAAAGTGAACTTTACCCACTGATTTTTTTTTTCCAGTAGTCTTTACTCCTTTCTATTGCTCCAAGTTTCTGTATAGTATTATTTTCCTTACATCAGAAGAATATTCTTTAGTATGTCACAGAGAGTAGGCATTTTCACAATAAATTATAACATTTGTTTGTCTTTAAAATTTTTAATTTAATCTTCGCATTTGTAGAGAATTTCTAGTTATCAAACTCTAGATTTAAAATTGTTTCTTATTATAATTTTTTTCAGCATTTTAAAGATTCTGTTCCATTGTCTTTTGGCTTCCATCATAGCAGTCTTTTGCATATATTATTATTTTTCTGATTGCAGTCTTTTGCATATATTATTTTTCTCTTTCTTTACATAACCCACTGCTACTTTAAATACTTTATTATTAATTTTCAACAATTTGATTGTGATGTGCCTTGATGTATTTTTGTTGTGATATTCTGTTCATTTGTTGGTTTGAATTAATAAATTTGTAATTTTCATCAAATTTTAAAACTCTTCGCTGTTATCTATTTAAATATTTTTTTCTGATGTTTTGCCCTTCTGGAATTTCTATTCTGCACATGTTAGTTTATTATTAGACAGATTCCTGAGTTTCTGTTTCTTTATTATCAGAGAGAGAGAGAGAGAGAGAGAGAGAGAGAGAGAGAGTGTGTGTGTGTGTGTGTGTGTGTGTGTGTGTGTATGTTTTCTATTATTAGATACAACTGCTATGTCTTTCTTGTCAGGGATCTGATCTTCTATGATATATAATCTGATGCAATTTTAAGATTTTGTCCAGTGAATCTTTATTTCAAACATTTACTTTTCACATGTGGAAACTCTATAGTGCCTGTTGTATATCTTTGCTTTCTCTCATTTTCATGCTGTTCTTTAAATACATGTATTTGTAGTGAATCTTTTCTACTATTTACACTGTATTTGTCATCTTATTGTCTTTTTTAATTGATTGACTTTTTTCCCTGGTCACATTTTTCTGCTTCTTAGTAAATCTATTTTTATTTATTTTTTAATGCTGGACATTGTTTACATTATATAATTAAGTTTTGGGATTTTAACTTCCTTTAAACAGAATGATGAATTTTGTTTTTTTGGGAAATGAAGTTTGCTGATTATCAGTTGGATCCATTTGAAACCATTTATATACTATGCCTCCGGCGAGTCTAGATTAGCATTTGCTATAGGTACAGTTTAGCATTACTACAAAGCTGTAGCTTCTCCGCAGTCTCCACTAAAAACCAAAGGAATCAGCAAGGTCTCTGTACTCTGGGGGTTTGGAGCTCAAATTCTCCTTCCTTTGGTAAGCTCTGAGAATTGTTCAACATGTAATCCTATTTGGTTTCTTTAAGTGGAGTTTCACTTGCTGAATGTGTGGTCTAGTATTCAGCAAGGACTCAAGTATTCAAAACTCATGACTCTACATATATTTATAATATTTTTCTGTATTTTTTTCCTTCTAGAAATATTCCCTTTGACTAATAGCCACTCAGCGTCCCCAAACTCTGACATCTATGTCTTTAATTCAGCTAAGCTGCTAAGGTACTCTCAATCCTTACCGTTCCACCATACATTTCATTTGGGAAACTGCCTTAAATCAAAAAGAAGTGCTGATGGTAAGGCTACCTCATTTCTTTCCTTCTCTCAAGGACCCACAGTTCTGCCCTGCCTATTGTTTGATATCTGCAATTAGATTATGATATGTGCCCCAGGACACACACACACAGACACACACACACACACACACACACACACACACACACACACACTTCAGCACACTTCAGCATTAAGGGAGCTTAAGTACAGTTGTTTTTATACATCATTGCCAGAAAGTAAATTAAAAGTTGGGTTTTTCATACATAAAAACAAAATTTTAATGGATTGATGGCTCACTGAATGAAAGAATGAATAAGAAAAGTTCTTGTCCCAAAGAAGAAGAATCCCCATGGAGCTTAAGAGAAACTTAGAGAATCTGGAAAGACAAAAGAGTATAATGAGTATAGACATAGAGATCAAAATTTTCTGACACTATGGTCCAAATATTTGTATATATGAGAATAGATATAGACGAGATGGCATAAACCTTTGATATAATGAGGGTCAGAGAAAAAAATAGCAGTGAACCTTTGGTACTGATTTCCATTATAAAGTCAGACAAGGGCTATGTAGCATGTTGTCCCAATAGCTGGTAGGCTCCCTGAAGATAAAAACATCTGAGAGCTTCACAGAGTTTGCATACATTGGCATAGTGAATAAATGCCTATCATAAGTTTTCTGTCCTATATTTGTAGTGGCAATTTTAAGAAGTAGAGTTGACAGGGAAAGGCGCAGGCTTGGATTGTCAACCTAAATAAGCAGAAAGAGTCTTTCTAAAAATATTGAGTTTAATTGGAAATAAGCAGAGATTTTGAAAACCCAGGATATGCAAGCTATGAATGTTTTTATGTATTCACAAGATCTCTTTCAAATGAAAGTGGAAAAAGCATGTTAGTTTATTGCTGCATACCACAAATGAAATATCTATTCATTCTTAATAGATAAGTATATTAAAATAGATAAATACATTAATAAGTCACTGCATTTGTTTATCCATTCACTCACTCTTCCATTAATTAACAGTATCTTTTATTATAGACATCACAAGACAGATATTGTAATAGCTGCTTTGAATACAGGCAAAGAAGACATAACCTCTCTATCCTCAGTCCTTGCCTTCCATTAAGAAAGAGATGCAGAAAAGCAGATGTGCATTTATAATACATGGTTAAAGAGTGGTGGAAGATCCAGGATCCCCTGGGACAGAAACTTCCAGAGATGACTTCCTGTAAAAAGAAATACATCAGCTAAATTACCTCCAGAGTCAAAATGTATAACTATGTACATGCATAGTTCAGATCATCATAAAATGACTGATAAGTAGTCACATCTCTTTGATACTATGGTATTTAACTTCCAACTGTAATAATGTGAAGATGAATTAGAAGCTACTTCTTGTGTCTTTACTAATAAGGTTAAACCCCAGAACATTCACAATATTCTCAAGATTTATTAAAAGACTCATGTTAAATTTAGGTTCTAATGTGTTAAGATTGCACATGAAATGGTATAAATATTCTAATCCCCTTTACTTTCAAGATATAAAATCTTTCACAGAAGCCTGAAGCATGACAACAAAACAAACTCAAGAGATGATTGGAGGAGGCCAGGTTTTAAATACTAACAGTTATGCCAGCCACAGTAAGATCAAACTTTCTGTTTTATTGAGGTTGTCAGCAATGAACTCTAATCAAATTCTACTAAAATTATGGCAAAAGGGAGGACATGATCCCTATTCTTGGTCTCCTTGGACTACTTTCAAGCAACAGGTTTTACTTTGTTCATTCATGTACAATATCCGTACCTTTGCCAAACCATGCATAATGACCCTACCAGTTTTTAGCAGCATGGAATCATCATAGGCCTAAAAAACCTCTGATGCCACATCACCATATTTCAAAATGCTCCCTCACAAAACTCTAATATTTTACACATGCATCTCCTTAAATACATACCTTCCTAATAGGAACAGTTATATTAGGATATGGAAATATATTGTATCAATTCACAGATGTATTTTAAGAATAATTTTAAGGATGCATGTGTGTGTGCGTGTGTGTGTGCGTGTGTGTGTGTGTTCTAATAAACCTCAAACAAGGTTGTATTAAATGTGTAGCCATATATTAATTTACCAGTTATGTGCAGATAATATTTATTTATAAAAACATATGAACATTACATTCATTGTTACCTGAGGAAAAGCAAAGATTATGTGTTTAAATGTTACATGATTTGGCACTATGGAATTCAAATTCTGGGATCCTCCGTTTCCTTGAAACCTACTTTTCAGTTTTTCCAGTGATTTTTCAGTGATTCATGAATCACAATCTCACATATCATGAAATGATTCATGAAAACTAGCCAAAATTTTCATTTGTCTTTTGTTGTGTGTGTATATGTGTGTGTGTGTGTGTGTGTGTGTCTGAGAGAGAGAGAAAGAGAGAGAGAGAGAGAGAGAGAGAGAATACTAATAACTAATCAGAGCGCTGAAGAGTCAGCAACAAGGTAATGTCATGATACATTTCTCCATCACTTTTTCTACAAATGGTGTAGTAGTAATAGTCATTCACATACAAAAAATATAAGCCAAAATCTAAACCTCATACTTCATAAAAATTAGCTTATAATAAGTCATAAATATAAATGTAAAACAAAAAAAATCTATGATTTTTCAAAGAAAATACAGACCATATGATTTGGCTCTGTGTCATCATCCAAATCTTGTCTTGTAGCTCCCATAATTCCCATGTGTTGTGGGAGGATCTGATGGGAGATAATCAAACCATGGGGGCAGGTATTTCCCATGCTGTTGTTGTGATTGTGAATGGGTCTCATGAGATCTGATGGTTTGAAAAACAGGAGTTGCTCTGCACAAGCTCTCTCTTGCCTGCTGCCATCCACGTAAGATAACACTTGCTCCTCCTCGCCTTCCACCATGATTGTGAAGCCTCCCTAGCCATGTGGAACTATAAGTCCAATAAATCTTTTTCTTTTGTAAATTGTCCATTCTTGGGTATGTCTTTATCAGCAGCATTAAAATGGACTAATACAGTAAATTCGTACCAATAGATTGAGGCACTGCTGAAAAGATACCTGAAAATGTGAAAGCGACTTTGGAACTGGGTAACAGGCAGAGGTTGGAACAGTTTGGAGGGCTCAGAAGAAGACAGGAATATGTGGGAAAGTTTGGAATGCCCTAGAGGCTTGTTGAATGGCTTTGCCCAAAATGTTGATAGTGATATGGACAATAAAGTCCAGGCTGAGGTGGTCCAGATGGAAATGAGAACCTTGTTGGGAACTGGAGCAAAGGTGACTCTTGTTATGCTTTAATAAAGAGACTGGCAGCATTTTGCCCCTGCCTTAGAGATATGTGAAACTTAGCACTTGAGAGAGATGATTCAGGGTATCTGGTAGAAGAAATTTCTAAGCAGCAAAGCATTCAAAATGTGACTTGGGTGCTTTTCAAGGCATTCAGTTTTAAAAGGGAACTAGATAAAGTTTGGAAAATTTACAGTCTGACATTGCAATAGAAAAGAAAATCCCATTTCATGAGGAGAAATTCAAGCCAGCTGCAGAAATTTGCATAAGTAATGAGGAGCCAAATGTTAATCCCCAAGAAAATAGGGAAAATGTCTCCAGGGCACCTCAGAGGTCTTCACAGCAGTCCCTCCCATCACAGGCCAGGGAAGCCAAGGAGGAAAATATAGTTTCGGAGGTCAGGTGCAGCTTCCCTGTGCTGTGTGCTGCTTAGGGACTTGCTGCCATGTGTCCCAGCTGCTCCAGCCATGACTGAAAGGGGCCAACATAGAGTTCGGGCCTTGGCTTCAGAGAGTGCAAGCCTCAAGACTTGGCAGCTTTCACGTGGTGTTGACCCTGAGAGTTCACAGAAGTCAAGAACTGGGGTTTGGGACCCTCCTTTGATTTCAGAGGATGTGTGGAAAGACCTGGATGCCTAGACAAAAGTTTGCTGTAGGAGTAGGGTCCTCATGGAGAGCCTCTGCTAGGGCAGTGCAGAAGGGAAATATGGGGCTGGAGCCCCCCCACAGAGTCCCTTCTGGGGCACTGCCTAGCGGAGTGATGAGAAGAAGGGCACAGTCTTCCAGTCCTCCGAGTGGTAGATCCACTGACAGCTTGTACCATGCTCCTGCAAAAGCCACAGACAATACCACTCCATGAAGGCAGCCAGGAGGGAGGCTATACCCTGCAAAGTCACAGGGGTGGAGCTTCCCAAGACTACAGGATTGTATCTCTTGCATCAGGGTGACCTGGATGTGAGACATGGAGTCAAAGAGATCATTTTGGAGCTTTAAGAATTGACTGCCTTGCTGGATTTGGGACTTGGATGGGGCCCATGGCCTATTTGTTTTGGCCAATTTTTTCCATTTGGAATGCTGTATTTATCCAATGACTGTACTCCCATTGTATCTAGGAAGTAAATAATTTGCTTTTTATTTTATAGGCTCATAGGCAAAGGGACTTGCCTTGTGTCAGATGAAATTTTGTATTGTGGACTTTTGAATTAATGCTGAAATGAATTGCCTAGTCTCAGATATGCCTTTATCAGCAGCGTGAAATGAACTAATACAGGAGGGAATCTTCATAACTAGCCATCAGGTAAATGAATTTTGACAAGACAAAAAAAAAACCATGATTTCAAAAACAACTTTGAAAAATTAGACTTTATAAAAATTGAAATGTCATTCTGAAACACACTTATAAGATAATGAAAATACAACTACGGACTGAAAGAACTAAATATCCAACAAAAGTCTTTATGTATTATGAATAAATAACTCTTAAAACTCAGTAAGAAATGGAATAACTTAATTTAAAATATATATAACAAGACTTGAATTAACACTATACCAAAGAGGAGATATACTGATAGAAAATTAGAACATTAAGAAGAAAAATATATTCAGCATTGTTATAAAATAGGGAAATGAAAATTAAAACCACAAGGAAATAATACTGTATCACTATAATGATCACTGAATTACTTAGCCTAGCTAAAATAAAGATAATAATAATAATAAGAGGTACAATCAAAATCAGGTGCTGGTGAGCATATAGAACGACTGAAACATACCTACATTGCTGGTGGAAAGGCAAAATGTTAGAGATAAATTGGAAAAATAGTTTAGCAGTATCTTATAAAGTTAAAAGTTCACTTACCACATTAGTCAGCCATCTCACTCCATACTGTTTACTTTAGTCACATCAAAACTTATTTTCACACAAAAACTTATGCATAAATTTTTATAGAATTTCTTTTTTTTTTTTGAGACGGAGTTTCTCTCTTGTTACCCAGGCTGGAGTGCAATGGCACGATCTCGGCTCACCGCAACCTCCGCCTCCTGGGTTCAGGCAATTCTCCTGCCTCAGCCTCCTGAGTAGCTGGGATTACAGGCACGTGCCACCACGCCTAGCTAATTTTTTGTATTTTTAGTAGAGATGGGGTTTCACCATGTTGACCAGGATGGTCTCGATCTCTCGACCTCGTGATCCACCCGCCTCAGCCTCCCAAAGTGCTGGGATTACAGGCTTGAGCCACCACGCCTGGCTTTTATTATTATTTTTAAACCTAATGTCATTTTTCGATTCCAGGCTTTCATCCAGAATACCACATTATAATTAGTAGTCCTAAATATTTACGATACTCTTGGCTAACAGTTTCTCAGGCTTTTCCTGTTTTTGATGACCTTGAGAGTTATGAGGAATCCTGATCAGTTATTTTATTGAATGTCCCTAACTAGAATTTTTCTGATTGTTTTTCTCATGATTAGACTGGGGTTACATGTTTTTAGGCGGTAGAACATAGGAGTTAAATGCAATTTTCATCACATCACATCAACTATCAACATGACTTATTATTGATGTTAACTTTGAACAACTGACCAAGGTAAAGTTTGTCAGATTTCTTTCTTGTAAGATATTATTTTTTTCATCTTTTCCACACTGTACACTTTGGAAATAAGCTGTAACCAACATTTAAGGTGTAGGGATTTATATACTACTTCATAGAACAGAGTATTTACATAAATAATTTGAAATATTTTTGCTCATGAGGTTTGTCTATTCTCCCACATTTAGTTATTTATTCTATCATCCATTTATACCAGTATGAACACATAAATATTTATTTTATAATTTGAGTTATTATCTTATAATATTTTATTTTTTTGCACAAATTATTTTACCTTTTATTATTAGAATGATCTTTTGAATGGCTCCTGTGTCCCTTTGACACATCAACATTGTTGTGAATTATTTTTTTCTTGGTATTCTACTACTCTCTGTCACTTTAAGAAGCTCCAGGCTCTCATTGTTAATTTCCTGCCCCAGTAGTAGGTTTATTTATTTCTTTAAGGATGCCCAGTTTATCTTATTGGACAATATTATTAGAAGGCAAGATTTGGGTGCCAGGTATGCTTATTGATATTAGGGTTCCTTTTTCTTTAGGACTTCTCAGCTGAGGGAATAAGAAAATACAGTGCCTGCATACTAACATGTATTGTTAGGACCAAGCGAAACTTCCCATTAGCTTGAAAGGGATGCTGAAAAAATAAATTCATAAAATGCATATTAATTGGAGAAAAGGCCTCCAGATTTATTTAATGCATACACACAGAAGCCTTCAAAATAAAGTCCCAAAGATACAGGAAAAATTATTCATTTTTATGTTTGGGTTCAAGGAAGTATGAACAGCTGTGTAGAAATATGACTGGGAAAAAGGGTATGATCTAATGCTGATAGAGTGAGTAGGGAAACTTAGAAAGTTCTGTCTGTTAGATTCTTCTTGGTCTCTCTAGGCAGCATTCCCTCCTTTGGTGTGTGAGACAAGACCCTCTCTGGAATGGGCTTCTTATAACCTATAGTCAAACAAGATAGGTCAGGTTATATTTTATGGACAATATTTACACAGAAAAGAAAGAAAGAAAAGAATAAAAAAGAAAAGAAAGAAAGAAAAAAGAAAGAAACTAGACTCAGTTATTTTCCCCTTTTGCAAACTTTAGAAAAAAGAAACTAGACACAGTTCTTTTCCCCTTTTGCAAATTTTAACTCAAAATACTCTAGCAGAGAAAAAGTAATACCTTTTCTCATCCATTATAAGCATCATGACTAAAATCCCTATAACAAAAAGGAGGTTAACAGGAAAAAAAAGAAGCATTAAAAAATTATTTGACAAAAGTACCTTGCACAGGAGGCTTCAAAAATGAAGATGCAAAGACCAAGGCCCACTGCACATTTTTATGCTTAGATTTCAGGAAGAATTGACAATCATGTAGAAGTATGATTGGACAGGAAGGGTATGACCTAATGGGAGAAACTTAACAAAATCTGTTTGTTCAAATTCTTCTTGGTTTCCCTGTGTAGTATACCTTTCCTATGCCTATAAGGAAGAACCATCTGTCAGATGAGGGTCTTAGGACCTACCTTCAGGAGTAATATGTCAGAGAATTCCATTATCGCTGCATCTCATACAGAAAGGCAGGGGAAAGACAGAGAGTGACTCCTAAGGCATTACATTTTGCAGTAGCACATTCTGCGCTCCCACAATACACAATGCAAAGCTTCTAAAAGAAAACAGGAGAAAATAGATATGATCTTGGATTTGTGATACATTTTTAGATACAGCATCAAAAGTAAAAGTCTATAAAAAAAATTTGAACTTTACCAAAATTAAAATGTACATTCAATGAAAGCACTGTGACTAGAATGGGCAAAAAAGGGCATAGAATGGGAGAAAATATTTGCACTTCAGATATCCTATAAAAGTATTTATAGGATTTGTATTTGTATATTTTATATACAAAAATACACAAATAATTCTTAAAATTCAGCCATAAGAAAACAAATATCTATGTAATTTTTTAATAAGTGGTATTACTTTTTTAAAAATATATAATTGTAATTGTTCAGTGCCAATGCATAGGAAAATAATTTACCTTTGTATATTAACCTTGTATAATGGGATCTATAATACATTTATTGGTGCCAAACTGTTATTATCTGGGATTTCCTACATAGATAATTATGTCATTTGCAAATAAAAAGTTTTAAATTTTTTCCTCCTGATATGTATTCATTTTATTTCTTGTCTTATTGTATGAGCCAGTATTTTTCTTGTATTATTGCATGAGCTAGTACTTTTAGTACAAGGTTGAATAGGAGGGATAAAGAAGTCATTCCTTTTTCTCGGCCTTTGAAGGAAAGTATTTATTTTCTCACTATTGGATATAACATTAAATGTAGGTATTTTAATAGCAAATTATATTCCCAGTTTGCTAAGAGTTTTTATTATGAATAAGAAATGGGTTTTGTCAAATACTTTTTCCGCATATTATTTTTTTCTTCTTTGCTTGTTGGTGTTGTGGTTGTATTAATTGGCTTTTTTCAACAGCTTTGTAAATATGGAATAAATTTAATTAGAGATTGCATATAATTATTATCATTCAATTTGCTGACATTTTGTTTAGAATTTTGGCTTCTATGTTTGTGAGAGATACTGCCTTATAGTTTTCCTGTCTTGTAATGTATATTCCTGGTTTCTGTGATTGGTTAATGCTGACCTCATAGAAAGTTAGGAGGTGTTCACTCTGCTTCTATTTCTCAGAAGAGATTGGAGTAAGAAGTTGGCATCATTTTTTAAGCATATGACATGTATTTATCAGGAATTTTTGGTATTTATCTTGAATGGAGTTCTCTGCGATTGCTGGATACATGTTTTAATGTGTGTTATTAATTTTAGAATATTATTGGTCATTATTATTTCAGATAATTCTGCTTTATTATCTTCTTTTATTCCAATTGTATGTGTGTTACACTTTTTGAAATGGTTCCACAGACCTTGGATAATTTCTTCTGTTCTTTTACCATTTGTTTCTGTCTCATTCTATTCTAGGAATTTTCTTTTAACATATGTAGCTAACCGATTCTTTCCCTAGCTTCGTCCAGCTTACTAATAAGCCTATAGCAGGCATTCTTTATTCCTGTCACAGTGTTTTGGATTTCTAACATTTCCTCTTGCTTCTTTCTTAGAGTTTCCACCTTTCCACTTATATTTTCCACCTGTTTTTGCATATTATCTACTTTTTCTAATGGAGCAACTAATAATCATACTTGAAATTTCTGTCTTGATAATTCCACCCCTGTGTCATATCTAGGATAGTTCTGAGGTTTGCTTTGGCCTTTAAGACTGTGTTCTGTTTTGCCATTACTATGTCCTGTAAATTTTGTCGAAAGCTGGGCATGTTGTACCACATAGTATGAACTAAAGTAAATAGGTTTTAGTGTGAGGGTTAATCTGGCTAGGAGACAAGCTATGTTTCATGTTTGCTGTACTGTACTTTTCTGAGGTTATCTCTACTGTCCTTGCTTTGTCTCCTGTGCTGTCTTAGAGATTCTCTACAAACTTCTTAAGTGGAATCTGTGCCTTGTAACTCATTTATCTGCGATCTACTGTTACTATCCTGAACCACTGTTGATGTGGTATTAAGGCATAGGTGACAGGGAAGTATCCTATAATTCTGTAATTTTAGAGAGCCTGGATCATTGAGTTGTCACCTTCACAGGTGTTCCTCTGTAATACAGAAAGGCTTGAGAAGACTCAAATCAGGTAATAGCCCTTCTCCCATGTTGGATAAGTCTTTGTTCAAGTCTTTTCCCTTGTTCAGTAGGCCTTTGCTATGGAGGATGGATGCTGTGGGTATGTTGGAAAATGGTTATCTTTTTACTCTGTTAAAAACAAAAGTGTTTTCCTATTTACCAGAACTTGCTGAGTCTCCAGCAGGTAAAATACATGCAATTACGGAAGCCTCTTCCAAAACTGCAATCCCAAGATTTTCTTACTCTCACAGTGGTCCATACTCTGGCCTTCAGCAGTGTGTCAAAGTTATCACTTCAATGTTTATACTTCTATTAGAAATTTCCTGAAGTCCTAAGTATCTCTTACAGAGTGTGCTATATTTTCCATCATTTTGATCTCAGTATCAGCAATATTATCTCTTTATTTTCCTTTACATTATTTATTTTGAGCTGTTGCTAATGTTTGACTTAATGCTAGACATTGTGTAGAAAAACAAAAATTAGAAACTCTAGATATTATTTTCCTTCACAAATGATTGACTTCTGACAAGCAGTTTAAATTGGAGCAGATCACTTTACATACCCAGGGCTGTGATATTTTAAGAGTCAGTTTTAGCCTTCCTGGGGTCACAGCTGAGAATCTGTGTGTCTACCTGAGCCCTTTCTCTTTGGTAGCCCAGTCAGCAAACTCCACAGTATTCACCTGTACTATGAGACTGACAAAAGCTTTAAGTTTGTACCTTTTAGATGAATATTCCTACTTGGCTTTTAGACTCACCTCATATAGCTTACAAATTGCTAATTCTCAAGGATAAAAATAGTACAGAATGTCAAACTCTATTTTGTTTTCCTTTGGATCTTGATTCCTCAGTTTTGACTATTTTTATGGAATTTTTCCTCCTAAACTTGTGAATTCCTCAGGATCTCTGATATCTTGTGTGCTGCTCATTCTCTGTTCTCTGGGCCACCTTGGAAGTGAAAGATGCCTTGAGGTAAACTGTGGAGAATGATGTACTCACCTCAATGCAAAAAATAAGAAAATAAAAAATATTTTCACTTAGTTTATGAATTATTGCATGATTGCTCCACCTCCATTATCATGAAAATCCTACTTACTTCAATTTGTTTCAGAAATAAACCTACTTTCTCAATTTCATCCCCATAAGCTTCTTTTCACACAATGAAAATCTTCACTATTTTTTTAATATTTTACAGAATTTAGTATAAATTATTTGGTCTCCATTTTATGTTTCATTATTTTGTGCTGCCTTGAAGTAAGACATTCTTATTAGCGGCAGAACTAAAACATTGCTGTTACAAAGTGAAGCTGTTATATCTTTGTTTTCATCAGACTATCCTGTTTCAACCTATAAAACTATTATCATGAATATATATTCATTTTTACAACATCAGCCACTGTATTTTTCTTTTCTAAATGCACATCAGATATCTTTAATGAAATACCTTATTTTAATTAAGACTTAAGCGAGATCCACGGTTTAATGTTCTTTAAAAACAGGGCTATGTTCTCTTTCAAGAAAATGGAGGACTGTTTCTGTTTTGTTTTGTTTTTTTTTTTTAAGATGGAGTCTCTTGTCACCCTGCCTGGAGTGCAATCTCAGCAGCTCACTGAAGCCTCCACCTCCTGGGGTCAAGCAATTCTCCTGCCTCAGCCTCCCAAGTAGCTGGGATTGCAGGCACCTGCTACCACACCTGGCTAATTTTTGTATTTTTAGTAGAGACAGGGTTTCACCATATTGGCCATGCTGGTGTCAAACTCCTGACCTCAGGTTATCTGCCTGCCCCAGCCTCCCCAAAGGCTGGGATTACAGGCCTGAGCCACCATGCCCGACCGAAGGACTGTTTATGATCAAGATGATTAAATACATCAAAAATGTTTATCTTTTCTTTGTTCATCAATTGTAAAAACAATAAAACAGAGAATATAAATATGAAGAATTACTTCGATTAAATTAAAACAAAGTCAAGTGCAGTGGCTTATTTTTGTAATCCCAGAGCTTTGGGAGGCCAAGATGGGAGAATCACTTGAGGCTAGGAGTTTTACACCAACCTTAAATTAAATTGAGGTATAGAAAATAAAATGTAATAAAAATTATGTAACCAAAGAAAGAATGCTTCCTTCCACTCTTCGAGTTTCTTTGGCTAGGCTACAAATGAAATTGATATAAGATAGATTCTCAAGAAAAATAAACATTTTAATCATGTGGACACACAGGAGTCCCACCAAAAACATGAGACTAAAAAGTGGGCCAGATGATTGATGCTTATATAATGTCCAGACCTACAGAAAGGCATAGGGATTTGGAAGATGATAGTGGTGATTAAGTTATGGAAGAGTGAGTAAAGGAAATGTATGATGAATTAAGGCCGTCTTTTCATGTAGATAAAATTCTCTCAGGTGTTAAAAGTTGTTTTAGAGCAGCTTTCTTTCTGGTACTAATAACTATACTAATACGTTAAAAGTTGTTTTAGAGCAGCTTTCTTTCTGGTACTAATAACTATACTAATACAAGTTTTTCTTGTCAATATAAATATCTTTCATAAAAAGGCAGCTTTTCCAAGTTATTCCTGTGTCTGTAACTGCTCACAATACCTAGCTAGAATATTCTGAAGTTGCAGATTCTGGTCTCCTACAGTCATATTTTGGAGTGATGTGGCCTGAACACCAACACTTATACATGACCACAGATAATATTTTTTCCATAATTTTTAAACTAGAAATATGTTAAATATGCCCAAATTTATATATATATATATATATTTAGTGTGTGTGTGTATAAATATATCTATATATATTTAGCGTGTGTATGTATGTGTTTGTGTGTGTGTATTTTACACAGTACTTTTAATCCAAAATTTCTTTTCTAAAACTCATCCTTTCTTCATGACCTTGATCTAGAAAGAAGTTCCTTGAGGAATACCCCACGAGCACAGGCAACCAAAGTAAAAATGGACAAGTGAGACCACATCAAGTTAAAAAGCTTTTGCACAGCAAAGGAAACAATCAACAAATTGAACAGACAGCCCACAGAATGTGAGAAAATATCTGCAAACTACCCATCTGACAAGGGATTAATAACCAGAATATACAAGGAGCTCAAACAACTAATAGGAAAAAAATCTAATAATCTGATTTTTAAAAATTGGCAAAAGATTTGAATAGACATTTCTCAAAAGAAGACACACATATGGTATACATATATGAAAAGATGCTCAACATCATTGATCAGCAAAGAAATGCAAGTAAAAACTGCTATGAGATATCATCTCACCCCAATTAAAATGAATTATATCCAAAAGATGGGCAACAACAAATTCTGGTGAGGATATGAGGAAAGGGAACCTAGGTATACTGTTAGTGGGAATGTAAATTAGTACAACCACTATGGACAGTAGTAGGGAATTTTCTCAAAAAACTAAAAATAGAGCTGCCATATAATCTAGCAATCCCACTGCTGGGTATATACGCCAAAGGAAAGAAATTGATATATCAAAGAAATACCTGCACTCTCTGTTTGCTGCAGCACTGTTCACAATAGTAAAGATTTGGAAGCAACCTAAGTGTCCATCAACAAATGAATGAATAAACAAAATGTGGTACTTACACATAATAGAGTACTATTCAGCCATAAAAAAGAATGAGATCCCGTCATTTATAGCAACACGATGGAACTGGACATCATTATGTTTAGTGAAATAAGCCAAGCAAAGAAAAACAAACATTGCATGTTATCACCTATTTTTGAGATCTAAAAATCAAAACAATTGAACTCATGGACATAGAAAGCCGAGGATGGTTACCAGAGGCAGGGAAGGGTACTGAGTGGCTTAGGGGAAAGATAGGCATCATTAATGAGTACAAAATGATGTTGAAAAGAGAGAGTAAGACCTACTATTTGATAGTACAGTGGGGTGACTATAGTCAATAATAACTTAATTGCACATTTTAAAATAACTAAAAGAAAGTAAGTATACTGTTTGTAACATAAAGGATGAATTATTGAGGGGATAGATGTCCCATTTTCCATGATGAGATTATTTCACATTGTATGCCTGTATCAGATCATCTTCTGTACCCCATAAATATATACAAATACCACGTACACACAAAATTAAAAATTAAAACATTAAATAAATAAATAAAACTCGTACTTTATTTGCAAAATTTTGCACATTTCAAAGGATTTTATCTCTGTGTCATACTCTTTGAAAAGCACTTATTACTGAATTTTTCAGTACTAAAATACTTCAGGAAAATATTTTCATAATTGTCATATTTTTTGAAAAGCACTCAGTACTGAATTTTTCATTACTAAAAAATATTTGGGTAAAATATTTTAGTTTTGTACTAAAATATAAAATAAATTTCAGTTTTAGTTTCAGTAAAATATAAAATAAATTTCAGTTTTTAATTTTTCAATAAAATATAAAATAAATTTCAGTAAAATATAAAATATTTCAGTAAAATATTTTAGTTTTATGGTTTTCATGAAAAATACAATATCCTCTGCAGGTATACTTTTTGGCAAGCATTGAAAATAACAATTTCTCTAATATTTATAACTCTGAAAGGTACATGTTATCAGCACCACTTTTTAGAATATACAGTTTTTTAGAATGCCAAATTTTAACAGAAGGATGTGGTAGAATCGGATTTTCAGGCCAGTTCTTTCTGACTCCAAATTCTCTGTCACTTTAATGGTACATGGGCGTCTTTTCAATGATGTGAGTGGTTATTTGGAAAGCTCAGCAAGATCCTTTCCCATGCATTTTAAAAAATACAAGCCAAATGAAAATGAAACAGGTGATGTTCTTTTTGTTGTTTTCGTAAGATATCCGATGTTTCAGGAATTCAAATGAGGCTGTTACTTATAATACCTTTGGAACAATCTTGCCACCTGTAGTCATTAACTTGAAAGCCTAGACTTCATAAATGTTAAGAGTAAACACATGATTTGGGAATGGGAAAAGGTACGGTGGTAGCTCACTTGATAACTTTCTACAATTATATCACGTCAATAACATTTGGTGAAATGTATCACTTAGTATGTTGAACATAATTTAAAAATATGGCATGATATTTAAAAATTCTGTTAGGTCTCAGGCCTTTTTGCTGGCTAACATTTTCAAGGCAATGGTTATTTACAAATTAGCTGTAAAATCAATTATTATGAAGTAAAACAAAAATAAAGGAGTAATTTTTTTTTAGAGTAAGCAGAGGGTAATTGTGTTTAAGTCACTTTAAAATTTGCACATCTAAAATTATCTTGAGTTCTGAAGTGTCTCATCTGCTTTCTAATCGTCTACAAGATGCTTTTATTATTTTCAGATTTATATTAAACCACCCACTGGGGCCTGAAAGATTTCAGGAACTCTTGCATTGCATCAGAAATAAACAATCAATTAAATTAATAAAAGAAAATCACAATTTAGATGATAGTTGTTACAAATATCACTATTTCTTTAACTATAGCTTGTAGTTTCATAATTCTAGCTCAGAAATTACACTGATGCATCCTCAAGGAAGTAGCTGTCACACTCTAACTTTCTCTGCAGCTTCTAGTCATATATGAAAGTTCTAAATTTTGGTCACAATTAACTAGCTGCTTTAAATAATAGAAATTTTGTAATTTTGTTATCTACGTTTTTTCCCCTGACAATGAAATACTGAATTATTAAAATCTCAATGATTCAGATGATTTCTCTTCTACTTTTGTAGGCTTTATTATTTGAACTGTTAATGCTACAGACTAACAGAACTCTAGGGAGTTATTCAAACTAATTTAATTTTAAAACAAAAGTATGCTCTCAATGAAATTGTCATTAAAGCCACATTGCCATGGAAAGTGAAAACATAAATAAAGGTCCCAAATGTTGAATCTCGGTGTGTTATTTCATTTACAACTTGTTTCAAACAAATTTTTCTCCTTTCCAAAAAGAAAACTCTGAAAATCTATTGTCACATTATATAGACTATTATTTATGTAATTTAAAATGTGTATATCATGTTATTTAAAATTAGTCTATTTTGAAGCAATTTTTTCTACCAAATTTCCTTTCTCTCTAGTGCAATCTTTATCAAGACAAAATTTGACTCAAAACATGGTTAAAAAAGAAAAGAAATACAGCCAAAATAAACTAGAAACTGAAATGTTTATTTATTTTTTATACCTAAACTCTGCAGTACTCCCTAGGTGGCCAGATATCCTAGTCCACCTACATCAAATATTTTATGTGATGAATGAAAATGAAAGAATATTCTTAGCGAAGCAAGATGCAGAGATCTTTTTTTGTATTCTTTCTGTCAAGTGAAGTAAAATCAGCACTCATAGCTTTATTTATTTATTAAAGCATCTGATGTATAACAATATAGTACACAGTCCCTGTATTCCAAGAATGACAAATCTGGAATCCACCTGATGGAGACTTTTTAGGATAACATGGAAGAATATCTATCTATCTATCATCTATCTCTTTTCTATCTATATTATTAGGGCTCAGGAAATAACAGCCCAAAGTATAGCACTTTAGCATGCTGAATACTTTGAATTAAAATACATTGAAAGAATTCAGAAGCAGCCTCAGAACTAAGATCTCTCTGACTTTCTTTACTCCTTTCTCTGCCCTTTGTTCTCCTTTGAAATGAGTCGTATAAACCAGAATTTCTCTTCTCCAAAGTGTATCACAGAAACTAGAACCACTTTCCCCAAAGCCAGTCATAAACTGAATATTACTCTTTCTCCTTCCTCTCTGTGTAGGAGATGGCTATCAAGAAATTCTCTGATCCACCCTTGTCCTATCGTAGGTCAAAAAATCCTCATTCCAGAGGCCCTGCCTGACACGTTGGAGAAGTAAATGCTATAAGAGAGAGGCCAAGATGAATCTAAACATGTCTTGATGAGGTTTTCCACTAAGTCTATTTCCATTAGGTCAGACCATTTTGCTTAATCACATTTCAATACCATCAGTTCTTCAACAAACCTACATGTAAAAATAGTCTCCCCTGGGTCTTTGGGTCTTCATTCTAAAGTCTCCTACGTCATGTAAACTTTGGTCAAGTAAATGCTATGCTTTTCTCTTGTTAACCTGTCTTTTGTTACAGGAATATGGACCATGACCCTTATGATGGATGAGGATAGGTATCGTTTTTGCCCCTGCAGTTCACATACATATGTATACAATCTTTAATCCATGTTTAAATAGTATGGTAATAAGAATTCTATCTGGGAACATAACATCTTTCCCTTACACTTCAAAATACTATTCAGATACCTTATTTCATCAGGTTTAGTGGTAAAAACAATTTGCATTTGTCTTAGTTTCATGGGTTTTAAAAGCAAGTAATGGGGGAAAGAGCAGTGGACAAAGTTTAGCTAAGAATAGCCCTAACATTTCCCCTTCTTTATAACAAAGTAAGTGACCTCTTAAACATTTTTATTGAAGTGTGTTACAAATATAGAAAAGCAGTAAGGGGCTCAGAGAACAATGTCCCAGAGTATGCTGCTTTGGCATGCTGAGCACTTTGAATTAAAGGAGACTGAGAAACCTCAGAAAGAGGTGTTCTCTGACTTTCTCCTTCTGCCCTTCTTTCTCTCAAGAAGCAAGCCCTGGACACTAGAATTCCTCTTCCTTAAACCAAGGCATCAAACCTAAAGAAGTAACTCCCTTCTCCCTTCTCCCTTGAAGACTGTAATTCCAGGGAAGTCCTGCACCATACTCAGGGGAAGAAATGCTATACAGAGCCCAAGAAACTGGACAGACAGGCCTTGCTGGGTCACCTCTCCCAGTTTGCTACCATGAGGTCATACTCTTTTGGCCTATCATATTTCTACCTGGATGTCTATGGTTCATTGAACCTAAGCTTAAAAAATACTGTTTTACCTGGGTCTTTGGGTCTTGTATAAGGTTCCCATGTCATGTAAAACTGATTAAATTCTTTTCTCTTGTTAACCAGTCTTTTGTTATGGGACTGTCAGCTTATGATGCAGAAGGAAATGTATTGCATTTTTTCCACCCCTATAGTGTACTGATTTAGTATATACTCACTGAATTCTCAATACCTGGACACTGGTTATTTTTCAAAATGTGATATTAGAATTTAGAATTTCCTGTAATGTCTTATGAAGACACAAAAAACTCTACAAACTTCAAAATCGTTGTCAGGTTATTTATGAATTGAACTTGAACTGAAAACTCTTCCCTCTCAAATCTTTTTTTTTTTTTTGGTAGAGAATGGTGTAAAATATAAGCAAGCTATTCAAATAGCCAAGAGACAATGAAAAGTAAGGATATTCATGAAATGGAACTTTTTTTTTTCAATTTAATTGCTTAAATTTTCTCATTCTGCCCATGTTTGTGAAGGACAGCAATTAAAGACTACAACATATCTTTCCATCTAGAGACAGCTGATGTTGAAAATTAATGCAAAACTAACAAATTTAAGCATCTGGAGGGAAAAGTCACAAATAATTTGGAATTGGTGCATTCTGTTGTCAAATTCCATATGGACATAACTACAATATTCAATAACTGTTCAGATAAACTAGACCCAAAGTTGTTGAATGTGAAGAGATTTTGAAACCACGAGTGTGGTACCAGATGAATTGGAATATGGCGATTGCTTAGCGCAGAGTAAGGAATTAATATATTTTACATGTCGATATTTTATATACACTTCTACATTCCCACCTCACCTCTCACATTCCTACCATGTGTGTCCTTAGCAGGACTTTAAACTTGTATTTTTAAAGAAAATCTTTTAACTGAGAACAAGAAAGTAGACTCGAGCAAAAAATCTTTCTAAAATTGCAAGTACTGATCATTGGATCTAATATCATAGTACCTTCAGTGCCAAAAATCTCAAATAAAAGGTCTAATTTAATCAAGAATTTAAAATATCATTTCTGCCTTACTATTAGATGGGTTCTATTTTCCACACAGCTATCAGTAAACAGAATTCCTGCAATCATAATGCTCAGTATAAAATGTCATAGAAGTTTTCACTGCTCCTATTTGTACCAGCACAGCTTCTTAGAATGATTGTGTTTCGTGAACAGAAGAAATTCAAGTATCATTAAAGAATAAACTATATTCTACCTCTTACAGGAGGTAGCTGAAAGTTCACTTAGCTCATGAATCTTACTTAAGTAATACACTTATAGAAGTAGGTTTCCAGTACTGTTTTGAATAGTAACTTTCAGATAATCTAAATTTTACATTTCACCCTCTAAGTCCTCTACCCACTCTCCATCTTGTATACATGACAGTATTTTGCTTGATTAAATACTTTCAGTCACTGAAATAGAGGTTAAAATATCCAACTTCCTATTGAAAGAAAACTTGTAAAAAGAACCTATATTCTTGCTTGATTAAATACTTTCAATCACTGAAATAGAGGTTAAAATATCCAACTTCCTATTGAAAGAAAACTTGTAGAAAGAACCTATATTCTTAAATAAAATTTTATTCATACACACACAGACACATGCACACACAAACGGAAGCCTATTTGAGATGAGGCACATGTTCCTTTTAACTAATTTCATAGCACCCTGTTGCTTTGGATCATTAATTACAATTAAATAGTAAATTACATTAACTATGTAAATATTGGTTTATTGACTTACTTCCCCATTAAAGGATGCTTTTGGAGGTCAGAAATTGTAGCTGCCTCATTCATTTCTCTGTCCCAGATTGCTAGAACAGTGTTCAATATATATTTATTAAATAAATAAAACAACAGTACAGTAAATGATAACCGAACTCTGACACTTAGTTGCCACTAAAATTTTGTTGTCA